>NC_067398.1:263966029-265166029 GCF_016432865.1 Antechinus flavipes | reverse complement strand
AGCATCCTAAGAAAAACCTTCCTGAAATTCTCACCTTACTCTGAGTTGATGTAACAAAAATCTTACATATGAAATGTGTATGTGAGAGCTTTTACTTACACATCTCAGCTCCATTTAGTTATAGAAAGCAAGGCCCAAATGGGATTGATAGGACATGAAACACATAAGGTATGTACAATTAGAGATAAGAGAAGTATAAAGATAATTGTGGATCAGGGGTGCTGCTGAGGAGGGCTGGTCTGGATTGGGAAGGGATGTACATAGAGTCTTGGAAAGAGGAAATACCCAAACAATGGAGGGCCACTGAAGATAAACCTTGCTTTCTCCTCAATTTACCTGAAGATTAGGGGTAGTGTAAAGGTATGAATGCTGAATTTACCATTTGTGTTAGAAAAGGGCATTTTGGAAGAACATTACTAAACACATTGATTCTTTCTTTGCTTTTTAGTGCTGGGAAACACTTATTGGCCAGGATATCTACCGACTCCTTATAATGAATTTTTTATTCAGTTTATTTGACTCCATTTTTGGGGAGTTTTTGAGAAGGTAAATCTATGTCTCTTGTTGGAAATGGGGGATGTAAATGGAAATTCTTTGTATTGAAATGAGTAATGAAGTAAATGCTTCCTTATATTCCTAAAAGTATACACTGTTTGAAATCTTTACATTTCCCTTTTGTTTTTTCCCTCCCTCTTCTTGGTTCAACACATTTGTTCATTTTTTTCTACGTAATCTATTTCATAACTCTGCTGCCATACATTCATCACCACAGGAAGTTTGTTGCAATTATGGGTATGCTTGGACCAGCTCTGACTTTAAGATATAATTGTTAAATTTTCAATCTGAAATCAGCAATTGCTACAAATAGGGATTATTTTGTTATTTTGTTGATCATCTAGACTTAAGATAATGGAAATCAAATTTAAAAGTATTTTTGCATTTTTTTCCCCAAGAGAGCCTGGTGTTTAAATGTTTATTTTGGTTTCAATCAGTCATAGGATTGATAGGATCATAAATCGAGTATTGGTAGCTAGCTCAAAGACTTTTAAACTCTCATTTTATGGCTCAAAAATGGGACTAAGGTTACACAATTTGTAAGCATTGTGAATGGCATTTGATAGGTTTGTAGTTTAGAGATTAAGCCCACTATCTCCCTTTCTGGATATCCTCTATAGGGAGAGAGGGCCTAGGTCTAGACCAGTGATATCAAGCTCAAATAGAAATGGAGACCATTAACATAAGGATCTTAGCAGGCTACATATTAACTTAGAAAACCACCTATTAACATGATCTATGTTCTATTGCATTTTTATTTATTTTGTTAAATATTCCCCATTTATATTTTGATCTGGTTTGGCCCAGCTTAGGAGTGTTACCCCAAGTGTTTGCTAGCTCTGCCAGAGACAATTTCAGGAGGTCTGATAATGGATTTATTTTGTATCTGAAAGGTCACTTGTCCATCTGCTTATGATAAAGAAGAATATCCAAGTTTAGAATATAGAACTGTGAGGCAGGGTAAGCAGCCCTGCACTTATAGTCAGGAGATCCAGATTTTTGTTCTAGTCTTGATGGGAAATAATAATGCCTATCTGCCTTCTTCATAGGTTTGGTATAAGGCTCAAATATAGGAAAGCTCTTTGAAATGAATCTACAACTTTATAATAGGTCCAAAATGAACACATCCATTTTCTTTTCTTTTTTTCTTTTTTCGTTTTCTTTTTCTTTTTTTTGCTGAGGCAATTGGGGTTAAGTGGCTTGCCCAGAGTCACACAGCTAGGAACTGTTAAGTGTCTGAAGTCAGATTTGAACCCCAGATCCTCCTGACTTCAGGGCTGGTGCTCTATCCACTGTGCCTCCTAGCTGCCTCCTGCACAACCATTTTCAAAGGACATTAATTTGGGTTCTTTTGATAGGATAAGATAGGATGGTATAACTAAACACACATATGCAATATGTTATATATTTAAATTATGTATAAAGAATATATTAAATATGTTCACATATTCCTATTATTTATAGTCTTGGAATTAGTTTCTTTGCCTTGTTCTACCCAAATTCACTTCTGTCTTGCATATTGACCTATTATGTATATGAAGGTCAGACAAAACATCTCTTCCAATTTTTATAAAGTGTTTATTATGTGGAAAGGGCGTAGTATATACTACAGAGTTTCTATAAAAAAAAAAAATCTTTGCCCTTCTCTAGAATCATCAGAACTTCATGAAAAAGATAGAAATCTATCTAGCTTCTTAGTTATAGATCCTTGACAAATTTTAAGTCCTGATTTTTTGGCTTTTGGAAACAAATTTTAAGATGCCCAGTGTAGAATGAACCCAGTGTAGCGTGACTTCTGAACTTTTGGAGAAAGTGTTCTATTGTTGAGCTGAAAGTTTGAGGGTAGGAGCAAAGATTTACCAAGTAAATAGAAAAATGTTTAGCCAACTTAGGAATGTAAACTTTTTTTAAAAAGCATTTATTTATCACTTTGCCTTAATAATTTAAGAGGTCTTTTCCTTAAAATAATGTCACACTTTTGTTGTGTTTGTAAGCCTTGCACCCAAGCTTTAGAGCTTCGAAGAACTTCATTGGCATTCTAATCTAATACCCTCATTTTACAGATAAGGAAACTGAGGCACAGAAAGATTAACTGACTTTTCCAGAAAAGCAAAGAAGCAAATAAACATTTATTAAGCACCTACTATGTATCAGGCATTGTGCTAAGTGCTTTACGAATATTATTTCATTTGATCACACAACAACTCTGGCTAGTAGGTGTTATTATTATCATTTTATAGTTGAGAGAGACAAAGTTCTTTCACCCAGGATCATACAACTAATATCTATTTGAGGTAGGATTTGAACTCAGGCCTTCCTAACTTCTGTACAACTTAGCTGCTTCTATCATCCAACTAGAAAAAGTCTGAGGCAGCATTTGAAACCCAGAACTTCTTAACTTTAAAGTCCAGTGTTCTTACTATGTTGCCTCTAACATGAGAAAACAACATTATATATCTTCCCCACACTGCATCATTGATATTTAATTAATTTGCACAGATCTTTCCACCATTATTCCAAATTAGTTGAGGTGGCCCTTTACAGATAGCAGGATCTTTTTTTTTCTTCTTGGGATTTCTTGGCTCTTGTAGATTTACAACTTTATCATTTTACAGAATCATTGGGACTACATTAATTAAAAGCCTTGGGGTGCCCGAGTTTGACATTGCCAGGAATGTTTTGGAGCTAATCTATACACAGACCCTCCTATGGTAAGTGTGAGGGGGAGGATACTGCTCTTTCTCAAATCCTGTGGGATTCATATCACCATATATACTTTAGAAGAATGTAATTGGTCTGATTTTTCTTTTATAACATGATAAATACAGAAATATATTTAAAATAATATATCGGATTATTTGCTGTCTTGGAGAAGGGGGAGGTAAGAGAGGAAGAGAAAAAATTTAGAACACAAAAATGAATGTTGAAAACCATCTTTACAAGTATCTGGAAAAATAAAATACTATTGAAAATTATTTTTAAAAAGAAGAATATGATGTCAAAATTAGATCATAGCATCTCCACTGACTAACATGGATCATAACTTCATAATCAAAAGAGATTTTAAAGGTCATCTAGCACAAAATAAACTTTGTTTACAATATTTCTGACAAATATGTAACATATATATGTATATATATGTATAAACTAATATGACATTTTAGAGACCCTTTACTAAATGGGAATTGCTTACTGATTTGGTTTTTGGTCTCATGAAAGTAAAGAAATGGTTCAAATTCCAGAGCATGACTCTTTGATCCTGCTTTTTTATTTGTATAATAGAGATAATATATGTTCAAATATTATCTCTTATATTATCTCATATATAGGTTATGATGAGTCTCAGATGATAATCTACACAAAGCATTTTGCAAATATTAAAGTACCATATAAATATTAACTACTTCTTACTGAATATACTCTGGGAAAGTAATGATCATCTTTCTCTTTGCAGGATTGGAATCTTCTTCTCTCCTCTGTTGCCCCTCATCCATATGATCACACTTTTCATCATGTTTTATATGAAAAGAGTGAGTGCTATCTTGGAATCCACCAGTGAAACCAAACATAGTTTAATATTGTGGTTGAAGGAAGGAAAGGCATCTCTCAACATCTATTTGTGCATTAGAGAGCAGAGGGTAGAGGGAAGGAGAGGTAATGGGGCACCAAAAATTGAAGTCTGAAAGGCACATAAAGAAATTGATGGTGAAAAATTACCCATGCATATATCTTGTAAATAAAAAGCTAGGATAAAAAAAATAATAAAGAAATTGATGGGAGTTGGATTGCTTTTCCTTCAGGTCAGTTTATTGATGAACTGTCAGCCTCCAAGCAAAGCCTGGCGTGCCTCTCATATGATGACTCTGTTTATATTCCTACTGTTTTTCCCCTCTTTTACTGGGGTATTATGTGTCCTGGCCATCACTGTTTGGAGGTAAGAAATAACTATGATTATGGATGTTTTAATGCCATTTGGGAAAGAATTGGTGAGGGAGTGAAAAGGAAGAATCTAAGCAATGCTACTAATAGAATATTAATATTAATAAAAGATCAATTATTATAATATTAATGGAAGATTAAGAGGTTATGTCATTTACCAGGAAGTCCACAAATAGGACATTTTTCTTGATTTCTGTGACCAGTTTTTTATATATTACATCAAGTTACTTCTCATAACATTTTAAATAATATTCTATTTTTTGCCCAATTATATGATAAAACAATTTTTAATTTTTTTTTAAGTTTTGGGTTCCAATTTGATCTTTTTCTCTCCTTTCTTTCCCTTCTTTGAGATGATAAATAATCCAATATAGGTTATATACTTCATAACACTTTTTAAAAACAATGATTTTTTTTCCCAATTATAATTTTGGGGAGGATAAATGTCATCATTTTTAACATTTAATATTTTAAAATTTTGAGTTCCTAATTTTCTCCCTTCTTCTCTCACCTCTCCTTTCTAAAAATATTAAGCATTTTAATCTAGGTTCATAAATTGTTTTTAAAGGATAGGAAAGAGAAACCTGCCTCATCTATTAATTAACATATAAAACTAAAAATGACCTACATTAACTTTCAATATCAAAATTTTAGCAACTTTTTAGCCCAGATGGTACCAGATCTTTCATTTGTTCTCTGTTACTAAGTCAGGGAATGTTTTATATTCTCTTTCCCATGTTCCCAAGAGAATATATTCCAAGAAAAAGGTGATAGATGGGATCTAGATTACTAGCTGTGCCACCATAAGCAAGTTACTGTATTTACTTCCCTGAAATCAGCTACTTTATCTGTAAAATAGGGATAAAATTTCTATTCACAACATTGTGAAATAGAGGCTGTTTGACCTACATGTGAGTATTTACATCAATAATAAGTTGAAAGAAAGAGAGATCATGTTATGAATCCAGGGTAACTGGCAATCCTAGAACTAAATTCCTGAATCAAGCCCCTAATAATTTATTTACATAATATTAACATAATTTGGTAAAATAGAAGCTGAGAAGAGAGTAGAGTTGCTATAGGAAAAGTACTTAGGCCTAGAGACATATCTATATTTTTACCCTTAATAGACCCTTAAAAGTATGGGCAGAAGAACAATTCATATTATAACACCAATATTATAAAAATAAGCAATTTAATGGACTTTTATAAATTAATGAAGAATGAAATGAGTAAAACTAGGGAAACAATTCATCCAATGACAACAATGATGTAAAAAACAAATCACTTTGAAAACTGTTAGAACTATAATCAATCACTATAATGATTGAGGATTGATGATGAAATATGTTACCTATTACAGAGTCATTTAGGATGCAGATTGAGCTATAAATATTTTGGGGTGCAGCCACTAGGGGAATTTATTTTGCTTGATCAAACATATTATAAGAAATTTGTTTCTTTCTCTGCCTCACTGGGGTGGGAAGTGGGAAGAAAAAGAAATAGATCTCTGTAAATTTATTTTAAAAGTAAAGAGATAAGGAGGAGACTATAGATGTGAAAAGATTGCATGTACTTTCAGATGAAGTTATTCTTATTAATTTTACTTAACTGTTTTACTTCACAGTGTAAAAATCTTCACAGAAAGGGTAGGTAATCTGCAAATATATGTAATGTAAAAAGAAAACAAATAAAACTAAAGGGACTGCCCCAAAAGGATATGATCAGCATAGTGTAATGAAAAAAGCATCGAACTTGAAGTTCCAAGATTGAATTCAGAAAGTGGCTCTACCCTTTAACTGCTATGTGTTCATAAGAATGTCATAAATGCTCCCCTTTCTCATCTGTTGAGTTGGACTTGATAATACTTATATTGTTAGTCCTAAGAGGGAAAGGGGAAAAGGGAATAAGCATTTATTGAACATGTGTGTGACAGATACTTTTCAAATCTCATTTGATCCTCACATGAATCTGGGAGGAGGGTGCTATTATGATTCCCATTTTACAGTTGGGAAAATTCAACAAAAGCTAAGTGACTTGTCCAGGATAACACAGCACTTAGTAATGTCCAAAGCCATATTTGAACTTGTCTTTTTAACCCCATTCACTTAGCTGTATCACCTAGCTGAATCGTACTCAGTACAGAAAAAGGGGGTGCTTTATAAAGAGTAGAACTACATAAATAAGATATTTGTTATTAATAATTACATTATTAATGTTATTACCACATTAGGAGAAATCTAAACTTTGTGACAGATATTCATTTGAATCCATGGCCAAGAAGTTTCTTTGATTTCAGGTCTACAGAATGAGTCAAATCTTAGTAAAAGAAGACAGTCATTTTATAACCAAATCTACCTCATGTTCCTTTTCTGCTCAGGTTGAAGCCTTCAGCTCATTGTGGTCCTTTCCAAGGTCTACCTTCCATCATCCATGCAATCTATGGATGGATTGAGATACTTAGCAACAGACCTAGCTACTTATGGGTAGTGTGGATTTATCGGAATCTCATCGGGAGTGTGCATTTCTTCTTCATCCTCACCCTCATTGTCTTGTAAGTAGAACAATGAAGAAAAATAAGGAAGAAAAATTAAGACTTTGGGGATAGGACAATGGGTGGGAAGGATGATAGGAAAAAACAACTGA
Organism: Antechinus flavipes; assembly: GCF_016432865.1. NCBI lineage: Eukaryota > Metazoa > Chordata > Mammalia > Dasyuromorphia > Dasyuridae > Antechinus > Antechinus flavipes. The sequence continues at coordinate 265,158,889 of NC_067398.1, read as the reverse complement.
CTGAAGATTGACACATAAGGCACTGGTAACCTTAAGTTTAGTGGAAAAATCAAAGGACCAGGCATTAGGAGAAGGGGCTTCTTATTCCAACTATGCCTCTAACAAACGCCATTTCCTTAAGCAAACTATTTAACATTTCTGAACTTTAGAAATGGAAATATTGCCTGTTTCTTATTGTTGTTAAGTCATGTCTGATTCTTCTTGATCCTGTGGGCCATAGCAGGCCAACACTGTCTTTGGTATACTGGAGTGGTTTGCCATTTCCTTCTCTAGGGGATTAAGGAAAATTGAGGTGAAATGACTTGTTCAGTCACACAGCTCGTAAGTATCTAAGGCTGGATTTGAACTCAGTTCTTTCTGACTCCAGGCCCAATGCCTCTGTGCATCAGGGAAACAGAAATAATATTCCCTGTCCTATCCAATGAGTCAAAAGATGGGCAGAAAGAGATTCTACATCTCCTGGAAAGTGCTTTGAAAAGTTAAATATATTCCAGTTGCCTCCCCCCAAAAAGCATTAAAGAAAAATTAAATAATTTGTACAAATCTCAGGGTTTCTTTTTTCATTATTAATAAAGTGTTGATATAATTTAGTCATATTGATCAATTCAAATGAAATAATATATGTAAAGCATTTTACAAACTTTTAAGTGCTATATAAATATCAGGTATTATTATTTTTAGAAATATGGAACAATCCAATTTATATCCACTCCCCTTTAAGAGCTCATTGCTTTTCTAAAAATATTTTATTCTATAGTTTGTTCAGTATTTCCCAATTGATGGATGTTCACAGGACCACAGAATCATTAATCAACATTTATTAGTCACCTATTATGGACAAGACATTGGGGATACAAATGTAATGAATGAAATAATTTCTACTCCCTAAGAGGAATTTAAGGCCATATTCCAAATCATAATATAGAACTAGAATTGACCTCAATGGTCATCTAGTCTGCCTTCCTTATGCTGTAAGTGAAAAAAACTGAAGATCAAAGTAATCCAGGTAGTAAATACCAGAGCTAGGAACACAAATAAACAAATTCCAAAAGCATGAGTATTTCTACTATACCAATCTGTTTCTTATTTTGTGGATTTATGAGTTGTTTTTTCTACAACAAAAAAGCAGAACTTTGTTATATTTTTTTCAACTTTTTTAGGGAGGCAATTAGAGTTAAGTGACTTGCCCAGAATCACACAATTTGTGAATGTTTGAGGGTGGATTTGAACTCAGATCTTTCCAATTCCAAGGTGGGTTCTCTATCACTGTGCCACCTAATTGCCCCTAATAGTTTGGTATATTTGAGATCTTTTTCTCTATCTCTGATGTCCTTAGAATGTGTATCTTATAGTGAGATAGCTGGGTTAAAAGATTTGAGCACTCATTATTTTTTAGCTACTTTTTTAAGTCATTTAGTCTTTTCATATTCACTAAAAATTTTTTTAGTCAATTCAGCAAGCACATAATAAGTACTTGCCATGTCCTAGGCACTGTGTTAAGTGCAGGGGATACAAAGAAGAAGAAGAAACATCCCTAACCTCAAGAAACTCCCATTCTAATGGAGGAGACATGTATATCAAGAGGTAGTATAAAACAAATAGGAAGCACATAGTAACTTTAGAAGGGAAAGTTCTACCAGGATGGAGGGTTTCTTGGTGATATCTCCTGGGTAGTGTTTGAGTCTGTTCTTGAAGTAAACCCAGAATACCAAGAAAAAGGGAAGAAGAAACAAGTTTCCAAGCATAGAAGAAAGCCAGCACAAAGGTACATTGGTGGGAGATAAAATATTCATTGATAAACTGGTACTTAAACTGTGGTGATTATCACATTATCATACTTTTGCACCCTTTTCTAAGCACTTTAACTTCATTCTCTTATTTGAGTCTCACAGTAACTCTGCAAGGTCAAGAAAGCAGATGAATCTCTGTTTTGCAGACATGAGACTGAGTCACAAAGATTAATCGACTTAAATTTCTAATGATGTCATCATCACCACCTTTATGTCTAGCATTTATATGTCTTTAAAGTTTGAAAAGTGCCTTGGAAACAGTTTCTTATCTGATCCTCAGAACAATCTGGGAGTGAGGGTAGATACAATTATTATGCCCATTTTACAGGTGAGGAAACTGAGACAGATAATATTTAAGTGACTTTCCCAGGTTCATATACCTAATAAGTATCTGAGGCCAGATTTGAAATCTAAAATCTGAAATTTCTTATTACAAGTCGAGGGAACTCAATCCACTGTGCTACCCAGCTCTGTGGTCAGATAACATCTGAATTATTGGTTTAGGATCTGTATTCTGGATTTTAAGAGGACATTGTTAAACTGATAGGTATCTGATAAAGGCAATCAGGATGATGATGAAACTGAAAACCTGGTCATATGACCATTGATTAAAAGAACTCTGGGAATTTGCCAGAAGGGAAGGGGAATAACATGATAACTTCAAATATTTGAAATATTGAAGAAATAAATTGATTTATTTTGTACTGCTCCAGGATAAAATAAGGATCAACCAGTGGAGGTCATTGGGTAGGGTATTCTATATCAAAATAAAGAACTTTCTAAAAATTAAAAACTATCCAACAATGGAATGAAATAATTTTCTATTATTGGAAATGTTGATTGGGAAATGTAGTAAAGGCTATGTGTGCACTAGAAAGTTAGCTTTAATGGCCAAAGCCCTTCTGAATCCAAGATTCTATGATTTAAAAAAAAATTTAGTCTCACATTGTGAATAAATACCAAAGACAATAAGTTGTCTTTTTTTTTTTTTTAATCCTTCACTGCTAAGAGTTCCCTATACCTTCTACCAAACTATTTTGGCTATAATGGAAAACTCTTTCCCCTATTTTCTAACAGCAGCCAGGATAGGAACTAGGGAACTCTCAGATGAAGAAACTCCCCCTACCAATAAATATCAGAAACTTCTCCACAACTTACAGTCGTAGAGAGTTGTTTAAGAAGATTAATGAGTTACTCATCACCCCTCTGATATCATGGTTCTCTTTGAGAATGATAATAGAGAGTGATAATTGAGTGCTCACTAAGGGTCTTTACTTGGCATTTGTCAAACCAATGATTCTGAACATATTCTTCTAGGGTTGTAGCTCTTCTCCCATTTAAACAAAGTTGCTATATGAAAATCTGAACTTAAAATATAGAGTGTGGTTATTTACTGCATAGAAAAATATAGCTGGATGGTATCTTAAGCTATCATCTAGTTCAAACTACCTATTTTACATATGAGGAATTGAGGTTCAGAGAAATAAATTAACCTAAAGTCAATAGCAAACTTAGAATTAGAATCCTGCTCTTATAACTCCTAATGCAGTCATTTATATTTATTATAGTACCTTGACATTATTGATATTGAGCTACTCAGAATATTTTTAAGTATGATACAATTATCCATATAATAAATAGTCCAGGACCCAAGCTCTGGACTGATGCACCAGGTCCTAGGGGAAACCCCCACCCCAAGTCAGAGTTCTTTGATTTGCTTGCTCCCAGCCAAAGTTCCCTCTATGTAATATTCACATATAGTTCAGATATAGCTCTCCCCAGATGTAGATAAAAGAATCTCTAGCTCCCATACAAGTACAGCCTTTATTCTATCCCACAGAAAAAGTAAAAATAACATAAAGGACTTAGTTATTGGTTGTTCAGTCATTTTTCAGTTGTGTCTAACTTTTCAGATTCTATTTAGGATTTTCCTGGCCTAGATACTAAATTGGTTTTTCATTTACTTCTCCAGCTCATTTTACAGATAAGGAAACTGAGGTAAACAGCATTAAGTGACTTGCTCAAATCACACAGTTAATAAGCATCTGAGATGAGATTTCAACTCAGGTTTTCCTAACTTCAGATCCAGTATTTTATTTACTGTGTCATTTAGCTGTCCTAAAAAAGACTCAAAGAGTACATAAATAATACATTTGGTTCTTCCTTCCCTTTTCAGTGAGCCCCACCTACCCTTCAAGGATCTAAGTAGACACCAGATTCATGTACTACCCTGTGGTTTAGAATGCTCTGGGAAGGAAAACAAATTTGAAGTTCTTAAGAAACTCCCCAACATTCCAGAGTCCTTTCATCCCCAAGACCCACTCGATATCCAGTTTCATAGTACTACCTTAAGGACTTAGATTCCTTCTTGGAAGAGAAATGCACTCTAGGTTGCTAGAGGAGCATCTTCCCTACAGTTTAGTAAATGTCGTTCCTACCCCAGAGACCCAAACAAGCATCCAGCTTTATACCACCTCATACTAAGAACAGAGATCAAAGTCTGATCTTTTGCTCCTCACTTGCAACTTTAGTCCTTTGATATCTTTAATACTCCAGGGGCCCCATAATAATTAGTTTTTTTTTCCTGAAAAGACTAATGAAAACTAGTTACAGTATTTTCTCTCATGCTGGGATTGCTACTATATTGTAGCTATGAACAGAGGAAAACAGTAACTAATGATAACCCCGTGAAAGATGGGATTAGGGAACTCTGAAACTTGGGTATGCTTAGCAAGGCAACTCTATAACTGGCAATTTTTCTTTTCTTTTTTTTAAATACACATTTTTTATGAATCATCTTGTGAGAGAAAAATCAGAACAAAAGGGAAAAACAACTGAAGAGAAAAACAAAAAACAAAAAAGATAGCATGTATTGATTTACATTTAATCTCCATAGTTCTTTTTCTGGATGCAGATGGCATTTGGCTGGCATTCTTGAAGCTTTTTTTTCTCATGCTAGAGTCTTGGATTATGAAACTGTGCTGCCCAAGAAATCTCTTCTTTATCGTAGAGGCTGGGATTCAGAAACTCCCACCACTTGTGCTCTCTCTCTAGCTGTTATCTCTTGGTCTAGGAAGTTAAGTCACGATCTCTTCAAGACTAGGGCTGCGAACTAGAGGTCCAGGGATTTGCCTCCTTAGATACACAATTTTCTCATACCACTACCCATTATCAACTTCTGGCAGAGGGTATTTCCCATTCCCACCCTTAGTGCTCTTGGCTTTTCTTAGCTTTGCTATTTTCTGGTTTTTCCTCTGAAATAAGTTCAGCCAAAAAGCATAATTCTGACTTAATAGACTGATTTAACCTCTATCAAAAAGTTGCAATAGCACTGTACTGCCAGGCAGATTAGAGGCCCAGTAGATATCACACTGATCCTAGAGTAAGAAAGACCTAAATTCAAATTTGATTTTAGACACATTTTAATTATGTGACTCCAATATAAATTCTTTAATCTCATTTGCCTCAGTTTCCTCATCTATAAAATAGGGATAATAACAGTCCAGTTATTAGACCTAGAGTTGCTAGAATCAAATGAAATAATTTTCACAGAGTACTTTGCAAATCTAAAAGTGTTATGTAAATATTAGCCATCATTATCAACTAAATACCAAATAAAAGATCTGTAAACTTCTCTAATTGATCAGGTAAGTGTCCTTGATCTACCTCCTTCCTATACATAACAACTATTGCTGAACATATCTGATATATAAAACAAAGCAGAACTTTTCTTAAACCATCAGAAAGTAAAAAATTCAGTTGCCTTTAAGCCAACCAAAAATCAAAAAGTTCTATGACTCAAAGGGTATGGTGACTCAAAGCAGGAAGGAAGGAAGCAAGGAAAGAGGGAAGCAAAGAAACAAGCATTTATTACACACTATGTGCCAGACATTGTGCTAAGTAATAAAGACACAAATACAGAAAGACAACCCCTATAATAAAGAATTCATATTCTAGACAGTTTATAAAAGAAATATTTAAGAAGTGGGTTTAAAGGTATAGGGGCATGGTTTTGAAGTCCAGAAGTAATGATCAGAGCTGGGAATGAAGGCTGGCCAGACTAGGCCCCTCAACAAAATGGAGGCCCCCCCGAAGAACCTCACCAAGAGGAGAAGAGGGCTGATCTGACAGAAGGATATTCTAGGGAAAGAAGGCCACAGTAATGGATACATGTTCGAGTGCAAGGAGGCCCACATGCTAAGGGAAATTCCAGAATAAGATAACAGCTGAGACATGGGTTTGAATTCCAGGAGTCAGAAGTAGATAGAGCAATAGGTGTCCCAGGGATAGAACACCCAGCCTAGAGTGAGGAAAACCTGAGTTCAAGTCCAGTTTTAGACACTTATTAACTGTGTAATCAGATAAGTCACTTCACCGCTACTTGCCTCAATTTTCTTATCTGTAAATTGGGAATAATAATAACCCCTCCCTTCTAGGATCAAAAGAGATAAAATATATAAAATGTTTTGCAAACCTTACTGTTTAAATGCTACCTGTGGAAATCCTGTTTCCCCCTATTTATAGCTACAATATAGTAGCAACCCCAGAATGAAAGAGAAGTTACTGTAATCCTTAGCTACATAACTGCCTTTTCTCCAGAACACAGTTGTATTTTCTTGCTTGCTTTGTTAACATAATACCATACACCCATACCAAAATTATTTGCATTTCTTTTTGTTTTTTTCTTTTTTTTTTTAAAGGATTATCACATATCTTTACTGGCAGATAATTGAAGGAAGGAAGATCATGATCAAACTCCTACATGAACAGATCATCAATGCAAGTTTCTTACTGTTGTTCTATTTTTCTCATTTAAATTTGAGAATAATCATAAAAGAATTCTAGGGGTCACATTTCTTCACTGGTTCCTGCCAAAGCAGGCATTCTTAACCTGGAATCTATGAACTTGGGATATATATGCATAGATATGTATTCATACCCACACAAAAATATACACACACTTATGTATGCATTCATAGATATATGTGTATATAGACATACACACATATATATATATACATATACATATATATGTACATGCATATCTCTGTGCATATACACCTACAACTATATTTCAGTATAATTAGTTTCCTTTATAATCCCATGTATTTTATTTTATGCATTTAAAAAAATTATTCTGAGAAGGGAACCATAGGCTTGACCAGACTGCCAAAGGGGTCCATGAAATAAAAAATATTAAGTACTCCTCTACTAAAAATCGGAAGAACTTATAGATGTTCTCAGTGGGGATAGAGAAAAAATAGATTCCCTAATTATATAAATATAATGGGAGGATTATCCTCAGACTAAAATTCTGTGTAATAACAAGGGGCTTGATAAGTTATTGATATACTGGGGTTTGGTAATAGGATAGATTTATTTTCTCCATTTTGTATCCCAGCATTATTGCATAGCTGTCATCACTGTGAATAAATTTCTGCATACAGTGAGACAGTTTGGCAAATTATATCCCAAGAAACTTGGATCTAAATGACTTAAATGATAGAACTCAGCAGAATTTGGGTTTATTTACCGCAGACATATAGCATGGAAGTCCTGACTAAAGAATCAGAAGACATGTATTCTATGTGAGTAGGTGCAGCTACTTAGAATCATAGAATTTTAACATTTGAAGGGCCTCCAAGTTTATTTGTTAAATCCCATACATGAATTATGGATCTTATCTGCAATGTCTCAGACAAGTGATTGAGTCATAACAGAGAATGCATTGCTTTATGGAGCAATTGACAAAGAATTTCACCAAATATACCTAGCCTACATAAACACTGGCCTGAAAACTATCATAAGAGAGTTACTAATCGCTTGGATAGGACCTCTTGCTCAGATCTCAGTTAAAATACACAAATGTTAATAGTTGGAAGAAGTTTTCCTAGACCTGATCTCTTGGAACAGGTTACTTCATTAATTTCATTGATGGATACCTTGTGCTGTTGAATAAATGAAATAGAGAATGCTTACATTGATTTTAATGGACAGAGAAATGCAAAACCAATATAAGCTCTCTGGGGAGTGGTTGAAGAAGGGACATTGCATGAGAAATGAATCAGGAAAGATGGATCTAGGATTTAGTAGGGCACAATGAGTGGCAACCACAATGGGGTGGGAGATGTGAAGAAAAACTTCAAGATACAAAGATAGCAAGAGTGTAGAAGACAACTCCATATTTGTTTTAATTTTGTCCAAGAGGTCTAGGAAGTATAAGTCTCCTTTTGGCACCAAGACCAAAAGTGCCTCTAATTTTCTAGATTCAGAAGGGTGTATCACTCTGTGTGGCCTATTAGAGAAAGGAGAAAAAATGAGCTGTTTGTGATTTAGTCAAAATCTATAACAATGCCATTTCACACCAAAAACAAAACATGGTAGCTGTCTTTATCCAACTATTCTAACCCTCTCTCCAAACAGAATGTGTTAATGAGGTAATGAAAAACTTCCTCTTTCAAAGAATCTTTCCCTTTTTTTTTTTTTTTTTTTTTTTTTTTTTGCCATCTGTTCCCTATACCTTCTTACCACTCTTGTTTTGGACAGGAGGGAAAAGACAAGATGTTTCTTGTGGAGAAGCTTTTAAAACTCCAGGAATCCCAGAAAAAACCAACAACTTATATACTGACTCAAGAAAGGAGAGAACAGGAGGTGAGTCTCAAGTCCTAATATTGAATCCAGGCTTCTCCTGAGATGTACTACTTCCTTTTGAATCTCAATATGGTGTAATAATGGAAAGAGTCCTAGCCAAAGAATCAGAAGACGTGGATTCTAGTCCCAGCTGGGTCATGAAATGTTTGGGTGCTCTGGGGCACAAGTCTCTTAATACTTTCCGAACCATATCTCTCTGATGTATTATTTTTAAATGAAGGGGATAATTATTCTTGCTAGATTCCATCAAGGAATACTATAAGTACTGATAAATGAAATAAATGTAGGTATGATATTTTAAAATTTATAGAGATATAGTTTCTGAATAATTTAATCATTTTATTAATAAGGCTAACATGTTTATTAACAAAAGAGACCAGTGACAAGGGCCTCTCTTGGTGGTGGATTCACAATTTATATACTCTTGGAATAGTAGTTGCTCCTGGTTAACAATTAATGAGAGAATGAATATTATAATTGAGAGGCTGGCTATATTACAATGAGGGTCTTGAAGTACAAGATTTGAAAGACTTTGAGTTATCAATTTCCATATCACCTGTCTGACAAAAGGGAAAATCCACATTTTTCCAGACCTGTCTGAGTAAACTCAATGAACAGGAATCCATCCATTAGCCTAAACTTAGAATTCCTTTTACTTTCTGATTAGATCTTAGCCTGAATACAAGCCTTTGCACAAGATTTCCCACATTGGTTGATTTCTGGATGAGGAAAGTGGAAAAAGGGGGGAAATCTTGATCCTTATTCAGTAGTTATTAAATACGAGAGAATTAATCATTTTTCTCACAGATAACTCCAAAATGCTATATAAATATAAATATAAGAGATGAGTATTACTTATACTGCCTAAATAGAGTTAATTTCTGGAACTTGAGTAAAGTTTTTTTTAAGAATGTTACATTGAGTATTCATTCAAAGTGGAACAACAATGATGAAGTGAGGGAAGAGTTAGTGCTGACTCAGCCTTGAGGTATCTAAGAGTATCTTCGTTCATAAGCAGATTCACTACAATGGACAACTGAGTTTTAATGAATGAATTTGCTTAATTAATTTCCACAAGCATTTGTTGAGAATACTGTGTGTCTATACTAGGCACTAGACATACAAAGACAAAAGCCAAAACAGAAGTTTCTCTCAGAGAACTTGCATTCAACTGGACAGAAAAAAATAAATGCAACAAATTAGACCTGAAGGGTTCATGGTCAGCTAAGTGGCACAATGGATAAAATACCAGGCCCAGAGTCAGAATGACTCATCTTTCTGAGTTTAAATCTGACCTCAGAGAGAATAAGTGACTTACCTAAGATCATACTTAGTAGTAAGTAGAAACTCTAGGATTTGAACACAGACCTTCTGGCTCCAAATTCATCAATCTTTCCCTGAGATCATATCCTTATGCTTTCCTGCCTTCTGTTCCCACTAAAAACCACACTCTATTGGTAGCAGACTTCCATTCATCTTAGATCTCTTACATTTTTTTCTGTCTTCTAATACTCACGAAAACCTAGTTATCTCCCAAGGATACCACACCCCTGGTTATGTTCTACAGGATGTATTATTGCTGTTCTTATTACTTCCCTTGCATGCACAGAAATGTACATATTGATCCACAGGGAAAAGTCAACTTGTTCCTTATTCCCCTTCCATATTCTTCACCAGCTGCCATCAATCAGCAGTAGTATTTACTAACATAAGCCACCTGTCTGTGATCTTTATTGCCACAATATAATAACACCCAGATCATTCTCTATTTTTTCATATTCATTAGTTGGCTCATAGTCTTCTTTCCCCTACTGCTGCCCTCATACTAAATATATACTATGTCTATATACTATATGTGTGTGTGTGTGTGTGTGTGTGTGTGTGTGTGTACATATGAAATATAATAGGCTACCTGTACTGTATTCTCAGACACTTACTAGCTGTGTGACCCTAGACAAATCATTTAACCCTGTTAGCCTAAATTTCCTTATCTGTAAAATGAACTGGAGAATGAACTGGAATGGCAAATCACTCCACTATCTTTCTCAAGAAAACCCTAAATGAGGTCATGACAAATTGGACAAAACTGGAAAATTGAACAACAAATGAGAGAGAAAGTAGTAGGAGAAAACACTCTGACTTCTCTTTATCAACTTGTTCAACTGCTATGAGCTTTACTTTTGCTCTGTATCTGCAACTCACAAGATGAGCCACCCACATACTTTATATCTCTCCATCATCAATGTCCTGTCAACTATGTGATCTTAATCTCTTTCAGAGAGAGTTCTATCTCCCTATCATAAGCTCCTCTCCTTCTGATGAGGAGAGTCTGCAACTGAAGGGGGACCCCGAAACTCTCTGAAACTCTCTGAAAACTCCTTTAAAGAGAAATTCTCCTTGAACCCTGCCTCTGTGAGACCCACCCCAAGGAACCAAGGTAAAGTGGTTTATCTTGGTGGGACTAGCTGAAGTAATCTCATTTAGCTGGAGATCTAGATTTCTATTGACCCTTATTGTTGTTGTTGACTCAAAACCATTCCCAGTAAGTAGTCTCATCTAGGCCTGGGGGCAGTGACAGCATTGAGGGAATCCCATTCGATTGAAATTTCTGTCTCAGATTTCCTTATAAAAATACCAACTTGGGGCTCAGTTTTTGCAGAGGCTCTAATATGCCATGCCAAGGAAACTCTCTCTCTCTCTGGTATAGCAGCAAAAATTTCTGCTCTCTGAAATGATGTTCTCTTCCAGAGTTACCCTTTCTTAACTCTCTCACCTAAGACTTTATACCTCTCTGTTGGAATTTCTCTACTAGAATCTTTACTTCTCTGTCAGACCTTGCCACTAAGGAATCCAGTCTTTCTATTCATGCATAGCAAAGGCTGACTTCCCAAATGCCAATAATAAACCTCTTTTTATGAGTCTAGCTTTTTGGGTTCATAAATTCCTTTATGAAGAACCTCTGTGTCACTAGGAGAGGATTTCCACAGCTCCCTACCTTGCATGAATCCTAAGAGGATTTAGGGAAGCCAGACCTCTTCATTTGGTTCCCTGAACCTGAATCTGGCACTAACCTCAAAATCTAACTCCCTGACCACCAGGAACCCTTATCTCATCATTTTGGTTCCCTGAATTTAATTTCATAATTTCCATCTCTCCCGTTGCCTCACTCCTAAATTTATTCTTCACCCTCAGCATGACTGCTAATGCTTCCATTGCTCTGTTCTCCTAATCCATCCCCTCTGTTCTAGCCTTACTTTTCCCTCTTTATAGTCTTGATCCCATCATTTACCAGTTCAATTATATAGGATGCTCTTCTTGCTTCCTTTGAAGCAGCTAGGTGGCAGTGCTGGGTACAGTGCTGGATTTAGGAAGATCTTGTTCAAATCCAGCTTCAGACACTTGGTGGTTGTGTGACCCTGGGTACTTAATCTCCATCTGCCTCCATTTTTTCTATCGTAAAATAGGGAGCATAGTGGGATTTGCCTCTTAGGGTTGTTATGAAAATCAAATGAGATAATATTTATAAAGTACTTAGCACAGTGCCTGGCACAGAATAGGGTGGGTGGGTTTAAGTTCTGACAATGGAGGTAGGATGGACTGATTGAAGTTCCTGTTCCACATCAGTAGGCATTTAATAAACATATATTCTTTCCCCTCTTTGTTTATCACCACTCATTCCTTACCCATTTTCAATACTGTCATCTTCACTATTTGCCTTTTCTCCTTCCACTGCCATGCTTTTGAACACTTCAGGAAGAAGGCATGGTACCAGTACCAATTTGGGTCCTCTACAAACCATGATATCTAATTTCATCTGGACCCTTGATATTGTGTGATAGGCTTACATTTTTTTTTTTGATTGGTTTCAAATTTCACTCCTCTAAATGGCTCTTTCTAAGATTTTCCTTTCCTCACAACCTCTTATATTTTGCTCACATTCCTCTGTTTTGTCATTTGACTCAGCCTCCCACTTTCCTGAGACAATGGAGGCCATCATCTTGAGTTTACTCACTTGTACTCCTCAAAATTTCTATCCATCCTCACGTACTTTTTCTGTTTTCTATAGACTCCAAAGGGTAGATGGCCCTTCTTGTCAAAACTAATCTCCCTCTACTTTATATTCTTGATTACATCTTAGAGGGTGCTTCTAGGAACCTACCCCAGTGATCATTCCCTTTTTAAATTTTCAGTTATTATATATGTCTTATATAAATACATATATAAATAAATATATATATATGTCTTATATAAATACAATACCTTCAAGCTCTTGTCCTCAATCTTACTCCCTCCCCCACAAGATTCTAGAGAAAATTATCTCCCTTGCTTTTTCTACTTCCTCACCATTCAATTATTTTTCAATCCACAATAAAACTCAGCTTCTGACAGTATTGTTCCACTAAAATAGTTCTAAGGTAATCAGTGATCTCTTAATTGCTAAGTACAATAACTTTTTTCTTGGTCCTCATCTTCTTTGATTTTTCTGAAACTTTTTGGTTACTGACCATTTCTCTTCTTGGACTTGTTTACATGCCTTGGTTTCCTTAACTCCTTTCTCTCCTATCTCTCCTATGTGAACACTCTTTTTCAGCCTTAATCAGTCAATCTATAATCATGTCTGTTCTGTATCAGGAACTCTGCTAGACTCTGGGAACACAAAGACAAACTTGAAACTCTCAGTTTTCTTTTCTTTCTTTCTTTTTTTTAATAGCTTTTTATTTACAAGTTATATGTCTGGGTAATTTTACAGCATTGACAATTGCCAAACCTTTTGTTTCAATTTTTCCCCTCCTTCCCCCCATCCTCTCTTCTAGATGGCAGGGTGACCATTAGATGTTAAATATATTAAAGTATAAATTAGATACACAATAAGTATACATGACCAAATCGTTATTTTGCTGTACAAAAAGAATCAGACTCTGAAATATTGTACAATTAGCCTGTGAAGGAAATCCAAAATGTAGGCAGGTAAAAATATAGGGATTGGGAATTCAATGTAATGGTTCTTAGTCATCTCCCAGAGTTCTTTCACTGGGTGTAGCTGGTTCAGTTCATTACTTATTCATTGGAACTGATTTGATTCATCTCATTGCTGAAGATGGCCAGGTCCATCAGAATTGATCATCATATAATATTGTTGTTGAAGTATATAATCATCTCCTGGCCCTGCTCGTTTCACTGAGCATCAGTTCGTGTAAGTCTCTCCAGGCCTTTCTGAAATCATCCTGTTGGTCATTTCTTACTGAACAATAATATTCCATAATATTCATATACCACAATTTATTCAACCATTCTCCAATTGATGGGCATCTACTCAGTTTCCAGAAACTCTCAGGTTTCAAGAGGTTTTCTAACAGAGAAGAAACTCATATGAATAATCTATACAATAGAGATATAAGAAAATCTTGCAGGAAAGGGTTTAGTTGCTGCAAGGAATCAGGAAAAGCCATCTGTGGAAGATAGTACTTGAGCTGTTTTAAATAAAACTAATGGTTTCAGGAAGTACAGATGAAGTGTACTCCCAGGCAGATGTTGAAATAACACCACCATCCTGCAAGATATCATCAGCCTTGGTCCTCTACCTTATCATTACCCATTGCTTCTCCAATTGAAAGGTAGGGTCACAAACTCCAAACTTCCTATTTAAGTAAAGAGCTTAGCTCAGAAATCTCATTTTTCACTTGGCTGCACTACTTTGGGACTTGTCTGATAATGACTTCTCCACTCTGTCCCCAAGTTGGGTACCCTCTCCTCTTCCTCCACCACATTTTTCAGTTTCTTTTATGTGTTATCTTTTCTCTGATGGATTGTAAACTCTGTATTTGAATCTCTAGTGCTTAGCAGAGTGCCTAGCACATAGTAGGCATTCAGTATTAATTGACTAATGTAAAGGCATAGAGACTAGAGATGTGGAACTGTGTGTGAGGATTAGCAAGAAGACAAGTTGGTTGGAATGCAGGATATAGGAAGGGCAAAAGTATATAAGGTTGGAAGCAAGAAGATTATGTGATGATCAACTGTGATGGACTTGGCTCTTTTCAATAATAAAAAAAATTCAAGGCAATTCCAATAGACTTGTGATGGTAAAAGTCATCTGCATCCAGAGAGCTCGAGCTATGGAGACTGAATGAAGATCACAGCATAGTATTTTCACCTTTGTTGTTGTTTGTTTGTTTGTTTCCTTGCTTGTTTTTTTTCTTTTTCATTTTTCCCCTTTTGATCTGATTTTTCTTACACAGCGTGATAAATGTGAAAATATGTTTAGAAGAATTGCACATGTTTAACTTATATTGAATAACTTGCTATCTAAGGGAGGGGCAAGGTAAGGACAGAGGGAAAACATTTTGTAACACAAGGTTTTGCAAGTGTAAATGTTGAAAACTATCTTTGTGTGTATTTAATACAAATAAAATAGCTATTATCTTTTTTTAAAAAGAAAATAAAAATAAAAAGCTATTATTATCTTAAAAAAAAAAAAAAGAAAGAAATCCCCACAGACTCACACATTGGGAATCATTGTTCTGAAAAAGTTTAGGGTGGGTAAAGTAAGGACAAAGCTAGAGGACAGACTTAGGAACTGTGACACACCTGGAATTTCTATGGGGTGGATGGTTTTTTGAATGTAATAGTAGAGGCTGTGCTGAGAAGTTGGAATTCTGGTTTACCACAAAGGTAACTTCATATTTACTATTTAATAATTAAATCCCACAAAATGAAGAGAATCTAATTTCTTTAAAAAAAAAAAAAAGCTAGAAAAAAGCTAGAAAATGTAGTTAAGATAGGGGCAAAAAAAAAAAAGATAGGGGCTAGGTTGTTTAAAAATCAAACATAAGAGTTTGTATTTGATCTTAGAGGTTAGATAGGGCAACTGCAGTTTATTGAGTGGGGTGGAGATGGAAAGAGTGCATTTCTCTTTAGTCACTATGATGGGTAGTCATGTTTGGTATAGTGTTGGGGTTAAGCACTGGCTCTAGAATCAGAGGATTGTGGTTCAAGGACCTTTAGGAAAATTGCTTTGACAGCTATGTGGAGAATGAATTTCAATGAGGAGTGGCTTGATTCAAAGAAACCACCTAGAAGACTATTGCAAAAATCTCTGGGCAAAATGATGACTGTTTTTTTTTTTTTTTTTTTTGGTATCAATAGCATCTAACTTGATGTGTTGCAATATAGTAGGCAGGAAACCACTGTTTGTTGAATTGGGATGTATGAAAAGGCAGTGGTATTATCATCTGATTCTGTTGAAGATCCTTTTCTACCTTCTTATAAAGCTGCTTCTATAATAATCCTTTATTTTGAAATGAATATAAAAGCAAAAAATGCCCCCCCAAAATGATGTCATCTATCAGCATTTAAAGACAGATGAAGCTATGTTGCACAAGATATTCTTGGATACTTATAATTAAAAAAAAAAAAAAAAACTGAGGCAAATGGAGGTTAAGATTTGTCCAGGCTATGTTTAAAAGCCAAACATAGAGTTTGTATTTGATCTTAAGAGATAAGATGAAACCACTGAAGTTTATGAGTAGAGTGGAGGAGAGAGAATGACTCAATCAGACCTGTTTAGTAAAAGTACTTGGACAACTGTGTAAAAGATGGATTGAAATGGGGAATGACTTGATCCAAGGAAACCAATTTGAAAACTATTGCAAGAATCTTTGAGTGAGCCTTGTATGGGTCTTAAGATATAAAAACTGAACACCAGCCTCTCTCTTAATTCTAAGAAATTAGCATTAAGAAAAATGACAGAAATGTCCTCATTACGATCCTTTTGTGAATCTACAGATTTATTGTGCACATTATTCTTTACCTTATCAAGAAGGATCCAGAGGACTCTACCTGTTGTGACTAATCAGCTTTTGTGAAGAAGGGAGATCATAAAGCTCAGTAGCCGTCTGATCCAACCTCTTCATTTTACAGATGAAGAAACTGAAACCAAAAGAGATTAATAAGTGAATTGGCCAAAGTCATCTAGGTATTAAGCACAAGAGGAGGAACTTGAAGCTAGGTCTATTAATTCCAAAACCAGTGCTTTTTCCATAACACTACAGCAAACACGGGTGCCTATTATATTGATTATAAGAGAAATGCAAAGGCTATCCAGAACTTACATGCTGTGTTTGTGCATTACCAAAAAAGACCTTTCACATCAGTGAAGTAAATCTAGGGTGTGTCCACCCAAACACAGAATCATAGAATTTCAGATTCAAGAAAGGATCTCAGTTGCCATCTAGTCCAAAGCATACCTGAAAAACAATTCTCATTAGATTATATCCTATAAGTAGATGGGCAGTTAGGTGGCATAGTGGATAGAGCACCAAGTCTGAAATCAGCAAGCTCAAATTCAAATACAGTCTCAGGCACTTACTAGCTGTGCAACACTAGACAAATTATTTAATCCTATTTGCCTCAGTTTCCTCATCTGTTAAAACCAATTGCCCTTTTATCGCTACAGGATTGAATATAACAAGTCTGATTTTTCTTCCATGTGACAGCCTTTCTGCATTTTCCCTAAATTTTCCCTTCTCTGGTCTAAAAATCTCTAGTTTCTTCAACTGATACTTAAATAATAGAATGGCATGGTGGGTAGAACCCTGAAATCATATGACCTGAGTCTCAGCTCTGTCACATAATAGCTCCGTGTTTTTGGGCAGGTCATTTAATTTCCTGAAGCATTAGTAGAGGGTCAAGAATTCAACACCTGGGGAACTCTAAGATTCTCCTCCACTCTAACTAAGGAGCAAGCTTACTATACTGAAGAAAGAGTCAGGGAGCTCCATTATGATTATATAAATGGTTTAATAATCATAATGGGTGACTTACACAGGGGCTTTCTGGGGTGGCTGCCAGACAATTCACTGAATCTCCAATTGATTCTCACCTTGCAATTTGGAGCAGTGGATAGACTATTCAATGGATTCCTGCAAAGATCCCCAAAATGTACCATGGTATTTACAGAAATCAAACAAAGGGAGGAAGAACTGCAAAACATCATGACATATGTCATTGTGGTTAGCATTATGCTTAACAAGCAATTTTAATTTGGGGACTGGCTCCCAGGACTCTGGGGTCACATCAGCGCTATCAGATGAGTGCTTGGATATCTAAGATAACATACTGAACACAGTGAAGACTGTGTCTGGTCACAGTGTCCTTGTTTAGTCTTACTATAGTTTATACTGATTATCATACCCTTGTAATAGCTTTCAACTCAATAGGTACCTTAAAGGCCGTGTGCTGGTCAGTTTGAGTAAGTTCCCAGACACACGCAAAGTTATTTGCCAGGCACAGTGTCCTTGTAATAGCTTTCATTCCCGCTTAGAATGATTTTCACCTCAATAATATGGCTTCTATCAATCAGGATCCCAGTCAGATAACTTCTGAAGTTCATTCTAGCTCTAACTTTGTGATCCTTACTTGTGAAGCAGAGGCAATAAGAACTACCTTCCCTATTTCTCAGACTTCTGGTGAGGAAAAAGCTGTATAATGCTCTGTATAAAAAGGAGATAACTGATGAGAGCAGCACCAGATGCATTGATGAAAGTATCATTGTCCAAAAAGGACTTTTGCAAGGAGATGCAATTATTTTGAAAATGACTTGTGACAACTCTTGGAGCCATTATCCTAGCTCCTAGACCTATTGAGAATAAAACCACTTTTATCTTGATTCTCTGGGACAGGTCTCTCTCAGGGGAGAGCTTCTCTGAAGGTTCAAGGAGTTTACCCCATGGCTTACCCCAAAATCAGAGAGACAGTTTCAAGGTTCCCTACATCAATAGTATGAGACCAGCATGGTGTGCCCTTATCAGATAAGCTGCTGTGCTCTATGAGCAAAGCAGAATTGAAGTAGCTCAGGAAAAACACAAAATGCACAAAGTTAGAAAAGCCACCCCAAATGTTCATAGGGACTATTTGTGTCCGACTTATGGCAGAACATTCCGAACTCCTGCCTTTCTCTTACAACTATCAGTAACAGTATGAGGATGTGGTTAAAACCAATACTGAGTACTTTGTATGCCTTCCACCATAGCATATTCTGTAAAAGAATGAAATGATCCCACAATGTGGCTGGGACAGGAAGGCATCTCCGAATTATATTCCTTCCCTGTCTGGGTCAGGAAAGTCACAGCTGACAAGAGATAAAAAACAATGAATAAAAATTAACTTTCATATATTTTAAGCATATTGTAGTTATTTGGAATGGGACTTTCCTTTCTATTATTTCCTCTTGGATTTTATTTGCTATATAGAAATGCTATTGATTTTTGTGGGGATTTTTTACTATGATGATAGTACTGAGTCAACTGTCTAGTTTTTTTTTTTTTTTTTTTTTTGCAGATTCTTTAGAATTTTCAAGCAAATCTTATTTCATCCTCAAATCTAATTTGTCTCTTTTTTGCCTTTTTATATCTTAACATGTCTATTATTATCATTAGAAGATATGTCCATATCTTCTTCATTTCTTTGTAAAGGCAGGGGACTATGGCTATAGAATGTTGCCTAGAGTGTCAAACTGGGTTGATGTGTTGCTTTATTTAGCTGAACTACTTTTTCATTCCTCTCTTTCTTTATTCTTTCTTTGAAGGATGACTCCCTGGATGAAAGAGAAGAAAGAATATGATGATATTAAAAAAAATATATGAGTAAAATGACTTTTTAAAAATCAAGGACTTAAAATCATGGTTAGCATTATTTCCATGAAATAAGTCAGAATGAGGTTAAAAAATAATTTTAATTTGGTGATGAGTTTTGACATGATTTTTCGACTCTTTGCAGGAGTCTAGGAACAGCATGGATGTGTCAAGAAGAAGCGTAAATTCTCTCAGGGTAAGATATTTGTTCCAACTCCCAGAGCAAGGTTCCAGGATATATGATTTGAGATCTAACATGAATATTCTTGTATCTATAGAGGGAATCTGGGACAGGCCTGGATAGGTCATCAGCAGATCTGACAAACAGAAGCAGAATTTCTCTTAGGGTAAGCCTACCTCTCACTTCTTAAAAGAGGGGCTGGAGGACACTAGGCAGTATAATAGATAGAATGACTATCTAGGAATCAGGAAGCCCTGAGTTCAGATCTGACCTCAGATACTTAGTAGCTGTGTGATCCTGAACAAGTCTCTGTTTGCCTTGGTTTCCTCATTTGTAAAATGGGGATAATAATAACAAACACCTAACCTTGAAAGGTTTGTTTGTGAAGATCAAATGAAACAATGATTCTAAAGTGCTTAGCACAAGACCTGTACATAGTAAGTGCTACATAAATGTTAGTATTATTCATAATTATTATTTTTATAAGAGATCAGTGTATCTAAAGAGAGCTCATAAATTTCTGCAGGGCTTGGGAAAAGCCCACAAGCTCAAAGAGAATGCTGTTTTCCAGCATTATATTCTAAAAAATTAAGTATTCATGTCCAAGAGGTTAGCTCTTTTTTAAATTATATTTTTATTCTGAAGTTAACAAATACCAAATAAAATGAACATTTCAATTTCCATTTGTGCATATGTGTATGTATACACACACACACACACACACACACATATAATAAGATGATTGCACATGAAGCTACAGGACTAAGAGCAATGAGTAGAAGTTACAAAAATGAAAATCTTGGTATGCTGTAGAGAGAAACTTACTATTTATCAAAGCTATCCCAAAATACAATGAATTTCTTTGGGATTTAGGAAAGCAAGAAAGGAGAGAAGAAAAGAAGGGAGGAAAAGAGGAAGGAGAGAAGGAAGGGAAGGAAGAAGGGAGGGAAGGAGGAACTAAGGAAAGAAGGAAGGGAAGGAGATAGAGGAGAACAGAGGAAGGAAGAAAAAAGAAGGAATGAAGGAAAGAAGGGTGGAAGAAAAAAGGAGTATAGGGGTAAGGAAGGAGGAAGGAAGGGAAAGAAGAAAGAAGAAAAGAAGGGAAGGAATGAATGAAAGAAGGAAGGAAGAAAGGAAGCAAGGAAGCAAAGAAGGAAGGAAGAAATGGTTTTTAAGGATACTGTGTATTAGGCCCTGCTATTATAATCTCCATTTTGCAGTTCAAGAAATGGAGGCAGATGGAGATTAAGTGATTTTTACAGAGTCATAACAGCTATTGTCTGAAGTTGGATTTGAACTCAGATCTTCCTGCTTTCCGTGCTCTACACACTGGGCAAATAAATTCCCCCTTACTTGTGTTAAAACCCAAGGTTGGATAATTACTTTAAAATGTTGGCAAGGGAATCCTAGACTGGATAGCCTCTGGGGTTCCTTTCCACTTAAAGGTTTTATATGTAAACCCTCTTGCTCTGTTACAAAAAAATTAAGTGCTGGGTATTGGATTCTAATACAGAAGCTAAAGGTCACAGGTTAGTTTCTCCAGTTCAAATGTGATTTTATTTCTCCCTGCAGAGAGATCCAGGGATAGATGTTGATTGGCCAGAAGACACTCCAGACAGAAGCCACGTTTCTGCTACGGTAAGATGGTTTCCCAAAGTCACAGAGAAAGTCAGCAGGGCAGCTGCTTCTTGGGTGGGTGACAGAAGGGTTTCTTTATTACTAACAGGAATTTGGAATTTGACTGGACAGTATTACCAAAAAGAAGCAACAGTTCTCCTAGAGTAAAATACTTAACTAAAACGACAGTAGAGTTCAAAGGCAGGGTCACCTTGAAAACCCAGCTATATTCACTCTTGATTCATTCTTGATGAGATTTATGGTGTGGGGGTTGGCACCAAAGGTTGGGGTTTGGTCATGTGAAGAATTCACAGTGACTATTCTCTTAGGTAAAGGTACATTTATTTAAGGAAGAGATTACAGACAAAATGAAGGGATATAATATGCATCAGGATTGGAAAATATGAAATAGAGTTGGGAGAGCATATGAAAGACAAGTTCCTCTGGAATTCACAATTACCCAGTAGAAAGCTAGTAGAAAGGGAGCACCCCATGACAACCTTGGCTGACAGGCTAACTCCTGAAAGGGACTCAGCACCCTAAAAAAGTTAGTTAGCTGTAAGGAGGAGAAGTAGGGTTGGGAAAGATACCACGTGGCATGGGAGAAGGGGAAGAACACCACGAGGCAGAGTGCCATGGCAGAATGACCCAAAGGAAGGCAGCAATCATGGGATGGCTCATAAGTAGGTTTTATAAGGAAAATTTAACTTCAGGGACATGACTGGATTCCTGACAGGACATGACAAGGTGAGACTGCTCAAGACTTCTACAGAGGGTGGGTCTCAGGAATTTGACATAACTTGAGTTTCTGACTGGTCAACCTCCCCAGAGGGTGGGACTATGGAACTAAACTGATTTCTATCAGTGTCTTCTCCCTGCCTGCCTCGGGGATCGATTCTTTAGTTTCTCTCTGTCAAAATCACTATTCAGGACCTCATCATTCTGATCCATCATTCAGGAAAAGTGTGGTACAGGTTTGGATACAATCAATCTGTTACAGGGTCTTATGACAAAAGTAAATTACTTAAGTATGTGGGTCTGGCAGAGGAGAAGGAAGCTAAAGTAATTGGGGAGATAGTGAGTTCATTTTTGTGACATTCCAGGGCTGGAAAGATGGAAATTTTACCCTGTATTGCAGGGGGTGGGGGAGAGGAGGGGAAAAAATACTGATTTACAGTAAAAATTCATTTATTTAGATTCAATGAATTCGGAATTTGTGAATATTTTGGGAAGTGTGAAGATGACTTATATTCAGCTACTGTCCAAGCAACAAGACAGTAATAAAAAGGGGAATAATTAACACTTTCCAGACTTGTCAGAGTTAAAACAATGAACAGGAATGAACCTATTAGCCTAAGAGAATTTCTTTTACTATTTGGTTAGATCTTGAACTGGGTAAATCTTTTAAGAGATTTCCACACATATTGATTTCTGGATGAGGAAATACAAAAGGAGAAAAACCTTTGTTCCTTAATCAATAATTAGTTATTAAATACCAGAGGGAAATATTTATTTTTCACATGCCTCTGTTCAGAAGGTCAGGAAGGTGGGGGAACCCTTTACACAAAGTCAGAGGTTGGGTATGTCAAAGGAAATTCCCATGAATCTTAGGAAGCTCCTAGAGTAGCAGATTCATTCAAGCACACATTCACCATCAGA
The DNA here is from genome assembly GCF_016432865.1 of Antechinus flavipes. Taxonomy (NCBI): domain Eukaryota; kingdom Metazoa; phylum Chordata; class Mammalia; order Dasyuromorphia; family Dasyuridae; genus Antechinus; species Antechinus flavipes. The sequence goes on along the minus strand of NC_067398.1, from coordinate 265,136,360 downwards.
AACAGTCTGGACAGGGGAAGAGGAGGTGTCCTGGGTGGCAAGAAGTGACACCAAAGTTTTATCCATGATTGAAGAGGACTATATGGAGGACAGAATGGGGACCAGGCCATCTACTTTCTTTGCCCAACCTTTAGAACAGGCAATTGGAAATAGTGGAGAAGGTACCTAAGGCATACAAAGTCCCAGGCCCTAATATGCTAATTTGGCTGTTCTTAGGTGGCAAGGAAAAGATTCCAATAGAAACGGGGCTATATCTGTTTTGAGTCCATACAGGATGCCCCAGATTAGGCAGACCAAGGGCCACTATAATCCTCCACTTGCTAAGAACATACTTGCCTCCATGTTACAGTAGGAATATAAAAATTATTAAAAGTTCATTTCCTTCAAAGAATCCTATAATTTCTTTAAGGGGGATCGGGGATGGATTAGGACTTTAGAGTAATTCATTCAAATTAAAATTATTGCATCATTTTTGTGTTGGTTATTCCTGCCTTTACAATACAATATATTTATCTGCTCTACATCTTCTCAGTGATTTCTAGTTGTAGAACTTGTATTTACTGAAGAGGAGTACAAAAGAGAGATGATAGTTCCTATAAATTTAGAGTTTAAGTAGAAAAGACCAACTCAACTAGTTAATTAACATCTCTTTAGCAGCAACTAGATGCCAAACACTGTGCTAAATCATGAAAGAAAGACTAAAAATTGTCCCTGCCTTGAAGGAGATCCCCACATAGGGAAGAAAATCTGCAAACAACTCTATACAAATTAAGATATATCCAGTGGTTTTCAAAGTACGATCTAGAAAATCCTGGGGATCTCTGAAACCCTTTTAGAGGGTCTACAAATTCAAAAATAGTTTTTATTTCCAATATGGTAAATGTCTATAAATATAACCCAGATAAACAAAAACGCTTTGGAGAGATCCTCAATAATTTTTAATAGGATAAAGATACTGAAAACAAAAGTTTGAGAACCACTGCTATATACCAGATAAAGAATAAATACTGCTGACCTGATGAGATTAGATTGAGGGAACCAAAATGAGATTAGGGTTTCTGGTGGTCAGGAAGTTAAATGATGAGGTTACTGGCAGGTTTGGAGTTCAGGCAACCAAATGAAGAGGTTTGGCTCCCCTAATTAATTCCCCTAGGATTCAGCCAGAGCAGGGAGTTGTGGGAACTCCTTCTGGTGGCACAGAGGTCCTTTGTAAAGGAACTTACGAACCCGAAAAGCTAAACTGATAAAAAAAGAAGTTTACTATTGGCATTGGGAAGTCATCCTTTGCTATGCATGAATAGAAAGGCTGAATTTCTTAGTGATTAGGTCCTGACAGGGAATAAAGTTTCTAGTAGAGAAATCCCTACAGAGCGGTATAAAGTCTCATTAGGGAAATAGGTGAGAAAGAGAATATTCCAGCTAATATGCCATATATTAGGTCCTCTGCAAGGAGTGAGTTCCAAGTTGGTTCTTTTTATCTACAAGCTGGGTTTCAGCTTAAACTGGAATTGAATAGAAAATATTCTAATTGAATGGGTGTTTCTCCAATTCAATGAGGTTAGAATCTCCAATTCCAGCCTCACTAGCCCCACTTAGATAACAGAATGAAGCTGTTTGTCTTCGGTGGAGTCTTTACAGAGGCAGGATTCAAGGAGAATTTGTCCTTCAAGGAGTTTTAGAGTTTTAGGGCTCCTTTCTTCCAAATTCCAATCAGACTTCCCTGAGCCCCATCCTCCTCACTCCCACTCCCACAGCAAATTTGAAAATCCATGTAAAATTATTTTGGCCCTCTATTCTTACCAGAGAAGAAATCTGAATTATTATGGGATTAAAAGATAAAATATGTTGATATTATTCAATATGGATATCTTATACATTTCTAAGTTTCTGTTTTCTTTGTCATCTGCTGACTTTCAAGTTTTGTCTGTGACTTGCAAAACTCTCTCAAATTCCTATTTAATTTGTTATACCAACCCTCCATATATTGAAACTGTGGGGCTCAATGTGGAAGTGGAATACTACTGCCTTGACCACCATCTCCCCTCAGAACCTAAGAGCTTTGAGATTAGCAATTTCTCATTGGCCATTAGATTTGTTTTCAGCCCAGACTCCACAGCCATCTTTGAGGGTTGAAATCATTGTGGAGAAAGGGCTCAGTTTTCCTATCATCACTGGCAACAGCTTCTGACCAGCTGCTACCAATAGGCAAAAAAGAACAAGAACCCTAAGGATAGCCCTTTCCTCCCAAACCAACTTTACAGGTGTCATTCTGGGAAAGAACTCCTTTGGCCAGCTATCCCCACCAACTATCAACCAACCCCAACTCACAGAATAAGCAAGTTAGATTGGCTAAAGCTCCAAGGTACCAAGAGGAAAAGATAAGAGGCAGTTATGTGTCAATTAGGTCAAACCATTATTACCATCACCCTCTCCCTCTTGGCCCTAATGAAGTCAGCTTGGGATTTTGAACTCAAAGGCTTTTGAAATAGTAATTTTTACAGCTCAGTGTTGGAGCATTAATTGTAACATCAATTTTTTCCTTCCCACACTACCATCTTTCTAGACCTTGCCTTTAATTTGATTGCTGTCAATTAGATTTTCTCAGTGTCAGATTGTAATTTGAGGTTCATTTAGCCCCACTAGGGCTCTGTCAGATATCTGAAAAATGGTAAAAGTAATATTTATACTAAATAATTATATATAGTTTCTATAGTATCGTTTATACTAACTAAAAGCTATTATATACATATGAGCTATTACTTTTAAGGCTGCTGAATTTTCTTTTCAGTGTAATAGGAACTAATGAATTAAGACATTTGTGATAATATTTTCTTCTTACTGTGTTTTTCCTGATTTTGGAGGGGTGGAGGGTGAGGGTTTGGGCAGTGGGGCCCCAAATCTGATAATCTTGTGACATCTTGTTTTTTATTCACTTTTCAGAATCAGAATTCTGTGTTTATGGAAGAAAATTACTTCAACCATGGTGAGTAACTGAATTATCAGTCTGTCACAAACAAGGGACTAATAGATACTTCCAAGGTCAAGTTATACATTGGATATGACTCGAAGGTCACTTGCACAAGGGAAAGTCACATGGCCTTGCTAGGTTTCAGTTTCCCAAGGAGAGGGTTAGACTAGATGATTTCTGAAGTCCCTTAGCGAAATAAGATGGCACAGTGGGTAGAGTCCCAGGCCTGGAGTCAGGAAGAGTCATCTTCATGAATCCAAATCCAGCCTCAGATATTTACTAGCTGTGTGACTCTTGGCAAGTCACTAAACTCTGCCTAATTTCCTCATTTGTAAAAATGAGCTAGAGAAGGAAATGGCAAATCTCTCCATTTTCTCTGCCAAGAAAACCCAAAATACCTTCATCAGTGGATTAAATCCACAAAGGCAAATAGCTCCTGATTAGGAATTTGACAAAGGTGGGTTAGCACTGAGAAGAAAATATCTTTATCATAAGGAAGTAGCAAATAAAGAAATTTTTTCTACTAATGGAGGTCACTACCTTCTCTGCAATTTATAGTATTAGAGAGTTGTCTAAGCAGGGTTTCTGAAATTTTTTCCACTTGCAAATCCTTTTTTCCTGAGAAATTTTTACACAATCCTAGGTATATAGGTATATTAAATTGGTATACAAATCAATTATCTACTGGTAATAAATCAAAATTTCATGATCCCCAAATTCAGTTACAAAACCCTGTAGGGATTACAATCCACAGTTTAAAAAGTTTTGATCTAACTTACTTGCTGTGTGACCTTAAGCAAGTTACTCTATTTACTTCTCTGAGTCTGTTACTTCATCTTATAAAATGGAAGGGGAGGGAGAGAAAGAGAGGGAATTCCTATTACTACCTATCTCACAACATTATGAAACAAAGGCTGCCTAACCTATAAAGTACTAAGTACTTTTTGTAATATTTGTAATAATAAAAATAATAATAATCAACAGAAAGAGAAGTTTTATGAATTCAAGGTAACTGGCAATTCTAGAAGTAAATTTCTTTCAGTTAATACTGGAAACTAGATATTCCTGACTTCAAAACTAGCTCTCTATCTGTTATGTGGGGTCACCTCAACAACAACCAAAAAACCAATATATACAACTGGTTGTTGTTGTTTGTCCTTCATTCTTAAAGAGGACCATGAGTCAGAGAGAAGATGCCATATCATGAAAGTGAATTGGATTTAAGTGGGAGAAGGCTGTACAGAGTCACCAGCCTCTCTTTTTGGGTCAAGTGGCAAGATACAGATCTGGACCACGGGAAATGGTCCCCATATATCTAGTAGTCCTGAAATATATCAAATTCATAAGTGGAAGAAAAGGGCATCTTTAATTGAGATAATAAAGGTTGCCAACATGTGATCATGGGTATCTGAGTGAAGGTATCAAAAATGTAATATGAAATAAAAATAAGAAATGGATTTGGAAGACCATAATTGTAAAAAAAAATTATAAAAATTAGAATAGAGATGTGGTTCATGGCATAAAGAAATTATTTCAGAGATATCTATCACAGGTAAAGGAGATTTACTATTTTATTATGTCAATAGCACACAGGCTCAAATAAAAATGACTAAGCAGGCCAGAATCACAATGAGCAACTTGCTTTAGGGGGACAGGACTTTTAAATTCTCTGGGCAGCAGAGGCAAGATATAGAGAGTAAAGGGAGGAACCTGGGAGGAATTGGAAAGAGGTCTGGGGGGGGGGGATCAAGGAAGAGCCAAGAGTAGCTAACCAGATCCCAGAATTGTTTACAGATATGCTAATCAAGACAGTCTCAAAGAGGATGATCAGATTGAGTTTCAGCCTCAAATCTTTGAGACAATAGAGGCTGAATGAGCTGAGTAAGAGTTTCAGCCTCATGTCATTGAGACAATGGAGGCTGAATGAGCTGATTAAAAGTTTCAGTTTCATGTCATTGAGACAATGGAGGGCTGAATAAGGTGTTTAAAAGCTTCAGCCTTACATCATTAAGACCATGGAGGCTGAAGAACGCCGTGATGTGGTGGGAGAGCAATACCTGATTCAAAATAAATGTGACAAATTCACGATGGCCATTCTTTTTGGCAAAGAGTAAATTTGTTTAAGGGAGAGGGTTACAGACAAAATAAAAGAATACAAAGGATACCAGGAATGGTAAATATGAAATATGTTGGGAAAATATATAGTTAAAAAAGGAAAAAAACAAGATCCCCCCAAGGGAACTCACAATTATCCAGGAGAAAGGATATACTACAAGAGGTGGGAGGAAGCCATTGTCTGACAGGTTAGACTGACTAGTTAGCTAGAGTAAGGAGAATGATGCCATTAGAAGTGATGCAATATAATTTTGTGGTCCCCTAATTTTAGGGGGGGGGGCTTCTGTTCTAACAATAAGTCAATAATCCTAAATCTTCTGGCTTTAGACTTCCCAGATTCTGAATCTAAGAACATCTGTCTGATTCTGAATAGACCACTCCTCAATTCATTGCTGACTGTCAGATAGCTTCTGATCTCAGGATAATCCCACAACTCCGGAGACAATAGTGATAATCTTTTAAGTGATTACCAAATTCCAGAGATCACTCCTGAGCCATAGAATTAGTATGTCAATCACAGAAAGCTGGATAAATATGTCTCCTTGCTTCTGTTTCTTTACTGAATTCTCTTAGAATCAGCCCACTTTGTAGTAACATTACAACTACAATAAAACTTTGCTCCTTGGCTAAGGAGATGGGTTCAAACCTGTAAATTCTTTTGAGACACCTTGTGACGCACCAGTATATATCCCCAAAGTTTTGGGGTCTCTTTTCCCAACCTCAACAGAAGAAAAACACTATGAGGAAGAGAAAGAGAGTGGGCTTAGTCCTGAGGAGAACTTAGCAAAGATTTTCATCATAAGCAGATGTTTTATAGGGAAAATTTACCGTTGGGGGTTTTCCTCAGTGAGACCAGCGAAGTAAAGGCTTCAGGAATTTAGATGGATAAGGAGCCCAACTAAAGTATGCTAATCAATTATCTCAAAAGTTTGAGGTTAGGGGATGGACAATGGAGGTTGCTAAAGAATTCCTTCCCAGATAGCATGGGAGTTATCTATAATAGAATTATCTGATAATAACTTCTTCCTGACAGGGGAAAGGAATAAGTCATATCACATGGATGTACAACCAAAAAAAAAACAGTTTCAGGATGAAAAAAAGAGAGGGTTCATATGGGGAGGAGGCCTGGTTATGAAGCATTCAGCAATCCTGAGCAAGAAAACAAACCTCATTCTAGGGTATTTTACCCTTACTGATCTAAGTCACCAAAAATTTTAAAGGGGCAAGGCCATTGGCTTCTCTTTACAAATCTATAGATCCCTAGTGTGGAGCCTAACTGAGAATAAGTACCTCAGGAGTAGGAGTGCAATTGTTAAGAACTCTGGACCAACTTGTGAGCTAGACCAAGGCTTGCTAAAACACTCCATCCAATCATATTCTCCCAAATCTATTTCATATTTTTACTGCACATTACCTCTTCTGGTACTTTTATTATCAGTTACAATGACATTCTTAGGATTGTTCAAAAGGAGGGGCTTTCTTATGGTCAGCATGGCCTTTTGACAGAAAAGTGATTATTATATTCCTGTCATGTGCATACAAACAAATGTTGATAAAAGCACTTTTTGAGATAGGGGAAAAAAAATTTCATCATTTGGGAATTGGCTGAACAAATTATGCTTATAAATGTAATGGAGTTTATTTTACCACAAGAAATAAAAATGAACAATTTGGAGAAACAGAAAGATTAATATAAGGTGATGCTGAGTGAAAAAAGAAAACACTAAGATGATTACAGAAGCATAAACAATAGCACTAAAAAACAGTTGAACTTTAATCAATTGGAATGAACAAATTTGGTCCTGGATAATGAAAGACAGCATATTTCCACTCACTCTAGCAATGGATCATTTCTGGCAACAACCACTAGAAATGGAATCCCATCACCATGTCAGACATGTCCTAGCATTTGTTGGCTTTCCTTAAGTGTTTTTCTTTATTATCAGGGAAAGATTCAAATAGTGAGGAAGAAGAGGGAGACAATTTTGGAAAAACAAGTGTGGTACAAAAGCACAAGGTAGTAGTAAAACTTTGAAAAAGAAAAAAAAAAGTAATGATATTTTTGTTAAACCCAGATTCAAGAGAACACACTGCAATAACAGATGAAGATCCTTCTGAAGCCCTAAGACTTGCCATGATGGCTAGACGACAGTCAGAAATGGAGAGATGAGGGAAGTATAAAAATGTTTACAATTCACACCTTCAGCTTCCCACCAGAAGAAGGATATTAAACATTTACTGGAAGTATACATTTTGGAAAATTGGGACTGTCAGGATTGCAAATACCAAAGTATTGGAAAGTTCTATGCAATTTCTTTTGACTCTGTCCACTTTGAATTGAGCCAAAGCATGTTTTAGTTGTCTAATAAAGGTTATTGTCATGTTTAAACTTACACTTTGGAGCGAGAAATGATAAAAAAAGAAACTTGAAAATTATTATCTGGAAACTGTCAACCTGAATTTAAATGAAAAAAAGTCAATATAACAAAATGGAAATTTTTAATTGGGGCAAGTGAGTTGAAACTCAAGGTACTACATAGCTAATGCTGGGGTAGCCCAGAAGAAGGACTGGGAACAGGATTAAATAGGGTACTGATGTGGCTGATGTAACACTGAATGATGTGCTTTAGAAAAAGCACCAAATGTTGGAGTTTGTTTATGTAAAGAATTCATCTTTGGTAAAAGGTAAGTTTATTTAGAATATCAGGAATGGTAAATATGAAATAAAGGGAGGAAAGCATATAGTTAGCAAGAAAGGAATCTTAATAATTAATGATGGAAAGGGCAAGTTCCCTAGTGGAAGCCATAATTAGCCAAGAGAAAGGAAATATCCCAAGAGGTTGGGGCATGCCCTTAGGTGGCAGGCTGAATCCTAAAAAGGGATTTAGCACCCTAAAAGAGCTAGTTATAATGAGGAGACGCCATAAGGCATGGTGGGGGGAATCAGAGAGACTCCCCAAAGCAGAATGCCACAGTGGACTGATCCAAGAGGTTCAGCAAAGCCATGAACGAATTTTTAGGGGAAATTTAACCTCGAACAAGACTGGGCTTTCTGACAGGCCATAGCTGGACTGCCCATAACCTCCACAGAAAGTGGGCCTCAGGCCTTTGCCATAACCTGGATTTCTGACTGGGACAACCTCCACAGGGGGTGGGACTGTGAAGCTAAATTGATCTCTGAGAGAGCAGATGTTCCCTGCCTGCTCCAGGGAACAATTCCATCAATGTTCCACTTTCTCTCTGCCAACTGCACCCAAACATCCAGAGCCTCATCAGTACTAAGGCAGAGAGAATGACTGGGCTGCAGGTGGGATGGGTTAGCTATCTCAAGGTTTCATTGGATGAGTTGTACTATATAACAAACAAAAGTCCCTAAAGAAACTTGGGAAATCTAGGAAGAGGAGAGTTTGGGAGAACAGTCAGAGGCTTGAGTGATGTCTTGTCAGCCCCAGACAATTTACTGGCCAATGTACTGAATAATAGCTCTGGTGCAGTCAGTTCTCAATCAGATGTCTTTGTCAGAACTCCAGCTGTCAGTTATTGGTCCTTAGAAGAACCAACTCTTCTTCCTTTTGGGAAATTAATTCTCTGCCCCTATTCCCACTCCTAACACACACACACAAACATACAATCAAATCTCCTGTGGCCTAGCCACTGGGGAGACTACAGAAAAAAGTCTGGGTCTTCATGGAATTTATATTCTAAAAGAGGAAAGAACACAGCGTATCTATAGACAATATGTAACAGATACAAGGAAGCTTGTGGGAGAAGACATCAGCTTCTGGAAAAGTAGGAAGGAATCTGAAGAAGCTCTACAGAAGACACACCAGTCTCACTTGGAAGTGGACTCACCCTTCCCTCAGAGGGAAAATTATTTCTTTCCAAGGTGCTCAGAAAGAAATGCAATACCTTCTCCATGCCCATTTAATTAAGATGAAGTCCAAACAATTCAAGGATATTACAAAGGTCAGCAAATTGGAAAGATGGCTCAGATTTACAGAAAATGTTATCTATATTGATTATATACAATTGTTCAAGTGGCATTCATTTCAAAAAGGTGGTTTATGGTATAAGGCTATTATTTTTATTACCAGAGAAGGATTCAAATAGTGAGGAAGAAGAGGAAAACAGGTTTGGAAAAACAAGTGGAACAACACATACATATATGGCAATATAAAAACAGCAAAGATTGTAAAATCTTTTTTTTTTTTTTGGTAAAAAGAAAGCTAAATCTATCATCATCATCATAACTACCACTTATTTGGAACCTACTATGTGTCAGTGTGATAGATGATTAATCGGACCTGCATTTTATTCCAATCAGTATTAATCAGTTTTATATGATTCCACAAGGGTGGTGATTATAAGTTCTTTTATGTTAGGCTCCACAGATTGTAAATTTACTTAATCATAAGAAACAGGGTTTCTTAAACTTCTTCTATTCGTGACCTCTTTTTGCCCAAGAAAATTTCCCACAACTCTGGGTATATAGGTATAGAAATCAAACATTTACTGATTATAAATCATTTTATAATATTTTATTTTAAAATAATTCTTTGGTAAACATATAATTTTACCATTTATTGAAAATGAGAGCAAATATGCATACTAATGAAGATATGCTTGTAATCTTGGCAGACTATTTGATATCTGTGGTGATTTTCTTTTTTTAAAATAACATAAAGGTTCTCTCTAGGAGAAGGTTTTTCAGGGAGGTTTTCTGGAGGCAGCCTTAGTTTCAGCTGAAAGTAATAATCACCTCAAAACGCAGCCAGGTGATAAAATGCAAATGTTTATTTTCTCCTTCCAAAATAGCCAGGTTAATTTTTTTTAGAGGCCTCTCTCTCTCCTTGGTTCTAAGAGCTCTTGCAGCTTGTCCTTTGCCTCTGCTTTCTTCTGCCTCTGGCCAGCACAAAGATGGAATGGATCTCTTGTCTCCTTCACTTGGGGCTCGGCTGGCTTTCTGGAGACCAGCTTGGTCTCAATGGGGGAAGTGCAGGAGCTCAGCTACCACAGTAGTGTGAGATAAAGATGAATCTGGTTGCGGCTCTGAGAGAGGGCTTCTCCTCAACTGAACTGATGCTCCCTTCTCCATGTAATTCAGCTGAACTCTCCGAGAGCCTCTGTCTGTTTCTTATATATGAGAGAGTGGGATTGTGGGATATCTCCCAGCATGCTCTCTGGCCCTAAGAGCTTCAAGGGAAGTGTGAATTTGGATATGTCATACTAAACCCTGAAATCTCCCAAACATGTGAACTCCAATAAGTAAAGGTGTGAACAGAAGCATTGTATCAATTAGTTCTACTTAGTACCTTGTTTCAGGTTCTGTCCCAAAACATCTCCTTGTAAGATCAGATCAATGATACTGAACCATGCTAAATTAGATAATTATTGTCTCTATCAACTCTAATGACTTAACAATTTGTAAAGATTCCAACAGATATCTTTTACTGTTGCTAAATATTTTGTGACACCTTCCCCCCCCCCCATTTAATTACCTATGCTCATAGTTGTAGAAACTTTGAAATAGGATTCTTCCACTCTTGTTTTTCATTATTATGGTGACCAAGTTCTGCATGTAGTAAAGGACTCAACTGCATGAAAAGTCCCCCAGCTACTTTTGTTGCCCCTTCATCCCTTGACATTTCACTAATGCCCCAAATAAAGAGATGAGTAAACACTTCATCAAGAAGTAGCCCTGGCTTAATGTTTACTTTTCTATCCAGGTTGTTGGGGTTCAAAGGAGACCCCCCAAAAGGTTGGAGTTCCATATTGGTGTTCTGAGATGTCTCAAAATAATTTTCAGACTTGGCCCATCTCCAAGCCAAAGGGCAAAGTTTATTATAATTGTAACTCCAACTGAAGCAGGCTACATTCCAAAGAAATTTAACAAAGAAATAGAAACAAGAAGGTAATTTTATGGTTTAGAGGTACAATTGAGGAATGTTACAGGTGGGGTTGCACCCATTATTTAATTCTGTGGCTTCTTAAAGAATATTGAATACAGGTGGAACAGCTGCCATCATTGAATTCTATGGCTTACTGACAAATAGATTGTTCTCTGATAGCCAGCATGGTTTTGTGGCACTCCCCAAGGCGGGAAAGCCTTAGGGTTTCTCAGAAATAGCTACATTCTCCCTAAGAGCTACACCTCATCAAGACCATGGGTATATTCATCAGGACCTCCTGAAAGGTACACTTTGGCAAGTATACATTGACACTGAACAGTTTGGCCAGCCCACCAAAGTTGTGGACTCTTATCAACCATAATCACATCCAAAAAGGAAGTTAGTTCTCTCAGTCTTGCTCACATGTGAAAGACAATAAAATAGGAACACAGTTTTCCCAGATTGTTGGAATCCTTACAAAGTGCTAATTTAGCATGGGATTTAGCAAATCCTCTAGCTCACTAATGTATTTAAGTACTCATTGGAGTTCACAAGTATGGAAGATTTCACAGGTTACTATGAGATATAGGAATTCACACCTCCCTTAATCCCTGCCTCCAGAAGGAGGAGTCAACCTTTGGGAGCTCATATCTAAAGAGGCTCTTAGTTTCAGGGAAAGAGTTACTTTGGAATATTCCCAGGGGTGGGAGAGGAGCACTCTGGGAGGAAGCCCACAAGCCCTCTCTCCGAGGCAAGAGAGATTCATTTCATCAGGTTTGCTGGCTGGAGGTTGAAGAAAGCAGAGGCAGAAGCAAAGGACAAAGCTGCAAGAGCTCTTGGAACCAAGCAGAGAGATAGGCCTCTAAGAAAACTAGCTGGGCTATATTAGAGACAATAAAAGATCAGAACTTTTAGCACCTGGCTGCATTTGGGTGATTATTACTTTTAACTGAAACTAAAGCTGCCTCCAGAAAACCTCCCCAAGAAACCTGCTCCCAGAGAGAACCATTCTTATATTTTAAAGAAGAAAAACACCACACCAGACTGTCTTGTTAGCATCTTTAAAAAGTCTTCAGCCGTCATTAAACTTTTTTTCACTCCCTGGACCCCTCCTTTTCCCCCTTCTCTCTCTGAATCTCTATTAAAAGTTGTCTCCCTCAAAAATACTTTGAAAAATCATCACACTGCCTAGCTGTGTGACCTTGAACAAGTCACTTAACCCCAATTGTCTCAGCAAAAAAAAAAAAAAAAAAAGAAAAATCATCTTCGGATTTTGTCCATGATTTTTGCTCACGAATAAAAGTTTTGGCAAAAAACAACAACAAATACCATTGTCATTTCATCACATGCACTTTACAAACCAGGAACTGCCCTCTCAATCCTCATCATAAAATACAGATACTTGTGAAATATCAGTTTCAGGACTAAGAAGTGAACTTTCGTAATGAAGAAATTTCTAGGGCATGTGGAGAAATTCAGAGGACTATAGCCTGGTGGAAAATGAGGATTGGGAATAAGACCAGAAAATACTTTTGTAGTTTTTTTATCATAAATGTCTTGTGTACAATCCCCTGCACATAGGAGCTTTGTTGTTGTTTATCCTTCTTTCTCAGAGGACCATAACATCAGGTGTCATGCCACAGTTTCCTTTGATTGTTCTACCTCAATTTCCCTTAATTGTTCTGCCTCAGTCTCCCTGTTTGCAAATCACCCTCTCCACCTCCCTCCCCCCCAATTAGGACTGATATGATTTAGGGCTGGCCACGCTAAGATTATAAACTAAATGTTTAATCCAGATAAGGAAAAAGACCATCCATTTTAGACATCATGACTCCAGACCTTCCCAACTTATCAGAATGACTAGTGTTTACTCTGTCCATACTCTCCCCACCCCCCTCTTTTGTCATTGTTCTTCTTTATCACTAAAATCCTATAAAGAATCTCAGGAATCTCACATTCGATACTGGATACTTGGCCATGAGAGTCCAATCCAGTCATTTAATTAAGCTCTCCAATAAATAAATATTATGACTCTCTAATCTCTATCTTGCCTCAGTTTCTCCAACATTACACAGGGAGGTGATGCCATGACACAAAAGTGAATTGGATTTAAATGAGGGAGAGCTGTGCAAGGTCGCTTGCCTCACTTTTCCCTCCAGATAAAAATCAGGATGACTAGAGATGGCCCCGATGGCTTTTGTAAACTAAGGTCTTCAACAAGTCTCAGTTTGACTGATGATGCAAAAAAAAAAAAGACTTCTTTTGCCTACTCAAAAAATCCCGCAAACCAGAAATTTATAAATAAACAAATCTGAGAGGGGAGGACCCTCAGGGTTTCTGGCCAAAACAGAATGTTATTTGCATTCACTCTTGAGTAAATCCAGATCCAGACAATGAGCAGTGGGGGCTTAGCCTGGGACCTTTTGTTGTCCAGTCTATGAAAGTCAGAACCATGAAAGCTAAAATGGAGTTGTATTGACTTGTCCTTTTTATTGCCGTCCTTTCCCTCCAAACCCAGAACAATAAAAGCTAATTTCAACAATTAAGGATTCATTACTAAGAAGTAACCAGATTGTGGCCTGGGTTCAAGTTCTGTCCCTAATGTACATTAGTTGTGCCCCCAAGCAAACTTACTAAAACCAAAAGTTTCAGATAAATCACAGTTCTATATATAGAAGGGTATTTGAGGATAAAGGTAAAAAAATTTGGACTTTCTCAGGCTTTGTCATTCTCAAATCTGAAATCTGTTGTAATTCTTATTTAAATCCCATTTGCAGATGTGGTCATTATGAATGTACAGTAATCTTTCCTAATAAGTTGATATCCCAATCTTTGATTTCAATAAAACCATTGACTTAACAGAACTATGGATAAGACAAAGAGAAGGATTTTTAAAAGTTTCAAAACGAACAAAACAAACACAAATGATTTTCTTAAGCTTTCTTGCTCATAGGTGATTGGAACTCCTAACTTTAATCAGTAATTTTAATCCATCCATCATGTTTCCATTGTTACATAGAAATAAATCTACTTCTGAGTGTCTTGATTAGTATTTTTTTTTTAATTTTTATTTAATAATTACTTTATATTGACAGAATCCATGCCAGGGTAATTTTTTTTACAACATTATCCCTTGCACTCGTTTCTGTTCCGATTTTCCCCCTCCCTCCCTCCACCCCCTCCCCTAGATGGCAAGCAGTCCTATATATGTTGGATATGTTGCAGTATATCCTAGATACAATATATGTTTGCAGAACCGAACAGTTCTCTTGTTGCATAGGGAGAATTGGACTCAGAAGGTATAAATTCTTTTCGGGAAGAAAAACAAAAATGCAGATAGTTCACGTTCGTTTCCCAGTGTTCTTTCTTTGGGTGTAGCTGCTTCTGTCCGTCATTTATCAATTGAAACTCAGGTCTCTTTGTCAAAGAAATTGGATTAGTATTTCTTAACACATGTCTGTGGCCTAGTAAGTTATGTGAACCCCACCTGACTTCTCCCTAACTCCTTCCTAATTACTCCTATTCCTCCCCCACCTGGCTCATACTCCTCTCCTCTGAGGCTTTAAAAGTTCTACGTACCAGCTTCTAGAGGAAATGTGGCAATATCCCTAAAGCCACTGAGCCTAGGAGGTGCCTCCTTCCACAAACAATGCTGACTATCAGGCAGCAACCTGTAGGTCAGTAAAAACAAAGTTTCTGAGATAATAATGAGGTACATACCAAACCATTCTTCAACTCCACCTCTAAGACCACTGCTCAATTCTATCTTTAAGCCATAAAATTAGCATATCAGTGACAGGAAACACCAAATCTATCTTTTTCCTATAAATTTATCTTGCTAAATCCTTTTGGAATTTTGCCTGCTTCAATTGGTGTTACCATTAGAATAAACTTTGCCCCTTGATTTGGAGGTGGGTTCAAGCTTGCGAATTCTTTTGAGACACCTTGCAATGCCAATCTGTGACCCCATCCTCTTGAGGTCTCCTTTTGAACCTCAACAGGTGCACATTTCTTAATCTTATATGATTTTGCCTTAGCATATTTGGTTAAGACTATGAGCTCTTTCATGTAATAAATGGCAAATCTTTGTCCTGTGATAAAATGTCTGTGATTACTTTATGAATCAAGTCACTTTGCTCTCCCAATTAATAACTTGATATTGTAATGCTGGAGAAACTGAGCAAGATAGAGATTAGAGAGTATTTAATAATTTATTAAATGGGAGAGATTTACTAAATGGAACCATGGTTGGTCCCAGGGCTGAAAGAGACTATCATCTCAAAGAATCCAGGCATGAATGTCAGATACCAGATTCTTTTATGGTGTAACAAGAACAATGACATAATAGGGGAGGTACCTGGATGGAGATGACCTAATGGTGAAGGAACCTAGGATGAGGATGACATAATGGAGGCAGGCATAATGAAGGGAGGTACTGGAGAGGCTCCTGATATTCTAATGATGTCTAAAATGGATAAAGACCTTTATCCCATCAAACATTAAGAGGGAATGGTTATAAACCGAGGCAGAGTAACTGAATGGGACAATTAGGAAAACTGGGTCAGGACATTAAAAGAGAACTGTGGCACAACAGTATTCTATTTTAATGTCCTGACCCAGTTTTCCTAATTGTCCCATTCAGTTACTCTGCCTCGGTTTATATATATATATATAGATGGGACTCCGGAATTTGATATAACTTGGATTTCTGACTGGATGACCTTCCCAGAGGGTGGGACTATGGAGCTAAACTGATCTCAGTGTCTTCTCTCTGCTTGCCTCAGATCTTTTAGCTTAGCTTCTCTCTGTTCGACATACCAGTCAGGACTTCATTATAACAGGTGTAACTTTTAATCTTAGTTGCCAAGGGAGTTGAGTTTAAGTTATTTGTCTATTAAGTTATTTGTTTCTGGTATCTGAGTAACAAGAAAATAAAGCCTGTTTTTTTGGTAACTACAGAATATCCAGTAAGCTTGTTATTCTAATACATATATGTGACCCTTTCAAACATCAGTTCTAGATTAGAGATTAAATAATATTATGAGACCATTTGGACTTTCCTATCTTCAGGAGACATCAGATGAGTCTATACTTCTTAAAAAGATATAAAACTGAGTGGATTTATTTGCATGTGAAAGGTCAAGGATCATGATCTTAAAGATTGTCTTCAAAACTTTTCTCTAGTCACTCATTTGCATAGAATGATAAAAAATAAACAAAAAACTTAGAGCTTTAAAAAATTGGGGAACTCTTCACTTGAGAGCTTTTTGGTGATTATTGGACAAATGGTCATTATCTTGTTATCTAATCCAGACTACAGAGATGAAGATTTAGGTTGAGTGAGGTATTTCACCAAGAGGACTCAGCCTTGAACCAAGAAGGTATTCAAGTTAATATACTGGGTTGTCTCAGACATTTAATAGCTATTATTTAAACTTTTTCTCAGTTTCCTATAAAATGGGGATAATAATAACGCCTACCCCCTAGGGTTACTTTGAGGATTAAATGAGAAAGTTGCAAGTGCTTAGCACAGTGCCTGGCTCGTAGTAAACATTCTTATTAACAGCAGCAATGAAAAGGCTAAATCAATTTTCCCACCTCTGTCTGCTTAGGCCTTAAATATAATTGGACAGATTGATGGTCCTAGGCTTAGGATTGCTCATTCTGACCTCAATTTGGATGTTCCCTCCAAACATTTCTCCACCTTATTCAGATTTTTTGGCCATGTCCTCCCATACATGAAGTACAGGAGATCCATCTAATCTGTTAGAGGGCAGTGATTTCTCCTGATATCAGGAAACCAGTGAAGTATTCTTTCTTGCAAATGCCTGTTTATCTTTTTTTTTTTTGCTGCTGAGGCAATTGGGGTTACACAGCTAGGAAGTGTTAAGTGTCCCAGATCAGATTTGAACTCAGGTCCTTCTGACTTCAGGACTGGTTCTCTATCCACTGCATCACCTAGCTGCCCCAGTCCTCCTGTTCAACTTTTTTCAATCAAGCACCACTTGGTGGACCCCACTTCTTTAGTCTTATATGTTGCAATGTGCGCACTGTCTATTGTCCTTGATATAATACTAGTTTTCTATTTTCCAAAGATTGTTGGGTCCTATGCCTCACAGCCACGTAACATTGGTATACTGTTGGTATAAAAGATGGGCCTTTGTTGGTGAAAAAGGTTTGACATAACTAAAGAAATTTGATTTCTTGAAAATACTTTAGCCTCCTCTTTTTTTTTAATCTGGCCCTAATTTGTTCATTTCTGGTCAGTAAAAAGTAAACATTAAGTGCTTACTATGTGCTGGATATTATTATACATAGATATCTATTATACATCTTTGTTATCCAGTCAGTTTTTTGTTTTCTATGTGGAATAGTTAGATGAAATGTGCGAGTAGTTCTGAATCTCTTCTAAGAGGTTTGGTAATAATGTTCTGGGAGCTTGATGCAAGCAGATGGGTTCCAGAAACAGGAATCGCCAGAGGATCTTTTCATCCATTGAGAAATTTAATTTCTATCACAGTGGCAAAGATTTTGCAGGCATTTAAGGATGAAAGTGGAAGGGCAACAAATAAAATGAAAACAATCTGCAAATATTTTTATATATTACTTTCATCATCAATGACAGTTGAACCACTCACTACACTATTCTGCCCTTATAGTACAAGATGCCCTTATAATAGATAGAAAATAGGAAAAAGTGCTGGATTAGAACGAGTGAGATTGGTGTTGGAAGAAGCTCAATTGTGAAGGCAAGGAAGAATTGATCTGAAGGGAGGGACTGGTGCCAAAGATGTGGAAACCCATCAAAAATCTTG
Organism: Antechinus flavipes; assembly: GCF_016432865.1. NCBI lineage: Eukaryota > Metazoa > Chordata > Mammalia > Dasyuromorphia > Dasyuridae > Antechinus > Antechinus flavipes. The sequence goes on along the minus strand of NC_067398.1, from coordinate 265,118,574 downwards.
CTTTTTCTTATACAATCCTCTGCTGAACTTCTATACTAAAGCCCTTTTTGTAGGCACAAGAAACTGGAAGTTGAGTGGATCCCTAAAAGTTGGGGAATGGCTAAATAAGTTATATGAATGTAATATTGTTCTATAAAAAATGATGAGCAGGCTGATTTCAGCAAAGCCTGAAAAGACTTTTATGAAATGATGCTAAGTGAAGTGAGTAGAACCCGGAGAACATTGTACAAAACAAGAAGATTGTGTGATTTTTCAAACATAATGGACTTGACTCTTTTCAACAATAAGGTGATTCAGGACAATTCCAAAAGACTTGTGATGGAAAGAGCCATCCTCAACCAGAAAGAGGACTTGTTTTGGACCATGCTAAGGATGGAAGCCCAGAGAGCCTGTTAAAAAGGTCAGCAGTGACTGCATCAAGGGGATGGGTTGGTTCTGCAGCCCTGCCATAGCTGCAAATCACAGCATATTAGAGAGACTAAAGGAATATTCTTGCTATCTTTATCTCACTCTTTGAAATAGAGTTAACAGGCCCAAGGAAAGACAAACATAATCCAAAGAATCAGAAATATGTCTGGAGGTCATTCTTACTGATGCAGATGTTGAGAAAAAATGAATGCTTTTCTTTAAACAATAATCATCTTGCTGTGTTTAGAAAATATACCTCTGTATAGAAATGAAATAAATTAAAAGTGGAGATAACGGGCAAAGAAGTAAGAGAATACAACTGCCTCTCACTCTCCTTGTATCACTATCGTCCTCTCACATAACAGAATCTATTCTGTTGGTCAGAATTAGATCCCAGCAGTCACTAGCAGATGGCTCCCATGACAGAAATTGAATGTGGATCAAAGCATAGTTTTCTCATTTTTTTGTTGGTACTGTTTCTTTGTTTTTTTTTCTTAAATTTTTTCTTTTGATCTTATTTTTCTTGCACTTGGACTTGTTTGCCTCCACTCTTCATCTGTAAAATGAGCTTGAGAAATAAATAGTAGACTATTTCAGTATCTTAAAAAAAAAAAAAAAAAGACGCAGTGTATCTAATGTTCAAGGACCAGACTGCCTAAGCAAATCATAAAGGGCTTATTCACTATATGGTGATTATTTTTGGTCAGTTACTTATGAAAACTATCTAGTAAAGTATCTAAAGTTGTGATCTGCTTCATTCTAGAAAGTATCCCACTGAAGAAATCCCTGATATACTGAATTAGTCCTGAAATATTTTTTCTATAAGTCTATGATCCTCAAAAGAGTTCTCAATTTAAGTGCTAAAGATGTTAAGAATTGGAGCTGACAAATATACAACATGAAGTGAAAGAGAAAATCTGAAATGGCTTAGGAGCAATAAAGTAAGCAGTAGGTAATTAGGACTGGTTTAAAGAAGTTACTCTTAGCTACAATATGTTCTTCAGTCTGGAAGAAAGCTTTGGGGAAAAAATGGTTCATTTTTTTTTTTTTTTTTGGTAGAGAGATTTACTGGGAGGTCTAACAAGCCATTATGAAGAACTCCCAAGATAATTATTCCTAAACTATTGTGGCAGTGTTATATAATTTGAAGCAGCAATGGAAGCTATATAATATGAATTCATGAAGATTTAAAAGATAGTTATTTGTTGTAGTCACTAGAGAGTACAGTTATATTTATATCCATCTTCCTTTCTTTTTTTCCTTTCTCTAAATCCCTCTCTTTCATGATTTGGTTTAAACTGCTATAAATGTTAATAGTGAGCATGCCCTTCATAGGCCTAGTAGTAACATGAAAAAGTAAACTGTGTTCACTGTATTACACCCGATATTTTTCTCAAATTGTTTATTACTTAGGGTATTATATGATTAATATACATCTTAACAATTTCATTAGTATGGTTCCCAAATCTGACTTCCATAATACATTGTTCAACATGGCCAAATACAAATAGTTGAAGAATACATTAAGTGTGAAAAGTAAGAAAAGTTCAGTCTGAGTCAACATGCATTTTGCATACATTTGCAGTAATTTTTTTTATACATACAAATTACATGAATCTGTGCTTATCACTACTGAGTATATAACTCAGTTGGATTAGGGGCAAGCAGTGGCAAACCTCCTCACAGAACCAATTCCCCCAAGATCAGCCATGACGAACTCAAGCATACTACAGAATTTAGTGCCAACCACACCATTCTGCTCTGATTCAAGTTAAAATGCAATTTCTGACCAACACTTCTGTGAACCACCTGATCCTTGAGAACTCAGAGCTTTTATCCAGGTATTTAGATTTCCTGAATAAAGACAGCAGTTTCAGAGTCCCTGCAAAAGGGTAGTCGTTTAGAAATGAGGGCTACAGTCTTCTAACATGCTGTCAGTTATATAGCTGGATTGAAGATAGCTTTCATAGAATTTTTTCTCTTCATATGTATTCACAGTCCAAGCAACAACATGAATCCCTTTAGCTGACCATCTCTTCAAATAGGCCCTGGGAGAAAGACAGGAGGAGTGAAAACAGAAAGACAGTTTATTAGGATATTGACCAACTATCTTTGTTACTAGGCATTTACTTACAGTAAACAGAGCACATAAAAATACTTTGGAATAAGTAAAATAGATTATATCTTCAAAGGGTTTATAATCTATTAGGAGTAGTAAGAACATTTCAATAGAAATATACAATTTCATAATTGTATTTCATAATTCATTGTGCTTTTATAATTGTCAACAGGGGTGGTTCAGAGGTTGAGGGATTCAAGAAGAGAAGGTTCTTTTGAGGGAAGGTTGTGATTTAATGAAAGGAAGGATACAATCCACATCACAACTGCAAACTCTTTACTTACAATTTTTAAAAAGAACTAGTGCACTATCATGTTGCTGGAGGTTGAAGAAAAAAATCTTTCTTATGCCTTAAAAGCATCAGAGCAGCATTAAGTGGAAATGATAACTTTTTTCAACTTACATAGATATAAAATCCTTCTGCATAAGAAAAGCTGAAATTCCACAGAGGTACCACAAAATATTATGTAAACTCCAATCTAGGAGAATATCCAACAGCATATACAAAAAATGCTTCCAAAGAGAATCATAGCGTCGTTTTCCATCTCCAAAATAACTAAGGCTCCAAGGTCTATGGGTTAAAGCTGTCACAACATTACGGTCTGCTTGCCTCATCTGAAAAAGAATTTTGTAGAATTTTTCCACAAAGGAAAAAGCTTTAAACTAAGTCTTTGATTTGGTAAATGCACTCAATACAACAGATATTGTGATGGAAAGGGCGGATTACAATTTTTTGCTTTAAACAACTCCAAGATTCAAAAAGCCCCTACAGTGGAAGGCTGTTTTCCTAGTTGATGTCCTAACCACACTTTCTCTTCTGGATCTCCCTCTCATTTTCTACTGAGTAAACAAATCACAAATTTTTAGTTGTTTTATGACCTTGCAAAAGCCTTATCATTTCTTTGGAGCTTAGTTTCCTCAGTGTAAAATGGGGGAAGGAGGTGACAGAACAATGGGATCAAATTCAAACAGAAATGGATGCCATTAAACTACACATAAGAATCCCTGTGGGCCTTCTCTTCAATTAGTTTTAAACTGTAATATTATCTATGTTAAAGTGTATTTTTATTTATATTGCTAAATATTTCCCAAATACATTTTAATCTTGTTTGGGTTGCACTCAGGAGTACTGCAGGCTACATGCAAGCTTGCTCTGTGTTTGACATTTCTGGTGGGAATCCTTTTTATCTAAGTATTTGAATACTTAGTCTCTGAGAATTTTTCAGCACTATGTTGAAAATTTTTTCAGAAATACTACTTACAAAGAATCTTTTTTTTTTTTAAATAGAAAATTTTTAAATGATTATAAGGCCGTTTCAGTATTTTTTTTTTTTTTTAAATAATATTGAGGTCTAAAATGTTTAACATAGGTAGATTCTGGCCAAACTCCCTAATTAATTCCCTATCTCTACATGTGTTCTACAGACATATATTTACCAGCAAATTTCTATTTCAATCATTCTCCTCAACTCTTTGTAGGCTGGGTTCCAATTTCATAAAGGCAACTGCTGAAACTTCTCTTTCCAAAATTACTAGCAATCTTAGTTGAAAAAATCCACTCACTGATGTTTAAAAAATTCTCATCCTTTCTCAATTTATAAACAAATAAGATGACTTGCAAAGTCTTAGAATAGTGTCTGGCACACAAAATAAGCACTTAACGTTTACTCTTTTCCCCCCACTCATGTATCGTACTTTACATTTTTGACCATACTCCCCTACTAAATCACTTTTTCCTTTCTAGGTTTTTATGACATTACTCTTTTCTGGTTCTCTTCTTATCTGTATGACCACTTTTTCTACATCTACTTTGCTGGCTTATCAAATCATTCCTCTTAACTATGGATTCTGCACTTTTCCCCAAGACTGTGCTAGGTTTCTCCTTTCTACACCCTTTCTTGGTGATTTCATCAGCTCAGGCGTGGATTTATCATTTCTCTACAGAAGACTCACAGATCAACATATTCAGCATAATCCAATCTTTCTCCAAAGCTTTAGTTCCACTTCACCTAATGGACATTTCAAATTGGTAATCCTAGAAACTTCTCAAATTCAATTCAATACGTCCAAGGGAAAACTCAATTTTCCTTTTCCCATTTAATCTTGCTGTTTCTACCTCCATAACATTTCACACATTTAATTCTTCTCATATTCCACAGTTCCTACTTTAATTCAAGTCCTCATCAACTCTCAATTAGATTACTATAATAAAAAATATTAACTATAAAAGTTCTAAAAACCTGACCTCAACCTACCTTTCTAACCTCAATAGATATTATTCCCCTTCTGCAGCCAGCACTTTGAGCCAACCAAAATGCCTTTCTGTTACTCAAACATGATTCCATTTCCCATCTTCATGCCTTTGTATTGGCCGTCCCTGGAACGTATTTATTTCTGACATCTACCTCACAGAATCCTTCTTCTTCTAGTTCACATACTACTTTGCATTTTTAATCTTTACATTAATTCTGTGTAAACTACAAACATACTTGTTATTTGTCCTATTGGAATAGTTAGTCCTATTATGCTTCTTGAAAATCAGAAATGTTTAAATTGCCACAATCACATCTTTATCACTTAGCAAAGTTAGTGGCATATGATGGAGCTGAACAAACTCTTATTAATTGATTCATCTGGGCAAACTTTAATTCTAAAAATGTGAAAGTTAATCAATTGCCCATATAGGTACTGGTTTGTGATATCTCATTCTACCATCAAAGGCCAATACATTTTGAAAAAATGGTGCTATTTGGCAACAACAAGATTATATAAGGATCAATTTTGATGGACGTGGCTCTTTTCAACAATGAGTTAATGCAGGCCAGTTCCAATAGACTTGTGATGGAGAGACGCATCTATATGCAGAGAGAAGACTGTAGGAACTGAGGATGGGTCACAACATAGCATTTTCACTTTTTGTTGTGGTTTGCTTGAATTTTCTTTTCTTTTTTACTTTTTGATCTGATTTTTCTTGTGCAGCAATATAATTGCATAAATATGTATATATATTAGATTTAATATATGTTTTTTACCATGTTTAACATATATTAGATTACCTGCCATCTAAGGGAAGGAGTGGGGGAAAAGAGGGGAAATGGGAACACAAGGTTTTTCATGGGTCAATGTTGAAAATTTATCCTTGCAGATGTTTTGAAAATAAAAAACTTAAATTTAAAAAAAAAAGAAAAAATGGTGCTATTTATCACAAAAGAGGCAGAAGGGCTGATGGTAGGATGATACATTAAATGCTAAATAGTGAATGCTACTACTTCATTTCAACTTGGCACCTCTAATGACACATTATTATCATCGCAAATCCTAAGTACTTAAACAAATAATATATTTCACCTTATAGATAACTTCTGGCATGAAAGAGCAGACAATACTGGTGTTGTATAACCTAGGAAATTCCATATACATATGTTTTAGAGCCTCAGCAGCCTATAGAGAAGAAAATGAGAGATTTGTATGAATAAAGCCATTTTAAAATATATCAATTAACAAGAATTCATTAATTATATACTATCTATAGCAGGTAATCACATGGGGTGGGAGGGAGGGTACCAAAGTGAGACGCTGAAAGAAATACAGTAAAATCTCAAATGTTTAAACTCACATCACATAGGGTAGAAGCTGTGGCATTGCTACTTTGTTTTCTACTTCTTTGTTGGTAGTCTCACCTCTTCATTGTACAGGTGGGATGCTCCTAGAAGGAAAGGTTTGAAATTCCTTCCCCCATATTCTGGTTTAGGAAAGTTCCTTTAAGCTAAAATATTTGACAAACACTTCTGTAATTCTAGAATAGTTATCAGCAAGGAAAATAAGGAGCTTGGAGAACAGAGAGTTTTCCTCATGCCAGAGCCCAATTATGTGAAAGGCACAGATGGCACAATATAAAGAGCCCAGGGTAGGGTCATGAGAATCAGGCTCTCAATTCTGCTGTCACCTTATCTCATCTCTCTGGGCTGCTTTACTTCTTCTACAAAATGCAGAGACTTGATTTTCTCTAACAAATTCCATTCTAGTTCTAATATCCTATGGGTGATTTCATCTGTTTCTAGCAACAAATGAATTACATGACTTGAGTAGCTTTCCATATAGACACTATGGTTTCATTATTTTATCTAAGATACTAGACATTTCCTTGAATGTCAGTCATGGAACATTCAAATGTAAGCAAAAGATTTTCATGTAAATGATTTCGAAATGACCCAAGACTCTTTTTTTCTTTCATCAGTGAAAGAGAAATGCCTTTAAAAAAACAAAAGTTTTCTAATCCCTTGATAATATAAGCTTAAATTCCATATGCTGTTTTATTTTCTTCTGATAACTCAATTTTTAAGTATGTTTAAATTACTTAAATCTGACTTGGTACACGTATGCCTTTTTATGTAATTTTTTTTTTTTTTTTACCATTCTTTAAAACTAAAAAAAAAAAAAAAGAGAATCATCAAGCATTTCCCAAATTTAACTCTGAATGTTACTATTTCTTGTGATTATTATTGGGAAAAGAGATATCTCATATAGCTCTGAATACTGGAGAAAAAGAAAGAAAAAGGAGAGCCAAGTAGATCCTGACTGAAAAGGTAGCCAACTCCCACTTCACTAAGAACTCATCAGGAATCCTATTTTTATTCACATTCCCTTTACAAAAGCAACTGGGCCTCTCTCGTGCAAGAAAATGGAACTAGGGCTTTCCCCTGTGTTTATCTAATGATTGAATATCCTGTGTTTAAAAAAAAAAAAAAAAGCTAAACCATCATTTCTGTATCCTTCTTTAAGTATGGATATACATTATTTTACAAAATAGATATACTCTTGAAAAGATGTCTATAAACTGGGCTACGTTTTCCCAAAGATTTTCATTATAAAGTACCTGTTTTTGTGGGGGAAAATATTTGGTTCTAGGATATAAAATTTAAAAATGCAGCAAATCTTTTAAAAATAAATATTTCAAGAAAATATAGTGACTTCCTAATAAAAGAATGTCCTTTGATATGTCAAAAAGAATAAACACTATACCAGAAACCATATTTCCTTGGGACATGATCCATGTGAAAAGAAAATGTATCTTGTAAATTGCCTATATAAATATCCAAAATATTCTGGATTTCTGAAATATTAAATATATCCCAAAACCAATTGGTCATACACTGAGCATCAGAAACTTACAACTTTTAGTTTAAAAGTGGTTTATTTGAACAATTTTTTCCTAGGTTTTAAACTGTTTAGTTAATTAGGTTCCTGGATAAAATAATCCTTTTAAGAGACATAGATCTGATCAGTATTCCTTTGTATATTCTTTGCTAGTAAAAAAAGCCTGATCTTTTCTCTGTGTTTCCCTGATATGCTAGATATTTCCCCATTGAGAGGTAATTAAGAACTATTAAACAATGCATTTTCTACATTTATTATCCTATGAAGTTATATTTCTTTATGATGAGATTTCTTTAAGCAGGATATACTTATATGAAAAAGTACATTTATGACAAAATCACATCTAAAATGATTAATATGGAAATGATTGGCTAAAAAGGATTTTTTTTTTTAAGAGAAGATCCATGGCATAAAACTGTACCATAGCTGCATGGCTCTTGACATCAAAGTAGATTGTGAGGTTATGATCTAGGCATTCCATAATGGCTTCCTTCAGAGTAGGTATTTTTTCACCATGGAAATTATTCCTATAAAATGGAAGGAAAATAAGGTAGAAGATCACAGAAAAAGAAGAAAAAAACAAAAGTTCAGTTGAAAAGACCTCCCTTTTTTCTTGCACATTACTTTTGCACTACAAGGAAATAGGATCAATCCTTATTTATTCTACTCAACTAAATCCAAAAATGAACCTTTTTATCTTTCCTTAGTTAAGAGAGGGGGAAAAAATCAGTTTTCTGCTACATTAAAACAAAACAAAAACCCAACACTTCTCCTGTAAGGGTTTCCCCCTTTTCATACTCATAATATCATAAGCAAAGTTATAGTTGATTACAGCGAGCAGCTATAGTAATTTACTTTCTACTGTTATTAAATTGTATTTTCTATTCTTGTTAAAACTGTTTTTTTGTGCTTCATTTTGATTGTTTTGAGAAAATAAGGTCACATTCACTTTAAGAGTATAAATGGATATCACAACTGGGTTAATAGGATCTGTATATGCTAAAAATAAATTTTCAGGGTGTTCCTGTGCAAACACAAGAAACAACATAGCAAGACTTGGCTTGAGCATTAGACCTGTTTAATACTTCCATGAATTTTAACTTGAATGATTAAATTATTGATGAAATATGGTTATCAAATTTACCATCGAAAGCAACTCAAGAAGAATAGGTGATGCTTTAGAAATATTTTAATCATATTTTACTATTTTGGAGAAGATAAAATATAATAATGTTAATTTGGGACCAATGAAAAATAATTATCAAGGAGGGTTAAAAATCTCCACAAATTAAAAAAAAAAAAAGTCTTAGTACAAGTTTAACAGAAAACAATCTAGGGGGTCTTACAATATATACTAAACACCAGCAATAAATTTAAATGTTAACAAAGTACTGGGGAAAAAACTAAGAGTATACATGAAAGCCAAGTGTAAGGCAATACTACTATTATATCTAGCATTGATCTGGCCAACATAAATGACTTAGATGCAATTTTTGGCCTGAAAAATATGAATAATTTGGAATTTTTAAAAGAATTATTTATTTCTGAATAGAAGTTAATGTTGGGAAACAAAAATATAGAAAGTTAAAAGAAAATGATGCAACTATATGACCTGAGTTATATTGAGCAGATACTTACAAATGAGTGCCACACCAGGCCCTACTTCTATTTTTGGTGATATACTTCAAAGCAGCAGGGTACATATGCCAGAGAGATTTTTTTCCAAATTTATGATAATTTTCATCTGCATATGATATCTCCCATCAATCTCCAAACCAATTAAAAAGATAGCTAAATGCAAAGTGATGTACTTACCTCAATCTGTGGTTTGCTGCTGGATTAAGTTTCCTAACTTCAGCAAATGTCATATCATTCAAACGACCTGTTCCATCAGTAGTCCTATCTACTGTCTCATCATGCATTAGGACAGGAATGCCATCTGCTGTAAATTCAACGTCCAGCTCCACACCTGTTGCTCCATTCTTAGCTGCCTTAACAAAAACATCAACAATGTTAATGTCAAATATTAGTAACAATTACTGAACAATATCAATGTCAATGTATTAGTGTTTATAGCATATAATAGGGGAAAGGAGAGGGATTTGAAAGTTGAAATGTTAGATAAATTGCTATTTTGCTAGTAGTGGTAATTAAAGCAATGAAGTACAAAAGAAAATGGACCCATCCAAGATGTTGCTCTGGAAAACCATAAAAATATATCTTTATAGCCCTATTTAGAACACAAAGGACCTTGAATTTTGTTGAAGATAATATGTACTAGTGGAGGTGAAATAATACATTACTTATAAATATAAACACAAAGATTACCGTAGGAGGCTAACAGACTGGTAAATCCTGTGAGATGAGAATAATTGTTTCCCAATAGTCTCAGGAGAGGGAAGTATCTGCTGGTTGCTTTAGTTTAAGAATAAAACTAGAATACTAAATTTTAGCCAACACTAGCACTCATTCCTTAAAAGGACAACTCTTTATAAAGATTTCAAGTTTAAGGAACATTTTATTCATTCAAATTAAACCAGGCTCCTCAGTGTAGTAGCATATCCTCTAAATAGAAGACTTAGATTCATTTCAAAATTTTATTAGCCAACCTTACTTCCAAAATAAAAAATTGGCAATTAAACAAACAAACAAAAATCCTTTAAAAAAAAAAAAAAGAATAAAGTCTTCACTGATTCTGGGATCATGGGATTATACACAATACTAATAGTTTAGTTAGATGCAGTTTTAAATTTTAAAAGATTAATTATTATGGAAAGAAGGAACAAATGTGAAGAAATGGGGAATCTGTAGTCATTGTAAAGTTGGTAAAAGCAGGACATCTAGATTGGAACAGTTATGACTAACCCTAAGCAGTAAGACAAAAAAGTGACATATAGGACCTAAATTTTCTTGGATTATCCTTTTTAAAAGGTTGGTAATTATGTTTCGTCATTAATGACTCACAAATGTTTATATATCAGTGCTGTTTGTTTAATGAAGTAGCACTTCTTAATCCCCAAGGCTTGGCAATTAGACAGTTCATTCCATTTACACATCCAGGATGAGCCAATTTTCTTTTGTTTACCTCACTACATTTAACACCCAAATGTTTCTAGGTGATAGTTTTAAATTTTGTTTGTTAGTGTTACTGAATACTGGCTAATAGTTAAAGATGGTAAAGAATAAAGATAATAGTTAATTGCCCTGATGGCTTCAATTATAATTTATCATAGGCCATACTCCTCTAGGTCATCTACTGGAAGCCTGTTTCTAATTTCACACCAACTTTGTATTTATTTCTTAAAAACTTCTTTATGGCTGAAGTTTTTCTAGTCATTTTTCTCCAACACAATTGTGTTTAGGACTTTATTAAAAATGTTTGCATAAGGGATGACATTATTACAATTAGCTGTCTTAAAAGGTACATTTTGGAAAGTTATTGAATCATTTTTATGATGCAATAACTTATCAACACCTGATGCCGCCAATCAATTAAACTGGGGGTTATAATTGCAACACATATATACAGTGTCTCTTTCCTGTCATGGAATAGATGATATCCTTATTACCTGGTATTAAAAATATAAGGATATATTGCACTTTTATTCATTTTTCCTCATTTAAGATCATCTTAATTTACCTGCCACACACAGAGGGGAAAAGATCAAGTTTCAACATCTAGAATTTACAATTATTTGCCCCCAGTTAAAGAAACAGAAATGTACCAATAAATTTTTCATGACCAATTTTACTGTTTTTAGTATCTTTAAGGAACTTCTTCTTCCATTATCTTTCAAAAAAGTTAAACACCTTATGTGCATGTTGTAATTTTTAAAAAATATTTGATACAATAAGGTTACACTGTAACATCTATTTTCACAGCCTACCCAAGACAGATTCAAAGCCAGAAAAGATCTTACTAGAGTCTAATCCAAACTTTTCATTTTAGAGTGAAAAAAAAATTATGTAACTATCTCTGAGGTCAAAGATACAGTAAGTGACAAAATTTTGATTTGAAACCTGTCTGCTTTTCCAATGATAAAATACTGTTTTCATCTTATGACTTCACAGAAAAAGAAATCTTTTCAAAAGCCCTTCTCACAATAAACTAGTTCAGTTCAATAAACATAGTAACCAGAAAACAAATCTTCAAAGGAAGGAAAAATACCATTAAAGTGCTTTACAACTCTGAAAAAATAAACTTAAAATACATTGTGTAGCTTTGTTGATTTTCTTAAACTAGACTTGAGAAATGGGAGTTAATAGGTGTGTCCATGCTATTTCCCCGTTTAAAAAGGCTATTGTCTTTACGATAAGATTAAAAAACCCTCCCTCAATTTGACTTTTAAATCCTTTCAAAATCTAGTTCTGGCCTATTTTTCCAGTTTTCTTTCTGAACAAAAGTCCTGTACTAGATTTTAGCATTCTTCTTGGAACCCTCCAGCCAAGGAGGGTTGCATTCTCTTCTCAAGTCCACCTTTAACAATCTCTCACTTCCTTCTGGATGAGCTCAGGGCAAGTCCCATTTCCTATGGGAGGTCTTGCCTAATCTTCTTAATTGTCAGTGCAACTCTCCTTAAAGTTTGTTGTATTTACTCGTTTATTATGTATAGTAAAGTGCCAATAGTAACTCAGGAAGAGTATTTTTCTTTGCAGGAATCTCTTTCTCATAGAAGTCCTTAATATACGATGAGTATTGAATTGAACTGAATCAAAGTAATTAAAACCCAGTGATATCCAAATAGTGCTTCCTAAAAATAAAATATTTACTTTAGCTTCATAATTTTTATAATTATTCAGAACTTTGGAGATAATTTTTGGTTTTCATCTCCCTTCTATTTTGTTATTTTACTTGACAATTTTGTCTGTCTTCCAGAATAAGTTACCTACTACTTTTTAGGTTGCAGTTGCTCAAACATTTCTAAAAATCATTAAAAGAAACTCAGTAACCATGGGCATTGTCACCTACCAAAAATTACCCCTTTAAGGAGGCACCTGGCAGGCCCAAAATATAAAGCACTAACTTAAGGAAATTCTTAACTACTCACATCTCTCGTTTCTGTCTCTGTCTCTCTCCCCCCCCCCCCCCACACATACCCACCCCTTCTGTGTCCGTCCCCCCCCCCCCCCCCCGGCTTTGTATAATTTAGTGCACATTTCCAATCTTTTCCTAGAAGATAAAGGATCCCGAACAAGGTTTTAATAACTAAGCAGATGCTTATCTAAAAGCAAAAGGAAAAAAGGAGAAATGGATATTCCTAAGTACAAATGAATTGACTTTTCTTCAGCTGCTAAAAATTGCTTTAAATTTATTTTTAAAAACTCAGGTCATAAATGACTGATGACACCTAACTTACTCTAGAGAGATATATTCTTATTTTCTAGATCTTGTATTTATACAAGTACCAAAAAAAATACCTTCATGACTCAAGGTTTCACAAGGGTGTCTTGCTCTGTAACACCCTTTGGTCAACTTGCCTCCTCCTTTTTGTTTATAATCTTTCTCAAATTGTATCTTTTCCCACATTTCTTCCCTAGGTTCTAAATGGTAAAGAGCAGATATTTTAACTTATTATATAAATAGGAACCATGAATGCGGAAAGAGAGAGGAAAACGCAAGAATAAGTCATGTGCTCCTGTCTTTAGAAACAAGACCACATCCTTCCATAGGTTATATCTAATAAATATTGCTGGTTTTCAAAAAAAAATTTTTTTTTTTAAATCTAGATCTTATACTCCAAAATGACTTTTCAGGAAGTCAACTGTTTCTTATGAGAATCACTCAAATTGCTAAAGTGCTAATCATTATTGGTTATCAAGATGGCACCAAATATTGTTGCCTAGAGATGAATTTCATTTCCTACAGATAGAAAAACATTGCTTTCAATAAAACAGCCAAGAAAAAGCAAATATTGGGCTTTTGGTTGTTTCTAAAACATGAATTATCATGTACATAAAAACAATTTTCATTTTTAGAAAAGTCCTCAAACATGGTACTGCTTCAGTTACAAACACACACACAAACTCTGTATTACAAAATTAATTAACAAATATTTACCATCTACTCTATGCTTAGGAGAGTGCTATATATACTTTTAGATAGTTTATGTTAAGTATTTGTAAGATGAAATCTATTAATACTATTGATCCTGAAAAAAATTAATTCCTATCATTTTTCTTTATTACTTTCATTGATGCTTTTTGAATTATTAATAGTTTGTGATGGAAAATGTCTATTTCATTAGATAAATAAAGAAACCATATGAAATTTACAGTAAGTTGAAAAGACACTCAATCTTCCAGCAAACTTCCAGCAACTAAGCAAAGTGGTAGGTGGGGAACGAGAGAGAATACTGAGGACTACTAATAGCTACCATTTCAAGTATTCATTTCTGCTCTTCCTGTCTCCTGACTTTAAACCTTTAAACTTTTTACTGAGCCCAGAGTGAAGCCCTTAAAATCACTGCTGTACCTCATGGCATGGAAAAAGGCACAGAAAGATGAAAATAACAGAATACTTGATAGCAAAGTGATAATCAAATGGTAGGAAAAAATGGACTTAAATTCAGGAAGATCTGAGTTCAAATGCCACCACACATTTACTAGCTGTATGAACCTGGGAAAATCAACTAATCTTTGTCTATCTCATAGTTTTCTCATCTTTAAAATCAAGATAATAAAGGTCCTTCAAGTATTGTTTGGAGGATAAATTTTGTAAACTGTTTTTCAAACTTTAAAGAGTAATTACAAAGTTATTATATATAAAATATATATATATCTAGTCCAACTCCACACATTAAATTAGAGATAAAGAATGTTTAAAGAATTATTTGCCCAAGGACATATAGCTAATGTTTAGCAGAGCCCCATCAGATCACTTGAATGCCAAAGTCCGATGCCCTATGCATACATTTCACTTATGATATCTTGAGTCAAATCAAGAAACTACTGTAAGAAAGACCAGGAATTTCAAGTGTCACGAGAGGTTCCCGTAGGGAAAAGGACAATTTAGGAAAGTCAGAGAGATTATCATAGTTTATGCTGCTATTTGTCTGGAGCAGAGGTTCCCACAGATCCCAGAAACTTTTTTTTGTAAATAGATATATCCAAAATTATTTCAGTATAATGGTTTTCTTTGCATTCCTAAATGTTGTTTAGTTTATGCATTAACAAACATTAAAGAAAAGAAAAGAGACACCCAGATCTTTGCAACAGACTGCCAAAAGAATTTATGACACAAAAAGATTAAGAACCTCTGGTCTAATGCAGAGCATTTTAATTTTTTTTCACTAGCTACTCCTTTTAGCCTGAGAAATTTTTACACAACCCCAGGTATATAATATATAAAATAGATATACATATCAAATATTCACAGGTAAGTCATAATGAAATTTATTTGAAAATAATTATTTGGTTTATATGTAATTTGGACATTTATTAAAAGAAAAACAATTTTGCATATTCAGGAGATGGGTGTGCTCATTTATTTTTACATAAAGAATAAAATCTTTTTATTGTTGCCAAACTTTCTTAGTGACTCACATTCAGTTAAATGATCCCACACTACACAGTTTAAGAAGCTTTGGTCTAGAGAATGGAAATAGGTCATCCATAATTGATCATAAGTACAATCTGCTTTCAGTTTTGTATGATTTTTTGTGACTCCATTTGGCGTTTTTTTTGGGCAGAGATACTGGAATGGTTGGCCATTTCCTTTTTCCAGTTCAATTTACAGATGAGGAAACTGAGGCAAAAAAAAATAAAGTGACTTGGTCGGGGTCACATAGCTGCCTAAACCTGGGCTTAAAATCAGGAAGATAAGTTTTCCCTTACCCCAGGCTTCTATCCATGTGCCATTTAGGGGCTCTAAGTGCTACCTATACATTACCATATTTGACGTTCACAGCTACCTGGTAGAACAGAGGCTATCACCACCACAACCCATTTTACAAATGGGAAAACTGAGATAGCCAGCGGTTAAAAGAGATTTGGCTCAGTCATGCGATTAAAAAATAAATGAAGCCACATTTGAACTCTCTGCATCTCATTCACTGAGCCACCCTGCTGCCTTTAATGATTTAATAATAATAATTCCCAACTGTGAGATTTGCAAAGTGTTACTACCTAGCAGCATGCTTGATGCTCATAACTACCTAGTGGAACTGAGGCTATCATTTCCTCCCTCCTCCAATTTTGCAAATTGAGAAAATGAAGTTGAATGGACACTTGAATTCTGGTATTCTGAATCCAGGTCTGGAACTTATATCCTCTAAACTAACCTACCGACTTTCAATAATGAATAACTATGCACATAGATATAGTACTGTAAGATTTGCAACGTTTATTCCTTATACAAGATTATGATTGATACCCTCATGTGGGGCTTTCCTATTCATTTTACAAATGGGAAAACTGAGGTAGAGTGATTGTCCGTAGTCATGCAATTAAGTGACTGAGATGACATCTGAACTCTGGTATTACAGAGCCAGCTCTCATCCACTGAGTCACCTAAATATAACTTTAATAATGAGTAATAATAATGCATTGATATGGCACTGTAAAAATTGCAAGGCGTTCCCCACACTTGATCCTCCCAACTGAGGCTCAGAGAGGGTTAGCAAGGGGCCACAGAGACCCCATTTCTGGAAAAGTTGCGAGGGGGTAGCCTGCAGTGGGGATAACTTGCGGTAGGGACAGGGGTGAGGGGAACCACGGGGACTGGGAGAAGGGCTCCCTTTCCTTACCTCCCGAATCGCGGCCAGCGTGTTCTCAGGGGCATCGTGGCAGCCGCCGCGGTGGGCGATGGCGGAGATGCGGCCGCGGGGCCTCAGCACCTGCAGGGCCCGGCGGTTGGGCACCGGCTCGAAGCTGAAGAAGCGCAGCAGCAGGTAGAAACTGAAGGTGAAGAGGCAGGAGTTGAAGGGGCTGCGGGTCAGGATTAGCAGCAGCAAGAACAGGAAGGAGAAGGAGGCCAGGAGGCCCCCCTGCTCCTCCCACAGCCACATGTCGGGGCCGGCGCCGGCGCCGGCACCCGCAGCCTCCGAGACAGAGTCCCGGACCCGCCGGGCTCCGCGAAGAGACAGAGAAGCGGGACAGGGGGACGATCGGAGCCGTCACCCGCAGAGGGAACCGGCGCGCACAATGGCCGGTCCGGGCACATCCGGAAAGGGAGCCTCCCCGAGGACCAATCAGCATCTCGGAGCTCCAGGGCGTTCAAGGCGGGGCTGGTGCTATAGCAACAGGACCTAGTTTGAAGTCTCGAGTTCCCGTAGACCTTCGATCTGACTATGGATGATGGCTGTCTTTAGCTATCTTATGCTATACTCACCCTTGTTCTGTAGGACGGCCACTAGGTGGCGCAGTGGTCGAGGCACTAATTCCGAAGTTCAAATGCACCCTCAAATAAAGAGTTTGTATGTGCAAGTTACTTAGCCTCACTTTCCTCATCTGCAAAAAAGGGATAATAATAAAAGCACCTATTTCGCAGTGTTGTTGGGAAGAGCAAATGAAATTATACTTGTAGCGTATTATGTAAATATTGAAGCACTCTATATAAATGATCTATGATTTGTTTGTCTAAAGAAAAACCACCCTGATAAATATAAAATCATTTCCTTAGGAAAGATTAACTAGTAGAAGAGTAATTGTTTTAAAATGCTATTTTTTTTACGTCAGTTCATTCTTTCATGGAACAGAACTTGGCTTTCAGTTCTAATTCTTCTATTCATTCATTCATTCATTCATTCAGGGTATAACCTTGATAAAATTAAACTCTCTGAAGTCGATTCCTAATTATTATTATGTAATAACTTGCATCCTTCTTGCCACTTATACCTGTGAGACCCATGGGCAAATCACTTAGGGTCTGTCTCTTTGGGATGCAAGGAAAGATTCATTCACCTGGGGCCCTTGGAACAGCTTTCATGGCCATGTCAATGTTTTTAAAGCTCCAAAAATGAATCGCTGCCAAATATTAAAGTTCCTTCCAGCTTTGACTTGTTTTAACATATGACTCTGTTAAGAATAGAGCTTTCCCACTTCCCCCAAACTCCTTTTTTAGGGGGATGAGGGGCTTGCCCCTTGTGAGGACCACATATCCCAGGATGCAACGCTGTAATCCTATCCTGGAGGCCAGACAGGTTCTACGCGTAGCTCTTCGGGAATTGTAGTTCATCATTGGGCAGCTTCAGAGAGGAGGCAGTAGGCTTACTCCCGCCGTCCGGCACCGGAAGTGCACTGCCTAGGAGGTGGAGTGCAAGCGGCTACGGCAGCAGTGGCGGCGGCGGCGGCTGTGGTTGCCAGGTGCCGGCGTTGCCGCCTTGAGACCCGTAATATGGCGGGGAGGAGGAGGAGGAGACGGCGGCGGAGCGGGCGGCTGTGCTCTGCAGATTTAGCCTAATCCCTTTGTCTCCTCCTGAGGTCGTGGAGAAAGAAAGAGAAAGAAAGAAAGAGAGAAAAGAGTCCGAAGGGACGCTGAGGGTTGCGGAAGAGAAGGAGGTTGGTACTTGGGGAGCTAGGGGCTTCTCGCGGCTGGGGACGAGGATGAGGCGGCGCCCGAGGTAAAGGGGCTTTAGTCTCTGATCCTGGAAGCCTCCGGGAACCCTACTCTGCGCTGCCTGACTAGATGGGGGAGGGGGAAACTGGGGTGCATTTGTAGTAGGTCGTGGGATGATGGTGAAGATGATGGTAATGATGATGGTGGTGGTGATGATGATGATGATGATGATGATGATGATGATTCAGGGTTGATGGAACTGCGGGCGTCGACCAGACCTGAGTTTAATGTTCTTTGAGGGTTGGTGGGATGGGATCAGGGGAGGATTGTAAAGCCTATGGGAAGCCTAGGGTGGGGATCCTGAACACACCTGATTAGTGGGGGAAAAAAGAACAAAAACCTACACCCATTTATTTTTGGTGTTAGGAACTGCTTGTATGTCTCCCACCGTGCTTGGGAGGGATTGATTCTTTGCTTTTTGAAGAATAATTCTCTTGCTGAACAGCCAGGACTACTGTCAGTTAACTCTTTGTAGCAAACTCACATCTTCAATTCAGCTATGTTTGCTGAGTGCCCGGTGTTGCAAAGTTCTTTAGGCCAGATGCTAGGTATTTAAAGAGAAAAATGGAAAAAAAAAAGAAAAAGTGGTTTTTTCCTCTCCGAGTCCAATTCCGACTGGGTATGTAAATAGATGAGTAAATGTATTTTAATTTGAAGAGGGAGAGATCCCTGTGGCAAATGGGTAAATTAGCCTAGTTCCACAGTCAAAACAATGGTAGCATTTCCTTAAGTAGGAATGAGGTGATGCATTAGGGACTGGGAAGTTTTCCCTACTTGAAAACTGGAATTGGAATGCTGAGATCAAAGAAATAGTAAATAGGCTAATTTGACTGCTCCTCCAACTACTGTGGAAGATAGATAAGCACTAACCAGCTTTGCAAAGAATTGGGTGTTGGTTTTTGTTGTTGTTTGTCTTTATTGTTTTTTTTTTTCCTAATCAGATATGTACAGACTCCCCACACTATGCTTCCCACAGTAAGAATCCTGAAGGTGAGTAGGATACAAATGAATCTAGAAAGGTTAAGCTGGAAACAGATTGGGAAGAGCTTCTCAAATGCCAGGCTAAATAATTTATATTTGATTCTGGACGCAATAGGGAGCCAACTGAAGATTTGAATGAGATTGATATAATTGGACTTATATTTTAGGAATATTAATTTTGCTGCTTATGTGGAAGATGAATTGGAAGAGGGAGAGACTGAAATCATGAAAACCAATTAGGTCATTGTAGTTCAGGTAAGAGGTGATGAGAGCTGATTCCTTTGAGTGGGGACAGATTGAAGGGCTATTGTGGAGCTAGTAGAACTGATAATATTTGGCAACTGATTGGATATGGGGAACAAGAGAGAGAAGAATAAAAAATGAGCTCTCTGAAGTGGTAAACTAAATGAATAGAATATATTTTATTGCTTTTTATTATTAGGTTGCCATAGTAACTGTTTGATCTTGCATAGTTGTGTCTCTTACCTTTCAGAAATATCTGCTAGAAAGGGAATATTAGATTTCCAGAGTGCTGAATTAATAATGAATGGGGTTTAAAACTTATTGGATTGCAAAGAATTTCTAGAAAAAGACTGACTATCCACTTATGTCCAAATCAGGAGCACAGAGGGGATGTGTAATTCAGTAGAGTTAGAGTTGGGGTAGCATTGTGGCTAGAGGTATCCTTTAAAACTTATTAACCCTGAATTGTGATGTGAGTAATTCAGCATCCACTTGTCTAATCATATGTAACATAGATTACTCATTTTTTAAATGGTTGACATTATGATTTAGAGGTACTAATTTGCCCATGAGAGGAGGATTGCTAATGAAATCTTTCTCTAAATTCTTTTTGTTCCTGGAATGTTCTTGAGGTTTGTTTTTTTTCTTTTTTTAATAGCTTTAAAATGGGAATTATTGATAGATGCTTTCTTCAGATAAGGCCTCTGTAAATAGAATTTGAAACGATATGTTGATGTATAGTATTGTTAGAATATTCTAGGGCATTTTGTTTCCAAGGTTCTCATGAGACAAACTTGTAAAACTTGGCAGTTAGTTGACAGAGGCAAAATGGAATGTTAAGTTTAACTTTATTGTTTTGGGAGGTACTTTATTTAATATATAGTGCACAATAAAATATACGTAAAAGTAGATGCTTTTGTGGATTGAGTTAAAACTTTTTCAGTATTCACACTAAAGCAAGACTTACTTAAATTTATTTAAATTTTCTTGCTTTTCTTCTATTGAGAGAAGTAGAATCAGGAGAACTTCAGTTCAAATCAACCCTTCGACAACATTTATTAAATATGTACTATGTGCTAGCCATTGTTCTAGGAGATAAAAATGCAAAGAATGAAACTTTATATTCTCCTGTTTATATCAGCAATATATAGTGCTTTATAGCTATGTATATATATATAGAGAGGTATATATGTATAATATATGTATTAGCTCTTGTTATCTGATATTTTAATGAAAACTTCAAAGTGTCCAGCTTTGAAATTAGTGTATATAAGTATATATATATTTTTCAATGCAGCAAAACTCATTTGAAAAAATGACAAAATTTTTTCCTCCATTTTTTATTATTTTATATTTTTTATTATTATAGTATTTTCTTTTTCCAAATACATGCAAAGACGGTTTTCAATATTCATCTTTGCAAAATCTTGTGTTCCAAATTTTTCTCCCTCTTTCCTCCTCTCCCCTCCCCAAAACAACAGCTATCCAATATGTTACACATGTGCAATTCTTTAAGCATATTTCCAAATTTTGTCACGCTGTGCAAGAAAAATCAGATTAAAAGGGGAAAACAACTAGAAAAAAAAAAAACAAGCAACAAACAACAACAAAAAGTAAAAATACTATGCTTTGATCCACGTTCAGTCTCTGTAGTTCTCTCTCTGAATGTGGATGATTCTTTCCATCACAAGTCTATTGGAATTGTCTTGAATCATCTCAGTGTTGAGCAAGTCCTTCACAGTTGATCATCATGTAATCTTGTTGTTACTGTGTATGATGTTCTTTTGGTTCTTCTCATTTTACTTAGCATCAATTCATTTAAGTCTTTCTAGGCTTTTCTGAAATCAACTTGTTCATCATTTCTTATAGAACAATAATATTACATTACATTCATATACCGTAACTTATTCAGCCATTCAATTTCCAATTCCTTGCCTGCTACAAACATGTAGCACATGTGGGTCATTTTCTCTCTTTTGTGATCTCTTTGGGATACAGACTCAATAGAGACACTTTGCTGGATCAAAGGGTATGTAGTTTTGTAGCCCTTTTGGCATAGTTCTAAATTGCTCTCCAGAATGGTTGAATCATTTCACAACTCCACCAACAATGCATTAGTGACATCATTTTTTTTTTTTTTTTTTTTTTTGGCGGAGGCAATTGGGGTTAAGTGACTCTTCCAGGGTCACACAGTTAGGACGTGTTAAGTGTCTGAAGCCAGACTTAGGTCCTCCTGACTTCAGGGCTGGTGCTGTATCTACTATGCCACCTAGCTGCCCCTGACATCAAATTTTTATACCATTTGAAGTACTCTTGGGAAATTTTTCAGAGTCAAACTCACGTTAAAATTTAGGCTGACAGAAGAACTCTTATAACTAAACATGAGGGAGAAATTTGGGTAAGAGAAAAACTAAATCATATTTTCCCGCTAACTTTATTTTAATATCAGGAATTCTTTGTTTTTATTTCTGGCTGACCACTTTAGCTTTAAATAATTAGCTGTGTGTCCTCTGGAAAAATCACTTCCTCTTTTTAGACCTCAGTTTCTTCACTTGCAAAATGAGAGACTTTCTAGATAATCTCCAATATTTCTTTCAGTTATAAAATTCCATTGAATTTTAAAGTTTCTCTGGTCTGGAGTTTCTTTGTTAAATAGTAACTTGTAAATCAATACTTAAAGAAACATGGTTTTCTCTAAATTCATTGATATCAGCTTCTCTGCCTATTATTTTTTATTAGGAGGGGAAGTTTTATTGGCATGGTTAGATATAGTTTTTCTTTTGTCTTATGCCCTATTTATGAAAAACTAGTATTATAAACTAAATCTAAACTTATTAACTGGGTAATAGAGAGTCTTAAAACATCTGGAGAAATTGAGGAAAGGCTTCCATCATGTTGGACGAACTCAAAGGAGTGAGATTTGTACATTGATGTGGTACAATTTTTATCATTAGAAGGATCATGAAAATTTATGAATTTACAGATCTTTTTTCATATTTGAGAGGTCTGATTATGAGGGTATCGAGAGAGATTTTTGCCCATTTAATGATAAATTCCTTTTGTACTTAAAATTACTTTACTTTTTAAAAATTCAATTTCATAAAAATATCCATAAACTTGTCAGTTACATAAAGTGTAGCATACCTGTATAGTATGTTGGTGTCTTCATCTATCTGAATTAAGTGTCAAAATGATGTATTTAATTGTCTGAACAATTTTAGTAGCAAGCATTTTAAGTTAAGAAATATTTATAATACATTAAACCATTTCCCAAATACTTTATATTACATTTTCAAATGTGTTTAGCTTTTCTTTTAGAAACTATTAATATTATTTTTATTCTTGCAGCTTAATTGTGTGATGATGGAGGAATATGAGAAGTTTTGTGAGAAAAGCCTTGTCAGAATACAAGGAGAGCTACTATCTCGAGAAACTTTTCCATCTAGTCAACCTGAGAACATTTCATTCATTCGTTTTCATGGAGTTGCTTTGCTTTCTCCATTGGTAAAGTTTCTTTATTTCCTATTGATAGCTAGGTTATATTTTTTCCATTTAAATAAATGTTTGTTGGTAACATTAATATTTTAGATAAAGAAAGTCAATTGACTAGTTCCTATTAGTCCCACCCTTTCATACTAACCAGGAACAGTGAAAACAGTTTTTAACATATTAATTCATTCTGTACTAGCAATTTGACATTGAACTTAGATGCATGGCTTTGGAATCAGGAAAATCTGGGTTCGTTTTCTGTCTCTGACACATGCTAGCTTCATCAGGATTCAATCAGAAAGCACTTACTAAACTTTTAAGCTTTTATTTTGTTCTAACTACTGAACTTAATCCTGAAGATATGAAGAAAGGCAAAAATATGGTCCCTGCCAAAGAAGCTTGAATTCTAATGGAGGAGAGAACATATAAGAAAATATATATGATACATGGCTACCTAGATAATATTTCCAGAAGGAAGCTACCAATTTTAGGTGCTGAATGGGATCAAGAATGCTTTCTTTATTTAATAAGGTGGCAATGGAGCTGAGTCTTGAAGGAAGCCAAGAGGTGCTGCTGACTGGGAAAAGGCACAGGGACTGGGGACCAAGGGTCATGTGGGAGGAATAACAAAAAAGCCAGTACTGCTGGATTGGAGAGTACATGAAGTGGGGTAAGAATAAAAACCCTATGAAGTTAGGAAGGAGCTAGGTTGTGAAGGACTTTTAAAAGCCAGAGAATCTGATAGTTGATTCTGAGGTAATAGGGATTTAGTAGGTTCTGTTAAGTGGGAACGACACAGTCTTGTGCTTTAGTGATATCACTTTTGCAATCCAGATTAAGGATGGATGAGTGGAGAGACTTGGCAAAAAGACCTACCATCAGTAGTACAAAGTAATAGTACAGATGTGAGTTGAGGGCCTGGATCAAGGTGGTGGTCATGTGAGTGTAGAGAAAAGGAAATATACAAGAGATCTTGAAATGAATAGGACTTGACAACAGATAAGGATATATGTAATGAGTGTGAGGGAGGAGTTAAAGATAATACTTATTTTACAAGCCTGGTAGCCTTAACAGTAATAGAGAGGGTTCTATTTTTAGATGTACAAGTTAGTGATGTCTACAGAACATACAATTTGACATTTCCAAAAGATAGTTGGTTGGAGCTTAGAGAAATTTGGAATGGATAAAAGATCTGGGAATTTAGGGTAAGAAATGTGATCATATACACAGTAAAAGAATTTGCCTTTACAAGGAAGAGAATCTCTTCATATGAGATTGGTAAAGAAGGAAAGATATTTGAGTGATAAAAATTGGCCTCAGTTTTTTCAAATTAGCATGAGGCAAGATTGGAACAGTTAGATTTTAGAGTAAATAGATTGCAGAGCTTATAGTCAGGGAAACCTGAGTTCAGATTTGGTCTCAGGCACTCAATGTGCAACCCTGAACTAGTCACTTTATCTAATTTGCCTCAGTTTACTCATCTTTAAAATAAAGTGTAAAAGGAAATAGCAAACCACTCTGGTATCTTTTCCAAAGAAATCTCAAAAGGGGTAACAAAAAGTGGGATATAGCTGAAAATGGTTAAAGAACAACAAATGAAGCAGAATTCTCAAGGGCAAGGCATGTAATGAGATTCTTGAAAAGGGATGAAAATTTTGGAGTAGGCTTTGTGGGGAATGGGTAGAGAGTTGTGCTTCAATTAATTAAAAAAGTATATAAGCATTGCCTTCCCACATTGAGGTTCCCACTTGAAATCATGTAACATAAATTTTCGATGTGTACCATCAATACAGTTTTGTTAATCTCTCCATCTCAGTTCAGTAACACAGGAATAGAACAATAGTGGCAAGTGGGTTGGAGTAACCCAAGGTTGGGATTTGACAGAGTGATTGGCACAAAGGAGGTTGGAGCAAGGGATTTGTGGGCCAAAGAGTTTGGGAATTTTAGGAACTTTAGTTTTTAACTTAATTACAAATCGCTTGCTTTCTAGAATAGTTGGATTAATTTACAATTCTATAAAAGATGTGCCTTTCTTTCTATTTCTCTTCTAGCATTGACTTAACATCTGTTGTCATTTTTGCTAATTTCTTGAGTGTTTTAGTTCAGCTTTGTAGTTGTTTTAAAGATTTATAGTTTTTAATTTTATTTCAGATCTTATATCTTTTTATTGAAGTCTACAAAGATAAAGAGCTAGAAATATACTTTTTCTTGGAATGATGACAAATAGGATTTTTTATCTTTTTTTTTTTTTTAAACCAGGATTACTTGTTTATTTTTAAGACAAAAATAAGTAAAATATTAAATTGAGGGAAGAAAAACTGATGGATTTAACTGATACTTAACTGAGAACAATAACTTATTGCCATTTCAGTGATGAGAAAATGACTAATTTTTGATTCATTTAAGAGAGTTTGATAATAGTGAAAAAGTTTTTACAAATTTATTTAGTCACTTAGCCATTGATTTTGTTATTGACTAGTTTTAAAGTTTCTTATTGATTGTAAAGTGTTTTTTCTATTAGAAAAATAATTTGCTAAATAATTTGTTATGTATTTCATAGCTCAGTGTTGAAAGAAGAAAAGAAATGCAGCAAGAGAAGCAAAAAGCACTTGATATAGAAGCACGAAAACAGATTAGTAGGAAGAAAGCCTTACTGAATCGGGTCCAGGAGATTCTGGAAAATGTTCAGGTGTGTTTGGCCTTACTAATTTTGATAAAAGAAATTAATTTCCCAAGATATTTATTTATAATACTTAGGCTGTTAATGATCCACTATGTTTATACCATTATGTTTGAGAAGTCACAGTTTGGGTTTTTTTTTTTTTTTAATGTCTACACAAAAAATGTGGTTGTTTCTAAGTAATGATTGATGACTAGTACTTAGATCAGTGGATGTTCAGACAAGGGGCCTACACATGAATATAATAGCTATTGTTTGGGTCTTGTTACTATTTAAAACACTCAGTTGTTAGTTACAAATATCTGATTTTATTTATTGAAGTTTGCTTTTGTATTTATTACTTGACCTCAATTTCATTTTCTGATAAGATAAATGATCTACAAAAATTAATTTTAGGTAAAATTATGCTCTTGAGTATTTTCATGGACAATTCATTAACATAAATGAAATAAAAGGTAGAATTATCTAGATGTAGTTGAGGACCATTTTATTTGCTTTGTTTTCCGTTTGACATAACATTAAAACTTTTATTTAAAATTCGAATGGAATTGAATTTCTTTTCAAAGACCATGTAAACAAATACTAAAAATGAAATATGGGCTCCCACGTTGAAAAAAATAAACCCAGCAGCTGCCAGCATATTCAGTGTCATAATGCTGTTGATTACGTATTTTGTTGTTTTCTTAATCCCCTGGGTTAGTGGTTGGTCCTGTGTAATTGCATACTCTAGTTTGATGTTGTTATCATGTTTTAAGACCTTACTGGGTAACTGCTAAACTCATTGATGTTTATCTAAGCTAAATTTCATAATACTAGTAATCAATCTAGTCAATGCATATCATAAATTCTAAAACTATATATATCAATTGTCATGTAGGCTATATAGTTAATATTTTAAACAAGTAAAAAGAAAATGGAGTTTGTTATTTTCAAAAGATTACCAAAATAAATTCATGATAAAAATAGGATTATTAGTTAGAGAATGATTTCTTTTAAAAGAATCTTTGAAATATTGGCACTGCAGATTATTTTTGTGAGTTATGCATGTCTAGATATTTTATAGAAAATGCATAATTGAAAAATTATCTACTATAATCAGAACTTTGTGTCAGTTTTAATAATATATTTGGAATTAAAATTATTGGCTGGAACAAAATCATTTCCCTTCTTTGGGTGTCAGTTTCCTCATTAATAAAATGTGGGAGGAGTGGTATGAAATTAAACAATATTATATCCCTTCTAGTTCTGTGTGCTAAACATGGATATAGTTATTTTTCTTTCTATGTATAGAAACAAGGTGGTATTGTTGTACTGTTTATTACTTATTGCCTGGAAACCATTATGTCTGGGGACTTGTAAGGTAAGAGGGGAGTATGTGTTGTCCTATTTTAGACATTCTGCTGTTAGGAGACATGAATGGCAGCATCCTTTTTATAGTCAGACTTGTTAGTATCAGAAAACATTTTAATTCTAACTGTTTTCCAATTATTTATCTGCATTTTCTTTTTCTGGAGGAAAATATTTAGTACTCAAGATGTTATTTTAATATGCTCTGTGAAAGTTTTCTTGCATTTATATTTTACTCATCTTTATTATAGTTTACTATTTATTTGCATTTAATCTCTACATATCTCCTTGTCAACAAACACCTTCTTTAGCATGAGGATCTGTGAACTTATTTTTTTAATATTATATATTATGTATTTAATAACATTTTAAAATATTATGCATTTAAAAGCTTATTTTGAGAAGGGTCATAAGATTCATTAGAATACCAAATGGATGTATGACACAAAAAAGTTTAAGAATCTTAACTTTAGTACTCGTTTTTAAATGCTCCTAATTCTTGTTTAGCATAGTTTGCATTTGAAGCAGGTTGTGGTCCCTTTAAGAAACTGTATTTCCTATTGATTTGTGATTCCCAGCCCCTCCTAGCTGAGGCATATCCTCCCCAACCAGTTATCTTTCCAGGATGCCAGGAGCCTTTGATTCAATTACAAATCCTGGTCAAAAAGCATCCCTTTGAATTCCAATAGGAGATCCAGGTTGTCCCAGCTCCGACTGGGTCTCACTTGCTTGGGCTGCCCCAACCCCCACCAGGGAATTCATTGTCCCAGCCCCCCACTAAAACACTGAATATAAAAGAGCCAAACTAAAATCCTCTCTTTGCAGAGGTTCCAAACTTGCCAACCATGCCATGCTTGCTATGCCAAGGAGCCTCTGTCCACTGGAATATTCTTTTCCAATGCTACCCTCTCTTTACCCTCACCTATTTCCCTAACCAGATTTTATGCCTCTCTGACAGGATTTCTAATTTTCCCTTTAATAAGCTTCTTTTATCAATCTTGGTTTTCGGGTCTGTAAATTCCTTTACAGAGAACCTCTGCACCTCCAGAAAGGAGATCCCAAAACTCCCTACCCTTGTGCTGAATTCCAAGGGGTTGCAGAGGAGCCAAACCTCTCTATTTGGTTCCCTGAACCTCGAACCTACCCCTAGACCTTATCATTTAACTCCCTGACCACCAGAAACCCAAATCTCATATTGATTCCCTAAATCTAGGCCTTATCACCTTCAGTAAATTTGTCCTTAAACGATTGTTAATAGGATGTTATTAAACTTTGAATAAGTATCTATCAAGCCTGATTAATTAATTAATGATATGATAATGATAATTGATATAATTGATAATGATATGATAACATTAAATAATGATAATAGCAACAGCAAACATTTATATAGTGCTTTTAAAATATTGACTCATTTGATCCCCATAACAACCCTGGAAGATCAGGTCGGTCTGTTATTACCCTCATTTTATAGATTAAAAAACTCAAGATAGGCAGTTTAAGTGATTTCCTTAGGGTCGCCTAAGGTGAGTTTGTGTGTCAAGATTTAAACTCAGGTTTTCCTGACTAGTTCTAACAATCTCTGTGCATTATATTACTTCAATTTTGTATTGTTTCAATCATAATTTATGGTTGTAGTCAGATTTGTTGTGCTTTCAACTACTTTCAACATGAAGTTACTTTGCATATGAGTTATTTACAGAGTTTCACTTTCATATAACTAATAGGTTATGTTACGCTTTGGTAACTCAATATGATAGTGATCATGAGTAGAAATATTAGTGTGATAACATAGGCATCACAAAATGGAAACAATTCTCTTGAAATTAGTAAGTAGCACATTTACCTTTAATAACACTGATCTTTTTCCTCATACATACCTATTTAATGTAAGTAGACTTAGACAAGACTTCTTATTTGTTCTTTACACAATCTAGCTTGATAGATTCTCTTATTATAGAGGTTTAAGATCCATATACTTCGGGTGTTCTGTGTCTTTCTTCCCAACTGGGTGTATTCCTCAACATTCTATCCTAGACTCCTCTCCCATACTTTCTCTCCCTTAAAAATCTCATCAGTGGGGCAGCTAGATGGTATAAGAGTGCTGGCTTTGAAGTCAGGAGGAACTAAGTTCAAATCTGGCCTCAGACACATAATGCTTCCTAGCTGTGTGACTCTGGGCAAGTCATTTAATGTTAGTTGCATCAGCAAAAAAACAAAACAAAACCTTATCAACTCACATGAATTTGACTGTCATCTCTGTACATACAGCTCAAGTATCTTCTCTGAGCTTTAGTTCTACATCACAAATGCTTGTTGGCTATTTTAAACAGTCATTTTAACAAACCTTTTTAAAAATTGGACTCATTATCTTTCCCTCCAAACCTTCCCTTCTTCCATACTTTCTTTTTCTGTAAAAGGCACCAGCCATCCTTTGAGTTTTCCAAATCTATATCCTTGGCATTATCCTCGACTTCTCACTCCTTTATCCCATGCAATCATTTGTCAAATCTTGTCATTTCTTCCTTGACAACATTTATCACATCTTACCTCTTCCCTCCGTTCACTTAACTACCACCTTAGTAAATTATTGTAATCTCCTTAGAAGTTTCCTGCCTCAAGTCTTTCCCTACTACAGTCCATTTTACATACATTTGTCAAAGTAATTTTTTTTAATCCCAGATATGACAGCATGGTTTTCCTACTCATGAAATATTTAATGGTTCCTTATTGCCTCTAGGATCAAACATAAACTCCACTGTTTAGCTTTAAAAACCCTTCACAACTTAGCCCTTATTTAGCTTTCTGTCTTCATTCCACATTCTTCCTTCCACATACTGCCATCCAGCCAAACTAGCATTTCTTTTCCTTTCCCATGACACTCCATTTCCTACATGTCTGAAATGTACTCCCTTCTTATCTCTACTTCTTTGAGTTCCTCTCTTCTTTGAGGTACTGCTTAAGTTCTATCTTTTGCATAAAGCCTTTTGTTATTCACTCAGTTATTGGTGCTCTCCCTCTTAAACTTTCTTCTACTTAATCACATTATGTTTAAGCAGTATATATATATTTTTACATGCACTTTTAAAATTTCTCTCATTATAACTTAAGCTTCTTTGGAGTAGAGATTGTTTCGTTCTTTTTATTTATGACCCCAGTGTCTAGTACTATGCCTGTCATATGTAGATACTTAAGAAATACATGCTGGCCTATTTCAATTGGATAATGTTTATAAACTTGAATGGCATTATTCTGCAAGTAGATTAATTAGTTTCCAAAATTTTCTTTGCAGATCAGAAAAGCACCAAATATAAATGATTTTGATCAATGGGAACCTGAGGCAGTTTACCTCAATTCAGAAGTCAGAGACGTGAATGTTCCCACTATACTTCCAAAGGATAGTTTGCCAAGTCTTACTGAAGAGTCTGCCTCAACAAAAGTTGAAGAGACTATTGAAATTTTGCCTTCTAATACCACTGCCCAAGTAAAACTGAATGGGACAGATTCAGATAAAGATATAGGAGCATGCATTTCTATCAAACAAAGGGACAGTCCTAATCCTAACCAATTGGGAAATGAAACTTCTCCAGACACATCTTCAGATACCTCACAGGATACTCTGATCATAGATGAGAACCCCAGAAGGGAAGGAGAATTGGAGCCCACCTTGGTTGAGGAAGTCACCTCAGATCCTTATATGATGAGCCTTCAGAATCTTATGAAGAAGTCAAAAGAATACATAGAACGAGAACAAACTCGACGCAGCATGAGAAATAACTCAAAGAAGAGCTTCACTGAGAGCCACTCAGACAAAGAGAGTGATGCTATTAAGATGAATGACTCTGAGAAAGAGAATGCAGGATTTATAAACAAAAATAGTAGTTCAGTTTCACTTGATAAACCGAGCCTTAATAAATCAAACATTCTTCTCCAAAGTGCTACTACTCAGATGAGCAGCATGAATGCTTTAGCAAGCTTCTCCAAAGGGGATATACCTGTGCGAGTGGGTACTCCGACTCTTTTGGATTCGGATGAAGATGAAGATTTTAAAGTCACTTCAACCTTTGATCCTGAAAGCAGTGTGGTCAAAAGTTTTACAGGTTCCTATGCCAAGTTACCTAGTCCAGAGCCAAGTGTGAGTCCTAAAATGCATCGAAGACGACCTAAGTCTTCCTCAACAGGTCACATACTTATAAATAACCCAGTAAATGCATATGAATTGAGTCCCAAAGAAAAAGGAAGGGCCATGGAATTAATCATACAAGATGTCAATGTAAAAATAAATATACCTGAGTCTGTGCCAAAATTTCCTATTGATTTAACTGAAGTTTGTTCTAGCAAAGTTCATATTGACAGCAAAAATGCTTCTGGAACTGGAGGTGAAGAATCAATCTTAGGTAAATCTAATGAGCTTTGTCAACATTCAGTCAACCAATTAGAAAACAAAGTCATGCATGTAACTGCTACAATGGAGGGTCAAATAGCCTCTGATGGGAGAGAGCCATACAAAACAGACAATAATTGTACCATAGTTCCAAAATTGCATGAGCCATATGCAATTAGTCAGTGCATAGTAAGTCAAAAGTGTGGAATAATGAATGTAATTAAGTCAACTAGTGTGTTAGAAAAAAACTGCAATTCACAAGTGGAATTGAATAAATCTTATGATGTACAAAATCCATCTCCACTACTGATGCAATGCCAGAATAAAAGACAGCAGATGGATACACCAAATGGGTCCTGTGGAAATGAACAACTTGTGGAAAACAGTTTTGAGAAGGTGAAACGGAGACTTGATTTGGATGTTGATGCTTTTCAAAAAGAAAACAGCCCTTATATCCTAACAACTGGAACAGTTGAACAGGAGAGACGATGGATACAGGAAAAAAGATTTCCCAAGGGACCTGTCTACATTAACAAGAATGAGATGTTAGAAATTAGCTCCAGAGGTAAGGCTATCCTAGAGTTTTCATGTTGGTGCTAACCACCTACCAAATAGTAATTTTATCATAGATATCTTTGGTTTAAGTTTTGAAGGAAACAATTGTTTTAATTTGTGCATTGTGATGTATAGGATTGAAATGCTGGCAAGACAGTCTATAATTAGCAATATTATAATTGAATTAGTTTTTCTTTATTCATATGAACTTTCTTATTTAGAGTATGAAACTTTAGATGTCCATTTGAATGCCATGCCATGTCAATATTGTAATGGTATCAGAGATGAAATACTCCTAATGACAAAATAAAAAACTTTTACATAGATCACCTCTTTCTGATTTGAATCTGGCACATTGGTATATGATCTTCTGTTTGGGCTGTAATTGCTCTCTCTTTTCTATGAGTTTCATTGCTAGATTTGCAAGGCTTTGTCTCCGTTAGTAAAGATTTTGACATCAAATTGTTAGAGAAATTATAAATAGGAATGTGTAGAATACATGTAGAAATATCTTGTGAAGTGTTTTCTGTTTATAATTATTATTCCCCCTAATCCTGTCTTATATTATGAAAACTCTTATGTTCATGTCTCTTCATTTTATTCAGTTTTATATTTTGAATTATACTCTATCAAAGTTTTTAATGTTTGACATTTATCATTGTCAGTAATAAAAGTTTGGTAGAAATAGAGTAAATTAGGCCATCTGACATATTCAGAACAGATTGTGAGAGAACATTGTAATAGTTCAATAAATGTCTATCATGAAAATCTTTTTCTATATCTAGTAAGGGAGGAAGATTTTGGGGGGCTTAATTAAACATAAGAGAAGTGCTTCAATGTACATATCCTGCATTTAAATTTAGAAGCATCTCATTGTCCTTTCATTTAGTGGGTTTATCTTCAAATTTCATACTTAGATAATCAAACCTTTTTTTCATATGCTTGAAACTTAACGCATAATGTTCTTCCTTAGAACTCCAAACTCTCAACTCTTTGCACCTTTGAAATAACATTGAAAAAAAATATAACCCAGAAGAGAGAGTGATGAGATGAGGGAATAAGTGCAGGTGGTTCTGCCTTTTATGTAAAAGACACTTAGGGAGTCTTTGTCTCCTAGTGGACTAAGGAAAGACAGAGTTGTGATGGCATATGTTTTGTTTTAATTTTGATATTGATAGAAAACATCAAATGAGCACAAGTAAAGTATTATGGGTCTTTATTAGGTAGCATCAACATGAAGTGCAATGGTAAGATAAAGTGGTAGAAAGTGGAAACTACAAATATTTGGAACATTTTTTGTATCATTTGAGAAGATCTGATACTTGGTGCAATAATGCAAACAAAACTGACAACATAAAATGTCATTTTTTAAAACGCAATAAATTTTCCAAAAAGAGAATTTTTTATTTTATTTATTTTATTTTTTTTTTTGCAGAAGGAGAAGAGATGCTAAAAAATAAGATGTTGGCTTTTGAAGAAATGAGAAAGAGACTTGAAGAACAGCATGCTCAGCAGTTATCGATACTTATAGCTGAGCAAGAGAAAGAGCAAGAGAAATTACAAAAGGTGAGGAATTATAACTATGTAGAAATGTTAAGTGAAATTGAGCACAACAATTATAACTTTTGGTGTTTTACAAAATATGAATTCTAACAGTGCTAGTTTATTTTGGTACATTTGTAACATTTTTGTGAAAAGATAGTTCTGTGTGAAATGATTTGATATTTGAGAATAAAAGAGAATTGTCAAAAGCATAGTTTGCATAATGCTTACTCTAGACCTTTATTTCTGCCACTATTAAATAAGGAAAGTCCCTGGTTCTGAAATTTCAGTGTGATATAGAAGTGATCCTGGGATGCCAAAGCCTCTGCTAGTAGAGAATAAACTACTAGAATTTTTGGTTTTCCTCTTTCCTTTTTTTAATCAGATTTATTAAGGGTTTGCCTATTTTGTTGTTTTTTTCATAGAACCAACTCTTAGTTTTATTAATTAATTCAATAGTTTTTTTACTTTCAATTTTATTGATCTCTCCTTTTATTTTTAGAATTTCAAGTTTAGTGTTTGACTGGGGGTTTTTAATTTGTTCCTTTTCTAGCATTTTTAGTTGCAAACCCAATTCACTGACCTTCTCTTTCTCTATTTTATGCAAGTAGGCTACTAGAGTTTTTGGTCTAGATCTCTTGACTGTGTTCATTATCCAAGAAGCATAGTTAACATAAAAGAAAATGATCAATACAAAGTAATGTATTGTTTTAGTTCTAAAACAACTCTTTAAAAAATTCCAAAAAGTAATTCTAAAAACTATATAAAAGTCATCCTTTCCATAGGTCAAATTTTTTTTTAATCTATTCAGGCAACTTTCATTGGTTATTGCTTTTCATTCTCAAAGAGGACCAAAATGACATAAATGACTATAAAATATGTAACTATAAAATGACCAAAATGACTATATTAGAGTCAGGTTAGTATACCTGACTCTGTCTGATCAGACCATTATGAGTTCAGAATGCCCTGCCACAGGTCAGGCATATATAGTTCCTATGAACATTTGGGGTGGATTCTCTAACTTTCTACATCTTGCAATTCTTTTGAGCTAATTCAATTCTGTTTTGTTCATAAAGCATATCACCTTCTCTGATGAAGGCATGCCATGCTGGGTGATCCTGTGCCAGCATCTCTCATGCCATACAAATAATTCTAAAATTCTTAAGAAAAATTTTGAGAGTGTCTTTATATCTCTTTATCTGACCATTTTGTGAGCACTTATCCTGCGTGTGTTCTCCATAAGATAGTCTTTTTGGCAAGAGTACATTTCATATTCAAATAATGTGGCCAGTCCAACTGAGTAGACAATTCTTAAATCTAACATATATATATCCCCAATCTCTTCCTTAATTCAGGTGCTGTATCTCGAACTGGTTTCTGAACATTTTCACTCATCAATATTTCAAATTCATTATTTCCAAAAGAGAACTCAACAATTCCCCATAAAATCCTCCAAATTTCCTTATTTCTCTTGGGGGCATCACCAGTTATTCCTGCTTATCCTTCTTTTTTTCTATAGGTTATATCCTCTTGCTTTGTCACTCTCTTCCTTTCCCAAATGTGTAATTACTTGCTAAGTCTGTCAGTTCTACTTCCTCACCTTGAAATCTAAAATGAGACATAAATTTTTGGACAAAGCCATTTGAGAATTTGTTTTGCTTGACTACACATGTTTGTTATGAGAGTTTTGTTTTTGTTTTTATTTATTTTATTTTTAAATAAACGAAAGAATGCATATAAGCAGTTGTACTTCCCATCATCTCTTGAAGTCTTTTTCAAATATCCATCTGTGTATCTACCGTTGAAGTTCATGCTCTCGTTTCCTCTCACTTAGACAATTATAATAGCTTTTTTTTTTTTCATTTTATTTTGTTTTTTTTTGCTGAGGCAATTGAGGTTAAGTGTCTTGCCCAGGTCACACAGCTGGAAGTGTTAAGTGTCTGAGACCAGATTTGAACTTAGATCCTTCTGAATTGAGGGCTGGTGCTCTATTCACTGCATCAACTAGCTACCCCAATTATAATAGCTTCTTAACAAAATTCTTTGCTTCGAGTGTTTTTTCTCTCCAGTCCACACAATTACTAAGATAATTTTCCAAGGGACAAGTATGACTATACACTGCCTTATTCCAAACCATTCAATTTTTCCCTGTTCCTTTTAGGAAAAAATAAAAGTCTTGCCTCCTGGAAATTGAAATCTACCACATCCTGGCTTCAGCCTACCTTTCTAACCTTATTTCATGTTACTTGCTTTTATGGATTTGACTCTTTTCTCTCCTCAACATTCTATCTCAATAAATCTGCACTAGCAGATTTGTATTGCCTTCTCATCTCCATTTCTTAGAGTTTTAATTTTCTTTCAAGGTTCAGCTTAGGTATCACTCCCAAAGAAGCTTTTCCTGATTCTTCCTCTTCATACCTACTTTCTAATACTTTTTTTTTTACTCAAATGACTTTGTATTTATTTGTCTGTATACTTTAAAAAAAAAATTTCCCTCCAAATAGCTCCAAAATAATGTAAGGTTTTTAGATGAATGGTTTTTGCCTTTGTATCCCCAACTCCTAGAACAGTGCTTTAAACATAAGTGCCTAATAAATGCTTGTTGGATTCAATTTAAATACACTGAAGTTGTCAAATCTGTATCAGAAAAAGTAGATTTTATTGTATGAATAGATTGATTAATTTATAAAGGAAATGTTTGAACATGAGAGATGACATATTGTAATAGACCTTTAATCTACAGGAAATAGAAGAGCAGGAGAGAATGCTAAAAGAGAAGAAGGATATTACAGCAGAAGCACCTGAAGTGAACCTTAACAATGCAGTGGAATTAGAATGGAGAAAAATAAGTGATAGTGGCATATTAGAAACAATGCTATCGCAAGTGGACACTCTCCATATTGCAAATTCAAATAGTTCCGGTAAATATTTAAAACGCTTTCCTTTCTTTAAAATTGTCCTACTTTACTCAATACAGAAAGTGGTAGACAGGTCTTCAAGAAATATTATTAGATGATAGTTTTCCCAGATTACCTCCATCTGCCAACTGCTTGGTAACCAGTGAGAAATGAAATGCTGGCAACAGCCCAGGTCTTTCTAAGCAGGTGTTTGAATGAAGAGTAATCACTTTAGTGAGGGAAGTATCCCATCCTTGTTCATTCATGTGGCAGGTGACATATGGCAAATAAAAATAAAATTTGTCATCTTCAGAGTGCTCTTACACTATAGCTAATTCCCTGGCCCCTGGGATTGCTTTATCACCTTTTATTTTCAAGGGATGCTGTTATTTGTATGTGTGCCTAGTTTAAATTTCCATCTGTTGCAAATGGAACAACACATTTAAGTTAACTTAAATGTGAAGTAAAATAAAAACCCTATACATGGCTCAAGATTTAGAGAGCTATTATTCTTGGCAAGAGCAAAGCTTATACAGCAAGTGTGATTATTACTCACAATAATCTATACAGATTGGTGCTTGTTAATGTGTACAGCTTATGGAGTATTGAATATAGTTTACATTTTTTACGTTTTCTCTAGGTTTTACAAATTCTGCTCTACAACATAGCTTTGGTTCTGCAAGTGAAGTACCATTCTACCTCTGGGGATCATCAACTAATAGTTTACCTAAAATCCCAGTAACAAGACCGCTTGGAAGGGGCAAACCTAGATGGTCTCAGGTTAGTAAAATTTTATTATGTATATGTGTATTTAAACTATATTATTCTGTCAGGCTCTGCAAATGAACATGAATACTTTGATATTATTATTTTAGAGATTTAAAATTATTTTAAAACTATTTAAAATGTAAAAAAAGGAAGTTGTTTTAGTACTTCATTACAAGCCAAGAAACAATTTTATAATATAAAATCTTTAAAACTTTGTCCTTATTTCTTAAAGGTTTTTAGTCTAGAAGTACAAGCAAAATTTGATAAAATAACTGCAGTGGCAAAAGGATTTCTTACTCGTAGGCTCCTACAGACGGAAAAAGTGAAACATCTCCGGCAAACAGTAAAAGTAAGAGCATTGGTCTGATTTTTTTTTTTATTAAGTAGTTTTCTCTTTTGCTTCCTTTTCCCCTTTTTTTTAATTGACAACTGCAAGTTGGAAAATAAGATTAAAACTCAGATGAAATAATTTATGAAGTAATATAGGCAACTATTTGTGTGTTGCTAAGACATTGATTGTTCATCCTAACATTAGTTGGTGCATTTTGTTGTTTATCATTATTCAAGATTGACCTGTAATAGTAGTTTTCTTGACAAATTTGGGGCAAATCAAGGTATAATTCTTCATATGACAAAGTGAAACCTAAATGATTTAAATATTATATATGAAAGGAATAGGAAAAGAAGGGAGACTTCAAAAATCCTATGAATATTCATAAAGATACCTTTTTGAGAATTGCTTCAATTTTTACAGGATACTATGGAGTTCATAAGAAGTTTTCAATCAGAAGCTCCACTAAAAAGAGGATCTGTTTCAGCACAAGATGCTTCTCTCCAAGAGAGAGTGCTAGCTCAGGTAATTGTTTGTGTGCATGTGTTAGGTATGATTTCTAAGTATATCTTACATCACGTCTCCCTGTTTGGGGCTGTTGGTTAATATGTTATAGTCAGACCTTACAGCCATGTGGCAAAATCTTACAGCAGCAGATTCCAGAAAGTCCAACTCCTGGCTTTCCTCAAATTGTTGAGAATATAAAGCAGCATGCTTGATTTTTTTAATACTTGGACCATGGGGCAGCCACACAGGAATCTTTGCTGTTTCCCAATCTTCTGTGAAACTCCTGCTCCCGAATGAAAGGAGAGAGTTGATAAATACTGAGAGAATGTAGAGAACAGAGGTGTGAAGTTAGATAGCAGGAGAATGACCACAAAGGGGGATTTCATCTATTTTTTCCTTTTCTTCCTGATCCCCTATACCTGGTTAGATACTGATTATGTCATCCTGCTTGCCAAGCATTTAAAAACCAAAACCAAAACCACTACACATTTCAGGAGTGGAGAAAGAGGAAAATTGTGGAGCATGGGAATTAAGTCTGATCTTTATAAAGATTTATGTAGTCTCAGATCTCTTTAGCTTTTATAATCTAAATTCTAGCTGCCAAGAATGCAACTCATACTTAAAACTTAGTTCTTTTAAGCGTTTGTAACATATGTTTTTTTGGAATCAATTATTGGCCTAGGAAAGTTACTTTGTATTTTGCTTATTTTTCTGAAATTTACTTAGTTAAATAAGTTAGAATTTATTTCACTTCAACATCTTTTTATGTCCCATTTCTGTGAATGAAGAATTTTTATTACTAATATTGGGAAAGTTTTAAAATGTTCTTAAAACACAAGCTACTAAGTTATTGTTTAGCTTGATTTTTTAATATAGAAAGTACATTTTTTTTCTTTTTTGTTTCAAAAATAGCTTCGAGCTGCCTTATTTGATATTCATGACATATTCTTCATAATGGATGCAACAGAAAGAATGTCCATTTTACATCATGATCGAGAAGTGCGTAAAGAAAAAATGCTTAGACAAATGGTACGTTTAATACAATGTAATACTAATCAAATCACTGGCTTTTAACATTACTTCATTTCCCATTGAATAGGATCTAAGCTGTTGTCAAAGGTTTTCAGGCATAGGTTGCAGTCAAGAATACCAGTTACATTGGTAATTTTAGAGATTCAAAGGAATACACAGTATAACCCTCTCATATATCAGGATTGGGAAGATCTTTAACTTGATTTTGAGAGGTTTTATTTAAGAGATAAATAAAAATGTGATATAATTTTTGTAGTGTGAATGTGGAAAGTAAAAACTTTAAAAATCATTTACCAAAATAAGTTAGCCATGAAATTAATTCCCAAGAATGATTATGTGAGGCAATTATAAATTATATTTAAAATTTTTTCAAAAAATTTCATAAATCACAAACCTCTATAATATATTCTATAATTCTATAATTTATAAATTCTATTTTTAAAAAATTTCAATTTTTAAAAAAAATTTTTATTTAATAATTACTTTATATTGACAGAATCCATGCCAGGGTAATTTTTTTTACAACATTATCCCTTGCACTCACTTCTGTTCCGATTTTTCCCCTCCCTCCCTCCACCCCCTCCCCTAGATGGCAAACAGTCCTATATATGTTGGATATGTTGCAGTATATGCTAGATACAATATATGTTTGCAGAACCGAACAGTTCTCTTGTTGCACAGGGAGAATTGGATTCAGAAGGTATAAATAACCCAGGAAGAAAAACAAAAATGCAGATAGTTCACATTCGTTTCCCAGTGTTCTTTCTTTGGGTGTAGCTGCTTCTGTCCGTCATTTATCAATTGAAACTCAGGTCTCTTTGTCAAAGAAATCCACTTCCATCAAAATATGTCCTCATACAATATTGTTGTTGAAGTGTATAATGATCTCCTAGTTCTGCTCATTTCACTTAGCATCAGTTCATGTAAGTCTCGCCAGTCTTCTCTATATTCATCCTGCTGGTCATTT
Source organism: Antechinus flavipes (assembly GCF_016432865.1). NCBI lineage: Eukaryota > Metazoa > Chordata > Mammalia > Dasyuromorphia > Dasyuridae > Antechinus > Antechinus flavipes. Next base: position 265,078,609 of record NC_067398.1, on the reverse strand, counting down.
CTTACAGAACAATAATATTCCATAACATTCATATACCACAATTTACCCAGCCATTCTCCAATTGATGGGCATCCATTCATTTTCCAGTTTCTAGCCACTACAAATAGGGTTGCTACAAACATTTTGGCACATACAGGTCCCTTTCCCTTCTTTAGTATTTCTTTGGGATATAAGCCCAATAGAAACACTGCTGGGTCAAAGGGTATGCACAGTTTGATAACTTTTTGGGTATAATTCCAGATTGCTCTCCAGAATGGTTGGATTCGTTCACAACTCCACCAAAAATGCATTAGTGTCCCAGTTTTCCCGCATCCCCTCCAACATTCATCATTAAAAAAATTTCAATTTTTAATGAAAATTGATAGACCCCTAGATATATATAGTAGCACAGATGCTCAATTAGTTCTAACACACATACACACACACACACACACACATTCTTTTTTTTTTTTTTTTTTCCATGTAAAGGATAAAATGAAGAATCCACGAGCATCCCTTTCAGCTGCAACACAGAAATCTCTGGATAGGAAGAAGTACATGAAGTAAGTATCAACATAATCTCTATCTTTTTTTCCTTTTACCTGAGTGATTCATTCTTTACTTTTGGTACTCCATTATTTCCCTTTGTTCTTTCTACATAAGGAATTAAGGACCAATAGTTTTCTTTAATTGACTAAAGTAATTTTCATTCATAGAAAGCATATCAATTAAAATAATATTGTGAAATCTGAATCCATCTTTATATGAACTATATTTATTTCTGCCTAATGTTTGAGATTTCTTTTCTTTGCCTTGTGATTTTTATATATTCAGCTAATTGGGAGAACAGAACAGAATACTATTAGTATTTAGTATCAGCTTAGTATGCGAGTTCTTGATCCCTACATTGCATGTCTTAGCTTTTAGACACATTCTACTTGTGATGTTTCAGAATTTAAAGTGTTAGTGAGAAAAGACTCTGTTTGGGAAAATGGATATAGAAGATCTTACTAATTGCTTTTTAACATTTTTCGGTTACAAAAAGAATATATCTTCAGGTTTCATAGTTTTGGCCTGAAGTATTGTACTTTATCTGTGACATTTATTTTTTTCTTCAAATATACTTTTATGTCCTAATTTTCTTCTTTAGGGCTGCTGAAATGGGAATGCCAAATAAGAAAATTCTTATCAGACAAAAGCCTTCTGAAACAAGGTGAATAAAAGTAACTGAAACTATACTATAAGAAGTTATTTTTCTCCAGTGAGAAGGAATCATTTTCTACTTAAATCTTATGCCTGCTTTCTTTTCTTTCTTTTTCTCCCTTCGTTCCTTTTTTTCCCTTTTTTCTCTCTTTCTTTTTTTCTCTTTTTCTTCCTTCCTGTTCTTGCTACTTCCTTCTTAGAGTCTTTTGGCCTTCATTTAACAAAATATTACCTGTTGACATAAAAGTATTATAGACTTGAGAATTACATAAGGATAGCATCATATATTCATGGCTACCAAACAGAACTAGTAGACGAACATAAAATCAGGATATCCATGGGAAATGCTGCTTCTGGTAGAAATTTTAGTCAGCTATGTTAATGACTTAAGTCCAAAATTCAGACTTGCTCACATATGGCCTTTTTTTTTTTTTTTTTTTTTTACTATTTTGGGAAAGTCATTTAAAGTTTCTAATTTATTTTCCCTTATTGTAATATGAGAATAACATATTGTATCAATTTTGAGAATATTTAGCTTTTTTTTTTTTTAAACACTGTTAGTGACCTAGAAGAACAAGGGATTAATGCTAATTTTAGGCAGCATTCTTTTTCATCATGCAGTTTTCTATAAGCCTATTGTATTATTAGCTAAATACTGTCATATTTGACACAGGTGCTTCCCATTTATAAATTTAGTAAAATCTGTTTGGGAAACTTTTTATACAATTAGCTACTAATGTAGTATTTTCCTTGAAGAAACCTGGCATTTGAAAGATGACGTAAAAAAACCAAGTTTAATTAATTTTTAATAAACTAATTTTCTTTGTTGACAGAGTACTTCAACCAAATCAAGGACAGAATGCTCCTATTCATAGGCCACTTTGTAGACAAGGGTAAGAACACTATATACATTTGTTTATATTTGAAAATATTTAAAATAAAAGACAACTTTGAGAGGAAATTATTTTCAACATATTCATGATAAATGTTGCAAATACTTTTAAACTTCATCACTTTTTTTGGTTTGTTTGTATGTTTATATATATGTTTAAATTTTCTCAGATTTCTTTTTAGCCTAGAAGGCAATTTGAATGCAAATTGGGCATACTGTTGTGTATTGTGTTTTCATTATCATCATGTTTTGCCATGTTTTTTGCATTTACTTCATGCAGTTTTAGTTTCATTTAGAACAATGAAATACTAGTTACATAAAAAGCATTAAGACTAGGTAGGGGAATAGGTGAGCATAATCAAAATAATGAGGAATAAACAATTGCTATGTGAAATGTGCATTATATTCTCCAATTGGGAACAAGTGTAGCTTCCTAATGGATTTCTAACTGCTACTATGTTCCTTTTTCAGCTATTCCTACTGAATAGTATGATGCTTGTTTTTTTTGTAAATTTAGACTTTAATGTGTGGCTTATTAACTTTTCTATATTTAATTAGAACCCCTAAGACATCAGTGAAGGGGGTTGAGCAAAGTAGAGAGAAGTCCTCAGACAACAGAATGCGTAACAGAATGCGTGTTTCAGGTGTGTAGAAAATGAGTTTCTAAATCTCATTTAATTGAAAAAGAAAAAGTGAGTAAGATGCTCAAAGCTAGGTCATTTAATTGGAATATATTGTTTTCTTTTTCTTGCCACTATAACTCTGGTATGTATATTAAACCATTCCTCATAAAAGGAATATGTTTATAATTTAGTGGGGTTGAGAGGAGTGGTAGAGAATTAAAGAAATAGATGATTATAATCTTGGCTTCTAGAAACATGTCTAGCCATGCACTACACGTAAACTTTGCAGTTCAGAAAAAAGTATGAAATATGAATTACATTGCCTCTTTTAAAAAATGAATACAATTGGCAGCGTTGTGCCTATGCCGTCCTACCTCTATTGCATGTCTCTTGTTTTTCTGTAGGAAAGTATATGACTTTACAGTTTGGTAGTACAGTATGGTAACTAACTACAAATAAGAAAATTATTTGTTCTCTCCCCAGCTCTCCCAACTTGTAAGGTCATTTGAGAGATTTTTGTATAGGCTTTCTTGCCTATACAAAATAGAAATTATTATTCTCAAGTTTATTATAGGGGGCTTGTTTTAAAACTTTATTTTTGAAATGGTGGCAAGAAAATAAAAACAATATTCAAATATATCTAAATGTATTTTTGTTAAATATTTAGTTTTTTACTAACAAAATATTTGGGAACTATTCACTAAAATTGTTACTACTGAAAATATCTTTATTAACATAAAAAAGTTAATTCTAACTTAATATGGAATAAATCTTTAGATAAATACTAATGCTCTAACAAATTTAACAGTCACAGAATTTTCATTACTTAGAAATAAAATATATTATCAGAGTTAAAAAATGAGCAATGTAAGGATTTTTTCATGTTACATTATTAGTTACATATTTTGAAAGTTATAGTTTTGTGAGATGAATGCCAACCTTATAAATATAAAACTGAACATAAAATATTATATTAGAGAAAACATCTAGTCCCACTCTCATTCTTCAGATGAAGAAACTGAGAGACATGTCCAAAGTCATACTGTTAAGTTTGCATCTGAGTCAAGCCTGGAAGCCAGGCCTGCTGACTTTATTGGGCCCTATTTTGTGAGTACAACTCTTAAATAGTTCATGTGTAGAATAATCCACTATAAAACAGGTGTTTACAATTTTATGACATACTAAGTGAGGGTACTTTAAGGGAATTACGTATTGAATATAACTTTACTCTGAAGTGCTTTCAGAATCTAGTAGTATAAATGCTGTCCAGCCTCAGGAAAAATTTCATCAAATGACTAATGCAGCTTCTGATGTTTTTTAAAGGCCTCGGCACTAGCTGAAATCTCTAAAACATTATAGCTCTTTCCAGGATCTAAGAGGCAAAAACTTTGATTAATTTCTGGCCATTTAGAGTTTATCAAATAGGGAAATAAGTACTGGAAGATTTCTAGATATTTCCAGATTGCTCTATATAATTTGTATGTTTTTTAAAAAATCATATTATTCCAGTTGACTAGAATGAATTTTTTCCTGTTATATCTTCCCTCTCATTTCATTTTCAAATGTTTGAGTCACTTTTGATTCATCATATTTTTATGATCTGCACTTAATGTCACCTAATTACTTAAGTACATATCAGTCAATACTCAACAGTATATAGTTTGACATAGATATACATATGTATACATATGCATATATATTTTTGTATATATATGTGTGTGTGTATATATATATATAGTCAATCATTGGGCTTATTATCTATCGTAAAGTATTTATAATCATATAGATTTATATGATGACCAAATTACAGATGAGTTTTACCCTTAAAATATAAAATTAACATGTATATGATCATATACTAAAATTAATTTAATTGTTTTCCTTATTTGTTTTCAGTATCCTGTTTTATAAACAATATCATTAGAGTATGACTTTTGATTCATATATGATCTATGAATTTATTTAAGCTGGGATAAATATAGTTGTCTTTAAAAGATCACCTTTCCCAATTTATAACTTTTATTTCCCAAAATATATAGTTTATTCTAATTTTAATTCATGCTGATGTGATCTGCATGGAGAATATATGCTTTCTTTTTTATATTTTTATGTGTGTTATATTGCATTTATCATATATTCATAAAATAGCAGAAATTGCAATCTCAAATGGAAAATCTAAGTTTTATAGTAAAAGTTATGAAGCTTAGAGAGGCTCATTAATGATCTTCATTCAAATTGAAATCATTTTTTTATACATATCAATGACCTATGGGAGCTCGCATTAGGAAAATTCCCTCCATGCATGTGGATTGAAAGCCACAGATAACTTCTAGTCCCAGAGAATTACCTGAGATTTAGAAGTTGCCGTAATCACAAAGCTGTTAAATGTCAGAGGAGGGATTTGGACTCAGATCTTCCTGACTGCATGTTTAACTCCCAATTATTATGACAGGCTTATTCTCCCCATCTTCTAAGTTCTCAAAATACTGTTAAAGGATCTTTATAATTATTTATATCTAATCTGATAGTTCATGATACACAATATAAATTCAAAAAATAAAAATGTATAGAAAAAGTAACTAATTTTATTTTATTTTCAGGAGCATATGCAGGAAAAACCCAAAGAAAGCAGCCAAATGTTGCGACAATTTAAGAAGACAACATTCATTAGGCTAAAACAATGTGTGGTCAAGCTTATGTACATTATTGTGCCCAAGAAAGTAAAGTGGAAGGTTGAGGATTATTTAGTAGTGCAGAAGAATCCTACTTTAAATCCATTTTTTTTTCCAGTAATAATAGGTTTAGATGGGGGAAAGACAGAAAAAAATGTCAAGTCTGTGCTTTAACTATATAGTCACAATTTTTATATTTACATGTAGAGGCTTGTAAAAGATGTATATTTTCCAAATTTTAAGGATATTTAAACTGTTTTTGTGAAAGAAGATTGAAAAGATGTGACAAAATGTTCATCAGTCCAGAATAAGAAAGTTATTGTATTTGGTAAAACAATTTCATGATATATATAGTTTCAGGGGAGAATCATATTTTGTTGGTTTTTTAACTTTTAAAAAAATTTTTCATCAGACTCAGTGGAGTTGAATACCAATTTGTAAATTTTACTAAAGACTAACAGATATTTACATAAACTGGAACTCTGGTTTACGGAGCATAAATTGGATGAAAATTAACATGGAATGAAAGTTTAGAATATCGTTTTTGGTCATATATTTATTATTCTTCTCAGTACCTGTATGCCATATGTTCCTAATACTTGTTAAATCATTTTCATAGGATTGTCACTTCCTTTAATGGAGAGAGAATTTGTTGAGAAGACAGCACATCTTCTTGAATATATCATATTTAGGAATGCACTAAATCCACTGTAGTTAAAAAAAAAAAAATCCTACAGGTTTTTGCATGCAATTATGCTTTCTATTTGGGCAGAAGAATTTTTTCCCCAGTAGTTTTGCTCCTTTATGACATTCTGCTTTTTTCTAGGATGCTTAATTTAGGAAGAGAATTAAAGAACTGTATCTAATAAATCTAAATTTTCAAATAGTAATTTATTTGTAATGCATGAATTGTGTATATATATGTATGTATATACACAAATACATGCATTATTATATGTACACATTAATAACTGTGTTTTTATATGCACATACAAGTGAAATTAAAAACATTACCCTATATAGCAGGAACCAAGAAAACCTAATTTTTTTTAGAAAGAATTTCATTCATTCTTTATTAAGATATTTTGGAATCTTAAAGAAGGATTTATGTTTCTCTCATGTAAACGTAGACCTTTAATTTTTCAAACAAGAATTGTAAAGAGAGATGATGTTGAATTTTAGAGAAGATACTGGTAATTTTGTAAAGCAGAGTCTACTTTTAAGTGAAAGCTGGTTTTCTCCAATTTGCAGAGTCTACTTTAAGTGAAAGCTGATTTTTTCCAATTTTCTGCTCCATTTAAAAATCACTTTTGTCTCCAACTATAGACAAAAAACAATTACTCTGGGAATAAACTTGATTATTGTTCTTGGTATTTTTACATAATTTATTGCCTGAGTGAACCAGAAAATTATAGGAGAGCCAGCAAAATGCCCTAGTTAGATTTCTTATTAATAAGTGAAACATATCAAATTGTTTACTATTTAAATGTGGCAAACCTTGTTTTTTAAAAATCAAAACCTCAGGATATTTGCTTACTTATTACTCTAGGTTCTCTCCACTGATAAAGTTAGACTCATTGTTTTGTGTGCAGCAGTGCTAATTAGCAAAATAAGCAATATGTTTTAGAGAAACTTAAGTAGTCTTAGAATAAAATAGAAAATCTTGATTATCTTTTACATTTAAAAGGTTTGTGTGTTAATGTCATCTATAAATTTTGTTTTCCAACTATTTTTCTCTTAAAATGTGCCAGATACCTTTTTGTGCTTTGGATGGATTTTTATTTATGTATACTATTTTTTATTGTGTTTTTTTTTTTTTTTAATTTTGAGTGGAATGCCCATTGATTTAAATTATATTTATTTTTGTACTTATAGTAATTTTCATCAGCTTTGCTTCTAGGCAAGCAGCAAAATAAACTTTTCATCTTTAAAGCTCTAGTTTGTTTTTTAATTATTATTGGGGGGAGGGGTGAGAAAAGGAGATGCCTCTTTAAGAAGTTATTGTAAAGACTTAAATTTGTCAAAACTTTTCAAATCTTCAAAATTTAAATACAACATTTTAAAAGTTAGAATTAAGTATCCAATAAAAAGCATACTTTAAAAAAACCAGTTTTTTTTTCCAAATACATTCAAAGATAGTTTTCAACATTCATCTTTGCAAAACCTTGAGTTCCAATTTTTTTTTCCCTCTGTCCCCCTCTTCTCTCCTTAATTCAGCAAAAATCCGATATAGGTTAAACATATACAATTCTTCTAAACGTATTTCCATATTTGTCACACAAAAAGCATGCTTTTAATCAGCCTTGCATAGTGGGAAAGAATATAGGTAGTTTGTTGGTAAAACCTGGATTCTCAAAAGATAATACACAAAGGGCATGCCACACCAGAAAAGCTTCAGGAAGGGGTCAAATTTGCTTTTATTGTCTTAGTATCAGTCTAATTAAGTTCAAAAAAAGAAAAACTCATCCACCAAAAGGTTAGCCAAGAGGTGATTTTTTTTTTTTCAGTCACAGAGATCATTGTTAAAATGTGGAGGTATTGTAATTAATGTTAGTAGAAAAAATATACTTATCACATCAAATCTTTTGTAGTATATTTAATATTTTCTCCTCACCTCCATTGAGAAAGCATATGTGGAATTATGTGAAAAATCTCCATAAAAAAGTTATATTGTGAACACTCCCCCCCCCCCCCCCCCCCCCGGCCAAAACAAAGTAAAAACAAAAAATATGCTTCAGTTTGTCTTCAGATACAACCAGTTCTTTTTCTCGGTGGGGATAACATTTTTTCATAAGTCCTTTGATCTTTTGTAAAAGTATAACTGAGAGGAAAATAAGTTGAGGTAAGCATAAAATTAACACTAAAATCTAGAAATTTTCCCTTGTAGTTAGTGCTTTTAAATGGTAGCTTACAGAGTTCTGAAAATGTTTATTGTTATATATAATATGCAGTGCTATTGAAACTAGTTGGTTATCTTTTATTCATCCTATCATGGGGATTGCCCACTTAGCCTTTATTTTTCATCTGAAAATGTGAGTCTTATCTTACAGACCATATTTATCTCAATAAATCAGTAAGACTAATTTGAAAAACTCCAACAAGAAGCTTTCCCCAATCATATTCATTAAAATTTTCTCAGTGAGATTACCTCCTGTTTATACATAGCTGTTGGCATATTGTGTCTCTCTCAGACTAAATTCCTTAAGACGAAAGACTAATTTTTTGTTTGTTTTTCTTTCTATCTCCAGCACTTGTTCATTCATTTTCCAATTGTATCCAAATTTTTTTGATGCCACTTGGGATTTTCTTGGCAAAGATATTGAAATGGTTTGCCATTTCCTTTTCTACTTATTTCACAAATGAGATAACTGAAGCAAACAGTTAAATGACCTGTCCAGGGTAACATAGCTAGTGTCACAAATTTGAATTCAGCAAGATGAGTCTTCCTGACTCCAGGTCCAGCACTCTATCCACTCCAGTCCTTAGCATAGTGTTATGAAGCAGTGTAGTGCTTGCTGATTTTTGACTAAGACTAAAGATTTTTTTTTAAAAATTGTTTAGGGCCACTAACTCATAATCATTCACAAGTGTTTGGATGTTTGAAACTATACTTTATTAGTGTAGATAAAATTTCTCGACTCTTGTGATCTCCAGTCCTCTCTTATGCTGTCTAGTTCAAGGAGATTCTTGTGTTTTCCCATGAATTATTCATAACAGATTGATATATTTTGTAGACCTTCCTCTTGTTTGTTTGTTTTTTTCTTATATCCTTACAGTCATGGTGTATGACTTGGTCTGCCTTTATTTTTGTATTCTCAGCATCTCCCAAAAGGTCTTTTATTCTTCATATCTAAGTAATGATTTTTTAAAATCTTAAGCAAAAATAGGATTTCCTAGTGTTTTTTTTTCCAAATACATGCAAAGATAATTTTCAGCATTTATCTTTACAAAATCTTGTGTTCCAAATTTTTCTCCATCTCCTCTCCCTTCTCCCTAAGACAGCAAGAATTCCAATATAGGTTAAACATATGTAATTCTTCTAAACATTTTCATATTCGTCCTGCACAAAAATATTAAATCAAGAGTAAAAAAAATAGAAGGGAAAAAAACCCAAGCAAACAACAGCAACAATCTCCATAGTTCTCTCTTTGGATGTGGATGGCACTTTCCATCACAAGTCTATTGGAACTGCCATGAAACAGTGCATTGTTGAAAAGAGCCAAGTCCATCACAGTTGATCATTACATATACTTCTTGCTGCTGTGTACAATGTTCTCTTGGTTCTGCCCATTTTACTCAGCATCAGTTCATGTCTTTTCAAGCCTTTCTGAAATCAGCCCAATTTCTTTTTCTTATGTTCAATAATATTTCATTACATCCCTAAGTTCCATAACTTATTCAGCCATCGCTCATATGAAGGGCATCCACCTAAACTCTAGTTCCTTGCCATTACAAAAAGGGCTGGTACAAACATTTTTGCATATGTGGGTCCTTTTCCCTCTTTGGGATACAATAAGACATTATTTTTAATATGATGCAGGGTACTTGAATTCACCATTGTATTTTGTTATTTATAATTTTCCAAATTATGGGGTAGGTTTGGGATTTTGTTTTATTTTATTCAACAAAAACTGTTCATCATGTATGAGCCACGGAGTTACCAAGATGAAGTTACACTAAAATATATCAGAACTCAGATTAATGCAATGAACAATCTTGATTTCCAGGATGATTAACTTTTTTTTTCCCTTTTCATCAGTGGACTACAGATGAAGAGTGCTTCATATGCTGTCAGACATGATCCCTATGTCAGCTTATTTTATTTAACTATTTCTCATTATTACTAGGGAAGATTCTAAGGGAAATTGATTCACAGGCAAGAAGTAATGAAATTTTAAAAATCAATAATTTTTTTTTAAAAAGAAAAACAGTTCCTTATCTAGAGATGCAAAATCCTCACAAGACAAAAAGTAGGCTAGAGATTATCTCAGACATAGGTAACTGGGGGTGAGAGGGGAGAGGAGAGCAGAACTTTGTTGCTAATTCCTCTAATAAGGGTCTTGCTTCCAAAATATATAAAGAGTCAAATGTATAAAAATCATCCCACAATTGATAAATGGTCACAAAATATTAACAGGCAGTATTCTAAGAAAATCCAAGCTGACAGCCATATTTTAAAACTGCTCCAAATCAGTAATACAAAAATTTCAATATACAAAGAATAGAAAAAAAAGAATTACAAATGAAACTCAATTTATATTACATAGTTTGTTTTTTAAAGTATATATTAAGCTTACTATGATAGTACCAAAACTTCCCTTCCTGTTTCCTTTTGAGTTTCCTTTTACTTTACTGTAAAAAATATTTCACTGACACTATTATTTTGGGCACCATAACCACTAACTGCCCTCCAGAGCACTCTCCCCACAAAAAATAAAAGCTTTCTCTTGTAACAAAAATATGTCAAGCAAAATAAATTTGCATGTCTAAAAATGTGTTTTATATGACCTGCTAGTCCATCACCTCTGTACCACAAGGAGGAAAATATTCTTCATCAATATTCTAGAATTCAAATTAGTAGTTGCTTTGATCAGAATTATTAAATCTTTCAAAATTGTCTTCCTTTACATTATTGTAATTGTGTAAATTGTTTTATTCTATATCAGTTTATATATCTCTTCCCAAGTTTATTTGATACACTTCTCATCATTTCTTATGGCACACATACATTCCATTATATTTGTATGCCATAATCTATTCCACTATTTCCCAATTGATGTGGTTTTTTTTTTTCACTGTTTTAATTCATGAAAGTCTCTTTTAGATTTTCTGAATTTTCTCGATCATTTCTTTGTTGTTGTTTTGAGGCAATTGGGGCTAAATGACTGCTTAGAGTCACACAGCTAGGAAATGTTAAATGTTTGAGACCACATTTGAACTCAGGTCCTCCTGAATTTAGGGCCTGCATTCTATTCACTGCACCATCTAGCTACCCCACCTTGATCAGTTCTTAACAGTGCAATAACATTCTCTCAATATAGAACAAATTATGACAATTTGTTCACCCATTTTCCTATTGATAGGCTGCTATTTTGTATCCATTTTTTTTTGTTACTACAAAAATACTTAGAATATTTTTGGTATATATGGGATCTTCTCTGTTTTTGGTCTCATTGGGGTAACTGCTGAGGCATAATATTAGCTCAGATGTAATATATATTTTAGTCATCTTATCATTCCAAAATTTTTGTTCAGAAAAATTGGATCAATTCAGAGCTCTATTAATAGTGTTTTAGTATCCTAAATATTCCCAACTTCAAGTTTTTCAATCAACATTGCTGGTACCACTTGAATGGAAATCTGACTCTTCCTCCAAAAATAAGTACTTTATTTTCATCTCTATTTTTCTTTCTTCTGTGGACTTACAGGAGTAGGAAGAGAAGCAGATAGATCTTCACTCCCACTAATATTTATGTATCATTCAATCACTACAATACTTCAATACCATTTTTCTTTCATAGTTAAAATCTTTTTCCTTTTTTTATTAAAGTTTTATTTTCAAAACCTATGCATAATTTTCAACATTCATCCTTGCAAAACTTTGTATTCTAAATTGTTTCTCCCTCTCTTCCCTTAGATGGCAAGTATATGTTAAATATGTGCAATTCTATACATATTTGCACAATTATGCTGCAGAAGAAAAATCAAAAAGGAAAAAATGAGAAAGAAAACAAAATGCAAGCAAAGAACAACAAAATGAATGAAAATATTATGTTGTGATCCACCCTCAGTCCCCATAGTCCTCTGACTGGGTACAGATGGTGGCTCTCTCCATCACAAGATCATTGGAGCTGGCCTGAATCCTCTCATTGTTGAAGAGAGCCACTTCCATCAGAATTGATCATCATATAATCTTGTTGCTGTGTACAATGATCTCCTGGTTCTACTCATTTCACTTAGCATCATTTCATGTAAGTTTCTCCTGGTGTTTCTGAAATCATCCTGCTGATCATTTCTTATAGGACAATAATACTCCATAATATTAATATACTATAATTTCTTCAGCCATTCCCTAGCTGATGGGCATTCCACTCAGAAAGGGCTGCCACAAACATTTTTGTACATGTGGGTCCTTTTCCCTTTTTTATGATCCCAGTTTCCTCATCTGTAAAATAAGCTGGAAAAGGAAATGGGAAACCACTAGAGTATCTCTATCAAGAAAATCCCAAATGGGGTCATGAAAACACAGCTAGTGTCTGAGCCTGGATTTGAACTCAGGTCTTCTTGACTTCAGATCTGGCATTCTTTCTATTGTGTCATCTAGTTGCAAGACATACACACACACACACACACACACACACACACACACACGTATCTATCTATCTATACAGACACACATATACAGAGAGAGAGAGTCATAGAACTAAATAAATTATATATATGGGTATATATATGTGTGTGTATGTATGTGTGTATCTATATATAAGTATCTGGGAATCATTTGCATTTAGGAGATAATTAAATTCAGAATAGCTAATGAAGTTATCAAGTCTAGTAGAGAGACTAGACCAGACCCTAATAAATAAAAACTAGTAAGTTAAACTGAGAAGGAGCAATAAGTAAACAAAGTAGGAGGACGATCAGGAGAGGGTCATAAAATGAAAATGTAGGGAGGAGAGAATATCCAAGAAGCTAGTCAGCAGTTTCAAATGTTATGATGAAGTCAGAAAAGTGGAAGATTTTAGAAAGGCCACAGCTGTGTCAATTATGAGATCAATAGCAACTTTGAAAGAGCAGTTTCAGTTTAGTGAGAATACGGAAGTAAGATTACAAAAAAATTGAGCAAGAAAGAGGAGAAGAAGTTTGCTGAAGAGTATTAAAAAAAATAGGATTGAATGCATGTGTAGAGCTGTTTGGCCATAAGGAGAGGAGTCCCTTTATTATTGAAAGCTGGAGAAAAGAGGGAGAGAGGGATTGCTGTCAAAGGGATTCTAATGAAGAAGAGAGGGAAGAAGCAGCTCCTGGTCTTTTTTTGGGGGGAGGGGAGTAAAATAAGAGTTAAGGTCTATAAATGAGAGCATGGGGGGAAAGATGGGTATGGGATGCTTGAATTTAGAAGACAATATTTGGAATAGCTTTCACGAGTGTGAGACAGGGAATAAATTAGGGAGAGAAAAAAGGACTGCCTTGCTGCAGAGTGTCCATCCAGTTGAAGTTAAATACAGAAATGCACAATAGTAAATGTTTCAGTTTTGTATGGGTTTCACCATTTTGAAATAATGGGCTACAGTTACTAACTAAAGGCCTGATAATCTCTGGATTATATCCCTGGATAATGGTATTATAGATGAGCAGCAATGGGGTGCTGCTGTTCTTAGGGCTCTTGGACATAAGGTCCTAGATTGTCTCCACTGATGTAAAAAGAAATGGTGGTAGTCATGGTGGTTTGACCCTCCTTGCCCATGGCACCTCTTGTCTCTCCTTCAGAGTTTCTTGATACTTCACTTGATTCCTGCAGTTGCTTCTTAGTTGGGGCTTGAGAAAGAGTGGGTTAGATTGCATTTAGGAAATTGCACAATGCTCTTAATAGTTACAACTGCTCCCTAACAAAATCTGATATTTTTAACACCAGTAGGTGGTGGATAAAACCCTGAGCCTGGAGTCAGGAATATTCATCATTCAATTTGGTCTTAGCCACTTATTAGCTGTATGACTGAGCAAATGAGTTAACTCTGTTTTGGTTTTCTCATCTGTAAAATGAGTTGAAGACTAACATGGCAAACCACACCACCTATTTTTGCCTAATTCACCACTCTGCCCTATACAGGTGACAGTTTGGCTAAGAAAACTCCAAATGTCATCTTGAAAAATTGGACAGGACTGAAACAACTCAACAGCAATAACAAAGAACTGTTGATTCTCGTAATGACTCTATTATTTATAAAAACAGTAACTACCAGTAAAGAATTAATTCAATCCAATAAACATTTATTACTATATACCAGGCACTGTGCTAAGTAAGCTCTAAGAATACAGTAAACAAAAAGAAAGACAGTTCTTCAGTCTTTCAGGAGCTTACAGTCTAAAGGAGTAGATGCAAAAGGAAATAGGAAAGGGGAAAGGCAGAGAAATGGAAGGAATTGCATCTTGTTCTGTGGAATTGATACCAAGAAGGGCGACAGATGCAAAGTGGAAAACTAATGACTGAGGAGAATTAATGACTACTTCAGTGCCTCCTTTTCCCAAAAAGGGATCAATTAAATGAAAAAAGATGCTGTATAATTATAGTGACCAATCTTGGCCTTGAAGAAGATTGTTGTTATTTGTCCTTTATTCTCAAAGAGGTTCATGATTTTAAGCCATTAGGAATACTTAGGCTGCTAGAAATAACCTTTTTCAGACAGTAGCTTAGCCACAGAATTTGTTAAAAAAAAAAAAAAAAAAAGAATTAGTCAAAACAGCAAGTTGGTTACCTGGGATCAAGGAATAGTTTACAGGGCAAATGTTCCTTCTATGAGCCCAGCAAGTCTAAACATATTTATTTTAGAGATTTTAGAAAACATTTATATGAATAATTTTCATAAGTTAGTTTAGGGCCCAGGGTTTGGGTGTTACATGTATTCTATAAGAGGGTCATAGGTTTAGGGTTGAAAGAGATTTTAGAGATCATCCAGACTACTGGACATGACCCCACAGAGTGAATGATCAATTAGATGAGGATTGGAAAATGGGTTGGGTCTCTGTAAAGGGCTGAATCTCTGAATAGGTGTACTAGAATCAGACAACGGAGCACTTGAGGCTAATTACTGATTGGACAATACTCTATTAGCATATGCTTGGAAAATGGCCCTTCCCCACTATTCTGTGCTGGTTCAATCTTTTGGTATATACAGAGAATTATGGAAGGATTAGAGTGGAATAAGACAGGTCAGAGTTACTTGGCAATAGACGAAGAGAAGGATTTCATGGAGATCCTACGTCCATCCCCTTCACTTCTACCCCTAAAGACCAAGAATAAAGATCAAGGACTTTTGTTTATCCCAAGTCCTGATGATTCTAAGGCATCCAGGGTGCTAACTAGATCATCACAGGTCCCACCCTCCTTGCAATAGACAATCTTTTTTTGCCTAATTCACCACTCTGCCCTATCCAGATTTCATTTACAAGATTCCAACCTCCCCCTTTTGAAGTTCTAATTCAGAACAACTGCTGTTTAACCATGCTTTATAATGGGTCACATTCATTTGCCAGATTTCATTGGGTCTCAAACCACAAGGGTTCTTCCCTGGAGGCAGTGTAGGAGCGTAGAAAGGAAGGCAAGCTGTATAGCTTTTTACTATGCTCCTAGCTTTTTCTTTTGTAATCCCAAATTGTAAACGCAAAGCTTGAGCAGCCTGATGGTATTTAGAATGGGATTCCTGGGCCTCCTGAAATAAAGGCGTACTGGCTAACATAGTTAAAAGGCTATCTGCCTTTGAAATTCCATCAAAAATAGGACCTGGAAGTCCACTATGTTAGTGGACATGCAGGATATAAATCTTTCCTGGATGCTTTCTCACTTGCTCTTGAAGTTCCTTAAAGAACTGATATATATTAGAAGCTGCAAATTTTATTTGGGCTGTGGCAATTCTTTGTACCACACCTACTGAATAGGCTGAATCAGATATTATATTTAGGTCTCCTGGGTAATAAGTGAGAGCTAGCATGATCGCATATAATTCGTTCTGCTGAGTGGACTGAAAAGGAGTTCTGACTACTCTTTTTACAGTTAAATCATGAGAGTATACAGCACAAATATTTTGTTTGGCTGCATCTGTAAAAATAGTTGGTCCTTTAAGAGGAACCTTAGAAACCTTCTCCTCAAAAATCCATTGCCAATTATGCAGTAGTCTGGTTATCTTTAATGGAGATCCATGTGCAAAATTTGGAGCCATGGCCAATAAAATTTGCCACTCTGGGATGGTCTCGCAGCATACATTAATTTGTGCATTTGTATAAAAGGTGTATATCTTGTCAGGTCTTGTCCCAGATAATTGTACTGTTCGCTTAATGGCCTTTAATAAAATTCTAGCCACAAGCACTGGGTAAGGAGTAAGGCTTTGTTCTGATTGTGCCGGGGGGTTCACCCACTCTATCACACTGTCTCCTTGATGAAGGACTGCTGTGGGTGCTTCTTTTGTAGCAAAAACTGATATTTCCAAGGGTTTTTGAGTTACTCTTTCAACCACATTAGATAAAGCCAGTTCAACTTCTCTCAAAGCTTCTCGAGTTTCTTTTGTAAACTGGCGTGGTGAGTTTAAAGAAGTGTCTCCCCTTAAAATGTCATATAGGGGTTGCAATTGATTGGTAGTTAAACCTAATACTGGACGCATCCATTGGATATCTCCTATTAATTTTTGGAAATCATTTAAGGTGTTCAACCTCTCTGTTCTTAAAGACAGTTTTTGTAGTGTAAGTGCCTTAGGATATATTTCATATCCTAAATATTGAAAAGGAGCATGCCTTTGAATTTTTTCTGTGGCGATATGAAGTTTGTAGTATCTTAGTGTTTCTATGGTCTTTTGTAGACATACTTCTAACATTCGCTCCTCAGGTGCACATCCCAATATATCATCCATATAATGTAATAGCATAACTTTTGGAAATTGCTTTTCTTACTGGAGCAAGAGCAGCAGCAACATACATTTGGCATATAGTAGGGCTATTTTTCATTCCCTGTGGCAAAACTGTCCATTCATATCTTTTATGAGGCTCAGCTAAATTAACACTGGGCACTGAAAAGGCAAATCTTTTCATATCCTTGATGTCTATAACCCAAAGAGGCCATTCTCTAGGCAACTGAGTAGGAGATGGAAGTCCAGGTTGAAGAGTTCCCATAGTTTCCATCTGTTCATTTACCTTTCTTAAATCACTTAACATCCTCCATTTTCCAGATTTCTTTTTTATAATAAATACTGGAGAATTCCAAGGACTTAGAGAAGGTTGTAAGTGTCCTTGGTCAAGTTGTGACCCATTATAAATCTTTTGGTCGTCTGTCTTTTATCCATGTTGTGGTAGACACCTTTTCAGGATTCACTTTTGCCATACCAGCAGCAAAAGAGACAGCCTGAGTGGTCACTGAATTCCTCATTCAAGCATTCGCTATTATGGGTGTGCCACAAGAAATAATAACAGATAATGGACCGGCATATACCTCCAAACATTTTGCACACTTTTGTGCACAGTATAAGATTTTACACACTACTGGCATACCCTTTAATCCTCAAGGTCAGGCAATCATAGAAAGAAGAAACAGGGACATTGAGACACTCCTCTAAAAACAAAAGGGGGAGCCATGGGTAACCCTAGAGAACTTCTACATTTAGTTCTCTATACCATTAATTTTTTCATCTTTGATAAAGATGCACTGGCTCCAGCAGACAGGTTTTATAACCCACCAGAAGAGCAGTGTCCAGTGTGAGCAGCTCCACTATCTTTAGCTAATCGCCAGGTAATGTGGAGAGATCCAGAAAGTGGTGAATGGAAGGGACCAGATAGGCTAACCGCTTGGGGGAGAGGGTTTGCTTGCATCTTTACATGTGGAGAAGGAATCAGATGGGTGCCAATGACCCGCATTCGCCTTATCCATCGCAGAGAGATGGAGCAGACCCTTGAAACAAAGGAGAAGACCTAAGAAATATCGGGTGGTTCTGTTGCTGATTGTGCTCACCATTGAAAGAGCATAGCTGACAATGAGACTGTTAAAAGGACTCTTAAAATCTTCAGAAATTATTGGATTTCCTAACACAAGATGAAACTGTTTTAGTTCTTGAAAAACCAGCAAGAATCATTGGATTCCCTGAGATGAAAAATTATTGATGAGACTTTTTGCAGTACTTCAGAGCTTACAGGAATTATTAGATTCCTGGCACATGAACTAATGGACAATGGATTCCTTATGGACTATTTCTAGGACTTATGGACACGGATAAATTTTCATGTTGATTCATGTTATTTGTTACATTACTACTAGCCTGTGTTATATTGCTATGTGCTTATGTAAATTATGTGTAATGCCTCCCATATTGATGGATTTACGTATACCATGTATATGTGTTTCAAAATTCTGGCCCATATTGATGAATTTATGTGTACCTGTTTCAAGTGAGCCCCTTCAGAAACCCACTAATCTGATTTGACTTCCTATTTCCTTTGGTGTTTTCATCTCCCTTCCTGAGATGTCAGGGAAGGTGTGATCACCTTTTAGGTGGGGTTCTCACCTCCTTGAGAAATCAGGGAGGTCATGACCACCCTATGTTCTAAAACAAAAGAAAGGGGGAGATGTTGGAATCTTTACAAACTGCTAACTCAGTAGAGTTGATCTGATCTTACAAGAAGATGTTTTGGGCCAGAACCTGAAACAAGGTACTAAGTAGAACTAATTAGTACAATGCTTGTGTTTACACCTTTACTCATCAGAGTTCACAAGTTTGCCAGATTCACAAAGTAAACTTTGTAACTTTGTGAATTCACACCTCCCTTAAAGCTCTTAGGGCCAGAGAGCACTATGGGAGAAAACCCATAATCCCTTTCTCTCAGAAGAGTCAGATATAAGGCCAGTGAAGAGAGATCTATTCCAGAATATTTTCCACTTGGCTGGCTGGTGGCAGAAGAAGAGTTTTCAGAGGAAGAAGCTACGAGTCGAGAGTTCAGCGGACAACCAGATTCATCTTCATCTCACACCACTGTGGTTGGTGGCTGGGTTCCTGCACTCCCCCCACTGAGACCCAGCTGGTCTGAAAGACTCACCAGAAAGCTAGCCGAGCCCCAAGTGAAGGAGACAAGAGATTCATTCCATCTCTGTGCTGGCAGGAGGCAGAAGAAAGCAGAGGCAGAGGCTGAAGGATTTATAATGGGTCACATCCATTTGCCAGATTGCAAAATGTGGTGATCTTCTTCTCTCTGGGGGAGGTTTTCTTGGAGGCAGCTTTAGTATCAGTTTGGATCAATAATTACCCCAAATCCAAAGGTTCTGTCCTTTAGCCTCTGCTTCTGCTTTCTTCTGCCTCCACCCAACAGAGATGGAATGAATCTCTTGTCTCCTTCACTTGGGGCTCGGCTAGCTTTCTGGTGAGTCTTTCAGACCAGCTGGGTCTCAGTGGGGAGCGTGCAGAAGCCCAGCCACCAACCACAGTGGTGTGAGATGAAGATGAATCTGGTTGTCCGCTGAACTCTCGACTCTTAGCTTCTTCCTCTGAAAACTCTTCTTCTGCCACCAGCCAGCCAAGTGGAAAATATTCTTCTTGCCTCAGAGAGAGGGCTTCTGGAATAATTCAGCTGAAATCTCTCAAAATGCTCTGTGTCTGCACCAGAGTGCTCCTCTCCAACCAGCTGGACTCTCTTCTTCGACCAGCCAGCCAAGTGGAATATATTCTGGAATAGATCTCTCATCACTGGCCTTATCTCTGACTCTTCTGAGAGAATGGGATTATGGGTTTTCTCCCATAGTGCTCTCTGGCCCTAAGAGCTTTAAGGGAGGTGTGAATTCACCAAGTTACAAAGTTTACTTTGTGAATCTGGCATACTTGTGAACTCTGATGAGTAAACACAAGCATTGTACTAATTAGTTCTACTTAGTACCTTGTTTCAGGTTCTGACCCAAAACATCTTCTTGTAAGATCAGATCAACAATCTATCAACTCTAATTAGTTAGCAGTTTGTAAAGATTCCAACAATGCTTTCTTAATCTTAAACTTGCATTGTTTTGGTTTTTTGTTTGTTGTGCCAGGCTACAATTTATTTTTTTGAATTTTAGTACTTACTTAATCTTATGAGATTTAGTCCAGTATTCTAGTTTGTCAAGTTTCCTTTGGATTCCAACTCTCCATCCCTTTGGTGTCATTCACAAATTTGATGAAAAAATCACCTGTGCCTTTATAAAAATGCTAAACAGAAATAGGCCAAGCATAGATAGATCCCTGATTCACTCCACAGTAACCTCTGGCCAGTCTGATACTGGAACATTAACACAAACTTTTGGAATACAGCCATCTACCAGTTCTGAATCCATCTTATTGTATGATCATTGACTCTTAGTCACCCCAAGAATTGCATTTGGCATGCAAGAAATCATACACAAATACTAAATGAGTATACTGTACATTTAAAAAAAATCTGACTACAACTGGACTCTCATTGCAGCAAGGCAGTCCTTTTTTTTTTTTTTTTTTTTTCTTCTCTCCCTGATTTATTCTCTTTCTCTCTCCTCATGGAAGCTCTTCCAAACATTCTCTTCTCAATTCAAGTATCCTGTACCCGTCTTCCCCCTCATACTGTCAGCTAAGGACCTTAACTCTTATTTTTCCGAAAAAACCAGACCCTTCATCAGGAGTTTCCTTTTTTCTTGTTCACTGAACCCACTTCACATCAAGCCTTTCTCTCACCTTTTCTCCAGTCTCTGATAACGAAGTGGGCTTTGTCCTGGTGGTGTAATGGATAGGTTACCGGGAGTAGATTTAGAAAGACCAGGGTTAGAGTCCAGCAAGTGTGTGATCTTGGGCAAGTCATTTAACTCTACCTGGAAAAGGAAATGGCCAGCCACAAAGGCTCGGACACGACCGAACAATTCTATATTCCAATAACACTATCCTCCTTGCTGTTCATCAAACACGACACTCCAACCTTCCATCTCCTGACTCTGGACGTTTTCAGTGGTTGTCCCCCATGCCTACAATGATCTAGTTCCTCTCCATTTCCTGGCTTCTCTGGCCAGCAGCACTGCCATCATTTCCATAAGAATTCCTGAGGGACGCCAATTTTCGGCTCCATTTCCCTACCTTAAGGCTCTCGGGACATTTCTCTTAGGAAGATCCCCTTCCCGTCGCCTAGAGGGCGCAGGCACCTTCTCCGCTCCCTCCGTTCTAGACCCGGGAGAGCTTCGCGCACCTCAAACCCGCCCCGTAGCGACTCTGCCCTTCACAAAGATGGCGGCAGGAGGAGATTAAAAGGGCGAGGCCATGCGGGGCGGAGGCGGTCATGTGACAAAGGAAGATGGCTACCTTTCCATGGTAAGCTAGGGACCCACCCGGGCTGAATTGTCGGGAGGTTGGAGTGAACGGGTCCTCTCTTGTTTTGCATATGTGTGTGTGGGGAGTGGGAGCATTTAATTAGCGGGACTCGGGGAGGGCTGGGCTGGGGCATGAGCGGCCGTGAAGGATTGGGGCGATGTTGTAGGAGGGGGAACCCTTCCTCTCTCCTCTCCCACTCTGTTGCCAAGACGACAGAATCCTCCCCATCCCCACTTTTTGCCCATTCCTGTCTTCTCCAGCCCTTCTGCACCCTTCGATGTGCTAGAAGCTTGAGAAGGTTAACGCCCCCTTTTACAGATTAGGAAATTGGGGCTCTGATGTCGTGACTTGACCAAGAATGCACAGCCAGCAAAAACCGGAATCAGAATTTGAACCCAGACCTCCCTCCTCCAAATTCAGCTATTTTTTTTTTTTCTTTCGTTATATTACACTCACCCCTGTTTTTCTTTGTCCGAGGTACACGTTGTTTCAAGGCTTCTTGGACTGGAGTATCCGGGTTGTTAGGACTAGCTTTTTGGCGGGGAGGGTGGTGCCCTACCTTAGTTATATTCTCAAATGGGAGGATAGCAGCTTTAAAATAAACCAGAATCACAGAATGTAAGAACTGCGGTGGAATTTAGATCCCAAATGCGCACGGGTATTAAGGACTGAGGAGGAATTCATACACAGGCCGCTGGGCTCAAGAATTAAAGGTTTTTTCCACTCTTCAGTGTTTCCTTTCAATTTTTGAATTGAAGATGCTTTAGCAACATTCTAATCCAGTGTCTTACTCTTACGGAGAAATCAGCTTTAAACCTTTTTATTTTTTGGTATGTTATAAAGCATATTCTCCTTGAACATATTTTTTCTACATAAGAAGACAATCTGTTCCATTTTTAGACATGCTAATTATTAGAGAAATATTTTAAAAATTGTTTTTGATTTGTTTATTTTTGGTCACATCTTGCTTTAAAATCATCCATTTTATGACTTCTTCCAGTGAGCTTGGGCCAAGTCCAAATAAACCCAATTCCTCTTCCTTGTTATACTCCGTCAAAAAGTTGAAGAAAGTTTTCATGTTTTCTCTTTTTCAGCTTAAAATCTTTAATATTTCCTCATGTGTTTTGATTTTTATTAGACTTACTGTCTCTACCCTATTCTGGATATAATCCAGTATTTCATGTCCCTCATAAAATGTAAATAAAATTGAAGATAGTGCTTTTGATGTAGATTTTCCAGTGATAGTATTATTACTCTTTTATATCACTACTTCTGTTACTGGCACATAAGATTGTATTAAGATTTTTTAAATAATCATTTCATATAATTGAATAATATGTAACTTGTATTTAACTAAATTTTCTTAGTCTTCATTTTAAATGGTGGTAAGACATATCTCATCTAAACTGCATTTAAGTAGTTGATTACTAGAAATTTAAGAGCAAGACTACATTTGTCTCTAATTTTATTTCTTTTATTTGAGTCTAGTTCAGTCTCTAAACTTGTTTCTGGATTATAATTTTTTTTCACAACGCATTAGTTATTCCTAACAATTATGTGGTGTTCAAACATATTTTTTGTCTTAACCAAAATCACGGAGGAGAAAACAGCACTTTGGGGATACAATGAATCAATAAATTATGATTCCACTGAAACATTCTATCAAGCTCACAGAGAGCTAGTTTTTGTTGAGTCTAGTCTGATGATGTCCATGAGAATTTGAGAAGGGGGAAACTGTTCCTGTTGTCATCACCTGAGCACCTACTATGTGCCAGACATTGTTGGCTACTGGGGCGGAGGGGGAAAAACCCCCCAGTAATAGTCTTTTCTCTCAAAGAATTTAGGTTCTTAGGACTGTGCTTGGCATACAGTAGGCACTCAATAAATATTGATTGATTGCCTGGCACATAATAAGCACTAAATAAATGCTTGTTGATTTGTTCTCCTGAGGGTAGCGAGACAAGTGTCAATTAGTAATGGCAATAAGATTTTTTTTTTGGAGGGGGGGATGGTGGCTCTTTTCCTTCAATCAAAAGCCAAAAGAAGCATTATGGGTTAGAAATGCTATGAACTTCTGCTTAGGTTCAGTAGTCCATTCCAGTTTTTGTCATATGAAATAACGTGGGTAAGGAAATTTCTGATCCAGAACATTTTCTCCTTTCTTCCCCACCTCCCCACTTAGGTAACCCTAGTAAATACTTTTGCATTTTTGTCTGTCTTAGTTGGAATATTATGTAGAGAGGTGGACTTGGAGTTAGAAAGACCTGAGTTTGAATCATGTGTAGTAGCTGTGGGACCCTAGGCAAGTCACTTCTGTTTGCTTCAGTTTTCTTATGTGCAAAGTGAGCAAAATAATAGTACCTGCCTTACAGGATTGTTATGACAATCAAATATAAAATATTTTCCAAACCTTAACCTGTTATATAAATGCTTGCTATTATGCATATAGACACAATGTGATGCAGGAGCAGATCTGCCTTGAGTACTACCTGAATCATAGGTGAAATTTTCATCCATTGTTACCAAGACTTTTTTTTATAGTCAAGTCATTAGCCCAGATATATCAGGGAGAATTAAAGAAAGATTAGACTTTTAAAAATTTATACTTTATATTTATATATACATACATATATATGTATTTCTTAAACAGGAGAATTATTTTATAGTTATAGTTATGTTTATTGTTATATTATGTTTTACAAATAAATATATTTTATAGTTATTTCTAAAGCATATAATTATTTCTGTAGTACAGATTTGACTATACCATTCCCTGTTCAATAACTTCAGTTGCTCCTAATTACCTTTAGGATCCAATATAAAACTATTTGGCATTTAAAACTGTTAACAATCTGGCTTCAATATTTATTTCAGGTGTATTACACCTTCTCTAAAGTTTAGCTGAATTGGCTAAAACTGTTGTTTCTCAAACATGATATTCCATCTCCATGCTTTTGCATTTATTTAAAATGTTCTTCTTCCTCTTTCCCTTAGCATCTTGAGCTTCCTTCAAAGCTCTGCTCAAAAATCAGAAAATATGTGTGTGTGTGTGTATATGTATATACATATACATACACACACACACATATTTTCCAATATCAGCAGTTTTTTTTCTCCTTCCCACTTCTCCTCCTCCACTTAAAAAAAAAGAGAGAGAAATATTAGACCCTAAAGGGTAGTAATGTGGTTGTCTTTTTTTTTTTTATTTACAATATATATACATGGGTAATTTTTTAGCATTGAAAGTTGCAAAACCTTTTGTTCCAACTTTTCCCTTCCTTCCCCCCACCCTCTCCCCCTAGGTGGCAGGTTGACCAATACATGTTAAATATATTAAAGTTTAAGTCGAATACAATATATGTATACTACATGTCCAGTTATTTTGCTGTACAAAAAGAATCAGACTTTGAAATAGTGTACAATTAGTCTGTGAAGGAAATAAAAAATGCAGGCGGATAAAAATAGAGGGATTGGGAATTCTATGTAGTGGTTCATAGTCGTCTCCCAGAGTTCTTTCGCTGGTTCAATTCATTACTACTCTATTGGAACTGATTTGGTTCATCTCACCATCCATGTCCATCCGAATTGATCATCATATAATATTGTTGTTGAAGTATATAATGAACTCCCGGTCCTGCTCATTTCACTCATCATCAGTTCATGTAAGTCAATGTGGTTGTCTTTAAAAAGTATTGTGGCTAAGAAAAAAAGTCACTTTTTACTAACTACTAATGTTTTCTAGTAGATTTAAATAGTTCAAATTTGAGGAAATAGTAGGGCAAACTGAATAAATAATAATAGATTCTGTTATACAAATGGCAATTTAAAATAGGAAGTCAGCTTTTTAACATAAGACATTGATATGTAAGCTGTACTGGCATCCCTTTTATCAACTGCCTAGCACCCTTGAAAATTTGTATATATTCAGCTGTCCAATAGAGGGCGCTATTTAATTTACAAAAAACAGTTTAACTTCTGCAATCGTAAGAAATGTTTCTATTTTCCAGTAGTAGGAATACTAAGTTAATAGAGAAAACAAGGAAAAACATGATAGCCTGCAGTGAAAACTTTAGATGACAATTCAGAAAGGAAAACTTATTTCTCACATAGAGAAATAAGGCAAATACAATCAAATATATTCTACCTCTGAAAAATTTGGAAAAGAAATATTTCATAAAATATATTGGAAGTTTGATCTTAGCTTTTAAAAATAGTATCCCTCTCCCAATTGCATATAAAAATGATTTTTAACATTCACTTTTAAAAACTTTTGAGTTTCAAATTCTTTCCCTTCCTCTCTTCCCACCCTTCTTTGAGGTGGTAAGCAATCTAATATGGGTTATTCATGTGCAATCATGTAAAATGTATTTAGATTTTAGTTATTTCATGAAAGAAAACTTGAACAAAAAAAGAGAATGAAAAATATGCTTTGGTCTGTATTCAGTTCTCTCTCAGTTCTTTCTCTAGAAGTGGATAGCATTTTTCATCACCAGTCCTCTGGGATTGTATTGGATTTTTTTTTTTTAATGCTGAGAATAGTTAAGTCATTCATAGTTCATCATTCAGTGCTTCCATTACTATGTACAATATTCTTGTTCTGTTCACTTTACTTCTTCAGGTCCAGTTTATGTCTTTCCAGATTTTTCTGAAATCATCATCTTTTTTTATTGACTTTATTATTATTTTTAATAAAGAAGACACTTTACTTTTATCACTCTCAGAAGGACACGGAGCTTGAAAGATTTATTGGAATAAATGTATCCAAGAGGAAGTTACAATAATTTAGGAACCTTGTACCCTTCTCTTGGATACATTTAGAAGATTGCTTCCCCGCTTTCCCCCATGTTAAACTAGCTATGTTTCATTTTGAACCACAGATTGTGAAATCACTCGCTGCTGTTTTAATCTGTTTACACAGGTGTTGGGGATAGTAGGACAAAATATATGAAGGAGGAAAGAACACAAATTCAGCTATAGGTCAGACATGCCTTCAGCTTTATTCATTGTATTTCCCAAATTGCTGACTGAATATTGTATATATTGTATCTATATTAGTGCTTTGGCAAGCAACTTGGGGTTGTAGCTGGAGAGCAGTCTTCAGCTTAGAGCCAAGAAAGACCTTCATTTAAGTGCTCTTTTGGTCACAGATTTTCTGTGATCTCTCAGTAGACTAGGGAATTCCCTGACACCAGAGAAATCACACAAAAGTAAAGTTCTGCATTTCTTTACCAGGAGTTTTCTACACTGATAAAATAACAAATACTTTCAGTAATTAAAAAGTAGTCCCAAAGTCAGCCATTACTGGGAAACAGCACCAGGTGGTTCGTTGAATTGATTGGCCAGTATGAAATGTCAACATTTGTATACATCTGTGTGCAGAGCAATATTCTAAGCCATCTGTTTATTGTTTTAATATATTTTTCTAACCTTGGGAATTGTTTTATCACGTATTAAAAAAAATTCTAAGAATAATCCGTAATTAGGCATTTTCCAAAATATAATGTGTGCTATATAATAACTACCAAATGCTAGCTCCCATTTATATAGCATTTTACACATGTATCTTCTTTAATCCTCATAGAGGATTAAATAACCTTATGATCTTGTGAATAGAAAGCTTGGCCTGAGCCAGGAAAACCTGGGTTCTTTTTAGTTCTACCTTTGAGGTAAGAGCTGTGTCTCTGGCTAGTCATTTGATGTCTTATTGCCATAGGCAACTCACTAAGATCTGCATTGCTAGAGGGAGTTTCCTTGTCTATACCAATAAAATCAGAGTTTAAGTCCAGAATCACAGAGTAAATTTTAGAGGTGGGATTTGAACTGAGATATTATTCCAAGTCTACTAGTCAATTTACCACAACACTCCGCTTCTATTGAATTGCATTCTGTTTTTAGACACCTCCCTTGTACTGTCTCTTACCTAATCTAGCTTTGGTGTTTGTTCTTGCAGGTTCTCATTTTTTGGTTTGAGTTTCAGATCAAGCAGATGCACCCTGGTAACAAAATCAGAGTGCATTTCTCTTGGGCTTTTTGGTACTCAGGTTACCACATTTGCTGTTCTCTTTCTGTCTCTTTTTCTCTAGTTTGCTCTAAAAGGGATTCATATTGTGATTTTAGCACCTTCCTTTCCTTCCACCAATGCTGGTTGGTACCTTCATTTTAAAGTCTTAAAGAGTTGATAGGCTTTCCTCAACAGGGAACTAGTTCCCTATGTCAGTGACCATTCCTCTCTTTTCCTATTAAGTTTCTTTAGAAATAACATCTAAAAGTGCTATATAAGGAGATTATTCTTTGCCCCATTTCATTAAGGAGAATAAATGAGTACAAAAAAAAAAAAAGGGTAAGTATTAGCAAAAGATAATGAACTCATGAAAGGAAATGGTAGATTGGAGGGTGAGGAAAATAGATATTACTAACAATTCAAAGGGTTGCAGCTTTTGTAGGGTTTGGAAGTGGGAACAGGAAATTAGAGATTAAGAAAACAAAAAGTAAAGAGGACAGATTAGCATGCCTATTGGGTTTTATTCTTCTTCCCTGGTTTGAAGCATCTCAGGAAATCTCCAGTTGTGAAATGCTGGAGTTCATGGTTGAGGTTTTGCTTCTCCTCTGTACTTAGATGAAGAGAGAGAAAAAAATCTTTGATGGCTTAGTTGGTAATCAGAAGTTAAAGCTATATAGTTCCTGTCAAGATCATTACCAAATCTGGTGATTCTGTGGTTATCGTTAAATTTTAAATTTAGGTATAGTTTTATACTTGTTTTGACATTTTGCCATTAAGCATGTGTACAATAGTTTCTGATTTTAAAGATTGAGTTGTAGGAGAAATACTCAAAAATAACATATTAAGATTTAATTGTCATGAGTCATTTACTTTAATTTTTACTTGCCTCCTTCAGAGTATAAATCCATTGAATAGGAACTAGAAGTATATGTTTGCATGTCTAGGATCCTGGTGAAAAAGGAAGACATTTTAATAGCCTTACTGTCAAGAAGTAGAAATCAAAAATAGTCAAAGGATATGACTTTTTCAGTTTTCAGATGAAGAAATCAAAGCTATCATATGAAAAAAGTGTTCTAAATCACTGTTGATTAGAGTAATGCAAATTAAAACAACTCTGAGGTGCTACTTCACACCTGTTAACTTGGCTAATATGACAGAAAAGGAAAATGCTAAATGTTGGAGAAGATGTGGGAAAATTATGCTACTAATGCACTGTTGGGAGAGTTGTGAACTGGTCTAACCATTCTGGAGAGCAATATAGAACTGTGTCCAAAGACCAGGACTGACTTGTACAAAAATATTTATAGCAGCTCTTTTTGTGGTGGCAAAGAATTGGAAATTGAGGAGACGCCCTTTAAATGGGAAATGCTAAATAATTTATGGTACTTTTATGCCATAATGAATGATGAACAGGTGAATTTCAGAAAAACCTGGAAAAACTTACTTGCACTGCTGCAAAGGGAAGTGAGCAGAACCAGGAGAATGCTATACCTTGTAACAGCAATATTATATGATGGTCAACTATGAGTGACTTAGCTCTTCTCTGCAATATACAGTGATTTAAGATAATTCCAAAAGATTTATTATCCATATCCATATCCAGAGAAAAAATTGATGGATTCTGAATGCAGATCAAAGTATACTAATTTCACTTTTTCCGTGTGTGTGTGTTCTTTTTTCTTTTTGCTCTACTTCTTTCACAACATGACTAAAATGGAAATATGTTTTACATGGCTGCACATATATAACCTACATCAAATTGATTATCATTTTGGGGAGGGTCAGAGAAGGAGAAAAATTTGGAACTCAAAATTTTTATTTAAATGAATTTTTTTTATCTTTACATGTAATTGGGAAAAAATACTTTAAAAATAGGAAAAAAAGTCAAACCCTGTTTTCTTTGGAATTGTTAGAATGAGCTGCTTTAATTATTTTGACAAGACATTTCTGAGTATTTAATCTGCATTACTTTTTAATTTTTCTGCCTTTTCCTCTTGTTAAAGAAAGTTCAGGTTTTGTGAACTTCCTCCATTTTCATCATGGAGACTTAGAGAATGGTTTGAGGTACACAGAAGTTAAATGATTCCCTCACCGTCTTCTAGTCATTAAATATCAGAAGTGATTTTTGAACCTCAGTTTTCTGTGCTTCAGTATTATCTCTACTAAACTGTGCTACCTCATTAAAAAGAATGAACCAGATTAAAAAATAAAAATGATTATGGAAAAACTTGAATTTGTGGGTTATATGTTTTTGTATCTCTTGAACTACTTGTGAGTTTATCTTTTATTCACTGTAGTGTTTGAGATAATGAAATTTTTTTGTGAAAGAGCTTTTTGTTTTACAGTTAAACCCATAAGAGTACCTTGCTATTCTTAGAAACATGCTATAGTTTAAAAAAAAAAAACTTATCTTTTTTTAAAAATTAAGGGTGTTACATAGTTTGTGCTATTGTAGGGTATTTATTTGTTACTCGTCTTTCTTAAAACTAATTTTGGTAAATGGAAAGTGTATAGGAATAAGATCATTTGATTCCTTAGGCTAGAGGGCTAAAAACCCTGTTAAGGCAGGTGCAATTCTAGACAAGTTAATAATCAGCTTTTTGATCATAAAGAGGGCATTTCTCCACTGACTTCATTTTCCCTATTAATAAAATGAGGGGATTAAGATAGGTGATCTCTTAAGAGCTCTCTTTCAAGTGTAACAACTTGTGATTCTTATTAGCCCAGCAAGAAATGTTTATTTATATTGGGTTTTATTAACGGTTTGATTTTTGTATACATGTCTTTAATAGGCATTCGAGGCAGAGAAACTACAAAACTGAATTTGAATCATGTAGGCCAGAGATTGTACCCCTGGACTTTGGAGATTATCATCCACTGAAACCTATAATTGTAAGTTTATTATGCATGATATTCTCATTGACTGAAAATACTGATATCTTCCTTTGGCTTTTTCTGTTCATTATTGGAAGTTTATTATGGCATTGTGACTGGTATCTCTGTGTTTGACTTTTATTTTGTTCCTTATATTGCCTACAACTATTACTTCCTTTCATATTAGTAGAATTAACTTGGACATTTGATTTATTTCAGGGGTGGAGGAGGGATGAATCTAGTTTCTTCTTGCCATCTACAATTAGAAAAGAAAGATCATGGTTAAGGCTTTGTTCAAATAAGGAACTTTTTCTATAGCTGTTTTCAAAAGAAAACTTCACTATTGTTTGTCTTATGGACATGCTACTTTAAAAAATGTCTGTGAGAATATGTATCATATGGATGATGATAGTATGAGATGACTGAAGGAGATAGTTGATTTAATATACTCTGCACAGGGTGTTCATTATTAACAAAAACAACAATATCAGATTTACATAAGTAAGTTGGTACAACTGAGTCATCTATTTTTTTCAAAAGAGAAAATTCTAAAGTCATTTTGTTGTTTGATTAGGAAGAATAGTAAAATCTCTTAAAAATTTTCCCACAGGTCATAGAATCAAAGACCAAGAAAATGGGGAGGAAAGGAAGTACTTCTTCTACTTCATCTTCTTCCTCAAGCTCAATGGTGGACCCGTTGAGCAGTGTTCTTGATGGTACTGATCCACTCTCCATGTTTGCAGCAATAGCAGATCCAGTAACTACTACAGTTAATATGGTAATAACATGTTGTTGTTTTTTTTAATCAAGGAAGGAGTTCAGTGTTGTCATTTCTCCATTTTTAGGAAATACTTTTATGTGAAAAAAGTAGGGTTTGAATTGAGACTTGAAGAAAGCTAGGGAAATTAGGCATTGATGATAAAGAAAAAGAATATTCATTGTTAAGGTTCAGTTAGTGAAAAGGCACAAAATGAAGAGATGAGGTAATTTGTTTAGGGAATAAGATATCCACTGTTGCTGGACTGTAGAGTATGGGGAAACTAGTGGAGCATAAGAAGATTGGGGAGAATAGGAAAGGGTTTTACAACCAAGGGATTTTATCTTTGATTTTGGAGGTAACAGGAACCACTGGAATTTACTCAATTGCAGAGTGATATAGTCAGATCTGAATTTTAGAATGATCACTTTGGCAATAGAGTGGAGAATGTACCAAAGAGGAGAGAAACTTGAGGCAGTGAGACCAATTAAAAAACTATTGAAGTTGTATGGGTGTAAGCTGATAAAAGTTTGTGTTAGGGTGATAGGACAGAAAAAGGGATGTATAGAAGAGGTATTGTGAAGATAGAAATAAACAGGAATTCATGATAAATTCAGTGTGAGTCATGTCAAGTTTGGGATTTCTACAGGAAAAATTTCTACAGGTTGAAATAGTTGGAGATGAAAGACAAGAGGACAGCAGAAAGGTTAGGGTTGGATAAATACATCTGAGAATTATCTGTATGGACATAATCATTGTATATAGGGGAACTGATAAGATCACTAACGAAACTTTGCCAAGGAGAAGGGCAACATCATTGTTTGAGATGAGGAGGATGAGAAATGAGGGAATTTGACTGAATGGTCTTAATTTTTTCAAATAAGTATGAGTCAGGGTTCTAAGCTGATGGTATGGGGTAAAGATACTATTCAAGATTTGAGAAAGGATCAAAATGTTTAGAATAGTTACTGCTTTGGTGAGTTACAATAGTGAATCAATAAGGGTGGTATAAAAAGATTGTTTTTTTTTCAATGGGGCTCAGTTGAAATTATGTAACATAAATTTGCAATGGACCCAGTCAACATGATTTCATGGTTTTTTTCTCCAGCTCTATTGAGTAGCAGGTGAAAAGGAATATTCTTTTTTTTTTTTTGTAAGCTAATTTATTGAAAGACAACATCAATAATAGGTTATAAACCAATTAACATTTTTATATTAGATTAATAATTTTTTAAAAAATCATTTCTTATTTCAAATCTGTTCTTCCACCCCTCTTCCCATTGAGAAAAAAAGAAATACAATACACATGAAATTAGGCAAGACGTATTTTCAAATTAGCTATGTTGCAATTACCAAAGGAAAAAAAAAAGACAAGAAAAATAAAGTGGAAAAATGTGCTTCAATTTGTATTCAGAGATCATCAGTTCTCTTTTTGGAGGTGGATAATATTTTTCATCATAAGTTCTTTGGAATTGTCATGGATCATAATATTGACCAGAGAAACTAAGTCTTTCATTGTCGCTTATTGTTCCATTATTGATGTTTCTGTGTACAGTGTTCTGGTTCTGCTCGTTTCTCTCTTCATCAATTCATATAATTTTAGGAGCATTCTTTTGCAGAACAAGGCATGACCTGCCTGAATTGCCTGCCTAAGAAGACTCTTAAAAGGTTGTGAGATTTTTTTTGTTTTGCTTTGTTTTGTTTTTCAGTTTTATCTATTGTTATTGAGTTCTTTCTTTGTGTCTTTCTTATCCATAGGATGGCTCAAGAAAGAAACGGGACAGAGATGATAATTCCTTAGTAGGAACTGATTTTGAACCTTGGTCAAGCAAACGTGGTGATATCCTTGCCAGATACACAACAACAGAAAAACTCTCTATTGTAAGTTGTCTGCTCCTTTTTGTCTCAAGGTGGTCTTGGGATTTTATGCTTCTTTTTCCTTATGTTTGAGTTCTTCTAAGTTTGTTATGCCATTAATATTAAAATTTTGGAGAAAAGGTGCTGGTCAGGTCTTCTAAAATCTTATTATCACAAATCAGTGGCAGAGTGTAGGAAACAATTGTAATCATGTCCAGAACCTGCTGGACAGTGTGTGTAAAAGGCCCTGCGAAGAGAGAAGAGGAAGGGCGGGACAAGAGACGCGCAGAAGGGAGACAAGACAGGCTTTCTGATCAAGTCTCGTTTATTGTGGGCAAAAGTACAAGTATTTATGGTGGTTTGTGAGGGAGTGGGAGTCGTGCAAACTCAGTACAGAGGAGACCCTAGATAAAGGGTTTGTTTCCCGCCGAAAGAGGAGTTAACCAGAGGCCTTTGATGATGTAGGAAGCTCCAGGAGGCATCTAGATGTCTGTTTGTTCAAGGTTAGAGGAGTCTTAGGAATGTGGCTTTATCACCTGTAGATTAGTGCCGGCTCCCCACATAATCAAGCATTTTTTTACTTACTGACCTATTGATGAGTTGCCTTGAAATTTGTTCTTCTGTCAGTTAAAAAGTATTTTTCACCTTTGAATAGGTGTTCATAATATTTTATTTAGATGTGTGATTTTGCTCCTTAGACTTAGGTTTCAGTCTTCTGTAATTTCTACTTGAAGATGTTGTAAAGGGGATACTTGGTCATATACATACTTTGTGGCTTTAGTCATTTTGTCTGATTCAGATTCTATGATTCCATAAATGTCTGATCTTCATTATAATAATTGATGTTATTTCTCTACAGAATCTGTTTATGGGATCTGAGAAAGGTAAGCTAGTTATTGATTTTTCTTGATTGATGAAATTGATAAACTAATATTCTTTTGGATTGCGGACAGTATGATCTCTTAATTTCTTAGGTCATTACATATAGCAGGTATTTGTATAGTAAATATTGAAGGAATGAATATATACTTAATAAATGCTTATTATTGAGTGATCAAATATTTTAAATAAAATAAAAAATAAATAAACAGGCATTTCTTTTTACTCTTTATCAGGACCCTTAACCCCTGGGGAAAAATAAAGATGCTAATATGAATTCTAAATTATTTCATAGACCACCCATGTAAGAATAGCTCCCCAATCTTGTTTAATCTTAATATTCCATCATTTAATTCAACTGTACATGCATTTATTAGGTAGTTACTAGGTAGCTGACACATTGCTTGGCTCTAGGGACATAAACATAGCTACCAACATCAAGGGGAGGGAGGGGAGAGTACTTTTGATTCTAGACTTTGTTCCTTTCAAAAAAGGCCAATAACCATGCAAATGATAACTTTTTTTTCTGATTGCTTTTATTTATCATTTATCTCTTAAAATCTGATAAAATTGGTAGCAGGTTTGATGAGACCACTGCGCAATGGAGTTGGACAGAGAGATTGAGGGTTCTGGGAAAAGATAAAAATGAGGCATTGAAGAGGAGGTCTGGCTTGGGCTGAGCCTACAAATACTATCACTTTTCAACATTCAAAGAGATTGAAAGCCACTAGATCTAGTATTGCTGGGCTGAAGATGTTTGAAAGCCTACTCCCTGTTTTCAAGTAATATAACAGAATAGGCTTAGTGCCTCATATAGCAAGTACCCAGTGCCTTAAGCCTAGAGGGAGCTTAATAAATTCTTGTTGAATGAATAAATCAATCAATGAAATGCTAGTTTCACTAGGGTAGCAATTTTTGTGTATGCTCCAAAGGGAACATTTCAATTCACTTTGACTCCTGGAAGTAACTCAATGTATAATTTGTGTTTTCATTCAGTTTGGCCTTTTTTACATGGTGGTTAAGCAAATGAGAAGTGCAGTTTTATATTCATTTCAGTGGAAGTATTTGAATGGAATGAAATCAGGTAATGGTTACTGGTAGTGGTAAATTCAGATTTTTTCTGTGGAATATTGAATACGTGGATAAATTGTCCCCAGTATCTTGATTTGTTGTTGGTTTTTTGTTAAGTTTTCAGAAATTTTAGTAATTTGATCATGTTGCAGCAGCAATTCTTCTATTATAAATGTGATCTTAGCAGGAAAAGATCCTAAATAATGTAAATTTATGAAAATCTTGAGATTCTAAAACATTACTTTGTATGTCTAGGCAAAACAACAACCTCTACATCTGCAGTGTCTGAGAAAGTCAGGACAAGATTGGAGGAATTGGATGATCTGGAGGAGGTAAGCTGGTTCTGAAGAGCTGGCAGTGAGGAAGACAAAAATGTTTTTGTTGATTCTCTTCATCTAAGAACAGTTTCCTTTTCCTTTTTTTTTTTTTTTTTTTTCTGATCTTTCACTTAAGGATCTCTGTATAAAGTGTGCAGGTTCTTCTCTAGCACTGATGGTGACCTGTAAAAGAGATGCCAAAGCTGCATTTAGAAGCTCCTGAAACCTCTAACTTAAATTTGCTTTAAGAGTGGTATTCTTTCTTCATTGTAATATACCTTTTTTTTTTTTTTTTTAAAGTTTGTCTCATCTTTATTACAACAAGAGTCCACTTTGCAATATCCCTGTTTCTGTGTAAAGATCTCTAATGATGCATATCCCACACTTCATGTCTAGAAAAAATTTTTTTTATTGGCTGTTTGTTTTAAAGAAAAAAAATTTCTGGTAAAGCTAGTCTCTTATTTTAATTTACCTTTGCTACTATAAGACTATGAGAAAGAACAGTTTTTTTTTTTTTTTTTAACTTTTTATTGACAAAACCCATGCCAGGGTAATTTTTTACAGCTTATCCCTTGCACTCACTTCTGTTCCAATTTTTCCCCTCCCTCCCTCCACCCCCTCCCTCATATGGCAAGCAGTCCTTTATATGTTAAATAGGTTACAGTATATCCTAGATACAATATATGTGTGCAGAACCGAACAGTTCTCTTGTTGCACAGGGAGAATTGGATTCAGAAGGTATAAATAACCCGAGAAGAAAAACAGAAATGCAAGCAGTTTATATTCATTTCCCAGTGTTCTTTCTTTGAGTGTAGCTGCTTCTGTCCATCCTTGATCAATTGAAACTGAATTAGCTCTCTTTATTGAAGAGATCCACTTCCATCAGAATACATCCTCAAACAGTATCGTTGTTGAGGTATATAATGATCTCCTGGTTCTGCTCATTTCACTTAGCATCAGTTCATGTAAGTCTCGCCAGTCCTCTCTGTATTCATGCTGCTGATCATTTCTTACAGAACAATAATATTCCATAACATTCATATACCACAATTTACTCAACCATTCTCCAATTGATGGGCATCCATTCATTTTCCAGCTTCTAGCCACTACAAACAGGGCTGCCACAAACATTTTGGCACATATAGGTCCCTTTCCCTTCTTTAGTATCTCTTTGGGGTATAAGCCCAGTAGAAACACTGCTGGATCAAAGGGTATGCACAGTTGATAACTTTTTGAGCATAGTTCCAAATTGCTCTCCAGAATGGCTGGATGTGTTCACAATTCCACCAACAATGTATCAGTGTCCCTGTTTTTCCCACATCCCCTCCAACATTCCGCATTGTCTTTCCCTGTTATTCTAGCCAATCTGACAGGTATGTAAGAGTTGTCTTAATTTGCATTTCTCTGATTAATAATGATATTTTCATTTGGCTATAAATAGTTTTAATTTCTTTGTCTGAGAATTGTCTGTTTATATCCTTTGACCATTTATCAATTGGAGAATGGTTTGATTTCTTATAAATTAGAGTCAGTTCTCTATATATTTTGGAAATGAGGCCTTTATCAGAACCTTTGACTATAAAAATATTTTCCCAGTTTATTGTTTCCCTTCTAATCTTGTCTGCATTTGTTTTGTTTGTACAAAAACTTTTCAATTCGATATAATCAAAATTTTCTATTTTGTGGTCAATAGTGATCTCTAGTTCTTCTTTGATCATAAATTCCTCCCTCTTCCACAGGTCTGAACTATCTAAACTATCCTATGCTCTTCCAATTTATTTATAATCTCATTCTTTATGCCTAAGTCATGAATCCATTTTGACCTTATCTTGGGTACGGTGTTAAGTGTGGGTCACTGCCTAGTTTCTGCCATACTAATTTCCAATTTTCCCAGCAATTTTTGTCAAATACTGTGTTCTTATCCCAAAAACTGGGGTCTTTGGGTTTGTCAAACACTAGATTATTAAAGTTATTGGCTGTTTTGTCCTTTGAACCTAACCTATTCCACTGATCAACTAGTCTATTTCTTAGCCAATACCAGATGGTTTTAGTAACTGCTGCTTTATAATATAATTTTAGATCTGGTACAGCTAGGCCACCTTCATTTGATTTTTTTTTTCATTAATTCCCTTGAAATTCTTGACCTTTTGTTTTTCCATATGAACTTTGTTGTTATTTTTTCTAGGTCATCAAAATAGTTTTTTGGGTGTCTAATTGGCATAGCACTAAATAAATAGATTAGTTTAGGTAGTATGGTCATCTTTATTATATTTGCTCGCCCAATCCAAGAGCATTTAATATTTTTCCAGTTGGTTAGATCAGACTTAATTTGTGTGGAAAGTGTTTTGTAGTTTTGCTCATAAAGTTTCTGATTTTCCCTTGGCAGATAGATTCCTAAATATTTTATACAATCAGTAGTTACTTTAAATGGAATTTCTCTTTGTAACTCTAACTGTTGGGTTTTGTTAGTGATGTATAAGAATGCTGATGACTTATCTGGGTTTATTTTGTATCCTGCAACTTTGCTAAAGGTGTGGATTGTTTCTAATAACTTTTTAGTAGAGTCTCTGGGGTTCTCTAAGTGTACTATCATATCATCAGCAAAGAGTGATAATTTG
The DNA here is from genome assembly GCF_016432865.1 of Antechinus flavipes. Taxonomy (NCBI): domain Eukaryota; kingdom Metazoa; phylum Chordata; class Mammalia; order Dasyuromorphia; family Dasyuridae; genus Antechinus; species Antechinus flavipes. Next base: position 265,040,820 of record NC_067398.1, on the reverse strand, counting down.
GTTTCCTCATTGCCTATTCTTATTCCTTTAATCTCTTTCTCAATTCTTATTGCCAAAGCTAGCATATCTAATACAATATTAAATAGTAACAGTGGTAGTGGGCAACTTTGTTTCATTCCTGATCTTATTGGAAATGGTTGCAGTTTGTCCCCATTACATATGATGCTTACTGCTGGTTTTAAATAGATGCTCCTGATTATTTTAAGGAAAAGTCCATTTAAGAGTTTTTAATAGGAATGGATGTTGGATTTTATCAAATACTTTTTCTGCATCTATTGAGATGATCATATGGTTTTTGTTAATTTGATTGTTAATATGGCCAATTATATTGATAGTTTTCCTAATGTTGAACCTGTAATATACCTGTATACAGTAATATATGATATACTCTGGCAATTAAGAGGAAATTACTATAGTTGATAATGTCCCTGAATTTTATGTGGAGGTGACATGCTCACTTATGTGACTACATTTATATATGTGTGTGTGTGTGTATATATATAAGCTAGGTAGAAATATATTTTTATTTTTATTTTTTCAAGTTTCCATATGTATTTTATTTAAAGAAACAGAATAAGCAAAAACAAAACAAAACAGAAAAGCAGTACAAAACAAAATGAAATAATACAAAAAATGAAACAAAATATATTGTCATATGCCTAGCAGATGTCTATCAGGGAGGATTCAAAATATATAATAACAAATGCCAATTTAAGAAAGTATATATATTAGTGGAAGAAATTCTATTCATGTTTGTCCATCTTTTCTTTACTTCCTTGTAAGTTGTTCTTTTGTTCTCTTCTGCGCAACATATTTGCTTTATTCTTTTCCATCCCATTTCATCCCTATCCATATCTCCAAGCAGGCTATAGTTAAGAAAGGATATTCAATATATTTACATATATATATATTAATATTAACCAAAACATGGCCACAGTATGGCCTTTGGAGTAGAGTATAAGGCAATATTCTAAGGTAGAAATTAGAAGTCAAGAAGAATAAATCTAAGAGAATCTTCATATCTTTAACTTAGTTTTTATACTTTCAAAGCAGTTTGACCTTAAGTATTTATTGTGGTACATTTAACAGGCCTTTAATTTCTTTGACTCAGTTTTCTTCTCTGTAAGAGTGTAGAACCTAGCTCAAAGGGTTATGAGGATCAAATGAGATTGTATAACTATAGTAAGTATTTTGTCAATATTAAAGTATTTATATAAATATCAACTATTATTTTGAAGAATGTACAGATTTTAGACTGTTATTGAGTGAAATTTATTTGTTCATGTTAGCTTTAATTTGGTTTAATGTTCATTAAATGGTGAAAAAAACCATAAATATTTTGGTTAACTTTTGTATGTAAGTTCTATTACAGAATTATGTACAGTGCCTAATAGCCTTACTTTTTTCATGGAATGAATCATTTTAAATTAACTTTTCTCCCAGTAGTTTGATTTTTTAAAAATTATCTATTTTCCTTTGTCAATAATCTCTTTTACTTGGTTATAAATTTATGTGCAACATCTTTGTCACTTTTTATACTCTGCTATAGCATCTTTTGTTTTTAGCAGGCCTTTAGACAGGCATCATGGAAAAAGACAATTCTTAGCCAGGCAATATCCTCAGGGTTTTTGGCATGGAATTGCTGTGTTTGATGACTTCTACCAATATATGGATAGCACAGTGTAGTGGAAAGAGGGAAAGAACTCTGTATTTGTACTTGAGTATCTGGCTTTGAATCCTGGTACCCCTGGGAAAATATGTGACATTTATGGCTTTAGGCATATCAGTTTGCCCCTGGGAACTTCAGTATCCTTTTCTGTAAAATGAAGGGGTTAGACTGTAGTCTTGAGTGTCCCTTACATTGCCAGAGTTGAGATCAAGGAGGCAAGCAGCATGTTGTCATTTATTAGATTCTAGTAAAAAACCTTCAGATTTCATTATTAGATGACCCCACTATTCACTATTGCTTACTTAACAATCTTGTTGTGCTATGAAACACCAAAATAAAGCTTATATACAACTGTCACACTCTAGTGCATCTGAATTTCATAACTCTAGATTCCACTCATTTCTAGATAAGGTACCTGAGTCAAAGAAGTTAAAAAGCTTGCTCACAGAGTTTCACAGTAAATATTGAAGGTTATATGAATATGAAAACTAAGTTAAAGATATGAAGATTCTGTTAAATATATCTGAATTTCATAACTCTAGATTCCACTCATTTCTAGATAAGGTACCTGAGTCAAAGAAGTTAAAAAGCTTGCTCACAGAGTTTCACAGTAAATATTGAAGGTTATATGAATATGAAAACTAAGTTAAAGATATGAAGATTCTGTTAAATATATTCTTCTTGACTTCTAATTTCAACATTAGAATACTGCATTATACTCCAATAGAACTTGAGAGATTAATGAAGATTTTTAATTTTTTTCTTATCCTACCCCTATCACTTAGGAATATCAATATCTGTTTCAGTTTTAGGGACTTTTTATGCACATGTTTTGTGCATATGTTTCATTTACATAATGCAGTGTGCTCTTTGAAGAAAATGGAAAAGAAACCATGTTAGTGAAGAGCAAATGCTGTTTAATAATGAGAGCACATAGGGATAGGAAGGAAGAGAGAGAACTTCAGAGACTGAAGCTTACCTAAGAATTAGTGTTTTTTCTCTTGGATGATTAACCTAGATGCAATTTTGCTTTTCTTTGACATTTCCCCTATGGTTTATTCACAGGGATCCCAAAGGGAGCTACTGAATTTAACTCAACAGGATTATATGAACCGAATTGAAGAGCTCAATCAATCACTAAAGGATGCCTGGGCCTCAGACCAGAAAGTGAAAGCACTAAAAATTGTTATCCAGGTCAGGACCATGATCCTTAAAGTCTTGTTTAAAAATGATAAAAATAAAAAATTGCTGAGATGAATAAGAGGGCTGAAACATGTCCATTATCTTCTCCATGTCTATTAAGAAATCGTATTCTTATATATATATGTCTTCTTATTACAATGTTTTTTTTTTCCCCTTTAAAAAGAGAGAGAAATCAGTTAGTGAATAAACCACTCTGTGGTATAATTGAACATTCTGGGGATTCATCATCAAGATATCATCTAACAAGTTCTCTGTTTCTAAAAGTTAATGCTTCTATAATATCTAAGGAGATTCTTATTTATCCATTGCAAGATTCATTGTTAGATGAGGAAAAAAAAAGCAGGCTATAAGTAGAGGGTAGGGATGAAAATAAATAGCTTGGTAGGAGACAAATGATAACTTGTAGTGGCTAGAAAATGTTAAGAACTTCTGGCATCATTCCCTTACTCCTGCCCCCCCCCCCCACTTTTTTTCTCACAAAGTAATGCTCATATCACTAACTAATCAATTTTTCTTCTAATGTGGAATTAAAAAATTCAAAGTTAGAAGGAAATGATATGTAAGAAAGAATAAGTCACTGAGGCTTTTTTTTTTTTTTTTCCTGAGGCAATTGGGTTTAAGTAATTTGCCCAGGGTCACACAGCTAGGAACTGTTAAGTGTCTGAGGTCATATTTGAACTCAGGTCCTCCTGACTACAAGGCTGGTGCTCTATCCACTTTGCCACTAGTTGCCCTGCACTGAGACATTTCTTATTTTCTATAGAATAAGGCTTATTTCCTCAATTGTCATTTTAAAATATTTGTTTTATAAAATGGTAATGACTTTCATAAAATATTGCATTCTTCCCTGTCCCCCAAATTCACATTTATATGATAAATGTAGGTTGAATGTTCAGTAGCTTTGATTTCCTGTCCAATTTATCTTTTTTTTGTGTGTGTGAGGCTATATTGGCTTTTGTTGGATCTTTACAGCCAAAAGGTAAATATCGCAGGCAACATCAAGCAGTAAATATTGCTAACCTAACATGTGCTGGGGTGGGGATATAAAAAGAGGCAAAAGATAGTCCCTGCCTTCAGAGAGTTTACAGTCTAATGGCAGGGGGGGGGGGGGGGGGGGAGAAGAGAGGGAGGAAGGTGTATGCAAATAAATATATAGTAAGCAAGCTATATACAGGAAAACTAGGAAGTAGTTACCAGAAGGAATGTATTTATTTCAAAGGGATTGGGAAAGAAGGGACTTTATTTGGAACTTGAAAAAAGCCAGGGAGGTCAACAGTTGAAGCAGAGAAGGGAAAATGGTCTAGGTGTGGGGAATAGCTAAAGAGAATTCGTAGAGTGGAGAGATGGATTGTTTTGTTTGTGTAACAGCCAGGTCATTGTTATTGAAGAATATGTGTCAGGGAGTAAGATGGAGACTGGCAAAGTAGGGTGGGACTAGGTTATAAAGGTCTTTGAGGTCAAACAGAACAGAGCAAAAGGAGTTTATTGAGTGGGGGTGGATGACATGATCAGCTTTGTACTTTAGGAAAAAAAAAAGTGGTTTGAACTTTAGTAGTTGAATGCAATTTTGTGATATGTTCTACCTTTTTGAATGTTACTGGAAATTTGTTTCAAGTTTTGAGAGAGATAGTTTTAATTGAAAAAATCTTTTGAATAACATGCTATTCTATAAAAATAAAAATATTGATTGCTTTCTAGACGTGAATGGAGCTAGAAATGGTATTATCTTGTCAAAACAATCATTGTGATTTATACTAGTATGAGTAATTTAAGTAATGTTATTTTTATAAATATGTTAAAAAAGATTTTCAAGTTGCTATTATTTTTATTTCATAATGTCAACTTTCATTATTATTCAGTACCACAGTAATGGTAACTTTTTTTTTCTCACCTGTTTCTTTTGAGAGGAGATTTCATTAAATCTGAGTCTGAGATTCTTTGTTTTAGATATCTGAAATCTCATTAAGATGAATTTTTGGATCCTACTGTATATTTTTTGGTGTTCCTAGGACATGTGGCAAAGTACAGTTTATATTCTTTCAAAGACTTATTATTTTATTAAGTAAATATTATTGAAGGAAGATAATATCATTTCAAAGACATGTGATCGAGTTGCTTGCTGTGTAGTTTAGGTGAAGAAATATCTGAATCAGCAAGTGTTTCTCTAAAATATTTTTATTGGCAAGAACTCCCCATAGATTCAAGTTTAATCCCTATTCTAAAATTATGAATTTTTAAAGCTTTATTTCAGGGAGGTATTATTTCATTTCTCTTTTTTTCCCTCCCAACAAAAGAACAACATTGAAACTTCTATTAGCTAAACAAGTTAACTTGAGAAAGATTTACAAAACAGATTTATCAGCTCATTTATTTTAAGACATGCACTATTGAATAAAAATTTTTAGGACAGTTTGGGTAGATTTTGTGAAACTCAAAGCAAAGTGAAAATGTTATCAGTAGTGACTGTCATGTTTTCCAGAGACATTTGTGTCTCTGAAGTTTTCAGTGAATCTGTTTGTAAGTGTTCTCTTAACTGGTTTTGTGATGCAATCCTTTTTATGGCTTGTAAACTCCTTCTCAGGTTAATGATAGCCTGAGGATTATCAGGATAATACACAAAGTAAGTTATATAGAATTACCAAGTAACTCAATTATATATATATATATATATATATATATATATACAAAGTAAGTTATATAGAATTACCAAGTAACTCAAATATATATATATATATATATGTATTCTGAGGCATTTGGGATTGTGGACTTGCCAGAGTCACACAGATAGGAATTGTTAATTGTCTGAGACTGAATTTGAATTCAGGTCCTATTGACTGTAGGCTGATGCTCTATCCACTGTGCCATGTAGCTCCCCAGAATCCAATTATATTGAAATAAAAACCTCAATTGTTTTTCCTCTATCCAACTTCATGGGCTCATTGATATCTATCTATGGATCCTTTGAAAAACCCCAGTGAGTTTAGACTTCCTGGTTCACAAGGATGTCAAGCCTTTCAAAGAAGTAATAGGAAGATATTGGTGGAAAAAACCTTAAGAATTTAACAGTTGATTTCTTTGGAAGAATATAAATCAAAATTTCTTTATACCAAATCATAATGGCAGAGCTAGTGAGAATATAAGACAGAATTTTTAATGCTTCAAGCAGACTGTATCTGTAATAGGCATGTGAGAAGGGTGATTTCATACTCTTTTCTTTTTGGATTTAAGACTTTATTTTGTAGTTTTTAATGCTCTTTCTACAGGTTTCTGATAGATCAACTTGGTAATCTGCCTCAAAGGGATAATGTTTTTAGGAGAATGATTCTCAAATGTTTTAAATCTCATGATTCCCTAACTCATCACTTAACTCTGCTATTCATGGGTCATTCATACAGACATTCCGAAAAGCTCAATTCCCTTTCTCCTTCAGACACTATTGTTATCAAACAGAATTTTGATATCAATATGAAATTTATCTCTTTTTGAGACTCCCTTCCCCTTTCTCTATATGCTTTTGGAACTCCTAATTCTGACTTGGAAAATATTTGTCTAGGGCAGAGATGTCAGATTTGGGTCCAGCAAAATTCTTGAGTTCAGTCCAAACTGATTAAAATGTAATTGAGAAATGTTTCACAAAATAAATAAAAATACAACAAAATATAGATAATGTTAATTTGTGGTTTTCTCAGTCAGTACACAACCTACAAGGAACTCTATCTATTGAAATTTCCTACCATTGCTGTAGGATATCAGTATAATTTTCTTGTAAAAAGGAGTTAACATATAACTAATAGACTTGAAGGTATAGTAGCAGAATCCTTCTAGCCAGTTTTGTGGATATGTTTTAACTATATTATTCTATGTTGTATGATTATAGTTTGTTCTCTATTAGAATAAATATCTTAGATATTGAGTTTAGAGAATTCATGTGATTTTAGAAAATACCGTAGAAGGTATTTTATTGATGAGGAAATTGAGATTTATAAAAGCAAAATGTGCCTAAGGACACACTGAAATTAGTGGTAGAATTCAGGTCTCCTAATTCCCAATATAGTGTTCTTTATAATTATAAAGCACCATATTACTTGTGTTCTTCTTTATTGCCCCAGAACCTGTGAATAGTGTTTGGAGAGATCAATTGGAGCTATTTCCAAGTGGAGGGATTTTTTATTCATTCCCGGGCTTGTTTTAATTAATTTAATTAATTTCCCTACATTAAAAAAAAAGCCCAAAAAACCTTTTCTCTTTATGGCTAGCCATTGACTTTTTCTACTTTATCTCCATTCTTGTTGGAGGACACTTGGAACCCTTATTTCACTCTCTTTTTTTTTCCACTCCTTTTTTTCTCATGATGGTCAGCTCCCTCTCTAGGTTTGTTGTCCTATGGAGCTAATGCTTCATTATGCCCTAAAATTCTGGGACCTTGTCATCTCATTATAACTCTTGGTTTCTGTATCCATCCTGCAGATGAACTAACCAATTGGGTGGTGACATATTTCTATTTACATTGTCATCACTCAGCAAAGTGTTTGGCCTTTGACAAATATGTAATATTTTTTCATTCAATCATTTTGGAGTATGGATCGTACAATGTTGACATCCCTTGCCTAAATGGTTGTGTTTTTCAATATTGAAGAATTCTAAGCCAGACTCTCTATAATGAATGTTATTCTTTTTGCTTTTCTAGTGTTCTAAACTTCTTTCTGACACATCAGTAATCCAGTTCTATCCAAGCAAATTTGTTCTCATCACTGATATACTTGATACATTTGGTAAGTGCTGGCAAGATCTAGGAAAGTTGGTTTTTTTTAATCATTACAGGTGAAGTAGAAATGAATCTCATCAGAGAAATAGTTTAAATAGTCACTGGTTAGAGATAATCTGTCGATAGTTTTTTATTCTCTAAAAAGAGCATCGTTTTTAATAAAATTTTGATACTTTAGAACTCACTGCATGATTTCATTTTTAGAAGGTCTATACTATATCTTTTAAAACAATGATTGATATATACCACCTTAGAAACAACAGTAAACCTTTTCAAGTTAATTTGCTTATAAAAATCTCATTTCTACTGTCTGTTTCTTTTTGCATTTCATTCAGAGGCCTCTTTTCACAGATTACTCCCTCTTATCCTTATCCTTTATCTTTACTTTTCTGGAAACTTAACTTTTAGAGATTAGAAAGCTTAATTTGATGCCTGGCACACAATATAACATTTCATACTTCATAAGTGCCACTTGCTTAATTGTATATATAAAAGGGAAGGGATAAAATGGGGGGATGGAAGATTATGGGAAAATACTGCAGCTCAGAATGTCAGATCTGCTGTGATTACAGCCTCTCTAATAGATGAAATTATCAGCATGTACCACCATGCCTGGTCAATGACTTTTTCCTGGTTAACTTTTTCCTTATCTTAGCTGAACTGATTTTGTTTGTGCAAAATTCTCAATTTTATGAAACCAAAATTGTCTTTTATATTTGTAATATTCTTTGTTCTTTGTTTGATCATGAACTCCTACCTTAGCCATACATGGTACTGGAGTTATATGATTATAGCTGTGAAGCACTTTTAACAGTAATAAAGCTATCCTAAATAAGTAGAGAAATGTTAATTAATTGCTAATGGGTAGATGAATATAGCACAAATAACAATACTACCTACTTATTCAATCCAGTACTTACTATTTAATAGGCAGCTAGGTGGTGCAGTAAATAGAGCACAAGACTTGGAGCCAACAAGATTGGAGTTCATATTTTGCTTTAGACACTTACCTAGCTCTATGACCGGGAACAAATCACTTAACACTCTGTCTCTGTGTTCTTATCTACTGTGAAATGATGGTCATCATTTTTCTCCCCCATCATTAATTTTCTTAAAGTTTACTTTATATGGAGGGATTTCTAGATTTCAAAGAATAAGAACATCTTTGAAGTTTTTGTCTTCCAAATTTTAGCATTCCATATTACTTTTCTCAAAAAAAATGCAACCAATTCACAGTTCTAGTTGTGACTAACATGCCTGAATTTCTGAAGTCATATTAACATAGACTTTCATCATCTTTTTCAATTTGAGGCCTGGAAAATAGTATCTGAATTTTTCAGAATACAATTCTCTGAATATTAGAGCAAATAAATTCTTTTTCATATGGTTGTTGATATTTTGTGTTTTTCTTTTGAAAATGTTCATATTTGTTGACTTTTTTCGGGGGAAGATTGCTTATATTTTTAAATATTTGTGTCAATTCCCTATGGATTTTGGTTTTTAGACTTACAAAAAAAATTAATTACAAAAAGCTTTGCCCTATTTTTTTTTTTGTTTCTATTTTTAATCTATATATTGATGGGATGCTCATCAATTGGGGAATATATGGCATGTGGATGTGATAGAATACTATTTATGCTGTAAGAAATGATGAAGGGGATGGTTTCAGAAAAACCTAGGAAGACTTTTATGAATGGATGCAAAGTGAAGGAAGAGAAGTAGAGAAAGAGTTTTACAATAACCACAATAATATTATTGTAAAGATAAACAACTTTGAAAGATTTAGAAACTCTGATTAATACAATGTCCAAACACAGTTCCATAGAATTCATGAAGAATTCCCTTTCAGATTGAAGTTGGTAGACTCAGAATGCACATCAAAAACATATTCTTTTTCTTTTCTTTCTTTCTTTTTTGGCTCATCTGGAATTTGTTTTACTTGACTGTACATAGCTGTAATTAAGTTTTTTCCTTGATTCTTCAGTGGAATGGAAGAAAAGGAGATGGAAGGGGGAAAATTCAGAATTGAAAATGAAATTAAATTGAATTAAGAAATAAAATTAAAAGATTGAGAAAAAATATTTGCTGAAATAGATAAAGAACTCACATCTGAAATCTTTAAAGAACTGACATGGTATACTAGAAAGAATAATACTGTCTTTGGAGTCTAAGAACATAGTGATCTAGGCCATTTCTTTAACCTATTTAGATCTTAGTTTTCTTCCCTGTAAAATGAAGAAGCTAGGTAAGATAACCTCTAAGATTTTTCTTGCTTAGAGTCTATGGTAATTTGCTTGCCTAGGATACAAGCTGCCCAGGAGTTGAAAAGAATCAATTTACCTCACTAACTAGAATGAATGATAAGAACATTTTTTTAGAGCTTACTATGTACCAAGCCTATGTTAAATTCTAGAGATACAGATAAATAAACAAAATGTTCTTTGTTCCTAATGAGCTCACAAATCTTTTTTTTTTTTTAACTAATTTTTTATCGTTTTTTTTTTGTTTTTTTTTTACATTACCTACATTTTGCCTTCCCCCTTCCCAGAGAAACCTGCCCATGGTGCAACAATGAGAGTAACAACAAAGTTAAAGAAAAAAAGAAAAAGACAGCAAAGTAAATCAATATATTGAAAAAAATCTGAAAATGTTTGCAATGTTCTACACTCATTAACCTTTAACCTCCAAGAGGTGGGAGGAGTGTTTTCTCATATCTCTGTGACTATAAGCTTGTTCTTTATGATTTTTGCTTTTTAAAATTTTGATTGCTTTATGGTTAGTCTTTCCATTGTATTATTCTTTCCAGTGGTAGTGTAATATTATTTTTCTGGTTGTGCTTGCTTTGTTGTGTATCAGTTTACATGTCTTCCCATGTTCCTCTATTCATATTCATCATTTTTATTGTCATAGTCCATTACATTCATGATTCACAATTTGTTTGGTCTTTTTTCAGTTGATATCTTCTTTTGTTTCCAATTCCTTTCTACCATAAAAAATGTTGTTTAAAAATATCTTGGTGTATATGAGATCTTTTAAAAAATAACTAGTAATTTGATATAAAATGGATTCGAAGTTATTGAATGCTTTATTGTCTTGATTTGATTATGTTAAGTTATTGGCATTTTTATCTTTTTTGGGACTATTAAATTCCAATTTGTAAAGTGATGATTTTTTTTTTTTTTCTCTTTGTCTCTTCCTTCACTTGTGCATTTTGGTTGGGTTCAGTTACTGGAGTGACTTCTTACACAAAAACACTTCTCAGCTTTTCTGTTGATCTCCCACACCACACTCCAAATTTTAGTACTCTTGTATCTTCCTGCTTTTCCCATCTTCAAGTACAATACAGAATATCTGTTAAATAAATGAAAAGTACCAAAACTCCTTTCAACCTTGATGTTTCCTGAAAATATAGAAAAGTCCTCAATGTGAGGTTTTATTTGTTGCATGTTGTCTGGGATTGTCAAAAATTTATCTTAAATTTTAGATTCACTAGGTGGCAGCATGATATAAGAAGAAAACATTCAAGTAGATGATGAAAGTAAACTTTATTTTTGTTGTTTCTTAATTGTATAATGTCTTAATGCCATGTAATTTTCTCCTTCCCCATTCCATCCCCAATAGGTAAATTAGTGTATGAGCGAATCTTATCCATGTGTATGGACAACCGCAGTATTTTATCAGGTAATTTCATAGATGGCCTGCTATCTTTGTAATTCTATTGCTTTCATGATTGCATTAATTTGGGGGTGTATAGTGAGTCTCTTGAACATGTTTTATAGGTAAAGCATAGAGCTCTGTTATATTTCTATCTGTTTATTTGATATGTTCAGAAAACCACATCATTAACAGATTTCTGAAAAGTCTCTCTTAAAAAACCCTAGAGATTTTTAAATGGGTCAGGTTAATAGGGAAAGTAATTTGAATTTGCTTCACATAGTTTTTTGAACACTAGAGAGTTAGAACTAAATTTAGATAGATTTTATTTTATGCCAATTTATTTCGTCTCTGTTTGACATTTCTAAAATCCTTCCTGATTCCTAAGAAATTTTTTTTTGCTTTTTAATGCATTTAATGTGTAATAATTAAAATGCATATTTAAATTCTTTAAAATTTTTTATTTTAAACTCTTTGGAAGATTTATCTGTCTCAACCAGTGCCCCTAAGCTATCCATTGTTACCTATTTACTCAAATGAATCTTTGATTTTATTGAAGTGGTTATTTCCTCCAGTAATGCAGATGGAAGATCCTAGTACATCTCTGCCTATTTATCTTATCTGTGTTGTCTCCTATTGGGGAAAGGGGATCTTCCTTCATTTTTCTTGACATTTTCAAAAAATGGAGTGCATTGGTTGTCCATTGGTTATGCCTCATTATTACTGCCTAACTAGTCTTTCTTTTTTGAACATCAGGTTTTTTGATGATCTTCAATGTTGCAAAATGAATTATGATTAGGCATTTGATAGCCTAGAATTTAAGAAGTTATTTGTTTCATTTTTCCTTTGCCTTTTTTCTCTTCTTCTCACTATATAAACTATTTTTAAAAATCCTTATGTAGAGTTCTGTCCTGGACCCTCTTTTCTTCTGTCTCTATTCACTTATTGATCTATATTGTCTATATTCACTTAGTGATCTCATCAATTCTCATAGATTTATTACCATATCTATGCTGATGATTTTCAGATTCTCTCTGCTGGCCTCCAATCTTGCATCTTGAACTGCTTGTCAGATTTCTCAAACTGCATGTCTAGTAGGCATCTTAAATTCAGCATGTCCAAAATAGAAGTCATTATCTTTCCCCCTAAACTCTCCTTATCTCCCCATTTTCCTTATTACCTCTCAGTCCTACAGGCTATAACCTTGGAGTTATCTAGTACTATTTCTCACCTCACCATATCCAAAATTATTGTGAAGGATGTTGATTTCATCTTTGCAACATCTTCCAAATATCCTGCTGGTGAATCTACTGCTTTAATTATCTCCCCACTCCAATTCATCCTTCATTCAACCATGAAAGCATTTTCTAGAGCATGTAACTTCCCTATATAATAAACTCCAGTGACTTCCTATCATCTTCAGGAGGAAATACAAAATGCTGTGTTTGGCATTCTAGGCCCTTCATAAACTAGCACCCTTCTACCTTTCCAGTCTTCTTATATCTTATCTTTGACATATACTCTTCCATCCAGTGATACTTGCTCTCAGCTGTTCCATGAGTAAGATATTTCATCTCAGCTGCAGATGTTCTATTTTTTCTAACTGTCCCTTGTGTTGGAATGCTCTGCCTCCCTGTTCTGACCTCCCTGGCTTCCTTCAAGTTCCACTTGAAATCTCACCTTTTACAGGAAGCTTTTCCCAACTCTTCTTAATTTTAGTGCCTCTCCTCTTTTGATTATTTCCCACTTAACCTGTTTTTACTTTGCTTTGCACTTATTTGTTTGCACTTGGTCTCCTTAAATTTTAGGCTCCTTGAGGGCAGGGATTGTCTTTTGCCTCTTTTTGTACTCTTCTCTTACTTACCCCAGTACCTGCACATAGTAGGTACTTAATAAAGGTTTACTGAATGAGTGAATGAAGTAAGGGCAGTGTCTCTTCTTTATTTTTACATTTTGAAAGAGAACTGAATTGAGAGATGATGAGATTTTGTAGGTAAATTAAATTAGCCTGGTAGTAATGCCCCTTTTTTCCTTTATTCATCTTTCTTCTTGCTATTATTGGTTTCACTTAACTTGCAAATCCTAATACTCTTTCTTTGAAAATGTCAGCAGTCCAAAATTGAGACAGTATGTTTTAGTTAAAAGAACATTGGAGAAGTCAAGCATCTGGTTCTAAATTTGGAGGCTCAATTGCAGACAAGTCATTTTGCCTCTTGGATTCTGTTTTTCATTTGTCATTTGAGAGTCGAACTCACTTTAGCAAACATTGGTTAAGCACCTATTTGGTTCCAACATTTTATGATTTTATGCCTTCCTAGTCATTTGTGGCCCTATGAAGTTGGTAACACATATTCACATTTTGGCTTCATATTCCTGCCAATCCTGAATAGTAAATGAGTTTTTGCAGATCACTGACTGTGCAATATTGTACTTACCAGATTGTTCTCAGATCTAATTTCCAAGATTAGAATGTTTGGCAGGATATAGTGGGGAAAAGAACTCCCTGAAATAACTAGTGTCTAGCTTTTCTGATAGCATTTAAAGACATTTTTACTCTCATAATTCATTTAGTTTCTTGTATACAAGATTATTTCAAGTTCAGCTCAGTTTTCTGGCATTTTCATAGATGAATTGGTATATGTTATCTAATTGTTTTTGAAATTTTCCAGTATTCCTCTCTTCATTCCATCGAACTCTTTCTTTTAACCAAAAAAAAGTAAAAACCGCTAACAATGACCATATCAGACAAATTATGTCTCATTCTAATACCTACAAATGCCTGCTTTTCTGCTATATAGAACAGGGATTTTTAATCTGGGGTTTATGAAGTTTAAAAAAATAAACATTTTGATAACTGTCATAATATTTCATTTCCCTTGTTATGCATTTACTTTATTTAATCTATTTAAGAAAATTATTCTAAGATGTCCATAGGATTTACCTAATTGCTACAGTTGGGTGAGAGTGTCTATGACACAAATGATGTTAAGAACACCCGTTGTAGAGGATGCTCTTTTTCATCATTTGTTTTCTTGAACAAGATGGTTTATTACAGCTTTCAGATGCCTTTGAGTTTTTGTTTTAATTTATACATTAGTGTAGAGAGATATATTACTTTTCTTATTCTACTTGTTTTAGTTTGTATCAATTCATATGGATTTTCCCTTCACTTCCAGAATTCCTTGCACTCAGTGTTTGTTTTGGCATGATACTATTCCATTTGATTTAGATATTGCAATTTGCCCAGCTGTGCCCTCATCATGAATTCTCACTTTGTTCTCATTGTTTTGCTATTACATACACACATATACTTACTTACCTCCTTATTTACATACATGTGTTGTTTATACCTAAGATTTTCCTTCCTGCTTCTGACTTTTTTCTTTCTTCCTTTCGACTATATGATCAATAGGAAAATTGCTTGGTCAAAAGGTATATGAATAGTTGAATAACTCTTCCCACAAAATTCAAATTGGTTTTCAAAGTGATTGGGCCAATTTACATCACTATTACTTTTATTATCTTGGTTTCTTTCAAAGGTTATGAAGTATTACTACCTTAGTATTTTCACTTTAATTTCTTTTATTAGTGATTAGACTAATCTTTCATGTTGCCTGAAACTGATTTTTGCTGTGTTTGTATTAGCAGTATCCTCAACTGACTTGGCAGTTAGGGCAGATTTTAACTAAGATGACCTCACACCCTGTAGCATTGTTATATAATAAACCTTTAGCTATTGGGGGTGGAAATTGGCAGATGAAATGAATTACATTTTTTTCCTCCCATATTTCCACATAAGATCGGTGTCCTGATGGAAAAACAAGCATAACATCAGAATAATTAGGGCAGGAAAGGAAACATCTCTGCTCTTTGTTAGTC
Source organism: Antechinus flavipes (assembly GCF_016432865.1). Classification (NCBI taxonomy): domain Eukaryota; kingdom Metazoa; phylum Chordata; class Mammalia; order Dasyuromorphia; family Dasyuridae; genus Antechinus; species Antechinus flavipes. The sequence continues at coordinate 265,025,650 of NC_067398.1, read as the reverse complement.
AAAAGTTTTTCTGGCTATAATTTAAGAAATGTGATTCTCTGTCCCTCTGGAAAAAAATTCTGATTTTATTCAAAATAATGTTTTTTCTAAAATGGTCTAGTATACTATTTTCAAGCTTAGTGTCAAACTTTATTATTGATTGACCACAGATACATACTTAGCACATATTCTTTAGACTTAATGCAATATATTTCTAGTATAATTTTCAGTATTTTCGAATTTGTTAGCCTGAGGAGTATGTAGTAGAAAGAACCTTAGAATAGGGGCAGTGAGGTGGCACAGTGGATGGAGCATCAGCCCTGAAGTCAAATCTGGCTTCAGACACTTAACACCCCTTAGCTCTGTAACCCTGACCAAGTCACTTAATCCCAACTGCCTCAGCAAAAAACAAACAAACAAATCCTAGAATAGAGGACTGGAGACTTGGGTTCCAGTCCTTGCTCTGCCACAAACTTTCTATGTTTCCTTAGGCAAAGCATTCAGCATCTTGAAGTCTCAATTTCCTTTCTATTAAGTGAGAATTGGTCTAGATCAGGGATGGGTCAAAGGCAATTTGAATATTTATAATAGAATTTGTGGGCCATACAAAATTATCAACTTAGAAACTCATATAACGAGAGATTGTATCAGTTTTTCAGATCATCATCACCTGCAATTGCCTTGGCAGAGCCAGACCAAATGATTTCTCAAGTCTTATATGGACTGAGCAAGCCTCTTTATTTCCCACTGAGGCAATTGGTGTCAAGTGACTTGCCCAGGGTCACACAGCTAGGAAGTGTAAAGTGTCTAAGGCCACATATGAATTCGGGTCTTCCTGACTTCAGGGTTAGTACTCTATCGATTGAGCCATGTAGCTGCACCGAAATAAGTACTTTTGAAGGTGATCACATCATCCTGTACATTTTTGGGGATGTCTTCATTACTTTTTGAACATGGCAAATGTTCACTTAATGTTGTATGAATGACTCCTATTAAAAGAGTATTTTATGTAGAAATATAGAATGTACATGTACATTGTAGAATGTAGAAATGTAGAAAATGTAGAGTGCAGAAAATTGCTCAATATAACATCTTTTAATTTCAGGCAGCTATGATTAGCTATTGTTCTTTGCTGTCAGTGTTCTATGAATTTTCTTAATTGATGAATATGTACCAAACTTATCACTCTAATCTTCTGTGCTAGTCAGAAATGGCAGAAAAGTCCTCTGCAAAAATTAATTTGCTGCTTTAAAAACTAATTAAATGGCTCCCTTTTGGTTCAGTTTTAGAAGTAGCTAGGTGCTGTTATGTTTTGAAAGATAATTTAAAATGAACAATTACACATTATTTTATTTGCTCTCTCACTGAGAAATCTTTCTTCAATGATTTGTGGTGATGTTACTGAGATCCCAGGTGAGTAAAATATTAATATACCCCAGTATTGGAGTTTTCTCTCTAGGTTTAATTCAAAAAGGCCTTGACATTTTTGGCTAATGTGATACTTTCAAAAGTTGAGATTTTATTTTAAGCTGTTAAACATATTATAGATTTCTTAAATACTCCAACCTCTCAGAATATATGTTTCCCAGTTTGCATTGTACAAATCATTTATTTGTAGATATAGAACACATTTGCATCATTGGAGGAAGAAGAGAGAAAAGGAAATAAGATTAGAATTCTGTATCATAGTTCTATGTTTCACGGCAAAAGTTTCACTGTTATAGAGTGTTCAGGAGCAGAGATCCCTTATCTAGGAAGAAAAATTCTTATCTAGGAAGTAAAATGTTTACTTTTATGTTACAGATCATTTTTCTCCAGAAAATGTAAATGACACGGCCAAAGAAACTTGCTTAAATTGGTTTTTCAAGATTGCTTCAATCAGGGAACTTATTCCTAGATTGTATCCTTTTTTTCCTGTCATTTTTTTTTTTTGTCTTTTAAATTAAACCTTTTTATTTTCAAAATGTATGCAAAGATAAGTTTCAACATTCACCCTTGCAAAACCTTGTATTCCAAAATTTTTTCCCTTCCTTATCCTCATCCCCTTCCCTAGACAGAAAGTAATCCAATGTATGTTAAACATGTGCATCTCTTCTGTACATATTTCTACAATTATCATGGTGAACAAGAAAAATCAGATCAAAAAGGAAAAAAATGAGAAAAATGAAATGCAAGCAAACAACAACAAAGAGTGAAAATACTATGTTGTGATTCACACTCGATCTCCACAATCCTCTTTCTGGATACAGTTGGCTCTCTCCATCAAAACTCTTTTGGAACTGGCCTGAATCACTTCATTGTTGAAAAGAGCCATGCTCATCAGAATTGATTTCCTGATCACTTTAAAGATAGATTTAAAGGTTCTTTTCTGTTAACAGAAATCATAAAATAAACATTCTGTGGAAAATTGTCCACAGTTTGTTTGAAACTAGTTGATTTGTTAGTTTGAAAAATAAGAGAACATATCAAATTTTAGAAGCTCTTTGCCTTTTAATGAAGAAATTTTTTGCTAACTGAATCTAACTGAATCTTAATTGTGTAGAGTATTACAATAGTTTTAATTATAAAATATGCACTTTCCATTTTATTTCAGAATGTAACTAGATAACATGATTTTCCATGTTTATTTAAAATTTAACTTTGCAAATTAGAAAACAATGTAATAATAGTAATTGCTAACATTTGCATAGTATTTTGAATTTGTCAAACATTTTACATTTATTATCTCATTTGATTCTCACAACAATTTTATAAAGTAAGCATTTAGTTGGGCAGCTAGGTGGGTAGAGTAAATACAAAGCTGGGCCTGGGATCAGGAAGACTGACTCATCTTCCTGAGTTCAAATCACACTTACTAGCTATGTGACCCTAAGCAAGTCACTTACCCCTGTTTGCTTCAGTTTCCTTATGTGTAAAATGAATTGGAGAAGGAAATGGCAAATCATTCCAGCATTTTTTGCCAAGAAAACTAATGGAAATCACAAAGAATCAGTCATGACTGAAAACAACTGAACAGCAACAAAAAAGCATAAAATACATAAAATGTCAGTCAAGATCATTTTATGAGTCTCTGGTTTCACTGATGTGGACATTCCTACCACCAACGAAGAGTTTCTTCTGAGAGGATTTTTTCTGTCTTTCCATAAACCCTCAAATCCTCCAATTCTGTTAAAAAGCCATCCCCTAGTGATTTGAATATCTCAAGGTAACAAAATATAAGGAACCTGGTTTTAAAAGAGTGAGCAAATCTGGGTATCACTAATTATAAGTCTGAAGTTCACACACACACACACACACACACACACACACACAAAATGTCAGTCAAATAAATTCTCTTACTTCTAGTAATTAGGAGAATAGCAACATTGTTTTAATTCATAAATAGTTTGGTTTTCTCCTCCTTTTCTACCAAGGAGGATATCTCATAAGTATTTTTTCCTTAAACATTTTGTTGTAGCTATGTGGAAGCAGCCATCCTGAACTGCAACAAGTTTTTGTCCAAAACGTAAGAATAGAGCCAGATGTGTAGAGCAGCAAAAATTCTGAATCATAGTATTTTCATATTGATGTTTGTTGAGGCTATTATGTTGGCTATAGTTATACTTTTAGTAGTGACAGTATAATGTTTAGAAACATGGCCAAATACTAAATAGATTATAAATTGAGTATAGGAACTACATTTTGTGGCTAGTATGGTATCATATATAGCCTAGGTTTCTAATAAATTTTTATGATTTTATTTGTTATTCAGCCTAACTGGGTTGAAGTTACAGTTTTTTAGGATGATATTGATGGTCAAAAAATATTTATGGTGAGTGATAACTTCCCTGGGTAGGAAATACCAGAATCATAGAATAAAATAAAGACATCATTAATTCCATTGATAACCCAGTGATAGTGTATTGTGTATGAGAGTGAAAGGCAACAACAACAACAAAAACAAAACATGAACTCAGTTTAAAGGAAGGGAATGGGAAAAAATGATACTTAAAGAGAAGAGAAATAGAGTGCCTAATAGATGGAAAGAAACTAATAAACTTGTGAAATTGAGATGAATCTTTTATATAAATAGTTTATTGAATTTATTCTAGTTAGAGAGCAGTGATAGAATTATATCAATTTATCAAACACTTATAAAAATCTATTTTGTGCAAAACACTGTCAGACTTGATCAAAGTTTGGTGATAAAAATGGGGCACAAAATGCTTAATAGAAATTAGAATATAATGATTGCAATAGAGAGGCTTGTACAAAATGTCATAAAATTTTATAGATGGAGAAGGCTATTTCATTTAGGGAAGTAATCATTCAATATTGTATGGAGGATATCCAGTTTGGGTTTTGAAGGAAATGAAGTATTTCACCAAGTATAGATAAGATGGAGTGGAGTATGTTTCCGGTTTAGGGACAAATTATAAGAATGCATAGAGGCGGAAGAATGCAAGGTAGGAGTGTGGAAAAGTGATAGTTTAGTTTGGCTGGAAAATTGAATTCTTGAATGGAATAGTTGAAAGCCTGGAAAAGTGGGTTGAAGCCAGATTATAAAGGGCTCTAAGTGCCAGGCTAACGAATTTATATTTTTTCCTTTATTCTGGGGGAAGCAGTTAAGGAACTTTAAACAACAGATGGTTAGATCTGTGCATTAGGAAGATTATTTTGGCAGCTGTATGAAGAATGGATTGGATAAGGAAGTAACTGAAGGCAAATAAATATAATAGTCTCTTCCAGAGTCTGGACTATGTTGGTGTCATTGTGAATAAAAGGAAGAAGATAGATGGGAGAAAATGTTGAGGTAGAATCAATAAGACTTGGCAATCTGTTGGATATTGGGGATTAAGAAAGAGAAGAGTCAAAACAGTCATTTTGATAGTGGCTTGGAGCTTTCTAGTTTGGGAATTTTAGTGCTGCCACAAACAGAAATATTGTTGGTGAAAATTGATTTGGACAAGTTAAGTTTGAGGTGTTATTACTGTGAACATCCTGGGAGATGAGGGCTAACTATATAGAAGTGAATCATCTTCATAAAGAGGTGATTATTGAAATCAATATGTATTTCTTCAATGCCTGCTACATTCTGAGCACTGTGCTAACAGTAGGGGTACATGATATTGCCAAAAGACAGAGTAGAGTCTCTAAATAGAGAACAGTTGAGGGCTGTGGATAGAGCATTGAGAGTTAATTTAGTGAATCAGAAGAGGAACATGAATGAAAGAAATTGAGAAGGAATAATTGGGGCAGGAAGAGAACCAAGGAAGATTTGTGTTATAGAAGCTTAAAAAGAGGAATAATCAATAGTGTCAAATGCAACCAAAAAACCAGAGGACACTGAGAAAAAAGGCCATTGAAATTTGTAATTAAAAGATCATTTATATATTTTGAGAGAAGAGTTTTACTTAAGTGGTGTAGATGAAAGCCAGATTACTAGGAGTTGGAGTGAGTTGAAGTGAAGACAAGTGAGTATAGACCAATTAAAAAAAAAAATTAGTTTAGTAGTAAAGGAGAATAGAGGGAAGACGACAATATCTTGAAAGAGATAACAGGGTTAAGGAAAAGAGGCTCCCACCCTCACCCCATCTTGACACAGGAGAAAATGTCAGTAGATGGGCATAGATTGAAGAGAGAGAGGGAATGATTGATAAAACAAAGTCTTGGAAGAGATAGGGACAGGATTAAAAATACAAGTGGAAGCTTTAGGTAGGGTATAAAGGAGAACCATCTTACCCTTAAAGACCACTAAGGAGGAAAGAAGGAGAAAAGATGTCAAGTTTTGAGATATAGAGGGAGGGAAGAAAATCTCAGAAAAGTAAAATTGTATCATCTCTTGATATAAGGGTAGAGTTGGGGGCTTGCAAAAGGAAAAAGGATTGCAATCAGCATGGAGGAGGAATGTGTACCAAGAAACAAAAATGTCTTTTAAAAGTCTTAAGGTAGGGACAGCTATGTGGTGCTGTGGATAGAGCGCCAGCCCTGAAGTCAGGAGGACCTGAGTTCAAATCTGGTCTCAGACATTTAACACTTCCTAGCTGTGTGATCCTAGGATCACAAGGCACTTAATCCCAGTTGCCTCAGCAAACAAACAAACAAAAAAGTATAAAAGTCTTAAGATATTGACCTTAATTGGTCCCCAAACAACTTCTGTTTAGCTGCTCCACTTTGTTGAAAATTTAAATAAGTCTTAGGTTTACATTTTGAAAAAATTATATTCTTAAATCTCTGTATAACATTGATTTTTTTCTTCCTTTGCTTCTAACAGAGGAATTTCAGAATGTCTTCCACGACTGACATGCATGATTAGAGGAATTGGTGACCCTTTGGTTTCAGTATATGCCAGGGCATATCTGTGCAGGGTAGGCTTTAATTTAATGAATGCTATTTAAAATGTATGTATGTATGTGATGTTTCCTTAAATGCTGGCATTGAAAGAATGACTATTTTACAGTGAGTGAATTTTCAACAGAAGAGACTCCTTAAGCCATGTTTGTTGTTTAATTTCACAATAGTCTAACTTGATTAACTAATTAGATAAGATCATAAAAATCAACTTTTTTTAGGGTTAATTTTTCTCAGTTATTTCCAAATTGAAAGGCAAAAATAGAATCCTAAAAATTATATAACCTCATTAGATTGACTTTCATCGACACAAATTACATTTCAAAAAAATCCAATAACTTTTATTTGATGTGTTCAAGAAGGGACTTAGGAACAACTTGATCATTGGCACTTGCAAAATGTGGACGCTACCTTTAGAACATTATGTGACAGGTTGCAAAATTTGTCACAGCATTGATCCTGTGCTTTACTTGTTTCAGTTTGCCCCTCAATTATAGGCTGATTGGGATTATGGGTTGATTAAGTACTTAAGTACTTGAAAACCCTTTAGTTTTTGAAGTATTGAAATAATTCAGTTTTCATTTGGAAATAAAATGTTTTTAGTTAGCCTCTTCCAGGTTTCTTATTGTTCAATGAACAATAAGTGATGGTTTATAAACATCAGTATTACTATAATAGTTCTAAAGGTCTGTGATTGCATGGTAAGGATACTTTCTCTAGTTCAATTCAATAAGCACTTATTAAGTATTAAGGCTTTATGTTGGGTGTCTTGTGTACAAAAACAAAAATGAAATAGTCTGCCCTCTGAGGAGTCTATTAATGGAGATGATAGCCCCATGTTGCTTTGGTAGATATATGGTACTTAAATCTTTTGATGATGAACTTCTTAGAATTTAGCTTGGCTGGGCCTTGGATAGTAGTCTAGCAAGTCCATGTTCCAAATCATTCTAGTATCATAGAACCTGCCCCAATTTGTATTTTGTTGCCTTTGAAAATTCAGAGTTACTGCTAAGCCAAGTAGAAGCATCATAGTAATGTTGCTATCAGCATAATTAGCTTTTAAAACAAACAATACCCTAGTGAGCATTAAAAACTACTTTGAGAACAAAGCTATAGTTTGTTATTAAATCAAATAAATTGTCTATAGGTTTTGATTCCTTCTTTCTCCAAGATACAATAGCAATGCTGGAATTCATATGGTCTCTTAACTGGTAACAAAAGAAATCAGATAATCTCAGTTGCCCTCAGAATAAATGAGATATGCACTTTACAAAGACCTTAAAAGATTTAAAAAAAATACTGATAATAGAAGATATCAAAAATACTTTAAGCCTGGACTTTTTCCCCTTCATAATATATCCATATATCTCTATACATTTAAAGCATGTGGCATATTTTTATAACCTACTTAGAAATATCATATATACACAATGTTTTCCAAGGCTGCTGAGTTTTGAATTTATTAAGAATCAAACAATCCCTTAATCGGTCAACATTTTCTTAGCACTTATTATTTGCAAAGATTGTACTAGGCTTTGTGGCAGGGTGGCAATTAATCACAATACGCTAATATATTTTAAATGATTCTTCTTGTACCTTAATGCTATTTCTTGCTTATGAATAATTAATTAGATGGGCAGAACCTTGTTCTTTCAAATTTATATTGTCTTGAAGAAAGAAATGAGGAAAGTTGGCAATGATAATGTCACATACAGACTATCTTTTAATAGTCAGTAGTGGCTGTAACTTTAAAATGTTGCTTCTCAGGAGTGAGAGGCTAGTGATGAAGGTAGATCCTGCCTTTGATACTGTAATAAATGTAGGATCCCCACATTGTGTAGATATAAAGGGTTTTTAATATTAAGAGTATAAGTGATAGCCCATTAATTAATGGAGGAATAATCTGAGACAGATGTAGAAAACCCTAGTGGGAAATGAATATGTTATCAGTGCCCTACTAGGGAAAAGTGATCCTTACCCAAAACATAGTCCACGCTGCTCATTTACTTTCCTTGGGAAGAAAAAAACAAAAAATTTGAGTGGGTAGCATGGGAAGTGGGTGTGGGGAAGGGACTGGGAAGCTGTTTATAAAAGGAAAGTATGATTAACTTTTCTTTTGAGTCGTTATCTCCTTCTCCTTTTCTTGTGCTACTTGTCCACAATTCCTTTCTTTGCTGCCGCTGGTGCCTAACAGATAATTATTCCATCCTCTCTGGTATGATTAAGTCGAATGGGAGGCAGTCAAAATACACAGTAACTTGGTGTAACATTTCTCTTTAAATCCTTTTACTCAGTACTCTTACTTTCAACATTTCACTTTTTATATACATTATTCATAGTGGTTAATTTATCTTGATTACCTTTTCTTAGGTGAGTTCAAAGTGATTTACAGCCATTGTCTCACTAAACTTACTACCATTCTATTGTTTTGCACACCTTCCCTTTCCAGAAATTCTTTTTGTCATTGCATTTTTATGATAAAAATCGAGTTTTCAAATTGCTTTGATTCCCAATTTTATTAACTACTTTTATGTGGCATAATCTCACTTTCATGTAGGTTTTTACCACTCCCATTATTTAATCCCACACCTTTCCCCATATATTTAACACACATTTATTACATACCCTATAGTTAATTAGCTTCTCTCTCCAACTACAAATGTGAAGCTATTGTTTTGAATAACTGATTCTTGTAATTATTGGATTTATACTGTAATGTGTTTCACGTTATATTTTATGTTAAACATTGTTTTTTAAAAAGTAAAAATTTACTTCTTCATTGATGATTCTGTAAGGAACTAATTTGGTTCTACTAACAGAAGGAATTAATTTATTATTTAAAGTTATCTCAAACTCCACCAGAAAACTATAGTGTTTTAGCATTGAAGTGACTCTGAATTCATAAAGCCTGTACTATTTAAGTGCAAGCTCTGGCTGATTATATCAAACAAAAAAACAAAACAAAAAAACAAACAAACAAACCAAAAAAAACTTGCATGGTATAGACTATTAGAAAACTATTTTAGCTACCTTCTCACAGACTTATACCAGAAGTTTGATCTCTAAGATTTGATTAGATCCTTTTTCTTTTCCTTTGGCTTGGGGGCGGGGGGTGGGGGAGGGGAGGAGGGACAGAGGACACAGGGAACGGGGAGGAAGGCAAGGAGGGATTGCAATGGTAATTCACTAAAATGGTCTACTAAGGTTTGGAGTCTACATCTGTGAAGGAAATAATCATAGCAGTGAAACATTATAAAGTAGAACTTGTAATGAAGACCTCTCTTGATTGGTTATCTTCTTACAACTGAATGACATTTGTTATTTCTGTAGAGGGAAAGAATATCATAGATAAACTGAGCAGTATATTCTACTTTGGAGTTCTCTATTGATTAGTTCCTTAGACATTTATTTGTAAATATCAACTGTTGAGAAGCTCAAAAAATGATTTTACTTTTATTTGGCTGTAGGTTGGGATGGAAGTAGCTCCACATCTTAAAGAAAATCTAAATAAGAACTTTTTTGATTTCCTTCTTACATTTAAACAGGTAAGAACACTTTTAAAAAAATCATTAGTTTTGTCCTTACTGTCTTCTATCTGTTTTTATCAGCTTAATAGACTTGCTATTTATAATTCTAAGTCAAGTGAACTAAGTAAGGTTAGAAACTTTGGGCATATATTTTAACAATCTGAAAGAGGACTATGCGAAAATATCCACCTAAGTATTCATTATTCATTGTTTACTTTTTCTCTTTGATGTATTACTTTTTTATTCAGAAAAGTAGTGTTTGTGGTTATGTGTGTGTATACACACGTACATATGTATGTTGTCCACTTGTTCAGTCATGTCCAACTCTTTGTGATTCCCTGGATCATACTATCCATTGGCTGTTTTTTGGCAAAAATACTGCAGTGGTTTGCTGCTTCCTTCTCTGGTGAATTAAGGCAAACAGAACTTAAGTGTGTTGCTTAGAGTCATATAGCTAGGAAGTGTCTTGAGACTTGATTTGAACTCAGGTTTTCCTGATTTGGGGCCCTGCCTCTATCCATTGAACTATCTAGCTGCCCCATATAAATAAACATATTGATTTACATAAATAAATTTATCTTTATATTATAATTTATTAATATGAAAGATGCATACATTTATATGTGAATAAATATATATTTTATGTGTTTGTGTTTCCTTTAGATTCATGGGGATACAGTTCAGAATCAGTTGGTGGTACAAGGTGTGGAGATACCATTGTATCTTACTTTGTACTCTCCTGCTATTGATTGGATTTTGCAATGTATTGCTTATCATGCTCCTGAGGTAATTTCTTTATACAAATACTTTAAAATGAAAGTTCATATTTATTGTATTTATTTTTATATTCATAATTATTTTTAAACTGAACTTTTTTCTCTGAAGAAAAATTGTCAAAATCACTTTGACTCATCTTTTTGAAATATTTTTAATACTTTGCATGGTGTTTGGGATTTGGAATTTGTCCCAAGAATGATACAGCAATTGAAAGTAATTTAAATACCATAATGAAGATGTTGCTATATTGATAAGGTTAATTTTGGGATAATTGAAGATTAAAAATACAATAATAATGTCAAGAACTAAATTTCTCTTAGTTTTTCTTGTTTAATGCTAAGTAGAACTGATGACTAATCTCAGAAACCTTTCGTGATTGAGAAGACTCAAGTCATAGAACTTTGTGAAGAAATGTTTCTTGCCACATAATCTTCCTCACATCTCACTCTGAAGTGCTTTCTTCTTTCTTTAAACACCTAAAATGTTTATCATTACCAGTAACATGATAATAATGTAGGGTCTCATGGCATTTTTGCTGTTGTCTTGAAGAATTATTTAAACCTCTTTATTTTTATTTTACTTTTTATGTACTTGTTTTATTTTACTAATTTAATAATGAATCTCTGTGAATAGATTATTTATTATCTACAATCTCTGGCCTAGTATGAATAGCCTAGTATATATAGGTTTCAAATAACTATTTGTTTAATTGAATTATATTTGGTTATTTTGAACTGAAGATTATTTTAGAGTATGTAGACGTTCTTCCTCATCTTCAGTTTTCATTCTTTGAATTTTAATAGAGTCTTAGATTCTTGATGATTTCATTATGGAGAAATATGGCAGTCCAATGTATTCAGGAGAGTATTTAAGATCTAGGAATAGTGTTAGGTGTTGTTGAAAACAAGAGAACTTTGTTTCTCATATGCTTTGAAGAAAAAGAAATCTACATAATTTATTCTGTAAATATTTCAGAGTCAACTACTTATGAGGCACTGTGGAGTACATAGAAGAGATAATCGTTACTTTTGCAATGGTCTTACTAATAGTAAGGCAACATACATAAACACAAATTATCATATTACATGATAAATTATTGAGTGCAAAGTGAAAGAAATGCATAGTGTTAAGTTAAAGTACATTGATAGAAAAAAGTATTTTTGATTGTGGGTCATGTCGGATTGTAGGAAGATTAAAAAAGGCTTATTGGAATATTAAAAAGAACAATGTCACAAGGTATTCTGATTTTTACCTTAAGCCTCATTATTCTCAAAAGGTTTCAGTGGGAGCTAGAAATAAATCTTTCCTGGGAAAGGGTAGTATCAGAAATCATTCATATTCTAGAGTGACTAAAAATTACATCATTTGAATCATAATAAACTCTGATTTGGGAATCATTTAACTCTAAATGTGTCATCTTGTTAAAAAAAAAAAAAAGGTCATATTTTACAAACTACAAGAATAGTACAGGTTGAATTAGAGCATCCTCAGTATAAACCTGAAAAGTGGGTACTTTTATTATTCCAGTTTTACAGATGGAGAAACTAAAGTTAAGAGACTGGCTTGCCAAAGGTCATGTAGATAGTAGTCATCTGAAGGAGGATTTGCACTCATGTTTTGCTGACTCCAAGATCAGCAGTTTATCCTATACTAAGATGATCTTTGCTGGTTCAAAGACAGAAACTAATTTTTTTGTCTTTATGTACAAAGACACTGTATACATAACAGGAACTTTATAAATACTTATTCATTTTAACTTAATACTGAAAAAGGTAGGTAATTGCTCAAATTGAAGCTTACTATTTTTAAATAATGTAAATTATGCTTCCAATTGAGGAAAAAATTGATCCCACAGATTTGAAATTATAAAACAGATGAACCAGGAGAGAATTACTTATTTTAAAAAAAAATTCTGTTTTTATGAAAGTTTTCACCAGTTCCCCACTTCCTCTAATTCAAAATAAATTTAATTGTACCAAAAAAACCCAAACCCAATGCAACCTATTTGTGTATACACCACATTTTGGGGATAGTAGCTGACATTTGTCCAACTCTTTAAACACTTTATCTGTTACTCTGTGGGATAGCCACTCTAGGTATAATCCCCATTTTACAAATGAAGAAAGTGAGACTTGGTGAGTAACTCAACTAAATATGAAGTATAAGCCAAGGACAAATTGGACAAACTGCAGATTTTACAATGCTTTGTCATTGCTAGAAGACTTCCTTAAATCATAGTCTGGTCTGAGCTAGTATTTATCTTCCCAAAGACAATCAACTTTGTCATTTTTTTTCATATGATGAATCTTTGACAAAGGTTGCCTACAATCCAGACATAGCTTTTTGGCTGCATTTATGCTTAGAGATATTTGTATTTCCAGAAAGAATTCAAATGTTTTCATAATCCTTAAGTGGGATTTGTTCTAAATACATCCATATTTTATTCAAAGTTGTGAAAGCATATTATTCTCTTTGTGGCCAAAATGATTTAAATTGTCCAATATGCTCTTTTAGAAGTGATATGTCAAGTCTTCATTTATTCACATCCTCCATGGGGGCATGCAAAGAAACTAAACTTATAGAGTACTATTTTCTCTTCCTAATTGGAACTCCTCAGAAGCTAGTTGGTACTTTCTGAAGTGCTTGATTCAAATGTAGATACTTCTAGTAAAAGTCACATTTTATAGCCATAGCCTTAGTTAATCCCAGATAAATACCAGATTATTTAGTGTTATTTAGGAGTCAGCTGAGGATAAGAAGCAGAATTTAGGGAGGTATACTAAGAAAGGGGTAAACCTTTTGATGTATGATTTAATAAAGGTATCTACTTTCAATTTAGTTCAACAAATAATATGCTTTGAGTTTTGGTAAGAGAGGTGGGACAGCACTTCAGATAATTTTGCTTACTTCATAGTTGTCTAAAATGAGTCTTGGCAACACTATTCCAAGATTTTTTCCATTTTCCTGTTGGCTGACCTTTTGCTTAGAAAATACTTTACTTTCTTTTTTCTTTTTTTTTTTTTTTTCCTTTTTTCTTTTTTACAGTGACTATTTTAAGGTTGATTTTCTTAAGCGCTTTTCAATTATTCAGTAATCAACAAGAATTTGTTATGAGTCCCCATTGAGTTAGATGCTATTTAGAACCATTAGTTATCAAAATGTATATGGAAGATTTTCCACTGAGTGCATGTGGAATTGACATCCAATTAATTTCCCCCTTCATTCATGGGGAGAATTGTGGGAGGGAAGTCATTAGGAAGAATAAAATAGGGAGAGAGGAAACAACAAATGAAAGAATTAAGGTACTTGTTTCTGAAAGAGATGTAGGATTTCAAAGCTTAATTATATTTAAAATACTTAATTATCCTAAAACTTTACTGTAAAGAATGGTGTATTTGGTTAACTTACCTCAAAACTTTTATTATTATTCACCTAGGTTTTGCTTACTGAAATGATGGAAAGGTGTAAGAAACTAGGAAATAAGTAAGTATTTTGTCATTCCTAAAACATGAGTCAGACTGTTCTGAGACAGGTCTATTTATACACATGCTTGTAGACAGGCTTTTTGAAATTCTTCCATCTGATCAACCAGAAGCAGTTTTCAAAACTATTAACCTTTTTTTGATTGTCCTTAGAAGATATCAGACTTTATTGTTTTTCCTCATTGCCATTTTAGAGAGGATAAGCAATCATTCTCACTTAATTTAATTAGAAAGAGAAATCATTCATTCAGAAGCTTAGCCTTTTCTTTCTAGTTAATTAAGAGACATGCATAGCGGCAACTGCTTTTCCATGGCTAGGAGACGGAATAAGAAAGTATGGTTTGTACACTCTGCCTTGCATTTTGGTTATTTGCTGTCTATTAGAAAAGCTTTTTGCTCTGTTTTATGAAGCTTTAGTCTATTTCAATAGCCATTTAATGAGCACTTACTATCTTGGTGCCAGGTGCTATTTAGGATAAGAGAGAAGTACTAGACATGAGCCCTGATCTTTAGGATTGAATTGTCCAATTGAGGACTCAAGGGTTAAACATATTAAATAGAGAATAGTATATAATAGAGTGTAAGAGGCTGGATTTGAACTAGTCAGTTGTATATAGTTGTGTATACTACTAAAATTGTTAATATTTTAATAATATTGTTTTGATAAATTCTGCTATGAATATAGGGTGCTCACAAGAGAAGGTTTACTCCACATTATAATTTTGATTAAAGTTTTTGTAAGTTTGGAAATGTGTTGATTGGCATCTTGAAAAAAAACATGGGAAGGATCTACTATTATAGGGAAATTTATTAGACATTTATTAATTTAGTTTCCTTGTCACCATGGATTTATTTATTCACACATGTAAAACCTTTTTTTTTTTTTTTTTAGTAGCAATAAAGTAATGTGAATAGAAATTAGAAATGGGAAAGGTCTTTATTTTTTATTTATCTAGCTTCTGTTCTCCTTTCTGTTAACCTCCTTCTTTCCCTTCCCCTTTCTCTTCCTACTTCCCTACAAGATAAGACAAATTTCTACATCAACCTAAATATGTCTGATATTCTTTCTTTGAGTGATTTATCTAGCCTAATGTTTACTTATGTCTTTTCTTGAATATTATGAAGAAATCATCTTGTTTTCTCAAGTGATGGGCGATTTGTCCTCACCAACCCTTTGAAAGCATGTTTTTCTCTAAGTTGGCTTTTTTCCTTCAGTTTTTTAAAGCTTGTATTAAATTGCTATCAGTTATCTATTAAATCCCTGTAAATTGTAAATTGTAAATTAAAATGGCTTTTTGATTGATGGGAAGCACTGTTGATTGGTGTAATGTTTCTTGCAGTGCTCTGCTGTTGAATTCTGTGATGTCAGCATTCAGAGCTGAGTTTATTGCTACAAGGGCTATGGATTTTATTGGCATGATTAAAGAGTGTGATGAGTCTGGATTCCCCAAGGTAGGATTTTGACTTAATGTTTAGTGAGAGAACAAATAAGCAGTATTTAGTTGATAACTCACTGGAGAGAGAATCAGGTGTAATAGGTAACATAGTCCAAAAAGAATACAAATATAATCTCTGTTTCTGGTTAAAAAAAAATTAAAGATGATTTAGAGATTGAGATATATCATATGTATTTGCTGTACATCAGGCATTCTAATATTAAATTTTCTGGAATAATTCTCCATGAAATAATTTTAGTAGACTTCAGTCCTAGATTTTTAAAAATATTCTACCAACAAGTAATCATGAAAGACTATCCAGTAGAATATTTTCTCTATTAAAACAGAAGGAAATAGAATACTGGCCTTTTTTTAGTTTTTCACAGTTTAACCATGTGATTGTCTATCAGAGATTTAGAAATGGGCATTTGTAGAGGGCCAAAACTGTGGAGAAGTATACCTGAAACAAGAATAATTACAACAATGTGTTAACTCAGTGGAATTGATGAGATAATGGTTCTTTAGTTCACATATATCTAGTAGGAGATAATGATATAATCACTCTAGTTTGATATAATAATATAATCACTTTAGCTGGCACATACTCAGTATGCTGTAATGATATAATTATAATAGAGTATTTAAGGGCTGAGAGAACTGGGATACAGTCAGTCAGTCAGAGTGAACCGAATATGAAGGAGACAGACTTGAAGGAAACAATAAAGATTTTAGACTTTGTTCCTGACCATCCTTATGGTGATTATCCTACTGAGACCAATGCCTGTCCGCAGGACCTCCAGAAAGCTAGTCCAGACTTTCAACAGACATTCAAAACAATAACCTTGGGAGTTAGTAATTAAATTACTTCCATTTAAAAAACCTTACATGTTTTAAAACCCCAGGGTTTAGAGGGGGAAGGGTGTTCCTGACATTTAGTTGCTTATATATATAAAAAACAGAGATTCATACAGGAAGTAACAGAGCTGAGGTTTGAGCTTAGGTCATCTGACTCTGAAGGTAGTATTTCTTCCATTATGTCACATTGTCCACCAAGAGTAACAAGATGATTTGATATTTCTTCAGCATCTCCTTTTTCGCTCATTGGGATTAAACTTGGCTTTGGCTGATCCTCCTGAGAGTGATCGACTTCAGATATTGAATGAAGCCTGGAAAGTTATTACTAAATTGAAAAATCCACAGGTATGTTATTAGTCAAGACAGCAAATCTACTTTTAACCGTGTTCTACAGTATATATACATTTTTTCTTGAAGATATAATTATAAAACTATTTGCACTTCTATTTTTAGAAGAAATGAAAATCTTTATTCTTAAGCTTTTTATGCAGATGTTATCTGTATAGGTATTAATTTGATTTGTGCCTATGCCCATATACTTTGCCATCAAACCATGAAAGCATTAAAAAGTATTAAAAATATGATTAAAGGCTTATCTATTTACTTTAGATGAATGGCAGTCTGTGGATTAACCATTGGTAACTGAGCATAAATTAATATATAATCTATCAGTTGTGCTTTTATATAAATATTTATTAAAATAACAAGCATGCATATAATTACCAGTTATTGACATTTGTTTAACATGCTTTCAGAATTCTATAATATAAAGATTTTATTTAAAATCTTTATGAGAATGAGAACTGGTACCACTGAGTTGGGTAAGAGGGTTTCTTTCAGCAATCTGGTAAGCCCCCATGGCTTGCTTTATTGGTGTTGGACTTAGTATGATATGGACACTTGATTGGCTGAGCATGTGGCAGATCAAAACTTCCTAGTTCATGAAATTTGCCAGTCCTGTTAGGTGGCATTATGGAGATGTGCTAATCTACCTGATGAGGGAGAATTTTTAAGATACTTAAGCATAAATAATAAAGAGAGAATACAAAATAGACAATTTTGACTATCAAAGATTTAAAGCTTTTGCATGAAAAAAATTAATGAAGACACAGTTAGAAGAGAAATTGTAGAGTGGGAAAACATTTTGTCTCACAGGAAGTTTGACATAAATATAGAAGGAATTTACACAAATATTTAACACAGATTAATTTCTTAATCAATAAGTGATGGAAAGATATGACTTCCTTCTTCTTTCCCTCATTTCCCTTCATTCTTCCCCTATTCCCTTCCTTTTTATCCTTCATCCCTTCTTTCCTTCTTTGTCTTTTGCTTTTATATCACCTTTATTTTCTTTTCCTCTTCTATTCAGAGAGCCAAACCTTATTACAAAGAATAAAAAATTAAGGGGAAAAAAAAGTTCAGTATGTCAGTGGAGTCTGACAGTATAAGTATGTTCTACACTCATATCCTCCCACTCTCCAAAGAAGATAGGAAGGTGCATTTTCTCATTTCTTTGAGTCCAAACTTGGCTAGATGTAATCACACAATATTCAAATTTGATGATTTCTTTTGTATTTACATTTTTGTATTTTGACAAAGACACTTTACTCCAACTTCTGGGCCCAGGAGTCCTTTCCATCTTCATTACAAGGTCTTTTTCAGTGCTGAATCCATGTGAAGGTTCAGTCTTGGGGGAGTCTCACCATCTGCCAAAAAAGTTAGGTTCTTTTCCTTGCACACTTTGTATCTTTTTAATTCCACAATGGCACCATAAGGAAAATTATTCAAACCTTAGATTTTGGCTCATGTCTAAGGACTCTCCAAAATAAGGAGTAGAAAGGTACTTAATGTATAATGCAGATCAGCAATAAGACAGCTATTTAATCTCTTGTACACAAAAGAAATGCTTAATGAACTTAAGACTCTTGACATAAAAATTTAAATAAGCAGCAGTAATATATCTACTGTCATGCTTTGTCAGGATTTTGATATTTAAAATATTAAGATATGATACTGTTTATAGGACTAATAAATAATCATTTTACATTTTATCTCAGCCGTAGCACTGTTCAAACATTTTTCTCCAGGTCCATGTTTTCTAATGAGCCAGACCAGGACTTGGGCTTGTCCTTGGTTATCTTCTCCTTCAAGAAATACTATAGTAAGTGTAGGGGGTATCTCTGATAGTGTATCTAGCATCAGATGAAGATCTTAGGAACTCTGACGTCTCAGATTCACAAGAGTGCCTCTAAGGGTAGACGTGCCCATATTGGGATTGCTGTGTGGTCATATATACCCAAGGAAGGAAACACATCATAGAAAAAACAACCAGAGTTGTAGAACAGTTGCCATCCTACTAGGGTGGAAAAGGTTACCCCTTTCTTAATTCTCACAGGAAGTCTCAAGAGTTGCATGATGCCACCTGGAGGACGAGAATGAACTCTGCTTTAGAGCTGTCTCTCATTTTTAAGTGATGTGTCTCTCTACTCTCCCTATACCAGTGCTCACTGGATGGAGAGAGGATCAGAGAACTACCATGCAAGTTTTGGCAAATGACCTTGAGAAAACATTCTCCGAGTCACTAAAAGAAATGCATATTAATGAAAATAAAAACAAAAGCAGTGTTAGAGAGGCTATAAATAAAGACACACATTGTTGCATTCTTAGTGGAACTATGAAATGGATCCGGTTGGTTTGGATTTAAAATTGGAATTATGCAATAAAATGACTAAATTGTCCATTTTCTTTGATCTGAAATTCCACTATTGGGATTACATCCCAAGACAATGAGACAGGAATAGTGGTCTACTATATGCCCAAATATTTGTAGCAGTGCCCTTTGGGGTAGCAAAAAAAAGGAAACAAAGTGGATGCTCCTTAAAAGATACATGGAATATTAATATGATGGAATATATTGTATAGGTAGAAATGATGAAAGTAAGGAATTGAAAGAAACTTAGGAAGATCTGTATGAACTGATACTAGTTAAAATAAATAGAACCAAAGGATTAATATGGAAGTTGAATTCCGAGTACTATAAAAATCAATAAAGTTACCTAAGAAGAGATAATGAAATATATTTCTTGTTTTAAGGCAGATAGATGGTGGACATTAGATGGAATGTTGTATATATTTTTAGATACAAACTGCATAAAATGTTTTTGCTTAATTGTCTTTTTTTGTTACAAGGGAGAAATAAATGTGAGGAATTGTGTGGGAAAACTATGATATAAACAAAAAAATCATAAGTAAAATTAATTATTAAAGAGAGAATTTTTTAAAAATTTCAACATTTTGACACATAATTTAGTACTTTATCAAACTTTAGCTATTAACAACCTTTCTGTCATTCTGGTTGTGTCTCAGGTGGAGGAAAACAACATTCATTGAATTTTACTTTTCATTTAGTCAGAAGCAGTCCTGGGACTGGTTCTGGTTCTGGTTCCATAGGGTTTTGGAGCAAATGTGGTATCAAATGTCCTATATTGGCAGTTCTTCTAGCCTTCTATCTCAGTTAAATCTTTGAATTTTATTTCTGTTTTTCAACCTTTTAGAACAAGTCTTCAATTACCTGCTTATCAGAAACAAGGGATTAATTTGTCTTTTAAACATTTTCGATTATTTCCTGGAATATAATATTCTCTACTCATATTTTTTTTAAATGAGATTAAAAACTAATTTTCTTTCATGGTTCCTTTATCTTCTACTGTCACAAAAAAGGAAGAGAAAGATTTGTTGTTATATACCACATTTTCTTGTGACTGTCTTTCCAGTCATACATTTTCTCATAACCAGTCTTATTATTAAATTCACTTAAATTTTCCAGAAGAGAATTGAAATTTTCAATTAATTTCTTTACTAAACTCTGTCAGCTTTTATTTTATAGCAAAGATCCAATGACACATATTGCTTCTTAAAGTATGAGAGTCTCTTTCTCTCACATTTTAAACACATCATAGAGATATGTGGATTCCTCTATAATAACTAAGAGAAAGATTCATCCAATTCCTGAAAAGATGGACATCTATTTTATTAAGATTTTCATTATTGAAAAGAATACACAATTCCCAAACAACTTAGAGTCACATCTTGAAAAGTGATAGATAACAAATACATTGTATGAATGTATGAATGTATTTTGTATGTATGGTTAATCAAATCTCTCTATAAATGCTTCTAAAAATTGAATTTGGCAATAGGCAAAATATAGTTGGGATCGCTTATAAACAAAGTGGGGAAATAAGACATTCATATAAAAATAACTGGCAGCAATACAAGGCAATATGTAAGTGCTGAAATGGTAGGTTCAGAGTCATAAAGTTCATATGAGGGAAATTTTATTATAAGGTAGTGATACTAGTATTACTCTGAACTGTTTTCTGTATAGGAGGACATGAGTACACTTCATGCTTACTTGGATATTGGTACTGATTGAATTCAGTGAAATCTCACTGTTTTGTAACTAGTGCTTGTTATAAAAATAATTTACATTTTCTTGTAGGACTATATTAATTGTGCTGAAGTATGGGTAGAATATACGTGCAGGCATTTCACGGTATGTCACTACTCTAAAATTTTTTGAAAAACTTTCTTTTTTCCTGTTTTACCAGAGGTATTCATGCTTTTTCATAGTTACAAGAAAAAGTTAGATTAGTGCATTGTATTTATATGTAATTACATGTAATTGTTATATAACATAAGTAGTATTTTATTACAGTTCTAAGCAAAAAGCATTTATTTAGCATCTTACTATGTGTCTGTTCTAGTGAAAGGCACTGGCAAAAAGCTGAAAATATTTTCCCTTTCTTCAAGAAGCTTATATCCTACTGGGAAAAACAACATATATGGACATGTATAAATATGAAATATGTGCAAACTAGACAATCAAATAATTTTGGAGGAAGCCACCAGCAGCTGAAGGATCAAGCTAGACCTTTTATAGTAGAGTGGCACTTGGGTTGAACCTTGAATGAAGCTAGTGATTCCAAGAGGTGGGGCTGGGGCAGGAAAACACACTAAATCCCAGGGATGCCCTTTACAAAGGCATAGAAACAGGAGATGGAATATTGAATTGGGAGGTGAGCAAGGAGGTCAATTTGGCCAGACCATAGAGTGTGTGAGGAGGAGTAAGGTGAAATTAATCAGTAAGGACAGATTAGAACCTAGTTGTCAAGGGCTTTAATATTTTTATATTTATATTTTAATATTATGCCTGAAGAGATAGGTATGATATCCATCAGAATCTTTGAAAATGGGATTAAAATTGGTTTTTCGGGAGAGCAGCTGTATTGTTTAGTTATAGATATCTTTCCAGATGGTTTGTAGGAATTCCATACCATCATAGACAAGTGATATGATTTGTATTTCTTCTTTTAAATTTCATCTTCAAAGTACATTTTGAGGGAAAGGAGTCATGGGTTCTTTTGTGTGTTCTTTTGTTAGAAAAATTTTTACAAATTGTTGTTCACAGTGTGTAATTTTCCCTCATATAGAAACGGGAGGTCAATACTATTTTAGCAGATGTCATCAAACACATGACTCCTGATCGGGCATTTGAAGATGCATATCCACAGGTGACAGAATTTTTTCTTTGTTAAGTTTCTTCTTATAAAACTGAGTTATCATGAAATGAATTGCTTACTATATTCAGTTCTAGAAAATTTTTGTTGGTCAAAAATTAGTTTATATAGTGACATAATGGTCCAGAATTTATATTTGAGACTGATTTTGAATTCAAATGAATAATAGGTATGATGGATGTTTTAGAGAGAGGTTAAGTTATGGGCTGGCCTAAATGATCTTTGAGGTGCAGCTAAGTGAGGCATTGACTAGAGTGTTGGGCCTGGAGTTGGAGACTCATCTTTCTGAGTTCAAATCTAGTCTCAGATGCTAACTATGTGACATTAGGCAAGTCACTTCACTCTGTTTGCCTCAGTTTCCTTATCCGTAAAATGACTAGAGAAGGAAAAGACAAACCACTCCAGTGTTTTTGTCAAGAAAATCCCAAATAGGGTCACAAAAATTTGGATATGACTAAAATGACTGAAAAGTAACACAGATGATCTTTGAGATCATCATTTAAAGAATTCTCTTAGTATTTTTATTTCAAATACATTGTCCATTACATTGTTAAAAAGGTCAAACCTAATAACTCAAACTCTTAAGCAGCTGAACTTTCTGACACTTAACCCTAGTAGAAGTGTTGTTACAGTGTTTTGTTCTGGTGCTTTTCCTTTTAAATCATGATTTAAAATGAAAATTTCCCCACTTCACCCCCAATGAATAAAAACTGATTTTTTTCTTCCTCTCACTCTCTGCTCCCCAATTAAAAAAACAAAACTTAGATTTATTTTTAAAAAGTAGTTTTCTAGAGATGTTTGGGAATCAATCCACATTCATACCAGTTTTCTGCCTCCTGTTGGGTCTATGGTCTTTGACAAACAGAATTGTTATATGCAATTTTGACCCTGAGAACTATTGCAGTTTCCTATAATATAAGATGTTGTTATTTTCATTGTTTATTTTACAAGAGTTTTAAGTGATAAAAGTTTGAAACTATGAAGAAACTAAAGTTAAAACAACTGATTCCTTGAACCACATCCTTTTATATCCAAAACTGATTTATTTCCAAATTAAAAATGTGTAATATATATGCATATATATGTACACACATTCAGTATATATGTGTTTGTATCTATTAAATAAATAAAATGTGTACATTTTCTTTTTTAGCTTCATTCAATAATTAAGAAAGTTATCGCCTACTTTCACGATTTTTCAATTCTTTTCTCAATGGTAAGTGAAGATTTTAGATTATTTTAGTTTGTCTGTATGTATGTATATGTGTGTTTATCCATTTATGGGTGCATCTAGCAATGTCCTGAAAACTCTAGAATAATTTCTTACCTTCCAGAACAGTAATTTAATTTTGTCTTCTGCTGCTATAATTTACTTTGGCTATAGTTGTCTAAATGAATCCTCATTATTACATTATTTGGAGGAAAGCTGCATTAATGAGATTTCTCTAATTAGCATTAACACCAGGCAAAATGGTAAAGGAGGAAAGTTTATTTTCAGTCTCTTTCTACTTTTGTTTTATGCTTATCTTTTACTTTCTTATGTGTCCATTTCCTCTCTGCTCAGAAACTGCTTCTTCTCTGCTCAGAATTTCACTATGATATCAGACCCAAGCTCCTGCTCTTGAAGAAATGCTCCCTTAACTCCTAAATAACTTTTCCCTAAACTTCTGTTTCTTTGAGGCAACTGATCTCTGATTTTTGGTTGTTCTAGGGAATTTCCCTCACCAAAACAATTTTCCTTAATGTAAGAATTCTTTTTTTTTTTTTTAAAGTGTGAATTTCAAGAGAGGGGTGTGTGTGTGAAAATGTTATCTTTTTAAACCTCCAACTAAAATTTAGCATTTTCTTCAGTTATGGATTTTCAAAAATTGAATTTTACTTTATTTTCAGTTCTGAATTATCTTCCTCTTTCTTTTTCCTTCCCATTTCTTGAGAAAGCAAGAAAAACAAAACCCTACATTATCTATATTTCCTCCTTTTCCTCCCAGACTCCCATCTGCACTGAGTCCATCCTATTTCTATCTAGAGGTGGTGGATGATATGTTTCATCATGAGTCTTCTGGAGTTGTGGTTGATATTTATTAAAGTTCTTAGGGCTTAATTATAAATTTTTTAAAAAGACAATATTCTTTAAAAAGGTCCATCACTTTTACCAAGATTGCCACTAATTTGGTGTCAGTAATACAAAGAAGATTCAGAACTCCAGCTTTACAATATGGAGTGAATAAATTAATCAACAAGCATTTAATGAACCCTATTTTGTGTTTAACTTGATGCTAGATCTCATATAACTGAAGGAGAAAGAATGAGCACTTCAGAACTTTCTTTATTACTGATAAACGTGAGCTTTTTGTTCAACTGTGGTTACATTTTTGTACTATGACAGACATTTTACATGTTACTAGCAGAAATATGAGGTTAGTTCTTTAAGGATACAGCCTTCAAAGTACGGTACACATCCATTACTGTTATTTAAAAAAAAATACTCTAAGGAAGTTAAATTGAATAATTTCCTGAAGTGTAGCAATGAAATTCTTTTCCTTTTTGATGTCTTCCAGGACAGCAGTAAATCTGACATTCTTCTCCTTGATCTCCTGTCCAAATTGGTCATTTTATCCTGTCTCGCTTCCAAACCTTTTTCTTTTTTTCTTTTTTTTTTTTTTGAGATATTATCTTTTTTCTTTTCTTTTCTTTTCTTTTTTTTAATAACTTTTTATTGATAGAACTCATGCCATTATCCCTTGCATTCACTTCTGTTCCGATTTTCCCCCTTCCTCCCTCCACTCCCTCCCCCATATGGCAAGCAATCCTTTACATGTTGAATAGGTTACAGTATATCCTGGATACAATATACGTGTTCAGAACTGAACAGTTTTCTTGTTGCACAGGGAGAATTGAATTCAGAAGGTATAAATAATCCGGGAAGAAAAACAAAAATGCAAGCGGTTTATATTCATTTCCCAGTGTCCTTTCTTTGGGTGTAGCTGCTTCTGCTCATCTTTGATCAATTGAAACTGAATTAGCTCTCTTTATTGAAGAGATCCTCTTCCATCAGAATACATCCTCAAATAGTATCATTGTTGAGGTATATAATGATCTTCTGGTTCTGCTCATTTCACTTAGCATCAGTTCATATAAGTCTCTCCAAGCCTCTCTGTATTCATCCTGCTCGTCATTTCTTACACAACAGTAATATTCCATAACATTCATATACCACAATTTACTCAACCATTCTCCAATTGATGGGCATCCATTCATTTTCCCAAACCTTTTTCCACTTGAGTTTTTTTCTGAGCTTGTTTTTCCATGCCATTCTGTTATCTTGCATTATTTTGTCTACTGTATTAATTTTCTCTTGGGTTGAGTGAAATTAAATTTTATAAATTTTTCTGTTTTCCACTTTTCTCATCATTTCTCCCTGAGATTTCTTAGTCTTATTTAGTTGTTTCTTTTATTCTTTTTGTCATATTTTTGGTAAGTTTTGGTTCATAAGTGAGTTTATTATTCATCTGAGCATATCTTTCAGGATGTCATGCTTTGTTTTCAGTGCAATTTTTGATGCTGTTTTGCTATTCATTTTTATCCTGGCATTCTTTGCCTTCTTACATGTAATCTTTTTAAAAAAATTATCACAGATTTTCTTATTTACTTGGAAATTTTCAGTAATTTTTTTTTCTTTTTGATATTTCTGTTTCATTTTTGAGGGGAACATAGGAAAGCCGGATGCCTTGTGACTTCACTCTTTCTGAATGTCCCTCCTTGGTTTTCTGTTACTATTCTCTTTCTCTCAACTTAGCAAGAACTCCAATCATACAGGCTCGTAGGTTACAAAACTCCACTTAAATATGACAGTTGAGAGATTTAGAACATCTATATTTAAAATGTTTATTAATTTTTAGTCAGTTGCACATTTTTCCCCCCAGAGGAGGGAAATATGAGTTAGATTTTAAAGGATTAATAGATACGTAATGTTGAAGCTATGGGGGACAAGAATATTTCATCATTGTGAAAATGTAGAGCATGCCATAAGATTTAGTAGTTCAATAAAGTTTGACTAATACAAAGACATGGGGATAAGTAGCATTATATAAGACTGGAATTGTAAATAGTCTTAATTCTATAAGATCTTTGGTGCTAAGCAAAAGAACTTGAACAATAGTAGAGAATCCCTAATGATTTTTAAAAAGAGATTTATTTATCAGGAAGATGAATCTGTTTGAAGAATTAATTAGAAATGAAGAAAGAGTAAATCTTGGACTATCAGACTAGATTCACACTAAGCTTTTCATATGATCACAAAATCATAAAGAATCTTGAGAGACTATTTAGACCAATGTTTCTTCAATGAATTTGATTATTTAAAACTTTTGGAGGTTTGAAAATATATTGTCCAAATCAACAAATACTGGTCTGGGCCATGGGATAATCTCCTTGAAAATATTGGACCAAATTAGAGCAATTCAATTCAGCAACTACTTATTAAGTACCTACTACGTGTAAGAAGATGGAGTTTACATTTCTATTGGGGCAGGAGTAATATATATACTAAAAAATTTTATACAAAGTAAAAACAAAATAATTTTTTTCTGGTAAGCTTCACTAATAATTTCAGAGGTTAAGATGTAGCTTTTAAGAATATAGCTAAACTGTACCTTGATGGCAGAGAAGGCTTTTAAGAGGCAGAAGTGGAGGACAACTTGTATAGAGAAGTAGATTGTCTTATGTATCAACTAGACCAGTTTTCTGGAATGAAAGCAAAAAGGAGAGAGATATCAAAATAATCTGGAGCCAGATCGTGAATGGTTTTAAATACCAAGTATAGGCATTTGTGTATTATCTCAGAGGCAATAGAGAGCCTTTGAAGCTTTTTGAACAAAGACCTAATATGGTCAGATTTGTGTTTTAGGAAAAGCTACTTTGGTCCTTTGAAAGAAGAGAGACTAGAAGGTTATTAGTTCTGAGGATATTGTGGTCATCCAGGTACTAGGACTGTAGGACCAAATTAGGGATTCCAGGCTATATGAGTGAAGAAATAGAGATGGTGAGAGATGTTATGGAAGTAGAATCAATATAACCTGGCAAGTGATTGAACATATGGGGAGTGATGGACAGTGAAGAGTCAAAGATAAAACTGATACTCAAATCCTGGTGAGTAGTTCTATGTAACTACTATAATGGGATTGGTAGTATCTGGGCAGGGCTTTTTTTAAAGAAGGGAGAGATTTGAATGTGTTTGTAGGAAGGAACCAGTAGAATGGGAAAAGTTGAGATTTGGGTGTATTAGAGTGGGGTAATCTGCTGGAGAAAACAGGAGAGAGTGAGATCTACAACACATGGAGAGGGATTGGTTTTGGGAAAAAGAAGAGCCAATTTCCATCAAAGACTGAGCAGATGAGGGAAAAATGGATGATGATAATAGAGAAGGTTGTTAATGATGAATGACTTGGGTTTTGTTTTGTTTTGTTTTGTTTTTGGTAAGTACCTTAGCTTTTTATGGATGGAGAGAGGGTTCTATAAGAAACTTACGGGGAAAAAGTGTTTTGAAATAGCCATCGCTGAGTTGAAATTAGATAACATAAATTTGTCATTGTCCTTGTTAGTGTATTTATGTGACTTGTTTCTGCTCCATTGAATACAACATGAATAGAATTTGTAAAGGTGTATGAAAAAGGAAAGATAATAAATTCTCTTTTATATCTCTTGAATTTGAGATGCAATGAGATATGCATTTAGAAATATCCAACATGCAGCTGGGTTGAGTATCTAGAGGTGAGGAGAGATTAGGGTTGGATATGTAGGTTTTAGAATCATCTAAATAAGTTAAGTAAATCCAAGAACAGCTAGATAGTATAGAGTGGATAGAGTGCCATGCCTGGAATCAGGAAAGCATCTTCTTTAATTAAATCTTGCCTTAGACTTATGACTTTGTGCAAGTCACTTAACATGATTTACCTCTGTTCTTCATCTGTGAAATGAGCTGGAGAAAGAAATGGCAAACTACTCCAGCATTTTTGCCAAGAAAACCCTAAATGTGGTCATGAAAAGTTGGACATAACTGAAAAACAACTGAACCACAACAAAGTGAAACCATGGGAGTTACATGTAATTAGCTAGATAAAGAAGATGGGCCACCACAGTCAACAGGACATGCTCTCACAAAAAAGATGGATTAGAAAAAGGATGAAAGCCAAGAGAAGAAGAGGAGAGGATTGTTAGTAGTGTCAGTAGGTCTTTGTTCAAAAAGCTTCAAAGACTCTCTATTGCCTCTGAGATAATATACAAATGCCTATACTTGGTATTTAAAACCATTCACAATCTGGCTCCAGATTATTTTGATATCTCTCTCCTTTTTGCTTTCATTCCAGAAAACTGGTCTAGCTGATACATAAGACAATCTACTTTTCTATACAAGTTGTCTTCCACTTCTGCCTTTTAAAAGCCTTCTCTGCCATCAAGGTATAGTTTAATTGTACCTTAGTAGAGAGGCTAAGAAATCTAGTCAGAAAAGGCCATTATATTTAGCAACTGTAGGTATCTTATGAAAAGAGCAATTTCATTCCTGGTTTAGAAACAGAATGATAAGAAGGGAAATGACTCTATCTGACTTTTTCTGTCAGTTGTACAATTAAAGGGAAAAATGCTATAGGATATAATGCTATGGAACTAAGGAGATGGCCAAGTCGAGTGAAGATTTCTTAATGATAGAGAATGTTTCTAGGCATATCTGAAGGAGCAAGTGGATAAGGAAAGATTGAGAACAAGAGGATGAGAATGAATATGTGAAAAATTTACAAGAAGGCTCCTGGAGGAAATTAGAGTGAATGGGATCCAAGCCACTAGCAGAGGGATTAGAATTGTCAAGCGACTGGAGCAACAGAGAAAGGATTGGGACATGATGTTGAAGGGTTTGGAGGTATAGAATTGGGGAAAAGAGTAGCTTCCAGTGGCTACTTTTCTCTCAGTATAAAGTAGGAGGTGAGGTTCATTGCCTGGAGGGAGAAGATGGTTTGAGGAGAGAAGTCATGGAATGGCTCTTGTGGAGAGTATGCTAGAATCAATCAAAGAATAAAAATATTGCTTTACAGAAAGATTTGAGGGCCTGGTTGAGATTGAATGATATCAATTTGTAGAAGATCCAGTCAGCATAAACTGAGCTTTTTTCCAAGGTAATAAATTGTTGTACTAATAAATATTTTTGATGTAAATAATTTCTCATTTAAT
Organism: Antechinus flavipes; assembly: GCF_016432865.1. Lineage (NCBI taxonomy): Eukaryota > Metazoa > Chordata > Mammalia > Dasyuromorphia > Dasyuridae > Antechinus > Antechinus flavipes. Next base: position 264,996,464 of record NC_067398.1, on the reverse strand, counting down.
ACTTTAGAACAGGGGTTCTTAACCTGGGGTCTGTGAACGTGTTTAAAAAATTTTTGCATAACTATATATCAATTGATTTCCTTCTGTAATCCCATATATTACATTTTATATTTTTAAAATTATTCTTCTGGGAAAAGATCATAGGCTTCACCAGACTGATAAAAAAGTTAATAACACAAAAAATTTGAGAACTCCTGTTTTAAAGTGAAAAAATGTCATTGATAGTTAAATTTCCATATAGACTCTTTATTTGCATTGAGTAGAACATTAGGATTCTCTTCAGCACAGTTTAGGAAAGAGTGATTTATAGATTTTCCTTTCAGACAAGAACATCCTTGAATCACTATAGATAGATGGGAATTAATATTGTTTTTTTTTTAATCTTCAGAGAAATATTCTTCAAATTCTTTCCAGTAATCCATATTAATTAGATGTGCTCGGTTATTTTTAGGAGAAATTCTTGCCATTTCTGGATATGTTCCAAAAAGAGAATGTCCGAGTGGAGGTTTGCAAGTGCATTATGGAAGCCTTTATTAAGTAAGTATGAAAGCATTCTTGAGTCAAATGTATTAATGAAAAAATGTATTTATTTTTGCATTTATTATCCTTTGCATTTACAACATATTCTATATGTTCATTTATAATAAGTTAATATTGTTAATAGCCTTACTATTATCAGATTGTGATAATTTTTGAATATGAAGCAAAAGGAACAATTAATAATAATAATAATAACATGTTTGGATAATTATTAGTTCTATAGTTCTGAGTTAACTTGTTTTTAAATCAAAAAGTGCCTCTCCTTAGTACCTTGAAAGCACCATTTACATTATGAATTTAATTCATTATTTTCTGTTAGCTCTGTGTGCTTCTATAAAGGCCAGAATATTTAAGTAATTATTCTGATTATTCTATGAGCAGATTCTATTCTCAAAAATGAATGACTTTTTTTTATGGCAGAATTTACATCATTATTTGGTGCCTTATTTATGAAATAACAGTTTTTTATGATTAGGAAGGAATATGAGTACTCTAATTTATATAACTTTGCTACAATAATTTTATCTTTATTACTTATTATGTAAATCGAAATTATACATTTACTTGACAGTTAATATTCAAAGAAAGAAAATATGTTGAAGATACCCCAGAACATATTGGCAATATATCTAAAGGGCTGATTTTCAATTTATTCTTACTGTTTTCAAATTTTCAGCATGTATGAAGTAGTAAGGTTGCTACTTGAAAAAACAACTAACTTCTTCCCCCCCAAAACAAACAAACAAGACCTTGTCATTTACTAGTACACTGATCCATTTCTGCTGCAAATTAGGTAAATGCCCTTTTGTAAACAAATAAAGGGTTTTGGTTTTTTGACCTGACATTATGCTTTTTCATTGTCTTAGAACATTCCAGTGCTCTCTATAGCTTTTACCTTTTATCTTTAAATATTTTTTAGACATCAGCAAGAACCTACCAAGGATCCTGTCATCCTGAATGCTTTACTGCATGTTTGTAAGACAATGCATGACTCTGTGAAGTAAGAGCCCATTCAGATATGTGAATCATTGATTTCTAATGTGGTGAATGTTAGATTAGATATCCCGAGTTCATATTAAAAAGTTATTGGTTTAAAATGCAACCCTGACTATCTTCATGTGTTATAACTTTGTTTAGCTCATTAAAATCCTCTCTGTCAAAGAGCTAATGAGGGTATTTTGTTGCTTTTGCTGATGGAAATGAAGTATAATCTTTTGATAAATGAAAGACAGAAATGAAATAGCAGATGGTTTTTGAAGTGATTAAAAAAATAGCCTGTTATATTTCAGTGAACTGAGATGAAATGCTTTTGAGAGTCTTCTCAAAACAGCAGGTAATAGAACATTTATCCAATAATATATTATTTTAATTAAAACTAATTACCAGCTAATTATTTCAGATTCAGACAAAATATTGGAATTGTACAAGTGAAGGACAGCTTTGTTCTGTAGATTATCTAGACTGGAGTCTGAAAGAGCTGCTTTCATCATAGTTAAGAGGAGGAATCCTTTCAGAATTCTGTGCAAAGGGCCAAATGATTACTTCTGCCATTTTCTGTTTGTTTTTTAAGTCAGTTATCACATTGTGGGTACACTTAAGTGGAGGAAGGGATTTAAAGTTCTGATTCCTGAGATTCTTAAATCATAGAAATGTCATCACTGAAAACTGATATGAGTTCAAGTAAGGAAATTGATTGGTTTATTGTCATATGCTAAAAGTGAATTTCAAAATTTGGTTGTTTTAGAAATTGCTACATATTTATAATTTTCAGTTTCTTACAAATCATTGTGTGACCATTCAGATTATTGATAGTATTCACTTGGAGAAAAATGGAAGCAGGAATTGTGTAGTGTAGTAAGATAGAGAAACACGTAATATTATTAATAGAGATCAGTAGAAATAGTGAAGTCCTTGAATTTGGATGTGAATGGATAAAAGTACAAATAAAGCAACAAAATAACCTCATGAAAGGAGAAATTATTTTCTCCACGTTAAAATATTCTTCCATCTCTCTTAATCCTCTTTTTGTTTAGGGGCTTAAATAAGGATTTAGGGGCTTAAGTAAACATTTAAATGTTTTCCTTTGCCTTACCCCTAATTTTATTTGTTTTTCCCTCAACCTTTTATATAGCTACCTAAATATTTATAGATTGACCTAATATGTATATTATATATATGTACAAATATAAATATGTATATATGCCATATAAACTTGAGGGGAAATCTGTATGTATATATGTGTGTATATATATATATTATATATAGTCAAAATAATCTATTTCTATAGACATATACAGTCAAAATTTCTCATGACGAGCTTTTTGATTGTGTTTTTTGCTAGCTTTTGCATTAAAAAAAATTTTTTTTTTAGCTTTTACATTTTAAAGAATGCTTTTTGTTGTACAAAATGTATATTACAAAGGAATACCAATAAATGTCACTTGAGAAATATGAAAGACATTTTAGCAAAATTATCTTCAATTAAATAGAAGATAAAAATGTCTAGTTTGTGATTAAAAAGCCAACCAAGTTAAAATTTTTATAGTTGTGTTTTTTAACTTTTAATATATTTACATGAGAAAATGAATTGTTTCCATTGTCAGTAATGCAAGTCCATTATTTACAGCGCACTTACCCTTGAGGATGAAAAGAGAATGTTGGCAGTTTTAATTAATGGATTTATAAAAATGGTAAGTGGTGGGGAGAGTAGAAGTTTAATATATTTGAAAAGTGTGTATATATGTGTATGTGTATATATATACATATATAATTGTATATAACATGTATATATGTATACATACACAAATGCATATACACATACATATATATATACATACACACAAAAAAACCATAACTTTTTCTTGAATTTTGTTAGGAAATTTTCTCTATATTTTTGTTAGAATTATTTGAATATTCCTTAATCAGTCTAAGTATCTTATCATTATTTTGATTTATATTTTGCTAAGTTCCCACATGTACTGGACATGTCCTCTCTTTGATAAGGAAACTTTGAGGTAAGAATTAAAGTCACTACTTAAGTTTGAAAATGGTATCATGCTCAGCAGCTGGCTTGCTTATAGGAAATGAAATGTGGAATTGAATATGGATAATAAGTTAGATTCATGAGCCCATATTAGAAACTGCAGCAATACATTTTATTATCCCCTTGATTTTTAGATACTCATTTATAATGTAGTGTTTATAGTTTTGCTTTGCTTTTTCTGGAAGTCATGGAAACTAATGTTTTTTTTTTTTAAATTTTTATTTAATAATTACTTTATATTGACAGAATCCATGCCAGGGTAATTTTTTTTTTTTTTTACAACATTATCCTTTGCACTCGTTTCTGTTCCAATTTTTTTCCCCTCCCTCTCTCCACCCCCTCCCCTAGATGGCAAGCAGTCCTTTATATGTTGGATATGTTGCAGTATATCCTAGATACAATATATGTTTGCAGAACCGAACAGTTCTCTTGTTGCATAGGGAGAATTGGATTCAGAAGGTATAAATAACCCGGGAGGAAAAACATAAATGCAGATAGTTCACATTCGTTTCCCAGTGTTCTTTCTTTGGGTGTAACTGCTTTTGTCCGTCATTTATCAATTGAAACTCAGTTAGGTCTCTTTGTCAAAGAAATCCACTTCCATCAAAATATGTCCTCATACAATATCGTTGTCGAAGTGTATAATGATCTCCTGGTTCTGCTCATTTCACTTAGCATCAGTTCATGTAAGTCTCGCCAGTCCTCTCTGTATTCATCCTGCTGGTCATTTCTTACAGAACAATAATATTCCATAACATTCATATACCACAATTTACCCAGCCATTCTCCAATTGATGGGCATCCATTCATTTTCCAGTTTCTAGCCACTACAGATAGGGCTGCTACAAACATTTTGGCACATACAGGTCCATGGAAACTAATGTAAAGAAACAAGAAGTATTCAGTGGAATTCTAACAATCATGTTGAAGACACCAATATTAAATTTCTCTTTGGATAAAAATAGAGAGAATTCTGAGGAGTCAGTCTTACTGACCATGTAGTCATATATCCAAAGATGGGAAAAGGGAGAAACTTCTTTGATGAGAAGTTTCTTTTCACATATTTACTTGGTATCCACAAGCCACCTAGAATAGCAGCTTTATTAGGATTGGGAGAGATTTCATATGATTCTTATTGGGAAAACACTTGACAAATGACTTTAGAGGGCAGATAATATACTTTTGAAAAGACCATATCCATTATAAAATTCATTTAGTTCTCTTTTCAGTGCTTTCCCCTAGTAATCTATTTCATTTTAAAATCTTGAAAATCTCTTACAAATTAGAGAACAACAGATACCTCATATCCTGAGGGAAATTTAAAGTCATTTTAGATTGTTGTTTAGTCATTTAGTTATATCTGAATTTTTATGACTCTGGATCATACTGTCCATGGGTTTTCTTGCCAAAGGTATCTGAAGGTTTGCCATTTTTTCTGAAGAGGTTAAATTACTTGCCCAGGGTCACATAGCTACTAATTGCCTGAGGCCAGAATTGAATTCAAGTCTTCCTGACTTTAAGGCGGAGTGTTCTATCCTCTGAACCTTCTAGCTGCCCATTTTAGATTAGGGAATATTTAACTCTTTTGTATCATGAACTCTTCTGTTTTAGAATAGGGACTATTTAATTTGGTTTTTTTTTTTTTTTGTGGGTCAGCTAGAAAACTCTAAATGGGGTTATAAAGAGTCTGACACAACTGAATAATAACAAAACTTTTTTGTGTGTTATGGACCCCTTTGCCAGTCTGGTGAAACAGACCACTTCTCAGAATGTTTTAAAATTTAATATTTTATTTTTCTCCAATTAAATATAAAAACAATTTTTAACATTAATTTTTTAAACATTTTGAATTTCAAATTCTCTCTTTCTCTCTTTGCCCTATTGTTGGGCAAACTCCATCAATAGAATATATGTCTCAGTTTTTCACATCCCTTTCAATTTAATCATTTTTTTCTGTCATATTAGCCAATCTTATAGGTATAGAGTGGTTACTTTAATTTGTATTTACCGAATCAATAGTGATTTTTGGAGCATTTCTTCATATGCCTGTAAGATAGGTTTGATTACTTTGTCTGAAAAGTCCCTGTTCATTTCCTTTAACTATTTATCAATTGGGGAATGATTCTTATTTTTACAGATTTAATTCAGTTTTATCTATATATTTGAGAAATGATGCCTTTATCAGAGAACTTTCTGTAAGTTTTTTTCCAGTTATGATTACTTTGTTTTTCTCTCCATCCTATTTTCCCTTGTTTATTCTTCTCTTACTTTCCTTTTACCCTGTCCATCCTCAAAGGCATTTTGATTCTGACTGCTATCTCCCCTTCTTTCCATTAGCTCCACTTCCCCTTCCCCTTCTACTTTCTTCTTGAATAAGATAGATTTCCTTTTTGAGCCAATTTTAATGAGAATAAATTTCATGTGCTCTTTTCCAAATTAAAAATACTTCTACATGCATAAAATATATTAGGAAATCAATTTCATTGAAACATACTTATCAAAAAATATCTTTAAGTTCATGGATCCCACATTTAGAATTCTTATTCAAGATAAAATATAAAAATGACAATATTTTTTCAAGTTTTATTGCCCATCACTAAGAAGAAACATGGAAAATTGGTCTATTCTAGGAGATATATCTTGTCAAATGAGTAAATATGCTTAGGACTAAATGGCTTTGAAATTTTTCTTAAACAATGCTTATCATAGCAGTAAGTCATTTTCATCATGATTATAAGAAGCCTAGTGGGTATGTAGACAATTGTATTAGATCTCTGATACATTGTTCTAGGTACTGCCCTAATGAGAAATTTAGCCTCTCAGAAGCAATTAAACTTCTAGCAACATGAATCGTTCTGTCTTGGACACTGAAAAATATAGAAATTTTTATAAAATAGGTCAGTGTCAGGGTTCTCCTTTTTTCAAGAATTAGTCCAACTTTTCCAATTTCCCTATTTCTGTCAGAAGCACCATTAATCTTTTAGTTTCTCTGGCTCAAAATCTTTAGTTTATCTTTTATTTCCCTTCATTTTCATTAAATCCTGTGGATTAATCCTTTCTTTGTAATATTTCTAGGATGTTTCTTTTATCCTCTGTTCTTTGTGTTATCCTTACTCCAATTGCTCATTTCTTCATACTGGCTTACTGCAAAACCTTTCAAATTTGTCTTTCCAATTTTTAGACCCTGCTATATTGGCAAGGTTAATTTTGCTTAAGACTTTGCCTTATAGACTTGACTGATTGTTTCTTTAAAGAAAAACTGTCTCCGAGACTCAGTTGATTCAGGTTTGAGCTATTTGAGCTGGGTATAATTACCCAGGGCATAAAAGATTCAATGTCCCCTCATATTTGGCAAAAGATGTTCCACTGCTGTGGAAACCACTTATCTCTAACCCAGCACCAACTGTTGACCACATGCATTTCCAATATAGAGAAAGGGGGACAGGGAGAGGATGGCTGCCTTTACTTGAACCAATGCTGCATTATCATTGAGTATTCTTTCCTTGCTATGACTAACTTAACCTTCTTTTGTTCACTGTTAGAGTTTCTCATTTTGTTATAATCTTGAATACAAATTAACCTGAGTTAGACCTAGTCTAGAAACTTTTTAATCCATTTTTTAATATACTATTTATCAGATTAAGTCTAAAATACTCTTTTCATTATGTTAATCACTTGTTCAAAGGACCTATAGAAAATTCCTGTTATCTTCTTTATTGAGTCTGAATTGAGCTACTTTTAGGCCCTCCAAATCTGATTCCCTATTTATCATATCTTATTTATTCCTCAGTATGAAACTTCTGTAGTTATACCATTGTACTTAATTTCTACAGTGGCTTAGTGTGTATCTTTGTGCATTCTGTTATCCCAATTAGGACTGTCCTTTCTCTTTTTCTCCAATTTATAATGTACTTACCCTTCAAGATCTCCCTCATTTCCCCTACTTAATAAATACAGCTTCTCTGGTACCTCAGCCCACACAGATAATTTCCTTTTCTTAATTACACTTAAGTCCCTAAACATAACTTAGCCTCTAATTATGCTGCCTTGTGTATTTTTTGTTTCTTCTGTGTTATTCTTATTTCCCTGACTAGATTAAATTTCACAAAATGCCTTAAGTGGGAACGATATCTTATAATTTTGTACATACAAAACAGTCTAGCACTATTAGCACTAACCCATTCAATCATTGATTTTTATAGAGTGAAAAATTACTCTTCATCCATTGATCAATTCTTTCCCTTAATATTCTCCTTTCTGCCCTTTTAATATTCCCCTTGCCTAGAGTACATTTCCCACCTTCTTCCTTTTTAATTCTTAACCATCCTTTCTGACTTTGTCTCCATTTCCTTTGATTTATTCTAGACATAATATTCTAGACATAATTCTAGACAATACTAGCCTATGCTATTTTTTTCCTTTAGAACTCTTTGTATATTGTCTATGCCTTTCATTTTGACACTTACATACATGTATCTTCTTTTCCCAGTTTGATTGTGAGCTCCTTGGTGTAATACTTTATACATCTTTATCAGCTACAAGGTCTAGCATGATCTTTTGTATGTTGTGATAACTGGATAAATATTTATTGTTAAAGTATTATAATATTCTAACTTTAAGATGTTCCACTTGAATGGTTTCTATTTCCCACTTATTCTGTGATGGAGGTATATACCAAGACAATATTAATTATTGTCTTATTGCATCAAAATCCTATTAGAAACTTCTGAAAAAAATAGAATATTCTATGACTTATCCTCATATTTCTTCCTGTTCCTAGGTTTCATTTGGTCGTGACTTTGAGCAACAGTTAAGTTTTTATGTGGAGACCAGGTCAATGTTTTGTAATCTGGAACCTGTTCTTGTTCAGTTGATTCATGTAAGTGTATACACAGACCTGAATCTAGATTTTTAATAGCCTACTATTGCTGTTTCATTCTTGGTTAGGAAAAACAGGGTTCAATAATGTTAACAAAATCATTGCCTAATGGTTTTGATAGTTTTTATTGATTCAGATCAATAATGTAAAAGCTACCATTAAATGTAAAGGTTACCATTTCAGTACATATCCAAATTAAATTTCAGGTGAACTTAAATTAAGTGCCTTATATTGATTGCAAATGTTATCCCTTTGTTAAAACATAAAAAGAAGAGATTATTACACTGATTTTTAGGATCTCTTTGAAAAGTTTACATGTATTCTATTCTATGTTTCACTTTTATGTTTAAAGGGAAATAATTTTGTTGTTGTTGTCAGGGTTAATTTCAAGTCAAAAGAATTTTGAAGTCTTCATTCACCTAGTGCAGTAAACTCATTTTTTTACATCTCATAGATGAATACATTGAAACCTGAGAAAATAAAGGTTATATAGCTAGTTAGTAGCAGAACTGGAACAGACTCCACATTTCTGGATGTCATGTGGCTTACTTATTGAACTTTCTTAGCAGAAGTAGAAAATAAAAATAGGCAAAGACATTAAGACATCCTTAAGAATCCCTTAGTCCAAATGTGGATTTGGCCCCTAAAATGAGCAAATTCAGAAATCAAATTTTAGTGTAGGTTGGCCTTTATGTTTTTGAAAGGGAGATTGTTATGTTGTTTTTTTCTGACAGGAAATAGCTCTGTATCTAAATTTATTTTTAGTTTAAGTATTACTACTCTCCTTAAAGGACAGAAATTAGAATAAAAATCAGATGTTTTAAAAGACCTATGACTTGCATGCACAGCCTCCTCCTTCTGTTCTACAATGTACTTGGAAATGTTCGTTTTATTTTGTGTTTATTAAATTCAGAATTAAAAAGTATTTGTTACTAAATTTTAGTACATATTAAATGACTTGAAGCACTTCTTAAGCTCAGGGTTTTTTGTGTTGTTTTTTTTTTTTTTTAAAGCTGGGAAAAAGTATAGCAGTCATTATGCTTTTACTTGATATTCATGTCAACAGAAATAAGAAAATATGAATTTCCTTTTCAGTTATTTACTCTATCTAGTTTATCTTACTTTTTCATAGGAATTGCTAATTTGATGAGTTTTATTTGTTTTATCAGTATCATTGAAGTGCTTTGATAAAGTCAAAATTAAGCATGCGTATTTTTTACTATTTTAACCAGTACATAGTAATGCAATTTTCAGATGTCCCTCATTAACTATATTTATATAAGCTTTGTGTAGAACTTCAGGCAGTGCTCTGTAGCCCTTTATAAAGACTATGTTTCATAATTAATTTGGATGAACCATAGAGTCACAGTGACAATCAATTTTTTTAAAAATTTATTTATTATAAACTCTTTAGAGTGTGAACAAGTTGACAATGGAAACAAGAAGAGTAATGAAAGGAAATCATTCCAGAAAGACTGCTGCATTTGTTCGGGTATGTTCTAAAGAGAAAAGAAAAGAATCTTAGACTCAGGATACTAATGGCTTTTTAGGTTTTTACTTAATAAATAGTTATTAAAGAAAAAAATAAAAAATTGGTCTTTTTTTTTTAATTACAGCTTTTTATTTGATAGTTACATAATTTATAGAATCACTAGACACACAAAGTTACATAGTACATAGTAGACACATAATTATTTGATAGTTACAATACATACAAAATATATGCATGGATAATTTTTCAGCATTGACCCTTGCAAAACATTTTGTTCCATCTTTTCCTCTCCTTCTCCCCACCCCCTCTCTTAGATGATAGACCAATACATGTTAAATTTGTTAAAGTGTATGTTAAATACAATATATATATACATATTCATACAGTTATTTTGCAGCACAAGAAAAATCAGACTTAGAAATAAGGTAAAATTAATCTGAGAATGAAATCAGATATGCAAGTGACAAAAACAGAAGGAGTAGATATGCTATGTAGTGGTTCACACTCATTTCCCAGAGTTCTTTCACTAGGTGTAGCTGGTTCTCTTTTTTATTGAACAAATGGAACTGATTTGGTTCATCTCATTGTTGAAGAGAGCCATGTCCATCAAAATTTATCATCATATAGTATCATTGTTGCTGTGTATAATGATCTTCTGGTCCTGCTCATTTCACTCAGCATCAGTTCATGTAAGTCTCTCCAGGCATTTCTGAAATCATCCTGCTGGTTATTTCTTACAGAACAATAATATTCCATAACATTCATATACCACAATTTATCCAACCATTCTCCAATTGATGGGCATCCATTCAATTTCCAGTTTCTAGCTACTACAAAAAGGGCTGCCACAAACAGTTTTGCACATACAGGTCCCTTTCCCTTCTTTAGGATCTCCTTGGGAGATAAGCCCAGTAGTAACAAGCAGTGTGGTCTTAATACTGATTTTTCAAATTACTCACAGATAGATAAGTTTTCCTTAATTTTTCATTAGCAGAAATATTTGGAGAGGAATTGCAAGAAAGTTGATTATTTTAAAGAAATAAATTTAAAGAAAGTTAGTTATTTTAAAGGTTATCAAAAAATTGTCTTTCTCACATTCTCTTATTATATACAATAAGAAAGTTTTTTATTTGGAAATTCAGATTTGAGGAGCTCTTTGAAACTTTCTGTTCTAAATGTATATTTTATTGAGCTTTTAGTAGGACCTAAATCCAGACTTGTATGGGTAGATTTAAAAATATTTACCTGAAAAAACAAATTTATTTTTAAAAAGTAGAACTATCAAGCTACCACATTGCCACTAAAGATGTGTCCTGAGGTATAACAATAATCATTTATCTTCTTTTTTAGGCTTGTGTTGCCTTCTGTTTCATTACTATTCCTTCCTTGACTGGTATCTTCACACGTCTTAACCTCTATCTGCATTCAGGTCAGGTCGCCTTGGCAAATCAGTGCCTTTCCCAAGGTAGGTTTATGTTTTTTCCTCCTAAGGCAACTAATTTTTTTTGTTTGTTTCTGAAAGAACTCTGTGACATATCTGTGGGTTTTTTGTTTTAGAAAAGACCAAGAGAAGTAAATAAATTATGAGTTTTAAATCTATTTGTACTTAAGAGAAATTTTGGCCACCTAAACCTACACTGTTTAAGATGTTTTCCTGTAAGGACTTTATAAAATAATCTATCCCAGACAGACTGGATAAGGTGTCTCAGACAGATTGTTTTGTGTGTCTATGATTCTATAAATTAAGAATATTTAATAGTTATATATCAAAAAGAGTCAACCATCATCCCATATTTTGGAAACATGAGAGCACACAAATGGATCTAAATTTGTATGAAAACAGAACCATCCTGCTTAGTTTAATAAATGAGAATGATTGTAGAGGGCCTTTGGACAAGTCCTTTCTGAAAAAATATACATCCTGTGAAGTTTAGAATAATAATTGCATGCTTATCTAGAAAATAGTTGAATGAATTCAAGTTACTAGAAATCTTTTGAAATATTGTTTGGTGACAATTGGTTGTTTCACTGATGATCCTAAGGCTTTGAAATTTCTCAAGTACCATTTGAACCATTAAAGAAAGATTAAATAACTTTAAGTAGACTTTTATTAAAAATGTATTATTTTAATTTCAATTAATTGTTTTTTGAGTGCCTACAACATGCAAGATACTTTTAGTTTTCTGGAAACTAGTAATCCATGTATAAAACCAATAGTAATTCCTGTTAGCATGAACATGCTGAATGTGAATTAAATGAACCTCATTGGTTTTAGTAGTTTTATATAGTGCAGGAGATGGAGGCCTGGACTTGAAGTAAAGACCTGAGTTCAAAATTTGGTTCAGTCATTGTGATTTTGGGCAAGTCATTTCAAGAACTAAAACAGTTTCATCTTGTGTTAGGAAATCCAATGATTCCTGAAGATTTTAAAAGTCTTTTTAACAGTCTCCTTGTCAGCTATGCTCTTTCAATGGTGAGCACAATCAGCAACAGAACCACCCGATATTTCTTGAGTCTTCTCCTTTGTTTCAAGGGTCTGCTCCATCTCTCTGTGATGGACAAGGCGAATGCGGCTCATAGGCACCCATCTGATTCCTTCTCCACCTGTAGAGATGCAAGCAAATCCTCTCCCCCAAGCAGTTAACCTATCTGGTCCCTTCCATTCACCACTTTCTGGGTCTCTCCACATCACCTGACGATTATCTAAAGATAGTGGAGCTGCTCGCACTGGACACTGCTCTTCTGGTGGGTTATAAAACCTGTCTGCTGGAGCCAGTGCATCTTTATCAAAGATTAAAAAATTAATGGTATAGAGAACTAAATTTAGAAGTTCTCTAGGGTTACCCGTGGCTCCCCCTTTATTTTGTTTTTGGAGGAGTGTCTTAATGTCCATTTCTTCTTTCTACTATTGCTTGACCTTGAGGATTGAAGGGTATGCCAGTAGTGTGTAAAATCTTATACTGTGCACAAAAGTGTTCAAAATGTTTGGAGGTATATGCCGGTCCATTATCTGTTTTTATTTCTTGTGGCACACCCATAATTGCGAATGCTTGAATGAGGAATTCAGTGACCACTCGGGCTGTCTCTTTTGCTGCTGGTATGGCAAAAGTGAATCCTGAAAAGGTGTCTACCACAACATGGATAAAAGACAGACGACCAAAAGATTTATAATGGGTCACATCCATTTGCCAGATTTCATTGGGTCTCAAACCACGAGGATTCTTCCCTGGAGGCAGTGTAGGAGTGTGGAAGGGAAGGCAAGCTGTACAGCTTTTCACTATGCTCCTAGCTTCTTCTTTTGTAATCCCAAACTGTAAATGCAAAGCTCGAGCAGCCTGATGGTATTTAGAATGGGATTCCTGGGCCTCCTGAAATAAAGGCGTACTGGCTAACATAGTTAAAAGGCTATCTGCCTTTGAATTTCCATCAAAAATAGGACCTGGAAGTCCACTATGTGAGTGGACATGCAGGATATAAATCTTTCCTGGATGCTTTCTCACTTGCTCTTGAAGTTCCTTAAAGAGCTGATATATATTAGAAGCTGCAAATTTTATTTGGGCTGTGGCAATTCTTTGTACCACACCTACTGAATAGGCTGAATCAGATATTATATTTATGTTGCCTGGGTAATAAGTGAGAGCTAGCATGATCGCATATAATTCGTTCTGCTGAGTGGACTGAAAAGGAGTTCTGACTACTCTTTTTACGGTTAGATCATGAGAGTATACAGCACAAATATTTTGTTTGACTGCGTCTGTAAAAATAGTTGGTCCTTCAAGAGGAACCTTAGAAACCTTCTCCTCAAAAATCCATTGCCAATTATGCAGTAGTCTGGTTATCTTTAACGGAGATACATGTGCAAAATTTGGAGCCATGGCCAATAAAATTTGCCACTCTGGGATGGAGCTAAACTGTTTCCTATAAAATGAAAAGTGTAGGAAAGATCAAATGAAATAACATATGTACTATATCTTACAAATCTTAAAGCACTTTATAAATTTTAGCTGTTTAGCTCTTTTAGTAGTGAAAAAGGACTTGAAACTAATGGAATGCCAATCAGAATGGTCCAACCAATTATGTTGTATGAGTAATAGAACACTGTTTTACTGTGAAAAACACTTAAGAAGACAGAGTTGGAAAAACTGAAAAGATTTGTGTAAACTTTTGTGAAGTGAAGTGAGCAGAACCAGGAGAAGAGCTCATACAATAAAATAGTATTATAAAAATAAGTAATTTTGAAACGCTTACAAACTCTGATCATTGCAAAGACTGTAATGCCGGAGAAACTGAAGCAAGATAGAGATTAGAGAGTTATTAATATTTTATTTGAAAGGGAGAGATTTACTGGAACCAAATGGATCCATGGTTTGGTTACAGAGCTGAATGAGACTATTGTCTTCAAAAATCCAGCAAACTATGTGAGTTCTCAATGACATATATACACGTGGCTCAGACACAGTGGGTAGACCAAGGCAAGAGTGGAGTCAGGATGCTGAGAGTGGGAATACGGGATTAACAATCCGTTTCTGACAGGATAAGGGGAGGCATGGGGGATATTTGATAATTGGGATTACAGAATGGGGAGAGGTACCCAACATTCTGATGATGCCTAAGATAGAAGGTCTTTCTCCTTATCTAGATCATCATGATTAGGAGGGAGGGATGGTTGAGCAGAACAATTCAGAGTAACCGAGGCAGGACAATTTAGGGAAACTGAGTCAGGAAAATTAGGGAAACTGAGTCAGGATAATAAGAGAGAACTGTGGCATAACAAGACTAACTGTGATTCCAGAGCATTCAAAATGAAACATGCTAAATACCTGATAAAGAGGCAATGGAATTAGAGTACAGATTTTTTTTAACTTGAAAATTTTTTTTGACTGTGCGTATTTATTTGAAGAATCTTTTCCCTTCCCAAAAAAGGAATGGAAAGTGAGAAAGGAAATAGATTTTGGTGGAGAATGTCTTATTTATTCATTTAATTATTTTACGAGGCAATTGGGATTAAAGGATTTGCACAGAGTCACACAGCTAGTTAAGTGTTGGGGTCTGAGGCTGGATTTGGACTTGAGTCTTCCTGACTTCAGGATAGGTATTTTTCCATTGTGCCTTCTAGCTGCCCCCAAAATAGATTTTTCTTAATGGAAAAAATAAACTTAAAATTAAAAAAAGATAAATCACTATTACAAGAAAATTTAACTATTATTTCAAATAAATAGTATTTGTATTGAAAAGATGTTAAGATCACAAAAGTAGCAATGTGATTATTTATCTACTAAATTGTATTTTGTCTCAGAATTAATTTTCAACCTTCTGCAATTGTTTTTCCAACTAAATAAGATAGCTTTTAGATTTATTTTTTTGGAGGAATGTGGTCGAGAAAATATTTGCCCTTCTAATATGTGATTCTTTTGAACACGATTTAAAAAAATCCTTTTAAAATCATAGGATCATAGATTTAGAGTTGTAAAAGACTCCAACTACCTGACTTTACAGAGGAGGGCACTAGGTAACTTCCATCCTTTGATCCTAGAGTCAGTGTCCCATTGCACTTGTGCTTCCTCCCAGTCTAATGCACAGGCTTGAAAATATACTCACACCTTTTACCTCCATGTGCTTTTGATGTGTGATGTGCAAACCACTTTCCTTCTTTGTATGAGGACTGACCAGAGGAGAGAGTGGATCTGAAAATTTATGAAAACTGTCGATGTAAAATGTTATCATTAATTTGGACAGAATTATCCAGATGTAACTGGTCATGTAATCTCTTATTATATTTATACTCAATAATTTATATGATGATTTTACTTTAGTATTTCAGTGTTGTAGTACTAAACCTTAAAAGCATATTATTGTACTTTAAGCCATTTGCAGTGGTTATAAGCCAAAATAAATAATGCATTAAATTGTTGAGAATATAGAGCAAAACATAAATGAAGTCACATAAATATGCTTCATTGTCAACCCCACAAATGCTCCAGCTGCATAGAGAGTCCCAAAGTAGAATAATCTATGGGCAATTCATTCTCTTGTCTCATCAGCCTGTGATTTTTACTAGAGCAATATTGTGACAAATGAACTCCCAGCTAGCCTAACCCAGGAAGCTGACTAAGGATCAGAGCATGAGACCAGCAGTTCCATTTCTTTGTTAGAAAGTCGTGTTACCCATTGCATAAGCCTGTTGGGATTTAAAACAAAGCTAGCTCATAGGCTCAAGTCTTTAGGAAGAACAAAAGATTTGCAAAATCAGTTGTTTGGTTGCATGCATCTTGCTTGGAGACAGCTAAAATAGTTTTTAATCTGAGTCTGTTCTTAACTTCTTTTTGGTTTTGTTTGCTTTATTCTCTCCACGTGATGCTCTAGAGGCTGGCTGCGATGCACCAGAAAGCTTGCTGGGTTTGGAGGTTAAAGGACTTTAGTTTGATTCCCAGCTTTTCTTCTTCCTACCTATGTGATCTTATACAAGCCATTTAAACTCCCTGGGCCTCATTTTCTTTCTCTTTAGAATGAAATGGTTGGGCTCCAGGTCCTTTAGGTCCTCCTAATCTTCAAAGTCCTTTTGCGCTCCTATCCCTTTTGCTGTCAGTGCTTCCTTCTCTTAGGTTCATTTCTGTGTTTCCCTAGAATCAGAATTCTTTTGTTTTTATAATTCCTTTAACTTCGTGAATTTTGTTTATAGATTTCTTTCAGGCTATGAAAATAGAGCAAAGAGATTTCTGCTCTTTTGTATTTTCTTTAATTCATTAATTCAGATCACTGTAGGTTCAAAAGGACTTGCTAGAAACTTGAAGGCTAATCCTTTGAAATTAGGCCAAAGTAGCTTCTTAGTGTTGCTTTTGGCCCTAGCTAGCTTTATGCCCACAGGAAAATTTCTTATTGTGTCTGACCTTTGATTTCTTTATCTGAAAAATGAAGAGGGTTAGACTTTTTCATAATTGGCAGCTGTTTAAGGAAGAACAGCCTTTTTTTGAATATTAGACTACAATTTTTTAGATGTTATGTTTTATACATTTACCTTTTTTAGTTAATAAAAATCTTTTATCAGTCTTAACTGTTTTTTATATTTTTATTATTAAAATTTTTTTAAAGCAAATGCAATAGAAAGATAAAAGACTGATATGTTCTTGTCATAATGTACTAGGAAGTAGCCCAGGAATTAGAGACAAAACCCTGAAGGGCTGCTACATAGTCTTTTCCCAGTAGAACATTAGTTTTAGGTAAATTGACAGAAGCTTTTATGATTCTATAGTAAATTTCAGTTATTTTTTTGTACATGTGTAAAGTCGTCAGGCTTCCATAATATGGTAAATGTTTATTTTAAAATTAGATTTGTTCAGGCAATTCCAATAGACTTGTGATGGAAAGTGCCAACCAAATCCATAAAGAGAACTATAGAGACTGAATATGGATCAAAGCATAGTATTTTCACCTTTTTGTTGTTGTTTGTTTGTTTGGGTTTTTTCCTTGTGGTTTTTCTTCCCTTTCGTTCTGATTTTTCTTAAGCACTATGATGAATATAGAAATATTTTTAGTAGAACTGCACATGTTTAACCTCTATCAGGTTGCTTGCTGTCTTGGGGGAAGTGGGAGAAAGGGAGAAGAATCTGGAACACAGTATTGCAGGGTTGAATGTTGAAAACTATTTTTGAATATATTTGGAAAAATAAAATACTATTAAAAATAAATACACAAAGAAAATAAAAAATTTAGATTTGTTCAAGTGAACTTTGATAATAAGACTTAGATTTTTTTGAACATGTGCTAAAACAAGAGTATGTATCTTCATGTGTGTATATGTATACATATGTATGTGTCTGCATATGTATTTATACAAGTATACATACACACTTAAAGGAGGGTTATAAGTAGCTATATAATAGGATATGATTTACTGATTCTCTAGAGTCCAGTAGGAACAGTTAGCTCAAAGGAATACACACCAGAGTGTGATGTAGGTTTGGGGAAATCATTCTTACAGGAAAAAAAAACAAAATGAATTCTAAAAAATAAAACTGAATTATATTTAGATATTTTCTAAATGTATAGGAATGTTAATCTAAGCTATTATGTTGGTTTCATCTTAGAGAAAAACAATGGCATTGTTTTATATTTATAATTATATTGCTGGCAGGGTTTGAGATGAGAAAGTGGAGATAAGGGAGAACTAAATCCCTTATTTTCTACTGAAAAGTAAAGCTAGAGGGAAAAAAATTTCAAGTGAAATGGGAGAAATGTCTCCATTTACATGTTAAATCTTTAATTTCTATTCTTAATGCTATATTTATTAATATTTTATGTTCTCTTAGTGTATTTGTCAGATGTGGCTATTGTTAAAAGTCTTTAAATTTACTTGTCAATATAATGAAGGGATGGAAACATAACAAGCCATCTATGACCGTGACAGTATTTATATCTCATCAGCATAACAAATAAGACAAGAAGGTCAAGGTGTCAGGCTCAAGGGGGATTCCCAGGCTTGGACCCATCTCCAAGTCAAGGGGCAAAGTTTGTTAAAAATGTAAAAATGCCAATTAAAGCAGTTTAAGTTCCAAAACATGTTAGCAAAGAACCAAGAGCACAATTGTAAATTTGTAGGGAAAAGTGAGAACTAGGTGCTTCATATCATTGATATACTAATTTTATGGCTTAGAGGTGAACTTGAGCAGTAATCTGATTCTGACTTTGTATATAGGTGTTCTCATAATTGCCTGGGCAGACCTCAGTGGAAGGGGGGACCTTCTAGAGGTGTGTTTTTAATCCTGAGTTACTGGGTCAAGTGGTGGGCGTTCAATTTTGTTCTGTACCTGGCTCAACTTTAAGCACTTCTGTTATCACTGACCATCAGACTGTTATCTGATGGCCAGCATTATTTGAGGCCTAAGCATCCTAATTAGATAGAAGTATGTAATTTTAAATGAGATTACTCCCAAGGCCAGATGGACTGAGAGGTCAGTGCCAGTCTCCCTTAGAGCTGTACCACTAAGGTGGCCAGCTTGAGCTCAAATTTAGAGTTGGAAAAGAAGCTATAGGTTGTGCAGCTGAATCTCTTCATTTTAGGTGAGGAAACTGAGAATCAGAAATGGGAAGTGATTTGCCTGAGATTGAACCTAATTTCTCTAACTCTATATTACATCTTCCTTTCGCTCTATGCAGCCAACAGCTCTCTAGGGAGATCAATAGAGAAGCAGCTTCCCTCTCATCATATCTGTATCCCTTTAATGTTTTTACTGCAAAACTGCTTAATAGGCTATGAGATTTTTACATAGAACTAAAATACAACCAAATTATTATAAAAAATCAAGGATAAATGTAGGAATTAAGCTCAAGATTTGGTGCTAAGGGTGTAATGGAAAATGTGAACTCAGCTTCTCCTTAGCCATATTTCAGTGTATCAGATGATTACCAGCTTCTAGATTGCAATGCTGATGTCCTTTGTTTAGAATCCCAAGACGAGAAGGGAGGAAGAGATAGGTGTAAAAACAGCATTGTAATATAAGCTTCATTATAGTCCAGTGTAGGACATAAGTGAAATCCTACTTTTTTTTTTTTTTGAAGAATATAGAATGGACACAAAATAGTTTTTGGGTAGAGATTAGGAACTTGATTTCAGAGTCATCCAGTTGAATGCTCAGCAGTTTATGCATCCAAACTCATAGTGATTTCTCTTCTCTAAACAACACTCATTACCTGTATCAGTTCATTTGGTATGTAGGATATATATATATATATATATACTCATCCTGGACTCAGCTCTTCCAGTTTAACCAATGAGTTTCAGTGTATATGTGAAACTTTTCTTTTTCAAAGATAATCATGAGTAGGAGAGTTCTTTGTTGGAATTAAGTGCAAACCATCAGTCTATCCTATTTGTTTCTCTGGGTAAATTTGTAAACCTCTAACAGTCAGAGAACAAGTCTTGTGCTTTGTCATATCCCTTACAGAATCTGGCACAGTACCTTGCACATAGATGTGCAAAGTTTTGGTTAGTTTCTTGAAATAGGCACCATACACAGTCAGTAGTTAAACTTTTTAGTGTGAAAGAATTAGATTGATAAGGTATAAGTTTTGAAAGATGAGCTTGTAAGAATATGACCTCATATTTTTCTGAGGTGTTCTGAAACAAATCTTTTAGGTATATTAATTTTTCTTTAAGGAACAAAGAGTTAAAAGAAAGCCCTGCTTCAGAATGTAGATTTTAGTGTGTGTGTGTGTGTGTGTGTGTGTGTGTGTGTGTGTATGAAATCTTCTTGTTAAATGCAGACTTTATTTCCAGGAAATTAAATATTTGTTGTTGAAGTTGCCTTTCTGGTATTGGATAGGATTCCAATTTTAATTAATGATGCTATAGACAAGTACATTTTTCTTTTGCATCAAAAGGTAGTCATTTCTGAATGGAATTGTATTTGGACCATGAACGCCTTTGATCTTATTGAATATTTTAAAATGTCAGTTGTCAGTTCCATGTTTTGATTATTTTGTTCTTACAGTCATTCTTATAGTCTGTGCTTTTGGGAATTGTAAAAAGGGAAGAAACTCTTTCTAAAATATTTCTCTTAAATTCTGAGAGGTAGTGTGGCTACAACTGACCTTGGAGTCACAACTTGGAAAGATTTAGATTCAAATGATATCTTGGCTCAGTGACTGCGATCAAGTCACTTAACTTCTTGGTGTCCTGGACTGCTCTTTAGAGCCTATATGCTACAGATATCATTGGTGTTCATGTATAGGGTTTTTGCATTAGATGTTCATTACATTGACAAAAACACAAACACAAATTCATCCCAAAACATTCTCCTGGGAAGATTTCAACTTGTCTTGAGTTCTATAGGTCATAGAAACATAGTTTTAAAGATATGTGGAACTTTAGAAATCAAGTCCAAATTCTTCATTTATGAGTAGCAGAATCAGGATACAGAACTAAGTGTTGTGTTATCTTGTCTTTCATTCTCTGCTGTCTCTCTCTTATGCATCCTAAATCTTTCTTTAGAAAAAAAAATTTTTAGTGAAATAGGAAACTTCCTGTCATGCTGGAGAAACTGAGGCAAGATAGAGATTAGAGAGTTTTTAATATTTTATTTGAAAGGGAGAAATTTACTGGGACCAAATGGATCCATGGTTTGGTCCTAGGGCTGAATGAGGCGATTGTTTCCAAGAATCCAGCCTTCAGCCAGCATCCAGCCTGCATCCAGCAGCCAAAGCAAGTTCTCAATGATATATTTATACACAGTAAACAAAGGCAGGGGGATGGAGTCCAAACTCTGGTGAGCGGGAATCTCCAGACAGAAACCATCAACTCGGCTCTGACAGGTTGGGGGGTAGGACCATAAATTCTAACAAACTGGGAGTTAAGAAAGTGTCTGTCTACAGACACAAAGTCTGGAGTCCCCCTTTCTGAGTTTACACATTGACAATTTATAACCTTAGAGCAAATAGCCCTGAGTTATATCATTCTTCATGAACCAGAGGGGTTATTGCAACTAAGGGGATTGAGGCAGAACAATTAGGGAATCTGAGGCAAGACTAATTAGAGAAACTGAGACAGAATAATTAGGGAAACTGAGTCAGGACAATGCAGGAAACTGAGTCAGGACAATAAAAGAGAACTATGATACAACATTCCAAAGCAAATTTTATAGTAGGAATCCTAAACTGAATATTCAAAATCTAGTGACTATCTCATTGAATATTCAGTACATTCAATAAAGTCACTTTGGTGTTTCTCTAGCACATTCAATTTGGAAAGGCTTGGGGTTTTTTTTGGACCTAGCATTGTATTCTTTTTATTTCTGCTTGTATTCATGTGTTTCTCACTCATGGTTCACAAACCATTTGATAAATACAATATGCTTTATAGTTTGCAAAATGCTCATCCATGACCTTTTTCTTTTTGTCATTATAGCTGATGCTTTTTTCAGAGCTGCAGTAAGCCTTGTTCCTGAAGTTCCAAAGATGATTAATATAGATGGAAAGATGCGGCCATCTGAATCATTTCTTTTGGAGTTCCTCAGCAATTTATTTTCTACTTTATTAATAGTTCCGGTATGTAATAGTGACATAATAATAAGTAGCAGCTTTTTTCTTCTTGCCCTAAAACTATCCAGAAATTAGACCTTAAATCTTTCAAGGGTCAGATTTTATAATTTCAAATGTTTTACTTTGTATTCATGTAGTACAGTGTATCTTCTTTCTAACTTTTTGGCTTTTTCAAGGTTTTATTTTTGTTTTTATTTTTTATATATGTGTTAATGACATAGCCACTTTTATTCTTTCCTCTTAGCCTGATTATCTATTTTTGTGAAATGGGAGGAAAAATCAGCCCTAAGTACAAGACAGGATGTTCCTTGAGGTTGTTATTGCTTGATTAAATAATTTAAATGCATTTAGCTCACATTAGTGATTTTCTTATGGTAAGTTAATTGGCTAAGTGAGAAGGAAGTGATGATGGAAAATTCAAGTTCTTATACTTAAACACTATACTTACCCACCTTGTGGTTTTCCAGTAATTCATGCCTTCCTTTGAGAACTTTGCAGTACCCTTTACTAACTAGAGAAGTTTATCTGGTAATGGCCAGCAGCAAGGAAAAGCTCGTTTTGCTGGAAGCAATATGAGTACCTTTTAGCCAGCTATATAAACAGAAGAGGGATGCACAGTTCTTTACTTCATTTTAAAAATTGGGTGATAAATAAACAAATGTGATATGAAGACCAAAATGAACCACATTTGCTATAAATAGATTTAGAACAAAGTTGTCTCTCTATTCCTCCTTTCATTGTTTTGGATTACTTGTTGTTTTTCTATTACAGTTTTTGAGAAGGGGTTGGATAAGCCTCAGTTTCATTTATTGAAAACTAAATGGAGGCTTTTTGTGAATAGACAACTTGTTTTTACCCAACTTAAAATTTCAGTATTAAGTATTCCCCTGGAACATCCATGCCCCTTTCTCCACTGAAATTTTTAAAGTAGACAGAATTAGTGACTATTTTAGTCAGCATCTAAATGGACTCTTAGATAACCAATAATATTATTTACTCAGCTTGTTTAATTGATTAGCTGATTGAACAAGTAGAAAAATTAATCTCAGTAGTGCTGTCTTACATCACCATTTTTAGTGCCTTTCCTTGACTGACTCATGCCTAAGAGAGTGAATAAGATAAATGGCCTACAAACCTCTCTGAGGCTTTGCTTTCTCTTTGGTAATCCCAGGTATCTTTTAGTTTTAAAACCTCTAAGCTGGGGAGCTTTTTTGGCACTCTGAGAATGACCTCTAAAGTGACCTCTAGGGGCAGCTAGATGGCACAGTAGATAGAGCACCAGTCCTGAAGTCAGGAGACCTGAGTTCAAATGTGGCCTCAGACACTTACCACTTCCTGGCTGTGTAATCTTGGGCAAGTCACTTAACCCCAATTGCTTCAGCAAAATAAATAAATAAAATAAAAAATAAAGTAACCTCTAAAATTTGAAAATATATTCTCAAATTTTGATTCTGGAGGTAGGTCCAACACTGGATAAAACTGTGATATAGAAAGTTGCTCCTTTACTTCCTCTTACATTACTTTTTTAACAGGGGATTTTTCAAGACCAGAGGTTGAAAGAATCAATCTTTAGGGGCCACAAGTAGGTCTTTTGAGAGCCCACTTGTAGGAGAGATTGCCCACGGAGTGTAATTTCACGAAGTCCTCCCCTCCCTCTCCCTCCCCCCCCCCCCCAAATCATGACATGTTCTTATGGCCATGTGTCATCCTGCCTATTTACTAATGAGTAATGAAAAACATTTCCTGATAGGCCCTTTCTTTAAAATTAGTTATGATTTTTTTCTGTCACAGACTGAAGATTTTCTAATTTTTTGTAACTATATTTTGCATTGAAGCATCAAAAAACTTTTTACTTTCAAATTTTATATTCACTGATGCATGAACACTTAGTGAAAAGTAACGATTCTTGCACAGCAGCTTAAAAAGTACTCATGCTGTTTCTCTTGTGATCTAAAGCTTGCTTGCTACAAGTTATTGACCCTCTATGGCAATATATTGAACTTTTTTCTTTGGCAATTATAACTCAGAATTGCAGTATCAGTCTGTTTTCAAGACAGTTCTTTAAATAAAATTTAGTTTTCATTATTCAGTGGAACAAAATAAAAGTTTGAAGCAATTGTCAAGAAAGAAAAGGGGTAGTGATTTGCCCTATTAGATTAACTTACTAAATGGAAGACAGATTACCATATACTAAAATTTTTTTATTATAGAGTTCAGATTTCCTAATGACATGCATGTTTTCTCCCTTCTGACCTTTTTTCTTACTCATCCTCACAAAGTGTAGCAATACCTTCTAGACTTTAATGGCTTTATCCAGAGGACTGAAAGTATTCCACAGACATTTCCACTGATATCATAAACGGCCCTGAAGGTTAATTGCTTTAGTTTCCACCTCTTAGCTTCATCCTTGACTCTTGTATTCTATACTCAGCCAGATTCTCTGACATGGGAATTTAAATTTTGCCATCCAATAGAACACTTAATAATTAGTCAACTCTGGTTAATCAACTTTTCTTTCCTTTGGTGGGCCAAACAAGGCAAAGTCATACTTTTCTGAGCAAACTGAAAGAATTACCTAAAGGAAACATTTGTTCTTTGTTTAATGTTTATCTTTTGAAAGTTTTCTTAACATACATAAATTCAGTATTTAAATCTGCCATTACACTAATGTAACAGTTATGACTTGAAAACATACCTATTGTAGGTGGTTTCTGGGATTTCATATAATACAAGAATATTAACCTTTTTTATAGTTTGTAGAAATTACTGGGTTTTAAAACTTTTTTAAACACACACAATTTGCATGTAATTTTAGAATTTTAGCCATTAAATTTACATCCTTTTTTTGTTTGTTTCTCAGATTTAGCTTGTCTACTAAACAGAATAGAAAACATTGATAATGGGGGATCAAAAGTGCTAAGTAATTTGATGTATGGCTGTATTATTTAACTTAGCATACTAGTGTGATTTTTTTAAAAAATAAAGCAATTTGTAATTTAATTTCATTACTGTTACTATAACTAAGCTGCCTGAACTATTGAATATTTTCCTCCAAGTTGTATGCTTATATAACTGTGGTTGCTTCTTAGGATCATCCAGAACAAGGAGTCTTGTTTCTTGTTCGAGGTCTACTAAATGTGATCCAGGACTACACTTGGGAAGACAATAGTGATGACAAAATTCGTATCTACACCAACGTTTTACATCTCCTCTCTGCAATGAGCCAAGAGACTTATCTCTACCATGTAGACAAAGGTAGTGATGTGTTTTTCTTTCTTACTGGTAAATATCCCAGAGTGCATGCACTACTCAATTACCTTAGTGAATCTCATAAAAGTCATACATGAAAATACTTATAATAGATGGCTTTTGAACTCATGTTTAAATGTAGCCTTTAAGGCTAAGGGCTTTCCTCTATTTAAATACTTGTTGAGAAATTGTATTAATGCCTTTTTTCCCATAAATGCTGCCAATGCTAGTTCTTCATGGATGTGAATGACCAGAATGTTGTATAATCTCTCTATGATCATAGTGCTTTATGAGGATGTTCCCAGGCTTTGAAATTTGTAGAAAGAAACTTATTTAAACAACTAACAGTAATGTGGCATTCTCACATTGGTATTTTTAAAAAAATCTCTCACAGAGGACATAATAGTGGTAAACACAATTTATTGGTACTGATTAATAAAGAGGTGGAATTGAAATAAACTTCAGAAAAATGTAGCTGAAGCAGACCTTTGAGTCTTTGATAATAAGATAGAAGAGTAAAAAAGTAGGTAATTGGGTTCTTTTTTTTCAGAACACAGATTCAAGTAAATTCTTAGAACTTTTAGAATACAATGTGGCATCAGATTTTTGGTAGTAGAGGTTATAAGGTTAAAGTTGATAGGGATGGAGTCCAGTTTTCCAGATACCTAAAATTGGAGAAACTTCTATTTTAGCACAGCTGTGTTTGGATTGGATGAGGAATTGTGTCTTGACAAGTCTTGTAGTTCGAGAAGTTCCCAAAGAAGAGCAAAAGACTGCATGAATTGGATGAGTTCCACTTTTCTGACTGCTTATTTTATCTTCATGCTGTGGCAGTTGTATAGTCTTGGTACCGATTAAATCTTCAAAAAAAGGGGTTAAGTAATTATTCTGTTTACAGCTAATTTACCTTACCAGCTTTATTTCAAGATTCTTTGGGAAAGGCCCAAAGTTGCCCCTAGCATCACTAAAATAAGCCTTGGGTTTCCCAACCCATATTCTAAATATGTATATTTATTTATAAAGTAAACTACTAAACACCTACTAGCATTCTCTAGTGCTGGAATTTTTTGCATTGAGGCATTAATGCCTCAAGTGCTGGAATTTTTGACAACATTGTCAATAATTTTCTCAAGAGGTGGTTTTTTTTTTTTTTTCCCCTCCCCTTGTCTGGTGTGGCAACAGTACAAAAGAGTATAATAAAGTACTGGCTTTTGCCAAGAGGAATTTTTAAGCTTTAAATGTCAGGTTCATATGTTATATAAATTGTGACAGTAAAAATCTCCTATACTGGGGAAAAGTTAAATAAAATCCATGGCTTCAAGAAGAAAGAACAGAATGCTCTTATATAACTGAAGTAATTGGTTGTCCTGGAAATTTATACTTTAAGACACAATGATTTATATAGGAGACACTTTGGGTGATTAGTTCTGTTAGGGATAATAGGAAAATTATAAATATTAATTTATTATTAATGTTTCAGTGAGGTTCAAAAAAAGACTCAAGCAAACTTTTAAAAATTCTGTCTTATTTAGTAGGGGGTTCTGAAACTAAAGTGGTAGAACTCTGTCTTTAAATCTTATATTATCAAGTGTCCTCCATATGATCTCCTGATACTTTAATCTAAGAATGACTTTCATAACTGAATTTTGGAAAATACCAATCATATTGTAGCAGCAACAACAATTATCAGGGATGCCATTATTTAGCATACCCAGATTTTGTAGAAGTATGATAAATTGAGTAATAATCGCTCCTATTGCAAAAAGAATCATTGATAGGAATTTCATAAATGGCCATTCTCTTAGCACATGTCTGTGTTTATAGATTTTTACTTACCAGAGAATGGTGGGGCTAGGACAGTCATGAAGAACTTAAAGCTAAGTGCTTTTTAGGAGAATTGGCAATTTCAGATATACCAAAATCAGAGCTAATCAACAGATATTCATTAAATGAATACTCTATTATGTGCTAACTGCTTGAGTTAAAAATATAAAAAGAAGGCAGTGCTCAAGAAGTTATGATCTACGGTGATAAGCAATCCTTAAATTATAATGTAAACCAATTAGAAAACGGATTTTGATTTTTAAAAATGAAATGGTTTAAAAAATAAATGTATCTACTATATAATTTAAATTTTGTTTTCTTTTTATACACTTAATGACCAGTAGAGAAGTGGGGAGAGGGGATTATAAAATATCTGTTGAAATATTTTTATTTTTTCTTACTAGTTATGATTATTATTATTGTTTGCCAATGGAACTTCTACTGTTACATGACTCAGAACTTGTACAGGGCTTTCTAAGTTAGTTATGTTTATGAGGCTTAGAAAATATCCAGTTATCTTACATTTTTCTTCTCATACACATTGGCTAATCTTCGGTGTCCATTATTTGTGATTACCTCATATCTCACTCTTCTAGCCAAGTACTGAGAACCAATTGTATGACATGACAGTTCCAGGATCTTGGTCGGCACATTTAACTTACTTTCTTCCATATAGTTCCTCAAAATACATATTGCTTGGTTAGTGATACCTTGGTCATTTTTTAAGGCCTTTTATACTTTTCTTGAAGTGGTATTTCATTTTTTCTAATTACCTGTAAAGACAAATTTAAACATTCATTTAAAAAAATTTGAGTTCCAAATTTTCTGCTTCCCCCCTCCCCAAAACAGTAAGCAATTTGATATGTGATTTATGTGCAATCATATAAAAAAACAGTAAATATCATAAAGTTAAGATGTTTAGAAGCACATCTGACTCTTCCTAGCCTCACCTTCAAATTGGGAGCAATGTTTGAAAGCTTAGAAGAGACAAAATCTACTTAACTTACTGCTAAGAGCCATACATTGGCATTTAATCAATCACATTTGATGCTGAGAAAAGTCTGACAAATGATGATAGCTAAGCGAGAATGGTCTTAGGTTTTTCGGTGAACATTTATTTCTAATCAACACACCTGAATTCTATGTACATAATAACTCTTTAGTTTCCCTTCTAACTAACTACCTCTAAAACATTGGCAATAGAAGATATTTCAGTCATCTTAAATTTTATAAAATCAGTACAATATTTTAGTTTTCCACCAACTTGGAAGTATTAACAGGCCACTTGTGCTTAATCTATGTATGTCTGTATAACTTAACACAGCATAAATTTCACAAAGACTTTTTTGGTATTCTTTTGGCTTTGATGTTATATTATTTGTAAAGAACTCTGTGTGTTAAAAGTTTTAATAAGCATATTGAGCAGCATAAAGAAAGACTCTTTGTTGAAGTTTCTAGAGATTTAAAAAAATGATCAAAAGCAAATGTGAAAGCAAAAAGATAAAATTTTTTCCTTTGTCCCTTGAGGGCAGAGATTATATTTTATTCCTGGACTTTAAATTATTTTTTCTCATGACTTCTCAACCTTTTTCATTCTTAATGACACCTGTAAATAAATTTTGATTGTTCCATGCCCTTTGATGAAAATTGCAGTGGAATGGGAGAAGACTGGGTTTAGTGGAAGTGGATGGCAGGCTTTTGAAAACTATATTTGAGAAGAAAAATTAAGATAGAAGATATAGGTTTCTCAAACTCTATAAGTGATAGCATGGTGTCATGGAAGATTTTAGTTTTTTTTTCCTACTTTTTAAATATTTTTATTTTCTCCAATTACATGTAAAACAATTTAAAATTTTTTTTATTAAAGCTTTTTATTTTCAGAATACGTGTTTGGATAATTTTTCAACATTGTGTTCCAAATTTTCCCCTCCTTCCTCTCCATCCCCTTCCCTAGATGGCAAGTAATCCAATATTTGTTAAACATGTTAAAATATATGTCAAATCCAATATTTGTGTGTGTGTCTCTATATATTGTCAGATCATATAAGTCAGATAAAATAGAAAAAAAAGTGAAAAAGAAAATAAAGTGCAAGCAAAGAACAACAAAAAGAGTGAAAATACTATATTGTGATCCATACTCAATTCCCCACAGTCCTCTCTCTGGGTGTAATTGGCTGTCTTCATCACAAGACCACTCATTAGAACTGTCCTCAAACTTCTCATTGTTGGAAAGAGCCACGTCCATCAGAATTGATCATCGTATAGTCTTGTTATTGCCATGTATAATGATCTCCTTAGCATAAATTCATGTAAGTCTCTCTTGGCCTCTCTAAAATCATCCTGCTAATCGTAAAATAAATTTTTTTAACATTTGTTTTTAAATTTTTGAATCCAGATTCTCTACCTTTCCTCCCTACACCATTGAGAAGGCCCATATGAAGTTTTGCACAATATTTCCATAAAAGCCATATTGCAAAAGTAAACACAGACCTCTTTCCCCCTCCAAAAAAAAAAAAACACTAAAGAAAAAAAAAGTAAAGAATAAAAGGTCTATATTCAGTCTATATTCAGTTCTGTATTCTGTATTCACATTCGGTTCTTTCTTTAAGTATAGCTAATAGTTATTTTCATCATAAATCCTTCAGAGCAGTCTTGAATCATTGTATTGCTGAGAATTGCAAAGTCATTCACAGCTGATTATCCCACAACTTTGCTACATTTCATTTTGCTTGAAAATGGAAGACTTTCCAGGATCTTGAAGGACTTTTCAAGGATTCTCTCTAAATAAGGATGTTTAGTGTGTAAGAGAAGACTTGGAAGGCCCAAATAGTTTTTATTTGATCTTAAAATCATTCGAATTGTTAGAATAAGGAAACTACATGGACAGTTTCTGGGGCTAAAGGGAACTATTTTGGCAGCAGTTTTTAGGCTGGACTGAAGTGGCAAGAAACCTGAGGGCCAGTGAGAAGGCTGTGGCAGTAATATAGACAGGGCTTCTTAAACTTTTTCTACTCTTGACCCTTTTTTAGCTGAGAAATTTTTATGGGACTCTGGCTATGTAGGTATATGAAATTTATTATGAGTAAATGTTTGATAGAAATACAAATCAAACATTTGCTGATAATAAATCATAATTTACAACTCCTACATTCCGTTATGAGACCCCATATGGGATTATTAACCACAGTTTAAGAAACTGGGGTATAGACAGGTGATGAGTGTCTAAAATAAGGTAATAGCTGGCTTTGTGAGTAAGAAAGAAGAGCTCAGATGTGAAAGATGCTGTGAATGGAGAAACTAAAGATTTGACAATTGATTAGCTATGTGGTATGAAGGAAAAGAGGAATTGAAGGTAATGCTGAGGTGATAAACTGGAAGGAAGTTTGTTCCATCAACATTGGTAAGTTTGGAAGAGGGGAAAGTTTGGAAGAAAGAGAATGAGGTCAGTTTTAGAAATGCTCAGACTGTGTTCTGGAGAGCAATTTGGAACTAAGTCCAAAGGACTATAAAATTATGTATACCCTTTGGTCCAGCACAACCACTTCTAGGTCTATATCTGAACACATCACCTCCCCCACCCTCCAAAAAAGGGAAAAAGTATCTATTTGTACAAAAATATTTATAGCAGCTCTTTTTGTGGTGCCTAAGAATTGGAAATCAAAGATAGGCCCATCAACTGGGAATGGCTAAATAAGCTGTGGTATAGGAATGTAATGAGATATCATTGTGCTATAGTAAATGGCAAGCAGATTGATTTCAGAAAAACCTAGAAAGACTTACATGAACTGATGCATAGTGAATAGAATCAAGAGAATGTTGTACATGGTAACAATAATATTGTACAGTGAAGAACTGAGAATGATTAGCTATTCTCAGCAATACAGTGATTCCAAATAACTCCAAAGGATTCTGATGAAGCATATCTGTCTCCAGAGAAAGAATAGATATTGTTTGAATATAGATTGAAGCATAGTATTTTTCACTTTTTCTTTCATTTTTTTCTTTTATTTCAATCTTATACAAAATGACTAATATGGAAATGTTTAACATGATTGCATATGTAATAACCTATATCTGATAGTTTACTGTCTTAGGAAATAAGGGGGGAAGAGGGAGAAAGGGATAAAATTTGGAACTCAAAACTTTTTTAAAAAAATGTTAAAAATTGATTTAACATATAATTGGCAGAAAAATAAAATATATTAAATTCAAAGAAGATTTACCAAAAAAAAAAAAAAAAAATGCTGAGTTGGTGTCTCTAAGAGATCCCCTTTGAAATGTTTTGTAGGCAATTGATGATAGGAGTTTGAACTTCAGAGGAGAACCTAGGATTTGATTTAGAGTATGTCCTCTCCATAAAGGTGATAGGTAAACCTGTAGAAGTTGATGAGGTTACCAAGAGCATAGAGGGAGAAGAGGGCTTAAAATAGAAACTTATGGAAAAGCAGAAAGTCAAGGCTGTGGTAGTGAGCTAGTAAAAGAGCCTTGAGAAAAAGCAGTCTGGAAGAGAACCAGAAAAGAGAAGTGTCATGAAAACCCAGAGAAGAGAGCATTAAGGAGGATGTCAGTAGGGTAAGTGCAGCTAATAGAATTAGAAGAGTGAATATTAAGACCAGCAGATTTGCCAATTGAGAAGACTCTTAAGTAGTAACATAGGAGAGAGCCATTTCAATTAAGTGATGAGACTGGAAATCAGATTTCAAAAATTTGAAGAATTAAAAGAAAGTTGGAATCAGCAAGAATAGACAACATTTTCAAAGAATTTGGCTGAAAAAGGAAGAAATACCTAGGATAATTCTAGGGAGTAAAAGATGGCCAAATTTGAAGGCAGCAGGGAAGGAACCCCTTCCTAGAGAGAATAGGGTGACTGAGGCAATCTTCTTTATAAGGTGAAAGAGAAAGGGATCATATATGTAGGTAGAGGATTTGACATTAGTAAGAAAGACTGCCTCTTAGAAAATGGTAAGGAAGAGAGAGTGAGAGGAGATTTGAAGGTTGAGAATGGGAGAAAAGGAAACTCACAAGAACAGATTAAATTTTTTCAGTAAAGTAAGATGCAAGGTCCTTGGATGAGAGGGGTGGAAGTATGTAGGAGACTTGAGGAGGGAAAAGAATGAGAACTCCTTCTTTAAGGAGGGACAAAACCAATTAGGCAGCAAAGTGTAGCCTTGCTATAGTAGAGCTCCAGTGATATTGATTAGCATGAATTTGTGACATGCCCAGGGGACATGGTGATGAGACTTTGGATCTGCATGATGGGAGGGATCCAGAGCTGGCTTGGAAAGTCTGAATGTTGACAGAGATCTGGATAGGGTGAGGGATTTTAAAGGAAAAGACTGTGACACTAAAATAGCTAGTGATTAGTGTCAGAGGGCAGAGAGAAGAAAGTGAAGTAATTCAGTGTAATGGTCCAAGAAGATGCTGAAGGCTGGAAGGATTTGCAGTCTTGGTGAGGGTGGAGAATAGTAAGAGTAAGGTATAGGGAGAAGTGGGATGGTATAAAATCATGGTCAGAAAGTTGGATTTCCATGATTCTTATTAAGTAGAGAATTTGTGGGTACTTTTGAGATCTCATGTGTAACCATGCCATTCCCATGAGTAGATGAAATGCAATGGAACCCATTGATTTTAAGCAGGGTAAGGAAATGAGAGGCTTGGGAATAAAGGGAGTATCTTTGGGGAGGTAGAGGTTCCCTAGTGAAAGAGCAAGAGTTGAACAGGAGAGCAAGATGCTGATCCAGGTGCTGAACCCCTTGAGAAAGGAGGAAGCAGGACTTGGTGCTTAAACAACTACCATAATTTGGATTGATTGAAAAATTTGTGTGGTTGTCAAAGGAGGAAAGGTTGTTAAATGATAGAGAAAATTAGAGGCTTTGGAAGTAACAATAAGGAGCAAAGAATCACCTGACTTTTCTCTGGGGCAATGTGTAAAGAGAAAGGACAAATAGTGCTTGATAGGATGAGTTAAGATGTCATCAAGGAGAGCTAGATCTCTGTAGGACCAAGATGAAGGGAAGCTCCTTCATTATAGATGGGAAATTCTTTAGGGCACAGTGGAAGGGGAAGGCAATGCTGGCATAGGACACAGGTGGGATGTAGATTTTGAAGGATGAGAATAAGAGAATGAAAGTTAGATATTGGGAATTATTTGCTCCTGTGTGATGTAATCAGTTTAGGGAAATACATAGGAACTGGAGTTGTAGAGGGTGACTGATAAACGACAAAGCTCTCAGTTTCCAAGATACAAAGATCATGGGGCTGAAGCTGAGTCTGAGTTCACCCTAACCTGTGTTGATTATGTTGATGGTATAATGAAATGTTCAAGGACAGACCAAAGTAAGTTTTCAAGTATAGGAGAAAAATTAGAGGGGATACTACTTGAGTAAAGACATTTTTTGATACTTAACTATTTTTTCTTAGCTTTTAAATAGTGTTGAGATGTTTGCATAATCTGGATTATGTTAGGTCCCTGTACTAAGAAGAGGACCACAGAGATACTTCTGTGCTAGCATTCCCTTGACCTCCCCTTGATTCAGGTGAGATAATGGTTTACTAAAGTGCTCAGAAGTGATGGGTAATGGGTACTTTGAACATAGCTGATGGAATATGGTTTTTATTATTTTTCTTCAAAAGCTATTGAACAGATTCATTTTTTAAAATATGGGTTCTATTACTAGCCAGTGGGAGGGAAAGTATAACACTGCAGGGTGTCTGTTAGATGATACACATGTTTTCTTTGTAGTAACCAAGTTCCCAGGCCCACAGGAACTTGGTTATGCCATTTCCATTTTATTTTCCAAATTTCCTCAACATCTGTTGATGCTGTTTTTTTCTTCTTACTCTTTCCCTTGGAAAAAGATAAAAGTTTGCCTAGGATAGATTTCTCACATTTCATTGTTTGTCCACTTAGTTGATTCCAACGACAGCCTCTATGGGGGAGATTCAAAATTTCTGGCTGAAAACAACAAGCTTTGTGAGACCGTGATTACACAGATCCTAGAACACCTCAAAGCCCTAGGAAAAGATGAGGTACGTTGACTTGACCACCATTCACATGTACTGCTGAGAGAATCTATGGTCTTCTAAGCATGAGATGGAATATTTTCAGAATGGAGAGGCTATTATGATATTTCTTAAATTATGAAATAGTTTTGCTTATTGGGATTTCCCCTTTATTATAATGCAGAGTTATTTTTGCAGATTAAGTTGTTACATATGGTCATTATGATGGACAAGATTCAAGAATCCAGAATTGCCTTTTAATTAACTTATTCTCTTCCCCTATATCCTTACTCCCACAAAGAACTTGTGAAATGTACTTTAATGCCAAATCCATCAGCTTTTGTGAATTCAGAACTTATCCTTGACAAGGGACATAGAGACAGGTCCTGCTTTTTCACCATTATGGTGGTAGTTTCATTCTAGTGCCATGTTGACCACTGTTTACATTTTGACAGAGTTGGGCCAAACTTAGGAATTAGGAACCTGAGTCTTTATTCGAATTCTTGTTTGGTGGAGATAGATCAGTCAGATTTAATTCTCTCTACACTTTCTCTAGATCTGACCTGTTTCATCAATTCAAAATGCATTCAAAGTATTAAATGTCATCTTCCCTGTTAGGTGAAAGTAATAGACAGAGGGACTGAGAGTGAGAAGCATGATATAATGGATAGAATTTGGGTTTGAAGTCAAAGACCTAGGTTAAAATCCTACCTCTGACATATAATATTTGTGTGACTAGGGGCACACATTTCTTTTTTTCTTTTTTCTTTTTTTTTAGATTGATAAAAGAGGTTTATTATTGGGTTTGGAAGTAAGGAGATAGGTGAAGATAGAGATAAGGAGGGCACTGGACAGAAGGTCCAGTGGACAGAGGGCCCTCACATGGCTAGCATGTTTGGAATCTCTGCTGGGGCACACATTTCTTATCCCTTCTTAACCTGTTTCCCTATTTATAAAATGGAATCATAATATATGTGGTACATGCCTCTCAGGATTCTTGTGTCGCTTAAATTTAATAATGTCTAAGCCTTTTGAATACTTTATATTATGTATAACACAAATTCTAGTTGCTAGGGATTTTATCATCATGATAATATTTTTATTACTTGTGACTAATATACCACTTGGACTTCCTTCCAATATTAGCTTTTCATTCTTTGACTATTCAAGTTTTCAGTTCAGGCAAATGAGGATTATGAGCTTTTGAGTATTTCTTTTTCCCCAATTTTAAAATAAATTTTTATTGATGTATTTTGAAGGTAAGTCTATTCTTTACTTTATTTATTCATTGAATATTAAATGCCATTCTAAGGATTATAGATCTAGAGCTGGAGCAGTGACCATGTTCTACATCCTAATCTCACAGATAAGGAAGTTAAGGCTGAGGGAGATTAAATGACTTGTCTCAAAGTCATACAAGAAGTACAAATCAAAGGTGGGATTTTGAACCCAACTCCTTGATTCTTTTTCTTCTGTACTGTACTGCAGAGACACTGAAATCTCTCAATTCTGATCTCTTAGAGTTCCATATAAGTTAGACTTCTTTCAGGGAGCATGACTTGCCACTTCACATTATTTGGTGGAGAATCTTTTTAGTCCTGGTTTCAGGCCTAAAAAATAAGAAAGGAGACTTATCATGTCAGTTAACATTGGCATTACAATAGGAACAACTAAAAAATACTTTTACAAATTAGTGCTGCAGCAAAAATGCTAAAGAAAAAAAAAAGAGTCAAAATTTCCTCTATTTGATAGTTTTCAGTCCAGAGGAGAATTCTATCATTTTGAGGAAAGAGTTGGGGACAAAGTACAAATTCCCTCCCAGTGTGGCAATTCTCTGTCACTTCTGATTGTTAGATATCTGATGCTGTTTCAGTAATCTTATATATAGTTAATTATGCCATTGTGGAGAGACCATGGCAAAATGATCACTGAGAGGGGAGTTAGGAGAATAGATTGAATTTTTGCCCTTTGCAATTAATTTTGATTAAATGTACTTGAAGATCCTTTCTAGTTCTAAACCTTATGGTCCTCTCAGTCTCAGTATCACCATGTGTTAAATGAGGGGACTGAATTGAGTGATCTTTTTGATTTCTTCCAGTGGACCTTATCTTTTATAAATCCTTGCAATATCTTAGATTCTTCTGTTTTATTCTGATGGAAAATTATGAATTGTAGCCTTTTTCTCTTACTTGCTAAGCTCATCAGGTTTAGTCTCACTTTACCTTGGAGGTCAGATGGGAAAGTGATAATTTTGGTGAAAGACATCCAACATAAATGTGCAGGATTTCTTTGAAAATAAACTTTACCCAGTTGCCAACAGCTCTCTGTTTACTTGATATTTCTGGCAGTGATGTAAACTAGAAGAACTTAGTTCTTGGCCCAAGAATATAACATCAGTATAAACATAAATCCTAAGCAACACATATGTAGATGACAACATCTTTGAGGGACTAAGACAGCTCACCTCAACTTAGAATGTTCACCATTTAAAAATAAGTTCTACAGAAAATAGTGAAATTTGGGAGTATTGTCTGGGAACATTTTGGTTATTATAACAGGTTTTCCGATTTGAAATGAATGAACCTTGGATATTTATATTATAGTTAAAATATGGATTGATTTATAATCCAATATTTATATCTTTCCTGAAAGACCATTTTGAAAATCTGTACTAACTCAGCAAGCTTTAGACCCATTGCCCATTCACATTAGAAGGGCAGAAATAATTGTGTCAAGTTTTTTTCTCCTACATGGCAGGAAGTAATGCTTATAGCTGTGGAGAGCAACCTTAATGTGGAACTTGATGATTTTAAGTCAATCTGCTTTTGGTTTGAACGTATGGAGACCCTGCTTCACACTGCATAGAAGTATGTTTTTAAATCATCTCATGGAAATCATGGTGCTTTAATGAAGAATTTTATGCAATTTTGGGGGGGCTGAGGTAAAGCTGGAAATCAGTCCAGACTCAGCACTTTGGGCAGGTGACAGTTCTCATAAGAAAAATAAAAGAAACTTATTATTTTCTATTTAAAGTCTCTTAGGAGGAAGGATTTTTGAAACCTTAGTACTGTACTGTTACAATGCTTTTCATTGCCTTTCTGTCCTTTTAATATGGGTCAAAATGGTTTTTCGTTACAGGAACAAGTCCAATAATATTGTTTTAAATGAATTATAGCATTTAAAATACATAATATAGTTTTCAAAAGAGAAAATTAGATGGTGGTTGTATTCCTTGTTCTTTTTTTTAACAATATTTTCCCACTTCAGCGAATTTTAGTTTGAGGGCTCTCTCTTTTTTTCATAATTTGGCTTTACTTTTGAATTTTTCTTTTAGTGGTGTCCTTCAGATCAAAATAAAGAATGGTGTCATCCTGTTACATGGAGAGTTGAATATTGACCAGTTTGGCTGAAGAGTGCTGTTCTTTAGAAATTGTGATTATTGCTTAATTACAGCTAGCAAATGAAGTGGAGATCTTGTCTCCAACCAATAGAAGCACCTTTATTATATTTTCTGGAAGCTTGAATATTGGCAAAAATGATTTCTATCTCTATTCTTTATTTTGATCTAAAAAAATACCATTAAAAGAAAATTTTGATTTTTCCGGGGGTGGAGCCAAGATGGCAGAGAGCAGACATGAGTCTCTGTGAACCCATCTGACCTTCTCTCAAACCAAGAGCAGATTAAGCATCTAAACTAGTATTGGAGTCAAAGAATCCACAAATATTTGGAGTACAACACATTTCTAGAAATTACCTTGGAAGGACTTTAGAACAGGTCTGTTTCAAACAGGCAGGGGGACAGTCTGCTGAGCCTAGACCACAGTCCAGGGAGACAGGGCAAGAAGCTGGGGTTAGAAGTCCCAGCATTGCAGCTTCCAAGCACCTGGGAAATTTCTGTGAGCCTTTTATGCTATTCTGTCCTGGTTGCAAGCAGGTGATTTCACAGATCTGACTTTTGTAAAAGGCAAATTACAAACCCAGGGCAAATTAAAGCAACTGCTGCTCCTTTGCATTGAACAGATCTCAAATTAAAAAAAAAAAAAAAGAATAAAAAACCAAAAAGAACTCTCACAGTTCTCACAGAGAAAGAGGAGTAGATCTCAAATTCTGAGGTTCCTAAAGGCAAAGCAACTCCAGATGAAGCCCCAAAAGGAGATATGAGCTGGTTCCCATTTCACAAGGATTTCTTGGAAGATTGCATAAAGAATCTTGAAAGAGAGTTACAAGAAAAATGGAGAAGTGAAATAAGATCATTGTAAGAAGGAATGGAAAAAGCATATATTGCCCTACAAAAGAGATATGAAAAAGACACCAATTCACTGAAAAATAAAATTTGTAGAATGGAAAAAGAATGCAATGAAAAAAAATTCAATTGGCCAATTACAAAAGGAGATTAAAAAAAGGTAACTGAAGAAAATAATACACTAAAAATTAGAATTGAACAAATGAAAGTGAATGATTCAATAAGACTTCAAGAATCAGTCAAACAAAAAATAAAAAAATTGAAAAAATAGAAGAAAAAATGAAATATCACCTAGGAAAAACAACTGACCTGGAAAATAGATCTAGAAGAGACAATCTAAGGATTATTGGACTTCCTGAAAGCCATGATGAAAAAAAGAACCTGGATACTATCTTACAGGAAATCATAAAAGAAAATTGCCCTGATATTTTAGAGTCAGAAAGTAAAATAGTCATTGAAAGAATTCACCAATCACTTCCTGAAAGAGACCCTAAAA
This sequence comes from Antechinus flavipes, assembly GCF_016432865.1. Classification (NCBI taxonomy): domain Eukaryota; kingdom Metazoa; phylum Chordata; class Mammalia; order Dasyuromorphia; family Dasyuridae; genus Antechinus; species Antechinus flavipes. The sequence goes on along the minus strand of NC_067398.1, from coordinate 264,957,663 downwards.
TTAAATCTCCAAGGAATATCCTGGCAAAATTTCAGAACTATCACACCAAGGAAAAGGATATTGCAGGCAGCCAGAAAGAAACAACTTAAATATTGAGGAGCCACAATTAGGATTACCCAGGACTTAGCAGCTTCCACCTTAAAGAATAGAAGGGCTTGGATTCTGATATTCTGAAAGGCAAAGGAACTTAGATTACAACCAAGAATAAACTATCCAGCTAAAATGAGCAATTATCTTTCAGGGAAGAAGGTGGGCATTCAATGATATTTCACCTATTTCTAATGAAAAGACCAGAATTGAACAAAATTTGATCTCTAAACACAGAACTCAAGAGAAGCATAAAAAGCTAAAAAAGAAAGAACTCTTGAGAACTATATTTCTGTTATGGGTATACTTAGAGAATGAAGGTATAATTTAATTTATTTTGATATTATGAAAAAGAAACTAGAAGTGGAAAGGGGATCATACTAGAAAAAGAGGAAAAAGGGAAATTACATCTCATCAAGAGGCAAAGAACACCTATTATAACTGAGGGAAAGAAGAGAGGGGGATGAGCATTGTGTGAATCTTAATCTCATCAGATTTGGCTCTAAGAGAGAATTATCACATATATTTTGGTTTCACAAAGAAACTTGTGTCACCTTATAGAGAAGTGGGAAGAAAAGAGGAAAAAGAAAGGGAAAGGCTAATAGAAGGGAAAACAGAAGAATTAGGGGATAGGTATAAAAAAGAGGGAAGGTCTCTAAAGGGGGAGGACTATTTGAGGGAGGTGGTCATCAAAAGCAAAATACTAGGGAGCAAGAAAGGGGGAAAGCAAAGAAAAAAACATAATTTAGGGTAAATAAGATGACAGGAAATACTGAATTAGTTATTTTAAGTATGAATGTGAATGGGATGAAATCTCCCATACAATGGAAGTGAATAACAGACTGAATTAAAAGTCAGAATCCTACAATATATTGTTTACTAGAAACACATTTACAAGAAATACATACAGAGAGAAAGTAAAGGGCTGGAGCAGAATCTATTTTGTTTCAGGTGAAGTAAAAAAAGCAGGGATAGCCATCCTGATCTCAGAGCAAGTAAAAGAAAAGATAAATCTAATTAAGAGATAAGTAAGGAAACTATATTTTACTAAAGGGTAACAGATAATAAAGCAATGTCAATACTAAACATATATTCACTAAGTAGTATACCATCCAAATTCCTAGAGAAGTTAAGAGATGCAAGAAGAAATAGCAAAACTATACTAGTGGGGGATCGAAACCTTGCTTTCTCAGAATTAGATAAATCAAACCACAAAATAAATAAGAAAGAAGTTAAGGAGGTAAACAAAATGTTAGAAAAGTTAGGTATGATAGATCTTTGGAGAAAATTAAATGCAGACAGAAGTTTACTTTTTCCTCAGCAGTTCATTCATGGAACTTATACATAAATTAACCATGTGTTAGGGCATAAAAATCTCAAAATCAAATGCAGAAAGGCAGAAATAGTAAAGACATTTTTTTTAGATCATAATGCAATAAAAAATCACATGCAATATTAGGCTAGGAGAAAATAGAACAAAAGTTAATTGGAAATTAAATAATCTAATCCTTTTTTTTTTTAATTTTTATTTAATAATTACTTTATATTGACAGAATCCATGCCAGGGTAATTTTTTTTACATTATCCCTTGCACTCGTTTCTGTTCCGATTTTTTTCCCCTCCCTCCCTCCACCCCCTCCCCTAGATGGCAAGCAGTCCTTTATATGTTGGATATGTTGCAGTATATCCTAGATACAATATATGTTTGCAGAACCGAACAGTTCTCTTGTTGCATAGGGAGAATTGGATTCAGAAGGTATAAATGATCCAGGAAGAAAAACAAAAATGCAGATAGTTCACATTCGTTTCCCAGTGTTCTTTCTTTGGATGTAGCTGCTTTTGTCCGTCATTTATCAATTGAAACTCAGTTAGGTCTCTTTGTCAAAGAAATCCACTTCCATCAAAATATGTCCTCATACAATATCGTTGTCTAAGTGTATAATGATCTCCTGGTTCTGCTCATTTCACTTAGCATCAGTTCATGTAAGTCTCGCCAGTCCTCTCTGTATTCATCCTGCTAGTCATTTCTTTCTTTTTTTTTTTTTAATTTTTATTTAATGATTACTTTATATTGACAACATTATCCCTTGCACTCGTTTCTTTTCCGATTTTTTTCCCCTTCCTCCCTCCACCCCCTCCCCTAGATGGCAAGCAGTCCTTTATATGTTGGATATGTTGCAGTATATCCTAGATACAATATATGTTTGCAGAACCGAACAGTTCTCTTGTTGCATAGGGAGAATTGGATTCAGAAGGTATAAATAACCTGGGAAGAAAAACAAAAATGCAGATAGTTCACATTCGTTTCCCAGTGTTCTTTCTTTGGATGTAGCTGCTTTTGTCCGTCATTTATCAATTGAAACTCAGGTCTCTTTGTCAAAGAAATCCACTTCCATCAAAATATGTCCTCATACAATATCGTTGTCGAAGTGTATAATGATCTCCTGGTTCTGCTCATTTCACTTAGCATCAGTTCATGTAAGTCTCGCCAGTCCTCTCTGTATTCATCCTGCTGGTCATTTCTTACAGAACAATAATATTCCATAACATTCATATACCACAATTTACCCAGCCATTCTCCAATTGATGGGCATCCATTCATTTTCCAGTTTCTAGCCACTACAAACAGGGCTGCTACAAACATTTTGGCACATACAGGTCCCTTTCCCTTCTTTAGTATTTCTTTGGGATATAAGCCCAATAGAAACACTGCTGGATCAAAGGGTATGCACAATTTGATAATTTTTTGGGCATAATTCCAGATTGCTCTCCAGAATGGTTGGATTCGTTCACAACTCCACCAACAATGCATTAGTGTCCCAGTTTTCCCGCATCCCCTCCAACATTCATCATTATTTTTTCCTGTCATCTTAGCCAATCTGACAGGTGTGTAGTGGTATCTCAGAGTTGTCTTAATTTGCATTTCTCTGATCAATAATGATTTGGAACACTCTTTCATATGAGTGGTAATAGTTTCAATTTCATCCTCTGAAAATTGTCTGTTCATATCCTTTGACCATTTATCAATTGGAGAATGGCTTGATCTCTTATAAATTTGAGTCAGTTCTCTATATATTTTGGAAATGAGGCCTTTATCAGAACCTTTAACTGTGAAGATGTTTTCCCAGTTTGTTGCTTCCCTTCTAATCTTGTTTGCATTAGTTTTGTTTGTACAAAGGCTTTTTAATTTGATGTAATCAAAATTTTCTATTTTGTGATCAGTAATGGTCTCTAGTTCATCTTTGGTCACAAATTTCTTTCTCCTCCACAAGTCTGAGAGATAAACTATTCTATGTTCCTCTAATTTATTTATAATCTCGTTCTTTATGCCTAAGTCATGGACCCATTTTGATCTTATCTTGGGATATGGTGTTAAATGTGGGTCCATGCCTAATTTTTGCCATACTAATTTCCAATTATCCCAGCAGTTTTTATCAAATAATGAATTCTTTTCCCAGAAGTTAGGGGCTTTGGGTTTGTCAAACACTAGATTGCTATAGTTGACTATTCTGTCTTGTGAACCTAACTTTTTCCACTGATCCACTAATCTATTTCTTAGCCAATACCAAATGGTTTTGGTGACTGCTGCTTTATAATATAATTTTAGATCAGGTACAGCTAGGCCACCTTCATTTGATTTTTTTTTTCATTAATTTCCTTGAGATTCTCGACTTTTTATTGTTCCATATGAATTTTGTTGTTATTTTTTCTAGATCATTAAAATATTTTCTTGGAAGTCTGATTGGTATAGCACTAAATAAATAGATTAGTTTAGGGAGTATTGTCATCTTTATTATGTGCGCTCGGCCGATCCAAGAGCACTTAATATTTTTCCAATTATTTAAGTCTGACTTTATTTGTGTGGAGACTTTTTTATAATTTTGCTCATATAATTCCTGACTTTCCTTTGGTAGATAGATTCCCAAATATTTTATGGTATCAACAGTTATTCTGAATGGAATTTCTCTTTGTATCTCTTGCTGTTGGGTTTTGTTGGTGATGTATAAAAATGCTGAGGATTTATGGGGATTTATTTTGTAGCCAGCTATTTTGCTAAAATTATGAATTATTTCTAATAGCTTTTTAGTAGAATCTCTGGGGTTCTCTAGGTATACCATCATATCATCTGCAAAGAGTGATAGTTTGGTTTCCTCATTGCCTACTCTAATTCCTTTAATATCTTTCTCGACTCTTATTGCCGAGGCTAGTGTTTCTAATACGATATTAAATAATAATGGTGATAGTGGGCAACCTTGCTTCACTCCAGATCTTACTGGGAAAGGTTCCAGTTTTTCCCCATTGCATATGATGCTTACTGACTGTTTTAAATATATGCTCCTGACTATTTTAAGGAAAAGTCCATTTATTCCTATGCTCTCAAGTGTTTTTATTAGGAATGGATGTTGGATTTTATCAAATGCTTTTTCTGCATCTATTGAGATGATCATATGGTTTTTGTTTGTTTGGTTATTGATATAGTCAATTATGCTAATAGTTTTCCTAATATTGAACCAGCCCTGCATTCCTGGTATAAATCCTACTTGGTCATAGTGTATTATCCTGGTGACGATTTTCTGTAATCTTTTTGCTAATATTTTATTTAAGATTTTAGCATCAATATTCATTAGGGAGATTGGTCTATAATTTTCTTTCTCTGTTTTCAGCCTTCCTGGTTTAGGTATCAGTACCATGTCTGTGTCATAAAAGGAGTTTGGTAGGACTCCTTCAATCCCTATTTTTTCAAATAGTTTATTTAGCATTGGAGTTAATTGTTGTTTAAATGTTTGGTAGAATTCACATGTAAATCCATCTGGTCCTGGGGATTTTTTCTTAGGGAGTTGATTGATAGTTTGTTCTATTTCTTTTTGTGAGATAGGACTGTTTAGGATATTTACTTCTTCCTCTGTTAGTTTGGGCAAGCTATATTTTTGGAGGTATTTTTCTATTTCATTTAAGTTGTCGAATTTATTGGCATAAAGTTGGGCAAAGTAACTCCTAATTATTGCTCTAATTTCCTCTTCGTTAGTGGCGAGTTCTCCCTTTTCACTTTTAAGACTAACAATTTGATTTTCCTCTTTCCTTTTTTTAATCAGATTTACTAAGGGTTTGTCTATTTTGTTGGTTTTTTCATAGAACCAACTCTTAGTTTTATTAATCAATTCAATAGTTTTTTTACTTTCAATTTTATTGATCTCTCCTTTTATTTTTAGAATTTCAAGTTTAGTGCTTGACTGGGGGTTTTTAATTTGTTCCTTTTCTAGCATTTTTAGTTGCAAGCCCAATTCATTGACCTTCTCTTTCTCTATTTTATACAAATAGGCCTCTAGAGATATGAAATTTCCCCTTATTACCGCTTTGGCTGCATCCCATACATTTTGGTATGATGTCTCATTATTATCGTTTTCTTGGGTGAAGTTATTAATTATGTCTATGATTTGCTGTTTCACCCAATCATTCTTTAGTATGAGATTATTTAGTTTCCAATTATTTTTTGGTCTACTTCCCCTGGTTTTTTGTTGAATGTATTTTTCATTGCATCGTGGTCTGAAAAGGATGCATTTACTATTTCTGCCTTACTGCATTTGAGTTTGAGGCTTTTATGTCCTAATATATGGTCAATTTTTGTATAGGTTCCATGAACTGCTGAAAAGAAAGTGTATTCCTTTCTGTCTCCATTACATTTTCTCCAGAGATCTATCATATCTAACTTTTCTAGTATTCTATTTATCTCTTTGACTTCTTTCTTATTTATTTTGTGGTTTGATTTATCTAATTCTGAGAGTGCAAGGTTAAGATCTCCCACTATTATAGTTTTACTGTCTATTTCTTCTTGCAGCTCTCTTAATTTCTCTTTTAAGAATTTAGATGCTACACTACTTGGTGCATATATGTTTAATATAGATACTGCTTCATTATTCATTCTACCCTTTAGCAAGATATAGTGCCCTTCCTTATCTCTTTTGATTAGATCAATTTTTGCTTTACCTTGATCTGAGATCAGGATGGCTACCCCCGCTTTTTTGGCTTCACCTGAAGCATAGTAGATTTTGTTCCAACCTTTTACCTTTAACCTGCATGTATCACTCCGCTTCAGGTGTGTTTCCTGTAAACAACATATTGTAGGATTCTGGCTTTTAATCCATTCTGCTAACCGCTTCCTCTTTATAGAGGAGTTTACCCTGTTCACATTTATGGTTAAAATGACCAATTCTGTATTACTTGCCATCTTGTTAACCCCGGTTTATGCTTTTCTCCCTTCTTTCCCTTTTCCCCCCTTCCCAGTATTAAGCTTGTGAGCACCACTTGCTTCTCACAGCTTTCCCTTTTTAGTATCCCTCCCCCCGCCTTAGAGTTCCTCCCCCTATCTTACCCCTTTCCCTCCCAGTTTCCATATTCCCTTCCTCTTAGCTTATTCCTTCCCTTTTCACTTTTCCCTTCTCACTTTTCAATGAGGTGGGAGAAGTTTCACCATAGATTGAATATGTCTTAAGATTTTTCACTTAAAGCCAATTCTGAAGGCAGTAAGATACCCACTATATTCATCCCCCTCCATTCTTTCTCTCAGATATAATAGGTTTCCTATGCCTCTTCATGAGATGTACTACCCCCACTTTACCCTTTTTCTGGTACAATGTCCTTTCCACATCAATTTCTAGAACAAGGTATACATGTATTCTTTATACATCTATATAGTCGATATATAGTTCCCAAGATTAATCTTTACCTTTTTAGATTTCTCTTGAGTTCTATATTTGTAGATCAAACTTTTTGTTAAGTTCTGGCTTTTTCATCAGAAATAGATGAAATTCGCTTACTTCGTTGAATGTCCATCTTCTTCCCTGGAAAAAGATGCTCATTCTCGCTGGGTAAGTTATTTTTGGTTGCATACCAAGTTCCTTAGCCTTTCGGAATATCATATTCCAGGCCCTTCGATCTTTTAATGTGGATGCTGCCAGATCCTGGGTTATCCTTATTGTGGCTCCTTGATACTTGAATTGGGTTTTTCTAGCCGCTTGCAATATTTTTTCCTTCATCTGAGGGTTCTGGCATTTGGCCACTATATTCCTTGGTGTTTTGATTTTAGGATCCCTTTCAGTGGGTGATCGATGAATCCTTTCAATGTTTATTTTTTCCTCTGTTCCTATGACTTCTGGGCAGTTCTCTTTGATAATTTCCTGGAAAATAGTGTCCAGGCTCTTTTTTTCATCATGTTTTTCTGGAAGTCCAATGATTCTCAGATTGTCTCTCCTGGATCTGTTTTCCAGGTCTGTTGTCTTCCCCAGAAGGTATTTCACATTCTTTTCCATTGTTTGATTTTTTTGGATTTGCTTGACTGATTCTTCTTGTCTCCTCGAGTCATTCAATTCCAATTTTCAGTGAAGTATTTTCTTCACTCACTTTTTAAAATCTTTTTCTAATTGTCCCATTGAGTTCTTTTGTTCTGTGGAATTTTTTTCCATTTCGCCAATTTTGTTTTCCAGTTCACCAATCCTATTTTTCAAGGATTTTACTTCTTTATCCACTCTCTTTTTAACTGACTTCTCCAGGCTCTTTTGCCAAGCCTCCCTCTCCTTTTCCCATTTTTCTTCTAGCTCTCTTGTGAGAGCCTTTTTAATTACTTCTATGAGGTTCATCTGTGCTGAGGAACAGATGATCTCCTCCTTTGGGGATTCACTTGGGGACTGTCTGTTTTTAGCCTCCTCAGGATTTAGAGTCTGCTCTCTATCTGTATAGAAGCTGTCAAGGGTTAAAGTCCTCTTCAGTTTCTTGCTCATTCTGTCTAATAATCAAAGACAAACTGGCAAAGGAAAACAGAAAAAACTGGAGTCTTTCTTTGGGGGAGGGGCTGGGTGTGTTACCGAGCTTCCTCTACAGACTGCGGGGGGCAGCAGTGAGGCACTAGCCCTACTGTGCTGCGCCTGCGCTCTGAGATCCCAGAGCGTGCTGAGTCACTGTGGGGGGGGGGGGGAGGGGAGGGGCGGCCAGGTCCCGAGAGACTCCAGCTTTTTGGGGTTGTATTCTTCACCCCCGGTGTTTTTAGCTTCTCTGCTGGGCTGCTGACTTGCTGCCGGAGCAAAGTATCTAATCCTGTAGCGAAGCTCTCCCCACAGAGACGACTGCGATCACTCCCCACCCCCTCTCCAGTCTGCTCCTGTGCTCTCACTGCCGCTGCCCGCCGCCTGCGCCCGATCTAAATCCATCCCAGCCCTCCAGTAAAGACAGACCTTTCTTGGCGAATCTCAAGGATGGCTTCTCTTGGTAATTATTTGTGGGTTTTTTTCAGTCAAGCATTAATTCAGAGGCTTGTAATGAAATGGATAGTGAGAGAAAGTGTGGATCTACACAACTGTGTGCCTCCTCTCCGCCATCTTAACTGGATCTAATCCTAAAGAATGAATAGGTAAAACAGCAAATCATAGACACAATCAATAATTTTTTCCAAGAGAATGACAATAATGAGACAACATACCAAAATTTGTGGGATACAGCCAAAGCAATTATAAGGGGAAATTTTATATCTCTAGATGCTTACGTGCATAAAATAGAGAAAGAGAAGAGCAATGAATTAGGCTTACAACTAAGAAAGTTAGAAAAAGAATGTTAAAAAATCTCAATTAAATACCAAATTTGAAATTCTGAAAATAAAAGGGGAAATTAATAAAATTGAAAATAAGAAAACTATTGAATTAACACAACATGGAGTTGGTTTTGTGAAAAAACTAACAAAATAGATAAAGCTTTAGTTAATTTGATAGGAAAGAGGAAAGAAGAGGAAATTAGAGCAATAATTAGTAGTTTTTTTAAATTACAGCTTTTTATTTACAAAACATATGCATAGGTAATATTTCAGCATTGACCCTTGCATAACCTTCCGTTGCAACTTTTCTCTTCCTTACCCCCATCCTTTCCCCTAGATCAGTGGTCCTCAAAGTGTAGTCCAAAGAATTGTTGGGGTCTCTGAAACCCTTTCAGAGGGTCTACAAATTCACATTTTTTATTTTTTATTTTTAATATAGTAAATAGCTATAAATATAATCCATGTGAAGAAAAACTCTTTGAACAGATCCTAGATAGTTTTTTAAACAACATGAAGATACTGAGAACAAAGGTTTGAGAACCACTGCCCTAGATGGTAAGTAGTCCAATACATGTTAAATATGTTAAAATATATGTTAAATATAATATATATATAAATATACATACACACACACACACACATTTATACAATTATCTTGCTACACATGAAAAATCAGATCTAGTAAGGAAAAAAAAAAACTGAGAAGGAAAACAAAAATGCAAGCACACAATAATGGAAAACGTTGAAATGCTATGTTGTGGTCCACACTCATTTTCCATAGTTCTCTCTCTGGATGTAGCTGATTCTCTTCATTACGGAGCAATTGGAAGTAGTTTGAATCAACTCATTGTAGAAGAGAGCTACATCCATCAGAGCTGATCATCATATAATCTTGTTGTTGCCATATATAATGATCTCCTGGTTCTGTTTATATTACTTAGCATCAGTTCATGTAAGTCTCTCCAGGCCTCTTTGCTGGTTGTTTCTTACAGAACAATAATATTTCATAATGTTCATATATCTTAATTTATTCAGCCATTCTCCAATTGATGGGCATCCACTCAGTTTCTAGCCACCACAAAGAGGGCTGCCACAAACATTTTTGTACACGTGGGTCTCTTTCCCTCCTTTAAGATCTCTTTGGGATATAAGTCCAGTAGTAACAGTGCTGGGTCAAAGGGTATGCACAGTTTAATAACTTTTTGCGCATAGTTCCAAACTGCTTTCGAGAATGGTTGGATTCATTCACAATTCTACCAACAGTGTATCAATGTCCCAGTTTTCCCACATCCCTTTCAACATTAATCATTATCTTTTCCTGTCATCTTGGCCAATCTAAAAGGTGTGTAGTGGTATCTCAGAATTGTCTTAATTTGCATTTCTCTGATGAGTAATGATTTGGAGCCCCTTTTCATATGACTAGAAATAGTTTCCATTTCTTCATCTGAAAATTATTCATATCCTTTGACCATTTATCAATTGGAGAATGGCTTGATTTCTTTATAAATTAGAGTCAATTCTCTATATATTTGGGAAATGATGCCTTTATCAGAACCTTTGAAAGTAAAAATGTTTTCCCAGTTTATTGCTTCCCTTCTAATCTTATCTGCATTATTTTGTTTGTACAAAAACTTTTTAACTTAATATACTCAAAATTTTCTATTTTGTGATCAGTAATGATCTCTAGTTCTTTGGTCACAAATGCCTTCCTTCTCCACAGGTCTGAAAGGTAAACTATCCTATGTTCTTCTAATTTATTAATAATCTCATTCTTTATGCCTAGATCATGAACCCATTTTGACCTTATCTTGGTATATGATGTTTCTACCATACTAGTTCTCAATTTTCCCAGCAGTTTTTGTCAAAGAGTGAATTCTTATCCCAAAAGCTGGGGTCTTTGGATTTGTCAAACACTAGATTGCTGTAGTTATTGACCGTTTTGTCCTGTGAACCTAATCTATTTCACTGATCAACTAGTCTATTTCTTAGCCAGTACCAAATGGTTTTGATGACTGCTGCTTTCTAATATACTTTTAGATCTGATACAGCTTAGGCCACCTTCATTTGATTTTTTTTTTCATTAGTTCCCTTGAAATTCTTTACCTTTTGTTCTTTCGGATGAATTTTGTTGTTATTTTTCTAGGTCAATAAAATAGTTTCTTGGGAGTTTGGTTATAGCATTAAATAAATAGATTAGTTTAGGTAGTATTGTCATCTTTATTATATTTGCTTGGCCTATTCAAGAGCACTTAATATTCTTCCAATTGTTTAGATCTGACTTTATTTAGGTGGAGAGTGTTTTGTTGTTTTGCTCATATAGTTCCTGACTTTCCCATGGCAGATAGATTCCCAAAAATTTTATACTATCGACAGTTATTTTAAATGGACTTTCTCTTTGTATCTCTTGCTGTTGGATTTTGTTAATGATGTATAAAAATGCTGATCATTTATGTGGATTTATTTTGTATCCTACAACTTTGCTAAAGTTGTGGATTATTTCTAATAACTTTTTAGTAGATTCTTTGAGGTTTTCTAAGTATAGCATCATATCATATGGGATTATCTGATAGTCAGCAATGAACTGAGGAGTGGTCTATTCACTTTGATTTGTAGGACTATCCTGAGCCTACAAGATTTTAGAATCAGATAGATTATTAAAACAAAAGCCCCCAAAGGTCAAGGTACCTTAAAATTATTGTAGTCCCCTAGAAGCTATATTACATCACTTTATTTAATTTATAGTTTCCTTTTGAAGAAATCCCAAACTTTTGCCATTGACTTCCCTCATTCCTTCCTTCCCTCCTTCCCTCTCTCCCTTCCTCCCTCTTTCCCTCCCTTTCTTCTTCCCTCCCTCCCTCCTTCCCTCCTTGTCATGTTTAGAAACTGACTATAGTAAATACTAGATACATCATTATCTTAGATGTTGGGTGGGTGGGAGGGAGTGCATTATCTACTCTAATACCTTCTCTTTTTCATCTCTTATTGCCAAAGCTAGCATTTCTTTTTTTTTTTTCTTTCATTTTTTTTTATTATAGCTTTTTTTATTTACAAGATATATGCATGGGTAATTTTTCAGCACTGACATTTGCAAAACCTTTTGTTCCAACTTTTCTCCTCCTTCACCCCACCCCTTCCTCCAGATGGCAAGTTGACCAATACATATTAAATATGTTGAAGTAGAAGTTAAATACAGTATATGTATACATGTCCAAACAGTTATTTTGCTGTACAAAAAGAATCAGATTTTGAAATAGTGTACAATTAGCTTGTGAAGGAAATAAAAAATGCAGGTGGATAAAAATAGAGGGATTCGGAATTCTATGTAGTGGTTCATAGTCATCTCCCAGAGTTCTTTCACTGGGTGTAGCTAGTTCGGTTCATTACTGAAAAGCTAGCATTTGTAATACAATATTGAATAGTAATGGTGATAGTGGGCAACCTTGTTTCACTCCTAATCTTAATGGGAATGGTTTTAGTTCATCCCCATTACATATGATGCTTCCTGATGGTTTTGAACAGATGTTACTACTATTTTAAGGAAAAGTTCATTTATTTCTATACTGTCTAGGGTTTTTAATAGGTATGGGTGTTGGATTTTATCAAATGCTTTTTCTACATCTATTGAGATGATCATATGGATTTTGTTAATTTGGTTATTGATATAGTCAATTATGCTAATAGTTTTCCTAATATTGAACCAGCCCTGAATTCCTGGTAAAAATCCTACTGGGTCATGGTGTATTATCCTGGGGATGATTTTCTGTAATCTCTTTGCTAATATTTTATTTAAAAATTTTGCATCAATATTATTAGGGAGATTGGTCTATAATTTTCTTTTTCTGTTTTTGTCCTATCTGGTTTAGGTATCAGTACCATGTTTGTGTCATAAAAGGAATTTGGTAGAACTCCTTCATTCCCTATTTTTTCAAATAGTTTATATAGTATTGGAGTTAATTGTTCTTTAAATGTTTGGTAGAATTCATGTGTAAATCTTACTCTTACAGAGTTGATTAATAACTTGTTCTATTTCTTTTTCTAAAATGGGACTATTTAAGCAATTTATTTCCTCCTCCATTGATCTGGGCAACCTATATTTTTGTAGGTATTCATCCATTTTACTTAAGTTATCATTTATTGGCATAAAGTTGCGCAAAGTAGCTCCTAATTATAGCTCTAATTTCCTCTTCACTAGTGGAAAGTTCTCCCTTTTCATTTTTGAGACTAATGATTTTATTTTCCTCTTTCCTTTTTCTAATCAAATTTACCAAGAGTATATCTATTTTGTTGGCTTTTTTCATAGATTATTTTTTAGTTTTATTTATTAATTCAGTAATTGTTTTAGTTTCAATTTTATTGATCTCTCATTTTATTTTTAGAATTTCAAGTTTAATGTTTGCTTGGGGGTTTTAAATTTGCACTTTTTCTATCCTTTTTAGTTGCAAGCCCAATTGTTTGATCTTCTCTTTCTCTATTTTATATAAATAAGCCTCTAGAGCAGGGGTCCTCAAACTATGGCCCGCGGGCCAGATGCAGCAGCTAAGGATGTTTATCCCCCGCCACAAAACAAAGTTTTTGTTTTTACTATAGTCCGGCCCTCCAACAGTTTGAGGGAGAGTGAACTGGCTCCCTATTTAAAAAGTTTGAGGACCCCTGCGTCTAGAGATATAAAATTTCTCCTTATTAACCACTTTGGCTGCATCCCACAAATTTTGGTATGTTGTCTCATTATTGTCATTCTCTTGGATGAAATTATTGATCGTATTTATGATTTGCTGTTTTGCCTATTCATTCTTTAGGATGAGATTATTTAGTTTCCAATTACTTTTTGGTGTAGTTTCCCCTGGTTTTTATTGAATGTAGTTTTTATTGCACTGTGATCTGAAAAGAATGTATTTATTATTTCTGTTTTTATGCATTTGATTTTGAGGTCTTATGTCCTAATATATGATCATTTTTTTGTATAGATTCCATGAACTGCTAAGAAGAAAGTGTACTCCTTTCTGTCTCCATTCAGTTTTCTCCAAAGATCTATCATACCTAACTTTTCTAGTATTCTATTTATCTCTTTAACTTCTTTCTTATTTATTTTTTGGTTTGATTTATCTAGTTCTGAGAGTGCAAGCTTGAGATCTCCCACTATTATAGTTCTGCTGTCTTCTTGCAGCTCTCTTAACTTTTCCTTCAGGAATTTAGATGCTAGACCACTTGGTGCATATATGTTTAGTATTGATATTATTTCATTATCTATGATACCTTTTAGCAAGATATAGTTTCCTTCCTTATCTCGTTTAATTAGATTAATTTTTGCTTTTGCTTGCTCTGAGATCAGAATGGCTATCCCTGCTTTTTTTACTTCACCTGAAGCATAATAGATTCTGCTCCAACCTTTTCCTTTTATTCTTTATATATCACCCTGCTTCAAGTATGTCTCCTATAAACAATATATTGTAGCATTCTGGCTTTTAATCCAGTCAGCTATCTGCCTCTGCTTTATGAAAGAGTTTACCCCATTCACATTTACTGTTAAAACTACTAATTCTATATTTCCTGTCATCTTATTATCCCCAGATTATCCTTTTCTCTTTCCTTTCCCCCTTACCCCACTCCCAGTATTTAATTTATGGGCACCACTTGCTTCAAGCAGCCCTCCCCTTTGTAATCCCTCTCCCTTAAAGTCCCTCCCCCTTTCTTATACCTTTCTCCTACTGTTTCTGTATTCCTTTCTATTTAGTCTACCCCTTCCCTTTTTGCTTTTCCCCTCTCACTTTTCAATGAGGTAAGAGAAGTTTCTCTGTAAACCAAATATGTCTAATGTTTTCTTTTTGAGCCAAATCTGATGAAAGTAAGATTCACACAATTTTCATCCCCCTCCCTTCTTCCCCACAGATACAATAGCTTTCCTTTGCTTCTTCATGAGATGTAATTTCCCTCTTTACCTCCACTTTTCCCTTTTTCTGGTATAATTCTCTTTCTACTTATAGTTCCTTTTTTATATTGTAACGGTAAAATGAAATTAGACATGCACTCTCTATGTATATCCATAACAGAAACACAGTTCTCAAGAGTTCTTTTTATCTTTTTATGCTTCTCTTGAGTCTTATATTTGGAAGTCAAATTTTTTGTTTAGCTCTGGTTTTTTCATCAGAAATAAATGAAATTCATCTGTTTCACTGAATGACCATCTACTTCCCTGGAAGAAAATGCTCAGCTTAGCTGGGTAGTTTATTCTTGGCTGCATTCCAAGTTCCTTTGCCTTTTGGAATATCAGATTCCAGGCCCTTCAATCCTTTAATGTAGATGCTGCTAGATCTTGAGTAATTCTTATTGTGGCTCCTTGATATATGAATTGTTTCTTTCTGGCTGCTTGTAATATTTTTTCCTTGGTCTGATAGTTCTGGAATTTAGCCACAATATTCCTTGGAGTTTTAATTTTGGGGTCTCTTTCAAGAGGTATTTGATGAATTCTTTCAATGGCTATTTTATCCTCTGATTCTATGACATCTGGGCAGTTCTCTTTGATCATTTCCTGAAAAATAGTGTCTAGACTTTTTTTTTTATCATGATTTTCAGGGAGTTCAATAATCCTTAGATTATCTCTCTAAATTTATTGTCTAGGTTTGTTGTTTTCCCAAGTAGGTATTTAACATTTTTTCCTATTTTTTTCTTTCTTTCTTTTTTCTTTTTTTCTTTTTTGGTTTTACTTGACTGATTCTTGATGTCTCATCAAGTCATTCATTTCCATTTGTTCAGTTCTAATTTTTAATGAATTATTTTCTTCATTTACTTTTTTTTTTTTTTTTTTTTACTTCTTTTTGTAATTGTCCAATTGAGTTTTTAAATGAGTTGTTTTGTTCTATGGAATTTTTTTCCACTTCACAAATTTTTTTTTAAAGTAGTTTTTTTTCCCCCCAATTCACAAATTCTGTTTTCCTGGGAGTTCTTTACCTATTTCCTTTCACATTTCAGGGAATTGTTTTCTTTTCCCACTTTATCAAATCTTTCTTTTAATGAGTTATATGCCTTTTCTAAACTTTCTTGCAGAGTTTTTCTTTCCTTTTCCCATTCTTCTTCTAGCTCTCTTTTAAGATCCTTTTAAATTTCTTCTACGAGAGTCTTGTATGATGGGGACCAAGTTATATCATCCTTTGGGGCTTCATCTGGACACAATCTGCTTTTAATCTCCTCAGGGTTTGAAATCTGTTCTTCTCTTTCACTATAGAAGCTATCTGTAGTTAGAGCTCCCTTTGCCTTTTAACTTTTTTAAAGTTGGGATCTGCTTTAGGGCTAGAAAGTTACAAGCTTCCTTTACAGACACCAGGAAGCAGCGGCAGGTGTGCTGGGATCATAGTGCATCATTCCCAGTGCTAGATGGGTGTGGCCAAGTCCCATGAGATTCTGCTGCTTTGCAGTACACTCTTTACCTTGTGTTTTTGTGTTGGATGTTTTGTAACTTTTCTGCTGATTTACTGGCTTGCCACCCACGAAGAGTAGCTAACATTGTGCTAGAGTCCTCCTTGTAGATTCTCCAAATCATGGAATCTGTACTGCCCCATGGAAACCGTCTCTCCCTTCCCCACAGGTCTGCACAGTGTGTGCTGTCCTCTGTGCTCTGGCTCCCTGGCTGCGTCTGGCCATGTCCTCCCATGCCCATGCCTGATCACAGTAGACCATCTCTGGTGTTCTTTGGAATTATCTTCTGCTGGTAATTTGTTGCACTCCCAATATTCGTGGGTTCTGCCAGTCTAGCATTATTTCAGAGGCTGAATTTCTTAATTAGTGTGAGGTTAGCAGAAGATCTCAGAAAGAAGAGTGTGTCCTCTTCACCGTCTTGGCTCTGCCCCCTAATTAGTTATTTTGCCCAACTATATGCCAATAAATTTGATAATCTAAATGAAATGGAGGAATATCTACAAAAATATAGATTGCCCAGATTAACAGAAGAGAAATAATTATTTAAATAGCCCCATTTTAGAAAAAGAAATAGAACAAGCTATTAATCAATTTCCTAAGAAAAAATCTCCAGGGCTAGATGGATTTACATGTGAATTCTACCAAACAATCAAAGAACAATTAATTTCAGTACTTTGAAAACTATTTGAAAAAACATAGAAAGAAGGAGTCCTACCAAATTCCTTTTATGACACAGATACAGGTGCTGATAGCTAAACCAGTTAGAGTGAAAATAGAGAAAATTATAGACCAGTTCATTAGGAAAACTTTTAAATAAAATATTAGCAGTGAGATTATAGAAAGTCATCCTCAGGATAATACACTGTAACTAAGTAGGATTTATATCAGGAGTTCAGAGCTGGTTCAATATTAGGAAAATCATTAGCATAATCAACTATATCAATAACCAAACTAACAAAAATCATATGATTATATATTTATAGGAACAAATGGATTTTTCCTTAAAGTAATCAGTAGTATCTATTTAAAACCATCACCAAGTATCTTATGTAATGAGGATAAACCAGAATCATTTCCAATAAGATCAGGAGTAAAACAAGGATGTCCACTATCACCATTACTATTTAATGTTGTATTAGAAATGTTAGCTTTGGCAATAAGAAGAAAAACAGATTAAAGCAATTAGAGTAGGTCATGAGGAAACCAAATTCTCACTTTTTGCAGATGATATGATGGTATACTTAGAGAACCCTAAAGAAGCAACTAAAAAACTACTTGAAACAATTCACAACTTTAGCAAAGTTGCATGATACCAAATAAATCCATGTAAATCATCAGCATTTTTATATATTTCCAACAAACTTCAGCAGCAAGAGCTACAAAAAGAAATTCCATTCAGAGTAACTGTCTATAGTATAAAATATCTATCTGCCAAGGGAAAGTCAGAAACTATATGATCACAACTACAAAACAATTTTCACACAAATTAAGTCAGGCCCTAATCAGTTGGAAAAAATATCAAATGCTCATGTGTAGGTTGAGTGAATATAATAAAAATGATAATACTACCTAAATTAATCTATTTATTTAGTGCCATACCAATCAAACTCCCAAGAAATTGTGCCGGACCATCCATGCACATTATTCTAGGCTGCCCCAGCCATACATACCAGTCTTCGGAATATTCCTGGATACACATGAAGATGAGTCAATTTCGAGGTGCAAAACAGCCTTTATTAGTAATCTCAGCAGGGGTTACTAGGAAGCAAAAGCAAGAGAGTGCAAGAGCAAGTGTACTTATGTGTGCCTGCATCTCTCTCTGAGTTTACCTCAGAGATAGCTATTTATATTTATTCTCTTCTGTGCCTAGCCCACTCAGTACTATGTAGGTGGATCCGCACAAGGGAGACACCTGAAGTTAGTGCTGCATCCTAGGTGGAAATCCAGCAAGAAGACACACCCTTGGCCATCTCAAGGAACCTATTAGCAATTTCTTTAACACCTGCAAGACACAACCTCCTGCCTCAGAGGCCAAGTCTCTTTTTACCTCCTGGGCCTGCCCTACCAGCTGACATTGCATACATGGCAATTCTCAGAGAGAGAGAGAGGAAAACGTCCCTAACAAGAAATTATTTTACAAATCTAGGAAAAATAGTAACAAAGTTCATCTAGAAGAAAAAAAGGTCAAGAATTTAAAGAGAATTAATTTTTTAAAAAGTGCTAATGAAGGTGGCCTAGCTGTGTCATTCCTAAAACTATATTATAAAGCAGCAGTCATCAAAACCATTTGGTACTGGTTAAGAAACAGTAGTTGATCAGTAGAATAGGTTAGGATCACTGGACAAAATGGTCAATAACTATAGCAATCTAGTGTTTAATAAACCGAAAGACCCTAACTTTTGGGGTAAGAACTCACTATTTGACAAAATCTGCTGGGAAAATTGGAAATTAATATGGAAGAAATTAGGGCTTGACCCACACCTTACACCACAAAGCAAGGTAAGATCTAAATGGGTTCATGATTCAAAAAGAGTGATATTATAAGCAAATTAGAGGAATATAAGAGAGTTTATTTTTCAGATATGTGGAAAAGGAAGAAATCTGTGTCTAAAGAAGAATTGAACTCATAATTGAACATCAGATAAATAATTTTGATTATATTAAGTTAAAAAGTTTTTCTACAAACAAAACCAATGCAGACAAGATCAGAAGGGAAGCAATAAATTGGGAAATCATTTTTAATTTAAGGGTTCTGATAAAAGCCTCATTTCTAAAATATCTAAGAATTAATACAAATTTATAAGAATCTAAGCCATTCTCCAATTGATAAATGGTCAAAGGATATGAACAGAAAATTTTCAGATGATGAAATTAAAACTATTGCTAATCATATGAGAAGGTGCTCTAAATCACTGTTGATCAGAGAAATGCAAATTAAGATAACTCTGAGGTACTACTACAAACCTCTCCGATTGGCTAATATGACAGGAAAAGATAATGATGAATGTTGGAGGGGATGCGGGAAAACTGGAACACTAATATATTGTTTGTGGAACTGTGAACTGATCTGACTATTCTGAAGAGCAATTTGGAATTATGTTCCAAAGTTACCAAACTGTGCATACTCTTTGACCCAGCAGTGTTTCTATTGGGCTTATATACCAAAGAGATCTTAAAAGAGGGAAAGGGATCCACATGTGCAAAAATGTGGAAGTCCTTTTTTTAGTGGCTAGAAACTGGAAACTGAATGGATACTCATCAGTTGGAGAATGGCTGAAAGAGTTATAGTATATGAATGTTGTGAAATATTATTGTTCTAAAAGAAATGATCAGGAGGATGATTTTAAAAAGGCCTGGAGAGACTTACATGAACTGATGCTGAGTGAAATGAGCAGAACCAGGAGATCATTGTATACAACATCAATATTATGCAACAATCAATTCTGATGAATATGACTCTTTCCAACAATAAAGTGATTGATGCCAATTCCAATGATCTTGTGATGAAGTGAGCCATCTATACCCAGAGAGAGGACTGTAGGAGCTGAGTGTGGATCACAAGATAACATTTTCACTCTTTGTTGTTGTTTGCTTGCATTTTGTTTTCTTACTCATTTATTTTCTTTTTTTGATATAATTTCTCTTGTGCAGCAAGAGAATTATATAAATATGTTTATACATACTGGATTTAACATATATTTTAACATATATTGAATTGCTTGCCATCCAGGGAAATGGAAGGAGAAGAAAATCTGAAACACAAGACTATGCAAGGGTCAATGTTGTCAAATTATCCGTGCATATGTTTTGAAAATAAAAAGCTTTAGAAAAAAAATAATAAAAGCACCTTAAGACTTGCAAAAAAAAAAAAAAGAAAAGAAAAGAAAAAAATAAGAATTTCAAAATAAAGCCAAGTTTGACAAGGTCAATAGGCATTTAATTAAGTAGAAAATTATAGCTCATTTATCTTTCTCTCTGCTTCAATGTGGGTATTGTCTGGATTTACTCAGTTTAAAGTCAAGAGTAAAATTCGTTAATGCGGTGGGGTCAGACATTATTTTGAAGCTTTTTTTTTCTCTTAAAACTGCTTGTTTCTTTGTAGCAAAAGTAGAACCTTTGACTTCTAGCTGAGTGGGGATTTTCCTTTACAAATAAATGAAGAGAAATTTATTTTCTATCCCCCATTTTACCATGCCCTCCAAATACTTTAGAAAAAAAGGTGGGAAATCAATTATGCTATATTAACTTAAACTAGCTCTGGACCATAAATGGTATACAGCATCACTTTTGGAAACCAGGACTTAGCAGATTTGGGGTCTGAATGATATGGAACAAAAAAAATTAGGACTATATATTTTTTTGGTAAGCACTTAATAAATGCTTCATATAGGATTTTTGTTTTCCAAATTTAGTAAGGGAGTTCCAACACAATCCTACTTTTCTGTCTTTATGAATTTCATTTATTCCTTTCTGTTTTTTTCTTTAAATGTTTCATGGAAACTCTTCTTTTTTCTGTTTTTATGCTCTTTCATCATTATATTGAATTGCTTGATATGTCATATCAAGACATATTTATATCATTGAAAGAGATTAGAAGGGTCCTTTCTTTTCCTATTTTTGAAAAACATTATATAACAGTGGTATTATTTGTTATTTAAATATTTGTTAGGATTCACCCACATGTAATGTTCTTTGTTCGGTTTTCTGGGAGTTTCTGGAGATCTTGGGAGCAGCCTTCGTTTCAGTTCAGTAATCACCACAAGAACCTCCAGGTGTTAAAGTCCAAATCCTTTATTGTCTCTTTCAAAGTCCTATCTCCTTCACTTGGGGCTTGGCTAGTTTTCTGGGGGCCTTCCAGAGTCTTGGTTTCAATGGAGAAGTGAAGGAGGAGAGCCTGCCACCAAGGTGGTGTGAGATGAAGTGAATGAATCTCTCTGAGTCCAAAGGTTTGTGCTTCAGCCTCCAGCCACCACAAAGGTAGATGATGGAATGAATCTATCTCAGCCTTTGCTGGCTGTTATATATTCCATTATCATAGGTTGAATCTTATGGAATTATATTAAGTACTAAGTACATCTACTGAACTAGAGAACTGTTAAGTCAATTCCACTGACTTAACACCTTGTGAGAATCCTTGTTTCAGAGTTTTGGCCCATAATATTTCCTGCTTGCTTTTGTTTTAGAACTAGGTGGTCACGCTCTCCCTGATTTCTCAAGGAGATGAGAACCCCAAAAAGGAGGTGATCACGCCTTCCCTGACTTTTCAAAAAAGGGGTGAAAACACCATAAAAGGAGGTGATCACATCCTCCCTAACATTTCAGGAAGATTAAAACCAAAGGAAAATGGGGAATTAAACCAAATTAGCACATTTCTGAAGGGTCTCCTTCAGAAACAGGTATATCCATCAACATGGGAGGTATTATACATAATCACATAAATTACATAAGCACATAGTAACACAGGCTAGTAGTGGTATAACAAATAACATGAATCAGCATGAGGAATTATACATGTCCATTAAGTCCTAGAAATAGTCCAAAACCAATCTATTGTCCATTACTTCATATGTGTAGGAAATCCAATGATTCCTGCAAGTTTTGAAGTCCTGTAATAGTCTCATCACATGTCAGAAAATCCAATGATTCCTGCATTTTTTTGAAGTCCCGTATTAGTCTTATCATGTCTCAGAGAATCCAATGATTCCTGCGGGTTTTGAAGTTCTACAATAGTCTTATCAGCAATTTTTCATCTTAGGGAATCCAATGATTCCTGCTTGTTCTGAAATTCTGTAACAGTCTCATTATCATCCATGCTCTTCAAGTGTCAAGAATGGACAAGGCGAATACAGCTCATTGGCACCCATCTGATTACTTCTCCATCTATAGAGATACAAGCAAACCCTCTCCCCCAAACAGTTAACCTATCTGGTCCCTTCCATTCAGCACTTTTTAGATTTCTCCACATCACCTGGCAATTATATTGGAGCTGCTTGCACTGAACACTGCCTTTATGTTGGGTTAAAAAGCCTGTATTCTCTCCAGTTGTAATCCCTTTCTCTCATCTGATTGCTTTTTGGCAATCCCCTTCTTCTATCAGATTGCTTCTCTATGATTGATCACATCAGAGTATTGAGCTTTTAAAGACTCTCTGGGTGTAACCTCAGCTGCCATCATGCTCCACCTATTTTTTGTTTAGTATCTTGGAGCTGGCCCTGTCTCTCACCCAAATCTATCTGATTTTGGATTATGGTTTTTCTTTTTGAGAGTGTATTTATGCTTGTTCAATTTCTTTTTCTGGTATTGAATTATTTAAATAATCTGTTTCTTATATCATTTTGGGTATTTTATATTTTGTAAATAGTTATTAATTTTCTATCAATTATGAATTTTGGAGGTATATAATTAAGTAAAATAGTGTGACAATTTTCTTTAATTCTTTAGTTATGAATTCTTTTTATTTTTTAAAGCACTTGGTTTTCTTTATCAATTTTTTATTTTCATTTTTGTTAATTTTTTTTTAAATTATCATCATTTCTGCTGTGCTGTTAAGGTGGGTGTTTTTTACTTGTTATTGTCCTTGGCTTTTTGTTTCATGCCTAATTCATTTATTTTTTTCTTTCTCTGTTTTGTTGATGAAAACAGTAAAGGATATAAATTTTTCTTCAAGAACTTCTTTAGCTACATCTCAAGAACTATCTCATTATTGTTGTTTTGTCTGATGAAATTTTCTGTTTCTGTCAATTGGGTGAATTTTATGTTTCAAGTTATCTCTGTGCTGAAATTTCTCAGATCTTATCTCATTGTGACCTCAAATTTCATAGTTCCAGTTCACTCTTAGACATTTCAAACTGATTGTTCCATAGATACCTAACTTTCAACATATCCAAAATGGAACTTATCTGTTCTTACTCTCCCCTCCTCCTAACTTTCCTGTTGTAGTCCAATCAATCCTCCAGGCTTATAATCTTAGTGTCATCTTTGTTCCACATTGTCTTATTCTTCCCCAATATCTAATCATTTGCTAAGTTATATTCCTTGTAACTTTGTGACATATTTCACATACACCTTCTCTTCTCCAACACTGCCACCACTCTGGTACAAGTATACTCATCACCTCTCCTTCTGGTTGGTCTCCCAACAACAAACCATTCCACCCATTACTTGCTGGTGAGATTTATTTTCCTAAATGATGGGTCTGATTGTGTCATCTCCTTATTCAATAAACTCCTATAGTTTCCTATGATGTCCAGAACCAAATATAAAGTCCTCTGGCTTGTAAAGCCCATTGGATTTTTTTTCCTTTTAAAATTTCTTATTCTAAGCCTCCTTCTACTTTATAGTGACAACTGTCATTTCTTGTATGACCATTACTGTAGTCTCTTGGTATTTGCACTTTTTTTTTTTTCGGGCTGCCTGCAATATTTTTCTTTTGGCATAGAAGTCATCATTTTTGCTTGTGATATTCTGGGAGAGTTTATTGTGAGATGTATCTTTAAGAAGGTCATTAGTGGATTCTCTAGTTTAAAATTTCTCAGAGTTTTCACTTATGATTTCTTTATGTATGATGATTCCATTTTGTATGTCTTATTTTATTTCTTCCAAATACACTTGTAGTTCTTATGTGTAGGAATTTTTTTTTTGTCTGAGGTTCTATTTGGACTTGTTTATTCTTGGACATCTCTTGGTTCAAAGCATTTTTTTGTATCACAGCATCAATGTCAATATTGGGGGCTTCTGCTTGTATCATACTCTACTGCTGAATTCCTTGATGATGTGGGCAGACCCTGTTCGATTCTAAGGGTGATAGCTGGGATTAGACCCCCATCTTCTGAAGGAATTGTTTGGCCTTGTCTGCTGCTGTGGGGTAGGCTCATGTTGAATTGATGCCACTTTTGACTAGAGTGGCCTGGAAGCTGCTGCTTGGGGCTTTTTTTTTTCTATTCTGGAACCTTTCTTGCTAATAGAAGCTTTGCAATCTGGATCTCGAAAAGAAGATTTAGATTTTCCTTACATTGAATGTTCCTTGCCCTTTTGATTAGGATTTTATTTATTGTTTTAGAGAAGTGACAATGTTGGTAACAAGTTCCAAATTAGAAATTATGAAAAGATAAGTTATATTTGTCATCAATTTAAAAATTAATGTTTACTATTGCACAGTAGGTTCATGGGTTGCTTGAGTCTAAAGTTGCCAAATTTTGAGAGTTGTTTATTAGATATTATGTTGATTTTTGCTTGAACTTTAATAAATTATTTCTTTTTTTTTTTTTTTTAACTGGGCTTGTGATTTCATTGGTTTAAAGAACTTTAGGGGGAGTTTTTGCAAAAACTCCCTCTACCAATGCGGATTAGCAATTGCTTTGCAATTTGTTCTTAAAAAATTGCTTGAGAAATTAAGTATCTTGCCCAGTGCCATGTAAGTGTCAGAGATGGGGCTTGTACCCAAGGCTTCTTGTGTCTAAGGCTGGCTCTTGGAGGTTTGTGTGAGCTATCCTAACAACAACTATAGATCCGCCTCTGAATTTAACGCATTTTTTGGTTTTTATGGAGCAAAAGAAGCTCATAGGAAACTACTATGATTAATCACAGGTTTTAGGTATGTTTGTTTGTTTTAAACTCAAACATATCTTGGAGGACCAGAGAGAGAGAGAAAACTAGCTTGTGAGCCTGAGGGACTGGGAGTATTCTGTTGTCCTCCATAGCAATAGAAAAAGTAAGAAGCGGGGACAGTCTAAGGGGAAAGATAATGAGTTTTGTTCTGGGCATATTGAGTTTAAAATATCTACTGGATATCCAGTTCAAAGTGTGTGAAAGGCAGTTAGGAGATGAGATAGAAAGTCAACAGACTGTTTGTAAGAAATGACCACCAGAGAGGCCTGAAGAGGCCTACATGAATTGATGCTAAGTGAAATGAGCAGAACCAGGAGATCATTATACATGGCAACAAGACTGTATGATGATCAGTTCTGATGGATGGGGCTCTCTTCAACAGTGAGATGATTCAAATCAATTCCAATTGTTCAGTGATGAAGAAAGCCATCTACACCCAGAGAGAGATCTCTTGTGGACCACAACATAGCATTCTCACTTTCTTTGTTATTTGCTTGCATTTTGTTTTCTTTCCCAGTTTTTTTTTCCTTCCTCCTTGATCTGATTTTTCTTGTGCAACAAGATAACTGTATAAATATGTATATAGATATTGGATTTAGCATATATTTTAACATATTTAATATGTATTGGACTACCTGTCAGCTGGGGAGGGGGTGGGAAGAAGGAGGGGAAAATTTGGAGCAAAAAGTTTTGCAAGGATCAATGTTGGAAAAATTACCCATGCGTGAGTTTTGTAAATAAAAAGCTTTAATTAAAAAAAAAAAGTCAACAGACTGAAGCAAAATAGTTACATTTGAGAATCATCAGCATAGAGATGTTAATTAAGTTCAGGGAAGCTGTTGAGAAAAACAATGGCTTTGGTAGATTTGGGTAGGTTTCAGCAGTATCATCAAGTAAACATCCTTGAAGTTTATTCAGAAAGAAGCATGATTCATCTCTTGGTGCATGTGAAGAAAGATTCAGCTGTTATTTATTTAGGAAACTAAGGCACTGAACTTTTTTACATTCTGAGAAAGCTTATTTCCTACTATGTTGTTGGCATGACTGGTGAGTATGTGCCTTTTAATTCAATTTAACAAATATTTATGGAACCTTTTCTATATTAGGGCATTGAGCCACATTGAAGAGCATACATGAAATAAAAAATAATCTCCCTGGTTCCAAAGAACTTATCTTCTGAGGTAGAAGTGGGAATAAGGACTGTTTAATGTAGGTAAAATGTGATGAAAACAAAGGGGAACAAAGAAAATGTTAGGAAAATTTTAAAAAGAGAAGGAACATTTCTAGCTTGGGAGAACAGGAAGGAAAAGAGTAAGATGCTTTAGGATTGATCAAGATTGAAACATGGAAGCATTGTAGTTATAATAAGAATTGATAAAATATAACTTCATTGGCTTGGTGGGGGACTGGAATATTGAACATACTGTCAGATGTGGACATTTTGGTTGGTCTTAGAAATTTTTTTTTTATCTTTGTTAAAAGATAAAAGAAAAAGCTCACTGTATCAGTGGATGGATGGGATAGATTTAGGAATATGATATAAACAGAAGAATCATCAATAAAGAGTTGGTAAAATTGCTTTTTTTTTTCATTTTAGATTTATTAGTATTACAACTGAAATCAAGGTAAACTCAGGCACAAAGTTTTGAGCCTGATCAGTTTATTGACAAAGCATGCATTTGCAAATAAACAGGATCTCAGCTCCCTTAGAAAGGCTAAGACTATGAATAAGGGGGGCAGCTATCTTTATAGACAAAAAGGAAGTGTCCAGAATAGAAAGCAGCATCATAGACAGGAAACCTATATATTGGCTACAAAGTCTATAGAGTCACAGATGTGAGGAACAATATGATTGGCTGGAAATTGGAAATGAAGAGTTAGCAATAACCTCTTCTTCCATTTTGTTGCTAAATACAAATAAAAACAATACAATATTAGACTAACCTTCCTTGAATAACAGACTAAAATCCCTGGCATCTATCTGCATCCTTCAAGGATTTCCTTAAAGCAAGAATAGAAGAGTGATTACCTAAGGGAACTGAACTTCCAAACTTAGAGACAATGAATAATTTACAAGAAAGCTGAATTTTCAAATTTAACTTTGAAACAAATGAAATATGACTTAGACAATTACAAAAATGTTAGCAGTGTTACAGAATGAAATCAATAACAAAATAAAGTGAATTAGATTTTCCCAATTTTCATTAGATGCTTGATTCTATTAGGCTTTCACTTCTGATTGTACAATCAGATTTAGACCCTCCTCACTTCAGATTAGGAAACCGAGATCTAAGAGACTAGGTGACCAACAAGAGGCTGAGCTGGGATTTATGCCCAGGCCTCTCACTCTAGGCCCAGTACCTTTTTCATCCAGACAGGAGTGAATGTCACTTTGTTACTCTGATTCCAAGATAAGTGCTTGTGGTTGGATGGTGAGACAAATAATTGAGGGTTTTGTTTTTGTTTTTGTTTTTCTATTTTAGACCCTAAAGCGCCAAAGTGTTCTTGCACTTTCCTTCTTTAACAGCATCTTAGCTCATGGTGATCTTCGAAACAACAAACTCAATCAGCTGTCTGTCAACTTGTGGAATCTAGCCCAGAGGCATGGCTGTGCTGACACCAGGACTATGGTGAGGGTGGTACAGGAAACAAAGGCCTTTCTCTTAAGTTCTACTTTAGACACTAAAGCTCTACTATAGACCAGGGGATATCCTGGACAGTGCCCCATGGAGCACATATGTCTTGAGTGCACATATAACACACCTAACTCACATATAGAGTTTTATTTAAAGGCTTTTTTTCCTCTTTCTTCCTCCAGTTTTGTTGTTATTGTTGTTGTTTTTGCTTTTGCTTAGAAGTAGGTTCCTAGGCAAGAATGTGTAAATTTACTCAGCTGATTTGGCAGAGACCTTAGGAGAGCTGGATCAGAGAATTATGAACCAGAAAGAAATATTTCTTTATTTTTCTTTTTAGGTGAAAACTCTGGAATATATCAAGAAAAGAAGCAAACAACCAGAAATGAGTCATTTGTCTGAACTGGCCCTCAGGCTCCCACTGCAAACCAGGACTTGACCAATATACCCTCTATCCTGAGCCCAAAATTCTTTAAGTCATGAAATATATACTTTTTCCTAAGTAGGCTCTCATTGGAATTTAGTCTTTCATTTTAAGAATCCCTTAACATACAATAGATTGGCTTTTATTTTGGCATTGATTTAAGTATTCTGACAGTGAAAAGAAGAATGTTGAAATCAGATTTTATATCAATTCACATCTGCCAATAAGAGGCATCTTAATTTCTATTTGCAAATAATCTTTTAGATCTCAACAAGCAGCCTTCTAATAAATCTATAGACCTTCTAAGAAAAATTTGTGCATGTAAACACAAAGAACCTCCTAACATCTTTTCTTTTTTAAAAAGATAATCATCCTAAAAGCCTATGTGGAAAAGCAATATGGGTTAGTCCCCAAAGATGAAATTAGAAAGAACTGGGGTTCAAATTATGCTTCAGATACTTACTACTTAAGTGACAGTACCCAAATTACTTTAATCTCTTGGGACCAGTTTCTTAATCAGTAAAGAGGTGATAGCTAGTACTTATAGAACATACCTCACAGGATTTCTGAGGCTAAAATGAGAAAATTTATATAAAAGGTTTGCAAACTTTGTCTCTTTAAATTGTCTGTTATTTTAAAAAATCACTCCAATCTACTTATACTTATTTTCAATTTTTTGTTCTATGAAAAAATTCTATTCAACAGCTTTTTAGGTTTTTAAAAAAGGCTAATAAGTTAATAAACAGATTTAAAAGTACTTATTTTAACTTTAATTTTCCACCTTAAAATTTGTGGAGAACCTTGTAGGTGAGATGGAAGGGGATTTCTCTTTTCTCCCTTGCACCAGACATGGTAATTTACTATCAAAGTTAATTGCGCAGGAAAACAGTCCAATCAGCAGTTAGTTTAGGGGAGTTTGAAGTTGAAGAAGCACACATTTGACAATATACATCTGACAGACAGCTAAGGAGAAGCAGCTTTAAGAGCAGGACCTCTAAAAAGGTAGAGACCCACTATGGATTCGAGAGAGCTACCCCTGGCAGTAAGAAATTGAGCTACAGGATCCTGGAAACCACATTGAGTAATTCATAGAGTTTTGTAAGGACTTGGTTCTAGGGTACTGTGGTTTGTACCCTATCTTCCATGGTTCTATTCACAGATAATCATGTCCCAGAGTTTGTTATTTTGTAGCTATGACATTTTAGTAAATGTCTTTGTGAAGAACCACTTATATACTAGTGGATGAGTTGGGGCTCATGAGCTACAGTTCTCTATCCAGAGAGTACCCTTCGAACCTCATAGGTAGAAATTTTCTGTGGGAGTAATTCAGAGCCAGTATCATGCATATATGAACATTTTGGGGGAGTAAGTTTATTTAGTTGGATATGGAAAAACTGAAAATCAGGCGACTTGAGCCAATTTATTACCTCTGTAACTTTGGACCTAAATTTCTTCATTTTTGAACCTAGACATTATGTTCCTACAATGTATTCCAAAAATCAATGCTATTCAAGCTTAAAATAGCACTGACTTTCAGGAACAATTGATGAATTTAAAAATTTTTTCTTACCTGTTTCTTAATTCATTTACCTTAGAGAACAATTTTCTTTCATTGTGACAATATGAGTGAAACTAAATGAAGTTATTTTTCAAACCTGTGTGCCTTTGTTTCCCAAACCCTTTATCAGCTAAATAAGTCTTTATTTCAAACCACAATTACAGTTGGTGTTAGGGGTATAAATGTGGTTTTTTTGGTAATACAGAGACTGTTTCTTACAGGAGACTAACATAAAAATAATCAATAAATGGAGTATGACTGAGTATTCTATTCTTAACCAAAGGAGTTTAGGGATAAAGACTAGAGCTTTGTCTTATTGGTATGAGGTGTTCCCATATGAGGAAATTCTCTTTGTTTATATCACTCAGTTTAAATGACTTGCTTAGAGTCAGAGCCATGACATAAGACCTAACTTCTTAAACTATGGTTCACAATCCCATGTGGGATCTTGTAACTGAATGTGGGGGTCATGAAATTATGATTTATTATCAGTAAATGTTTGATTTATATACCTATTTTATATGCCTTTATATCCGAGTTACATAAAAATTTCTCAGGTAAAATGGAGTCATGAGTGGGAAGAAGTTTAAGAAGCCCTGCTCTAAGTATCCCTGGCTCTGCTGCTGACTCACTTTTGGCTTTTGTATTTGTTTTTTCCCCAGCATTGACAAATGGGTTTATTTAGTGGTAGAGGTTATAGACAAAAGAGGTACAATAGACACCAGGAAAGGTAAGTGTGAAATAAGGTTGGGAGAATGTAGAAACTGTAGAAACCTCCCATAAGGTTGGGGCATGCTCTTAGCTGGCAGGCTAAATCCTGAATGAGGAGCGGGGTCAGAGAGGAGATACCATGTAGCATGGGAGAGGTTAGGAGATGCCACGTGGCATGGGGAAAAGACCCCAGAAGGCAGAGTGCTGGGGCAGACAACCAAAGGAGGGCAGTGTCAAAAGCATGGTCCATAAGCTGTTTTATTGGGAAAATTTAGCCTTAGAGACTTTTTTTTTTTTTTTTTTTGCCTTAGAGACTTGACATAACTTGGATTTCTGATTGGATTATCTCCACAGAGAATGGGACCATTGAACTAAACTGATCTATCAGAGACTTTTTCCTGCTTGCCCCTGGGAATAATTTTTATCAATGCTTCAGTTTCTCTCTGCTCACTGTATCCACTATTCAGGACCTCATCATTTCCCCATTCTATTAATTTAAGAAATCTTTTGAGAAGTGAGTTGGGAATTCCAAAGCAGAAGCGGGTCTAGCAGACGAAGTGCTGGCTCACTTTTAGCCCTTATGCTATATAACCTTGCTTCTCTTCAGAAAATGAAATGGGATCTGAGGGTTGAGAGTTCTTTGTTGATACATACAACCAGTTTTTGAAAAGTTCATCATAAAAATGGGGACATTTAATATTTTATATGTTTGTGGGGGAAGGAACTGAACAGCATGGAAGTATTAGGTGCCAATAGATATCTGCTGCTGGCACTATCTTTCCTACCATGAAGAGTAGCTAAGGAGAAATGACAATTGTCTCTTGTGGCACACTGGAAAAGTGCCAGACCTGGAATCAGAGGGACAAGTTCAATTTAAAGAAAACTCACCAAACAGCCAACTCTTCATTCCCACTAGCTAGTCTTCCTTGGACTGGACTCTACTGTGTCCTGTCTTTGTAAACTTCCCTTTATGAAACTCTCCTCTTCAGCTTTCTTTGCAAGTGTTCTCTCCCCCCATTTGATTGGAAACTCTTTTGAGGACAGGGACTGCCTTTTTTGTATTTGTGTCCTTGGAGTTCATATACAGTGCCTACTGTCTCTTTATAAATATGTATTGCTATAGTTAAAATCTTGCTATTCACATTGGGAGGGCGAGTCATCATTCATAAGTACAAAATAAAATATTGGTTCCCTGAGAAAGTACAAATTAATAAAACTTGTTTTTTAGCCTTCCAAAGTAGATATGTACACGTTTATCTATTTTCACATCTGTGTAGATCAAGAATTGTTGTATATGACCAAGAAATATTTACAAAGAACCTTACAAATAGCAGAGGGTGAGAAAATCTATAGTTTGCTCTGCTGAAAATCAGATCTTTGGGCATCAATGATCTTGTTCCTTAGTTACGATTGCCATTTTGCTTCACTCAGAAGTAAATTTGGAAAATAATAGGTCTACTTTTTCAGCTTGCTTTTCTGAGAATGTAAAATTAGTATAGCTTGAGAACTTGGAGAAAGTAAAAGCTAAATACTGTTCAGAAGAAGCAACTGATATCCTCTCACTTGAGAAATGAACTCAGGTAATTATTACCTAATGTTAAAAACATCTAGGCAATAAAGATTATTGCCCATGTAATATTTGTAATGCATATGAATTTTCTTGGTAAATCTAGAAAGATTAAAGAAAGCAACAAGGATTTTTAGCTATTTTGGAGGAGGGGATGGAAGAAAAGAGACAGCTCTATGTGGTAAACTATGATAAATGAGAGGACAAGAGCTACTTAATTTTTCCCATCAGTTATAAGGAGCTGGGATTCAAGAGAGGTAGTTAAGATAGTAAGGAAGCACAAAGTGTATCTTAATGGGGTTGTCATCAAGCCCAGAGGCTACTGAAAAAGCACAACTGATGTAAGTGCTGAGATTTAACCAGTCGTTTGTGAACAATCTTAGTGAACCAGGGACATGAGATTCAAGATAGGTAAATGCTTTTTGGATTTATAAATGACATGAATTTGGGGGGGAATAACATGTTAAATGATAGGACTGAAAAAAAATTTGACAAGCTGAATCATTGGATCTAATCTTGCAGTCCTTATACTTTAAACAAAGTACAAAATGGGGCAAGATGTGCTAAAAGACTAAGGATTTTACTGGAATGCAAGCTCAATGAGTGAAAAGTGTATGGCAGCCCCAAAACTAATATGATCTTGGCCTGGCTTGAAAAGTATAATTTCTTTTTTTTCCCTTTTTTATTATATAGCTTTTAATTTACAAGATATATCTATGGGTAATTTGACATTGACAGTTGTAAAACCTTTTATTCCAACTTTTCCCCTCCTTCCCCCCCTCCCCGCCCCCAAGATGGCAGGTTGACCAATACATGTTAAATATGTTACTGTTTAAGTCAAATACAATATATGTATACTGCATGTCCAGTTATTTTGCTGTACAAAAAGAATCGGACTTTGAAATAGTGTACAATTAGCTTGTGAAGGAAATCAAAAATGCAGGCGAACAAAAATTGAGGGATTGGGAATTCTATGTAGTGGTTCATAGTCATTTCCCTGAGTTCTTTCGCTGGGTGAAGTTGGTTCAATTCATTACTGCTCTATTTGAACGGATTTAGTTCATCTCATTGTTCAGGAGAGCCGTGTCCATCAGAATTGATCATCAAAAAGTATTGTTGAAGTATATAATGATCTCCCCGTCCTATTCATTTCACGCAGCGTCAGTTCATGTAAGTCTCTCCAGGCCTTTCTGAAATCATTCTGCTGGTCATTTCTTACAGAACAATAATATTCCATAATAATATTCATATACCACAATTTATTCAGCCATTCTCCAATTGATGGGCATCCACTCAGTTTCCAGTTTCTGGCCACTACAAAGAGGGCTGCTACAAACATTCTTGCACATACAGGTCCCTTTCCCTTTTTTGGGGGGGTATAAGCCCAGTAGTAACACTGCTGGATCAAAGAGTATGCACAGGAAAAGTATAGTTTCCATTGAAGGGATAGCCACCAATTGGAGAATGGCTGAAGAAATTGTGGTATATGAATGTTATGGAACATTATTGTTCTGTAAGAAATGACCAGCAGGATAAATAGAGAGACCTACATGAACTGATGCTAAGTGAAATGAGCAGAAACCAGGAGGTCATTGTACACTTCAACAACAATACTACATGATGATCAATTCTGATGGACACGGCTCTCTTAAACAATGAGAGGATCTAAATTAGTTCCAGTTGCTCAGTAATGAACAGAACTAGCTACACCCAGAGGAAGAACACTGGGAAATGAGTGTGGACCACAACAAAGTATTTCCACTCTTTCTGTTACTGTTTGCTTGCATTTTTTGTTTTTCTTCTCAGGTTATTTTTACCTTCTTTCTAAATCTGGTTTTTCTTATGCATCAAGAGAACTGTATAAATATGTATACATTTACTGTATTTAACATATACTTTAACATATTTAACATGTATGAGACTACCTGTCATCTAGGGGAGGGGCTGGAGGGAAGGAGGGGAAAAGTTGAAACAGAAGTTTTTGCAAGGGTCAGTGTTGAAAAATTACCCATGCATATGTTTTGCATATAAAAAGCTACAATTAAAAAAATATGTAAAAATAAAAAAAGTATAGTTTTTAGAAGAAAATAAACATTTGAGCACCTAGATGCTGGCATTGTGCTGTATGTGTTAGAAATATCTACATTTTACAGATGAAGAAATTGAGGCAGACTAATTAATGTGGCCAAGATCACATAGTTGGCAAGTGTTGGAGGCAGGCTTTGAATGAACATTTTTCAGCCCAGTGCTCTAATCTGTGCCACTCAGTCTTAAGTCTGTCATATTAAGACTAAAGGAACTAGGAAGAAAACAACAGGAAGCTGTTGTTTAGTACTTAAAATCAAGGCAGTTAAAAACAGTAAGTTCAAACTTTGAAAAATATAAGAACTCTGATCAACACAATGACCAACCATGATTCCAGAGGACTAATGATGAACCATTCTGATAGTTGAGGGATCAGAATAAAATGAGTATTTTTGCACATAGCCAATATTTATTTTATTTAACTATGTTTATTATAAGGGCTTTGTTTTTTCATGTTTTGAGGAGAGCTAAATGTAAGGGAGACAAACTTGGATTTGTGTTAATTGAAAAATAAACTTAATATTTTGAATTTTTTTTGAATTTTCAATTTTCATTGAAAAATGAAAAATTAAAAAAAAATAAACTTAAAGAAAAAAATCATTTTAAAAATGCTGAGACACTAATTACAAACTCTCCTGAAATTTCATGATTGCTCATTTTCCCTGACCTACCTTCTGGTGCCCAAATAAAACAAAAATTATTTCAATTATTTATCAATGGCAAGTTCTACTTGTAAAAGAACCTAGGCCACAAATTTAGCTTGACAAGGGGGGAGGGGAGAACAACTTTTAAAAGATATTAGCATATTGTGAGGTCTAATTTAAACCAAAATATCTTTGAACATTAAACATAAAGGTGTTTTTAATGATGGAAATACAATACTGGCTTTTACAATGCAAGTTACCCTCCAGTCCCTCAAGGGGCTTTAAAATCCCAACCAACTGAAGCTCTGCTGGCTCAATACTGAAAAAAGTAGCTCAACCTTTTAGTTCACATAATATAAAATGTAAAAACAACTTTGGTGATTTTTTTTTTGGGGGGAGGGAAGAAAATGATCCTGTTAATCATTAAACTTTACAGATCTGGATGCATTTCTGTCTATATAAAATAATTTGTTTTTGTTTGCAGAAGCTGAATAGCCAAGTCCAACTCCTCGCTGATGCTTCCAGTTCATTGCTCTGTCAAACTCCACTTGTAGATTTTGTTCTAAGGCAGCGGCGGCCTGCTTGTTCAGAGCCATGTTTGGTTTTCCCAGGGTGCCTGAGGAATTGCTGAGTGATGGGGAAGAATTCTTAAAACCTCCCATAAGTCTGAGAAATTTCATCTTTTGGTCTGAATTTTCAAAAGTAGCTGTATCCCACTGGCCAAACTGTGTAGGCTGTTGAAAGAGAAACAAAACAAAACAAAAAACTAAACAAGGGTATTTTCCTTGGCTCAGAACTATAGTCTTCTTCCCCTGACTCATATCTCCAGATCTTCATGATGCTATCCTTTGTACAGAAGGGCAACAAGAGGTCTTTTGAGTTTGTTCAGGAATGAGGATGATTTTGCTCTGAATCATTTAACCATTTTGCCTGGTCCTTAAGACCAAAAATATATAATTGACATAATTCACCAAATGAGGTAATAAGTAGTCTCTAAGCGGGTTTTTGTCAGATTAACCTGTTTGAGTATTGGAGTTTAGCTAGGTTTAATACCAAAAGAAAAGAACAGGTCTATATAAAGTTTTGTGAACTACCATCTTTCTGATCTGGAAAGGGTTTCCCTGCACTAAAGCAGCAAAAGCCTTCATCTCCTTTTGAGGTGATGGTATGAATTCTGCTTTTGGGGCCCCAAACTTAACTGACAAAAGCAAGCAAATCCAATTCAAGCTTGTCATTTCACTCAAACCCCATGCCCTTGAAGTCTCAGCACTTGTGGGCAACAACCTGGTCCTTCCAAAGGTAGACAGCCTTGTTCCCTTCTCAGAGGTTCTTAAAAGGCTCTCACTTAGGTTAGCCTGTCCCAGAAAAAGGTTGTATATCTCTCAAGAAGAGCAAAGGTACCTTAAGGCCCTGGGTAACAAGTCACCACTCTTCGGAAAACTCAGAAGAGTTGCCTTCCTATTCCTTTCCCCTCCCCCCTATCATTTTTTTCTCCTGTTAATACAATCCTTTTCTGAGAATGGCACCTTTGGTTTTGGCCTTCTAGATTTAGTGATGACCTTGACATTGAATGTAGGGGACTTGTGTTAATTTAGAAACCACTGATTTTAAGTATAATTAATCTCTGTAGAGATTTAGCCTAAAGATAACCAGGCTCCTGGGGCAGCTAGGTGGCCTAGTGGATTAGAGCACCAGCCCTGAAGTTAGGAGGACCTGAGTTTAAATCTGCCCTCAGACACTTAATACTACTTAGCTGTGTGACCCTGAGCAAGTCACTTAACCCCAAATGCCTCAGCAAAAAAAAAAGATAACCAGCTCCCAGTGAATACGAATTTCACACAGATGGAGGATTCTTAATTTCAATTTAATGTTGGCCACCTCATTTTCTCTTTGAGCACAAAGTTCACTTAAAGGCAATCTAAAAAATCCAGGGCTATGGATTATTTCCATTCTTTCAGTCATATTTCCATAAACAATTTGAATATACATTAAGTCAATGAGAAAAATGGAACTGGGTTTAGAAAAATGCAACCTATAAGTCCCCAAGTGCATTCTCAACAGCAGTGGAGAAGTGGGCTTGGTCTATTAAGAGCCAGAGGGGAAACTTGATCTGGTCTCCTCTCACCTTCATTATATAGTGCTCTAAAATCTATAAACCACTGAACTTTCAACCCCTAAAATATTTTGAAGATGGTATCACTATCTGTCCCTTTCCCCCACTTCTTTGAATAGAGAGGAGCAGAGCTGATTTAACAATA
Organism: Antechinus flavipes; assembly: GCF_016432865.1. Lineage (NCBI taxonomy): Eukaryota > Metazoa > Chordata > Mammalia > Dasyuromorphia > Dasyuridae > Antechinus > Antechinus flavipes. Next base: position 264,921,101 of record NC_067398.1, on the reverse strand, counting down.
TTCAGGCACCTTCCTCCTGACCTAATGCTCTTTCCAAAAGACTACCTTGCCTCCCCAACAAGAAGACAAACAGTAATCCCTTCTTCAAGTTTGATAAGTGGGGACACCAACATAAACTCAACTATTTCATATCATACGTGGAATAGGCAGTTCGGCAAGCCAGACTGGCCAGCATACTTTAGATTTCTTATACTGCATGAGAATTTCCCCTCTATTCACTTCTCTGTCAGCTTGGGAGAAATATATTTGCAGGTTGGTCAAACAGCTGCCTCAACTTAACGTATGACACACTTTCCTGCTGCTGAGGATTCAGGCAGCACAGATGCAAGAATAATTACAGTTTTCCAAACCCTGCAATTTCTGAAGTGAACTGCTGGCAATTATTCTGCATTTGGCTTTTAAGACAGCATTTCCAGCCTGCTCTTTACAGAGCAGCCAAATTAGTCTTGTGCCCAATTTTTTTCTTCAGGCCCAATAACTCTTGAGGAATCATTATCAGAAACTTCTCTGAATGACTTTAGAGACATTTATATCTGAGTGACTTACCTGGAAGAATCCAGTTACAGCAACTACATGCCTGATGGTTCCTTTCCATGTGATTTCTGACACTGCTTGTGGCTACTCATGCTAGTAGCTTTCTCTCTAGCTACTAATAAACCCAATCCCCAGGGGTACTAATCCCAATTCTTGCAAAAGTCAACAAAGAAGGCACTTGATGTGGCCCTGTTTACTCTGGAGGGCCAGAGGATGAACAAGAAGCAAAGGCAGGAGAGCCGTGGGAGATTGCAAGTTCAAAGATGAACCATCAAGGTGAGGCATTGGGGAAAGAGCCAAACTCAGTTTCCTCTATTCCAAGAATGTGGGTGTCATAGGTGGGGCTTATAACCACCACAGCAATAACAGGATGCAGAAGTCACCAGATTCCTTTGGGTGTTTCCTTTCTGTTTCTGCATTTGCAGGAAATGGCTCTCCTTAGGAGCAGCTCCCACTCAATCAAAACTAATCAGATGCTAATGTGAGACAGTTCTCTTCAATGTTCCCTTAGGTTCTTCCAAAGAAACTTCCCATTAAAACTGTGCTTAAGAAGAAGCCCCAGTGGAAAGATACCCACCCAACAACTCCTCTGTCCTTTAACTTTTTTTTGCCCTTTGTGATGCTTAGCAGGAATTGACTTCTTAATGATTTATAGTCTAAAATGTTCTTCAGTCTGGAAGTAGATCTCTTCAATAAAGAGAGCTAATTCAGTTTCAATTGATCAAGGATGGACAGAAGCAGCTACACCCAAAGAAAGAACACAGGGAAATGAATATAAACTGCTTGCATTTTTGTTTTTCTTCCCAGGTTATTTATACCTTCTGAATCCAATTCTCCCTGTGCAACAAGAGAACTGTTCGGTTCTGCAAACATATATTGTATCTAGGATATACTGTAACCTATTTGACATGTAAAGGATTGCTTGCCATCTGAGGGAGGGGGTGGAGAGAGGGAGGGAAAAATCGGAACAGAAGTGAGTGCAAGGGATAATGCTGTAAAAAATTACCCTGGCATGGGTTCTGTCAATAAAAAGTTAAAAAAAAAAAAAAAAAAAGTCCTTCAGTCAAAAATAAGAGAGCAAGGCCTTTACTGCTAATTTATTTTAACCATTTCTCCAAGGTAGGTGCAGAGAAAATACTACTTTCCTGAATTAATGATGAAAATTAAAGCTTAGTATAATCCCCACTGCTAAGGGAGTAGGCCAGTCATCTTGTACTGTCTGTGGGGACTGGACTAATTTGTTTTACTGTATGACCTCAAATTTGCAATCCAAAGACAGACTGGTATACCAAAGTGGGAGCATGACTAGCATGAAGAGAGAATGGCTGTTCTCTGACATGATCCTGTAAAAACTCAGGTCCAAATTCATACATACCACTTTCACTTTGGTTTCAGGAGCTTCAGTTTTCCCAGATTCTCTATCAATCTCTTCTTGTAAGGCCTTTCTTCTGACCTGAGTGAAAAAAGAAAGCAAAGAAATAGAGGATAAAGATGTTCTCAGTGATGTCTCAATTCCAGATTAAGGAAAAGCCACGGCTTAGGGAGGAAAGAGAAACAGGGCAAAATTTTTCTTAGCTTTGTTACAATAAAATGAAGTGCATTCACCAGTTAATGAATATGTAAAGGAAAAGAGTGGGTTTTAAAAAAAATATATTGAGACTTTGTGATTCCCAACACTAGAAGGACTAGTTCACAGTAACCCTCATTTTATCAGATATTACAAGGAAATCAACTAATCTAACATAAGCAAATTTCCCAGGTAAATAAAACTTCCCCATCCTGACAAATCTTTATTTGTAATCATGTGGATTTATTATGCAAAACACACACACTTGCTTTCTCAAATAAAATGTTCCTTTTCTTTAATGACTCAGTGTCATCATTACACCACCACTGTGCTATAATGCAATAGTTTTGATGTTCATATATATGTATGTATGTATATTGTCCTACTGCTTGTATTCCTGCCTTTATTGCTTTTCTCTGACAAATGTGATGCTTTTATTTACATTCTGAGAATCAGTCATTCTTACAGCGTAAAGTGTGATACTTTTTTTCAGGGGCTCAAACCTATTATATTACTCAGAAGATTGGATTTAATTCATACATCTATAAATGTATAAAAGACAAGCAGTCTTTCCTCATTCCTTGAGGCCTAGGACTATACTTGTTATTTTTTTTTCTGCAAATTTAGTGCTTAACACAATGTCTGGCATATAGTTAACTATTAATAAAATGCTTGTGGGATGGGGTGAGAAGAAGGGAGAGAATTTGGAACTCAAAATTCAAAAAGAAAAAAAATTACCAAAAAATAAATAATAAAATGAGAACCCCAAATGAATGAATGAATGAATGAATGAAGTGCTTGTTTAATTGACTGATGGTTGATGGTACTAAACCTTCAGATGATCGGATATTATTATATACACCAAAAAGACTAAAGCAAGAATTTCAAAACTCAGCTAAACCTGTTTTGCAACTGTGACTCTAGGCAATTTGTCTCTAAGTCTCTACTCCCCTAGAGCCTTGGGTTGTTTTCTCATAAAGAAATGAGCACTGGAATAAGATAACAAGGGTCATGAGCAAGTATAGTAAGATCAAATAAAGACTAACTGGAACAGACTTGTTAATCACTTCCTTCTCAAGAGTGGGGCAAGTTTTCCCAAATTGACATTTTTGAAAAATACCTTTACAGAAGCCTCATCTATAACAAGTCAATGTGTTTTCCAAATTCTACTCAATTCCCATCCTGTCATCTGGTAAGGCAAATGTGGACTTTTGTTAGAAAGACTGTGACTCATGCACAGTGACAATTGGCACTAACTTGTAAATACAAATTGATAATAAAAATTGGCAGATGCTTTACTGTACCGTATCTATGGTGACTTCATCCAAGTTTCCCTTTTTTTCAGATACCACTTCCAAATCTGATTCATGTGCCTGAATAGTAAAAGGAAAAACTCATGTGACACGTGCAAGTATGTGTATATGGGCAAAAGTCTTCAATAGCCTAGCATAAAGAGTTGGAAAACTGCTATGGGGACAAATCTACCTGATCTGCTTGGGAAACAAGCATAACCATTGGCAATAAACATTTTCTCCAAGAATCCAGACAGGGCCCAATAGTGTAAAGACCATATCGGAGGAAACACATGCTGGTGAAGAGAGAACTTTCAGTGAAGCCAGGAAGCCTGGTCAGGTTCAGTATCCTGGCCCCAACATTATAGCTTCTCAGGTAGCCCAAGGCACAATAAAATGGCCCTACAGCTAGGAACTAAGAAAGAGAATGACCACAAGCAAAGGCCAGGTGACAACAAAATGTCAGGAATATGACAGCATTCCTTCTCAAATACAGTAGAGGTAGTGTGATATAATGGAAAGAATGATGGCTTAAAGCAATCCTCAGGTTTGAATCCCACTTCTGATGTTTACTAATTGTGACCATGATCAAGCCATCCAAATTCTGGGACCCTGTTTGTCTATAAAGCTGAGTTAATACACACAAAAGTATGCTGATTGAGATTACATGTGCAAAAAGTCTTGTATACATCAAAAGTACTCTACAATTAATAGCTGAGAAGCAGTGTGGATAGTAAATAGACCTGGTTTCAGAGAATGGAAGGTCTGACTTCCAATATGGCCTTAGGCTCACACTGGCAGTGCATCCCAGAACAGGTCACTTAATCTCTTGGTGTTCTGAACAGCTGAGATTGTAAATTAAAGAACAGCTGCAGACCAAAGGTGGCAGAGGAGTTTTCTCATTAGAAGCTTATGAAATCACAAATCCAGCCCCTATATATTAAGACTACACCGGCTTTTGAGGTCTCTGAAAGGATGTGAAGATTTTAAATGATATGGGAAGCAAAAATAGAACCTACTTAAACAACTACAATAAATCAAATTGGAAAGAATAACTAAGAATAGAAGACTTCAGCCAGGTTGACTGGAAAGTTTATTTCGAGCTATTAAAAAAAAAAAAAAAAACTACAAAAAAGGGTAAAAATTTGGTTGCTTTACCTCCACCCCCCCCAACACACACACATAAAGAACCTTTAAATATATCACTTATACAACCACTCCTGTAAGAAGCAAGGGGAGAAACGATTTATGTGAAGTCCTCTTGTTCTAAGACTTCTTCTTCAACAAGATTCTTTGGAACTGTATCTTGTTTCCTCCTAGACAGACTAGTTCTCTTTCTCTTCTCATTCCCATTAAGAAAGGTAAAGATCAAAGAGTTGTTAACACTCAGTCCAACAGGAGCTGGGGTCCTTTTTGTTTACTTTTTCCTTTCTTGTGGCCCCCCTCTTTCCCTCCCCTCCCTGTCTGATTTTCCTTGTACAGCATTACAAAAATGAAAACATGTTCAAAAGGACTGCACATATTTAACCTATATAACTGTCTTGGGAGAAAGTAAGAAAAGGAAATTTAGAACACCACTTTTTACAAAAATAAATGTTGAAAACTATCTTTATATATATTTGGAAAAATAAAATACTATTTTAAAAAATACACTTTCAGACATTAACTTATTAATGTTAATATAATATGTTGTCAATATTTTGCTTATATTTATATGAATATAAATATTTTGCTAAACTATGCTTATTTCTTACAAGGCTTTTATTTTTGGGAAAAGAAAAATGTGGGTAAGGCATAGTGAAAATGAGATAAAAGAAAAAAAGGAGAAAATAAAATCAATGTAAGATTTCAAAATACCAAAAAAAGGGAAGTTCAGAAAACGGAAGAAACAAGCCGGGACATTTTATTATTACTATGATAAAATTAACATTTTTTTGGGGGAAGGATTCAGAAATGATGTTTAATGGGAGAAAGAGTAACCAAATACATATATACATACTTAGAGATAGTACATGTATTTATGTATACATAAATATATATATGTTAAAAACTTGAATTTTATCTCAATTTTACATGTATTATTTCATTGGAGCCTTTCACAAAACCATGGGTCATCTCTCTGAATTTAAGTTTCTTCATCTGTAAAATGGGAATAACCCTAATTAAGTGAATGCCCCAAGGCCTCAGACTCTCTTGTTCAGATTTTCCTAACTTCAAATGCATACTTCTTTTTTTTTTTTAATTTTTAACAACTTTTTATTTACAAGTTATATGCATGGGTAATTTTACAGCATTGACAATTGCCAAATCTTTTGTTTCAATTTTTCCCCTCCTCCCCACCTTCTCCCCCCTAGATGTCAGGATGACCATTACATGTTAAATATATTAAAGTATAAATTAAATACAAAATAAGTATACATGTCCAAACCGTTATTTTGCCATACAAAAAGAATCGGACTCTGAAATATTGTACAATTAGCCTGTGAAGGAAATCAAAAATGCAGGCGGGCATTGGGATTGGGAATTCAGTGTAATGGTTTAAAGTTAATATGTTTAAAAAACAAACACCAAACTATGTAATAGGTTAACAGTCTCATATGTAATGCCATTTTTCTCGCTTCTGGATCTAAAGAAAAGTTCATATTGGTTTATTTCTTAGCTTGTAATTTAAGTATTATTTAAATAAACAAGACAACACATACCTTAATTGCCCTCTATACTCAGTTTCAGTCACACCTCCAGCTGTGAGGAGGTGCTTGATTGCACAAAACCACTTGGAATTACAAATTTCCAATCCCACAGAAGAAATACAGCCCTGAATAAATTCTTTTTTCTTTCACTGCTCTAGTGGGATAACTACCTACATCTTAGAGCCACATGCTTTTTACTTTCCCAGTTTGGTATTTTCCCCATCCGCCCCCGCCTCCGCAAACTGAAATCGATGATGGGGAATGAGCAGCTGGCTGCCTTCTCAATCACAGCAAATTGTAGCCCTAACAGTTGTTATGATTTGAGAAACATCAAACATGGCCAAAAGTCTGAAGTCCAGCAGTGGGCAGGAGTTCCCATGCATTCCTCTCTTTTACTTCTCAGGACATAGAGTAGAGGCCAGATTGCCTTATCCTTCAGGCCTCCGGATATGGTTTCTCTCATTATCTCACCTCCACAAGCAGCTACATAAATCCAAAAAATGAGTACTAATCTGCTGCAGTTCTGCAACATGGGTAATTTAATTAGAAAATTTATCAGGATAAAATTTTCTTGTCTTTCATCCAAGGTCAAAAAGAAAAACCTCACATAATAAGGGCCACACAAATTACCCAGTGCTAAATACCAATTCCATTTAAAAGACTGAATCAATTTTCCTGTGTCTGGGTAGACTAATGACAAATGTCTCCTGGAGAGAAGGATGGCTGGCTTCTTGAACTACATGTACAAAACATTATTTATGTAGTTCCTCTTTAACCAAAAGGCTTTTCCACATTCACCTGTCCTTACAACACATTCATCCTGGGGAAAGCAGTAAAGTACTGAGTCATCTGGTCCCCCATTTTTTTGTGAAGAGTCAAGCTAGGGTAAAATTAAAGAGTTAGGCTCAAGGCCAGAGGACCCTATTGTTCCAATAGTTTCACAAAACCTCTGGCTGTTTTGGATACTTCTGAGAATGCAAAGTGGGGCACTGGTGATCTCTAATACCAAACTCTTTTATCTACTGCTTCAGAAGGGCACGCACAGGAGTCTGGCCCACATTCCTCCTCTGCTTCAAATCTTCAGTAGCCACAAATGCCCATAAATGAAGAGCAAGCTCTCTTGACTTGAGGACTTCCCCAGCTGGACATCACTATCTACTCTTACATCATGTCACTCCCTTCCATTGGTGCCATGGTTCAGCTAAATGGGAGTCTTCACCCCAACCCTCTGAAAGTCTCGTGTTTCCTCCCCAGCAGGGCTTTGCTGGCATTGTTCCCTCAGCCTGGGTAGTGCTCTGCAGCCTCTGGCAGCATCTCCTTTAAAATCCAATTAAAATGCCTCTTCTTCCATGATACTGACCCTCTTGACCAAAGCCATAGGGTCATGGATAGAGAGTTAGAAGGGATCTCAGCGATCACCTAACATGATCCTTTCATTTTATATTCAAGGAAAGAGAGCCTTAGAGGAATAATGACTGATGTAGCATAAATGGATACAAACTTGGGTCCTCCCATTCCAAAGCCTTCTTTCTTTCCAGGATATTGCATTGCCTCTCAGTATGACTGACCTCCCAAAGCACTGATTGGTAAATTTCTAGTGCATTTGTAGTCTAATTATGTTAACATGATTGTCTTGCATCAATGTGGCATTTACATGAAATGCTAGAGGAAAAAAATTCAGGTGAATTGACAAGGTTGAATCTACTTTTTCTCCTGAATTATTATTATTTTTTATTACTACAAACAAAAACAAACCAAAACACGTCCTGCCTCAGATATTTTCCCTACAAGCTCTTGTTTTTTTAAATATAAGACAACCATGATATGTTCATAAACAATGCCCTCCAAAGCATTATCTAAGGACTTCTAAGAGTATTGATTATACTTCATTTCCCACTCCTCCCCTTCTGTCACTAAGAAAAAGAGATCAAAACTTTCCCCCCAAGAGTCAATTAAAGACTTTAAATGTCCAAAAGGGTAGAAATGTACATGTATGATTTTTTTTTTTTAAAGACCCAGAAGTAATTCCTAAGAACATCTTCCCAGGAGTTAAGATTAAGAGCATTTGGTCCTCTACCCAATAGTATTAAACTCAAAACAGAAACCAGATCCACTGAATTATACAAAGGATTATATTTTATGTTTGGTGGTTGGCCACATGTTTGCCCATCTCTGCTCTTTACCATTTACTCCCTTAAAAAAATTCTACCTGTCAGAAGGGTGAGTGTTTGGTTTATTAGAATAAAGGAGCCCTGGGTCTCATCTTGGCCCTGATATAGATGGATGTTGGAAAGTTTGCTGATATTTTAGCTACTTCACTTCTCCTACATGAAATAGGCATATCTTGCTTTTGCTTAATTACAGAAGAGTTCTATATGTGGGCCTTTCAAAACATCTGATGCTTCTGTATCAGATCTGTACTTTTCTTTTTTTGAAAATAAAAAATGTTTTATAAAAGCTCAGAAACTGTAAGGCTCATTGCAATCTCATGGTGATTCCCCTGACCAAGGAGGCCAGCAGGTGCTGAGCACACAGGCACAGTGAGCTCCTGCTATGTTGCTTTTGGGGGATAGATAGCAGTTCTTATACAGCTAGCTCAGGGGCCAAGGTTGATGAGGGAAAAAGTGCCTGAGTAGTTTCCAAAACAAGATGGATAAAGATCAAGCCTCATTCTGGAAACTAAGCTGAAGGGGAAAATGACAGAGGACTATAAATTTATGCATAAAGGCCTATGCACCTAAACTATGAACACCAGAACAGCTTCTTTCTTACTTTATGCCTGCTCTGAAACAGGTAGTATTAGAACAAATAAAGGAGTATAAAGCTGAAAAGGGCCCCAGAGGTCAAGTGAATCTATTAAATTTTCTATCATGAGCCCTAAAGAATTGAAATAACTTGACCAAGTGACCCTTAACACAGAGAGCAGGGGAAAAAAAAAAAAAAAGAGTCCAAGGATATGGTCAGGCTGAGAATGGAAAGGAGCAAAAAGGGTAAATTCCCAGAAAAAGAGCGCCAGGAGGTATCCCTCAACAGAAGCTCCAGAACTCTAAAGATAAAGCCATGGAAGGGACATGACCAAGAGCTTATCATGCCCATGTTGTGGGAGCTTCTGGGAAAAACTTACCAGGGCCGGAGCTTGAGGGTCCTGCATTGATTTCCTACCTGCCGTCATCTTCTTCTTCTTTGGAGCAGGATCCTTGGCAGAGAGTGGCTCAATCTGCATTTTAGATTTTTTTCCTTTCTTTTTGATGTCTTTGGGGCCATCTGCTAGGGAGACACTTTCTGCTGTCTTGGCTTTGGCCTGCTTCTTTTTGTGGCCTTTCTTTCTGCAGCTGCTGAAGGCACTGGGGTCCTCTATATGGCCCTCATCAACAGGCACTCGGTCAGTTCTAATATCCTCCTCATCTTCCTTCTCCTCCCTATAAGTCTTCTTTTTCTTTTTCTTCTTCTTGGTGCCAGTGTCCCTGTGACTGCTGAGATCCTGCTTCTTCTCTCCCCATCCCTGTTCTATGGACTCACACTTAAGCTCTTTGTCCTCTTCCTGCTCTTCCTTCATGGGGTCATGAAGAGCCTTGCTGGGCGCCCGTTCTCCAAACCTCTCCTCATCTGACCTTTTATCCTTTTTCCGCTTTTTAGATTTTCTGACAGAGCCCCCCACTTCCACTTCTGCATCCACATCTGTCTCTGATTTTGAGGGGTGAGAAAGGGAGGATTTTGCCTTCCTTTTTTTCCCTTGGCATAGGGGTTCAGGTGGATTTGGAAGCAGCTCCTTCCTGCTATGATGTTTCTTCAGAGAGCTGGTTTTGCTCATGGTCTCTGCCTCCGTGCTATCCTCATGGGGGGCTCTGTCTGGGCTCTCTGCTTCTTGGGTTTTCTTCTTTTTTTTCTTTTTCTTTTTCAATGGAGGTGTTTCTGGAACCAAGTCTGAAGGGGCCATGGTTTTCTGGGATGGCTTTGTTTGGATAAAGGATTCCACATCCAAGGTATTCTCCTCCACTGCCTTAGCCTTTTTCTTTTTCTTCTTCTTCTCTCTTGGTTCTCTGCCAAAATCCAATTTGTCCGCCTTGGCAATCATTGCTGAAAAAGGAAATCACTTAAGTTACTTCACAACATGGTCTTCCATAGCATTCTTATGTATTACATAAATGATGGTGGTTCTGATGGTTACAAGATTGTTGAGGAAAAGGAAGGAAAATTACTTTCTGTGTATACACACATGTGACAAACATAGAATGTTTAAAAGTGGGAATATGGGATGGTATATAAAGAGCTAGCAGGGGAAGTAGGAAAACTTTAAGAATTTTGCCTCTGACACATTCTGGGAGAATGACTCAAAGGAGATTACTTCATCATTCAGTGCCTGTGGACAATTCAAGATTCTAGGTAGAGGACTACTTGCTGATTTTCACTGAGAGAAGGGTTGTTTTGTGTGTGTGTGTGTGTGTGTGTGTTTTTTTTTTTTTTTTTTCCCCAGGGAGCTCTTCATACTTTTTGCATGCCCTGAAACAGGTAATATTAGGACAAATAAAGGGGTACAAAGCTGAAAAGGGCCTCAGAGGTCAGTTGAGCCAATTAAATTTTCTATTGTGAGGCCCAAATATAAAATCACAGGTCACAAAAAACACACACATACACTCACAAATTGTATGTTATACCTGCCAAATTTCCAAGCCTTATTGCTACTGTTCTCTCTACAAGACAGAAATCTATCCACCTATAGTGGTGTGTAGACCAGGAATGCCAAACTCAAATCGAATACAAATTTTGAAAACCACAAATTAAGATGACTTATGTTGCACTGTCATGTATTTTTTGTTTTGTTAAACATTTCCCAATTATATTTTCATCTGATTCATTTGCAATTTAGTGCCCAAATCTTAAGAGTCTGATAGAATTGGTGCAGTCTAATTTACAACAAAGTCTGACTTTACTATCTTTATTGTATGTCTTTAGAATATATTATATGTCATGTTCTCTATCTTGCCTTTTAAACTTCTGATTTATATTTGACTTGGCTCTCTTCCATGAACAAGACACTCCATATTTAGGCACTGGCATTTTCTCTGGCTGTCTCTTGTGCATGGAAGACTCTCCCTCCATCATCTCTGCCTCCTGGCTTCCCTCAAGTAACAGCTAAAATCCCCTTTTTTACAGGAAGCTTTTTAATTCTAATATTTTCCTCCTATTAATTATTTTCTAATTTTCTTGTATATGAGCTTATTTGTCCACAGTTGTTTGCTATTTGTTTCATCCATTGTATTGTGAACTTCTTAGATCAGGACCGTCTTTTGTCTTTATACTTAGCACAGTGCCTGACTGTTAAGTAGGCATTTAATAAATGCTTATTCACTATCGAATCAGTTAAAGAAACAGCATGATGTACTGAGAGTCAGATAACTCAGATCCAGATCTGCCATTAACTAGCTGGACAAATCATTTCATCTTTGTGAGACTCAGTTTCTCCTTTTGTAAAATGAAAGACTGAATCATTCAACATCAAGGCATGCATGAAATCTAAGTTGGTTTTAGCCCTGTGGGAAAAAGTGAATAGTGTGAAAGTATTCATCTTCAATCTTCCAAGTTATTAGGAATAATAAAGTATTGCTTGAAAAAAGTGTTTTAAAGGAATTCAAAAAAGAAAAGTAAAGAGAAAGAGGGTAATTCTAATTTAAATCAGAGATTGGAGGAAGAATAAAGAACAATGGTTCTTTTAAAATTAAAACAACAACAACAACAATAACAAAAACTTTTCCTGCCTGAAATACTTATAAAAAATTTGTAAAATCTTATCAGTTGAATTCTAAGTTGAAACTAAAAATGAGAGTAGCAGACTATCCAAATGGATTTTGCCAAGCCTGGTTCCACAGAGAAATGGCAACTACAATACAGGAAGAATAGGAGACAGGAGAGCCAATAATTTAGGACAGAAAATGTCTAATGTCTAAAACAGCCAATTATAACATCCCAGACATCTCTTAAGCAAATGCAAAAAAGGTACAGATAAATAGAATGAAGAAATAGGATGATACACATGACTAGAATATTATGTTAAAGAAAAAAAGGGGGGGAGGGTCAGTGGAATAGCAATGTATATTGAGAAGATACATGAGAAAAAAAGAGTCAAGAACAATGGAATACAAACGATAAGAGGATGAAGACTGATAGGAGAAATAAAAACTCTTAATAGTTTCCCCCCCTCCCAAGGCTTTTCTTCCCAAGTTACCTAGCTCCACTTCCTCGAAGAGTCTTTATAAGGAATGGACCCCCAAAGTCCATACTATTCTGACTTCCTTCTTCTGAAAAACTTTCTAGGTTATTAAGATCTAGATCATGGGCCCATAGAAGGCCTAAGACTGTTCTAAGGCATCTTCTGAAGGAGGCTGGCACCTGTGATGAATCCCTGTACCCCAAACCTGCCACTAGACCTTAACTAAACCCTAATTTCATTTAGGTATCCCAAATCTAGACCTCAACAATTTGGCTCAAAGAGAATAACATAACATACACACTCAGTTGGGTGTAGAAATTTATCTCACTCTATAGAAGGACAAAGAAAAGGTAAGCAGGTAGATAGAAGGGAAGGCAGATTGATGGAAGGGATGGTAAGAAATAAAACGCTGGTGAGGAGGAATAGAGTGGAAAGAAAAAATTATAAATAGGATGGAGGAAAACATACAGCTAGTAATCATAACTGTCAATATGAATGGGATTGAATTCTCCCATAAAATTAAAACAATGGAGTGGATTAAAATCCTAAAATATACTGTTTACAAGAAATACATTTGAAACAAACATACAATAAAGATAAAAGGCTAAAGCAGAATGTATTCTGCTTTAGCTGAAATAAAAAAAAGCAAAAAAGCAATTCTGATCTCAGATAAAGCAAAAGCAAAACAAACAAGAAAACCAACAAGAGATCTAATTAGTTTATTCAATTTAACCTTTATAAAAAATTAATCAGTTTCTCCTCAATGTGCAAATTAATAAAATGTCAGAAAATGATTCCCCCAAGCTTCACAGTCTGGCAAAACAAACGTCCATATTAGTCACATCCAAAAATGTATATACTCTTTCTGCACCACCTCTCTATCAGGAAATAAATGGCACTTTTTGGAATCAATGACTCCAAAATTTTCAAACACCATTACAATCAACACCCAGTTCAGAAAGAAGGATATTAACAAATCCAAACAATTAAACAGAGCTGTCACAAATTAGCTCTAGGAAGGGTACATTTTTTATAAGAGATGATTTCAACGCAATTGAAACATTTGCAATGTAAAAATTTATCAAGTGCTCACTTATGCAAACCATTGTGCCAGGCTTTGGGGAGAAAGTTAAGTCAACAGAAGATAATTGTCGACCAGAATTAATTAAGAGAAAGGGGAAGTTAGGTGACACAGTAGACAGAAAATAGGAACTAGAGTCAGGAAGATTTGAGTTCAAATATAATCTTAGATACTCAGTAGCTGTGTGATTCTGGGAAAGTTACTTGACTGAAGCTTGACTCAGTTTCCTCGTCTGTGAAATAGAGATAATAATTGCATCTACCTCCCAGGATTGCTATAAGGATTAGAAAAATATTTGTGATGTGCTTTGCAAAACTTAAAAGTGAGATATATGTATATATATTATTAAATCAGCAAAAACTTAGGCAGAAATCTCCACTATAACATCTCCAGAGAAATTATAACAGGTAGTCTCCTGCTAAAAAAGCTGCCTGAAAGGGAGACAGTACAAAATGTCTTCTTCAGCAAAATCCTGAACTTTGTTTCAGACTCACTAATGATCAAAAAATGCCACTAGAAATTATATTAAATATTTCTTTTATTCTAGAAATGGAATAAAGGTCATTCAGAAGCATACGGACAATGGAGAAGAATGTCCTAAGAAAGTTAGAGTCAACACAATCAGAAATGAGATACATAGCTTGCAAAATTGTCTAAAGACAGCAAAAATGAAAAACTCCAAGAAAGTCCCAAGTGGATGTCTTGGAAAGAGCAGCCAACTAGCATGTTAACAATACCAACTCAGGCCCGGGGGATCTGAGTATCTAACACATTGTCTTAAATTGTCTGAGGTGAAAATCAAGCACTTGGAACCTCAAAATCTAAGTGGGGCCCAACACCAGGAATTGGAGATCAGTGCAAGAACGTGGCAGATGCTGGATGAGATCAAGCATGGCTGATCATCCTGCACAGAAGCAAAGCTAGGGTCCAAGCCTAGCTCTGGCATGAAGTTCCAATTCAGGGGAATAATACTGTCAACAAGTCAAAGAAAACACTGACTTGTATAAAAAGTTTAATTCAAAAACTTCAAGCAGAAACTCAAATAAAAAAAAACTGATTTTCTACAGAAGGAAGGAAGGAAGAAAGGTAGAAAAGAAGGAAGGAAGGAAGGAAGAGAAGAAGAAAGGAAGGGAGGAAGAAAATTGGAAGGACATGAATAGACAATGAGAAATTGGGAAGATATAGAAACAGGGCTGACCTTGAAAATAGGTCAAGGAGAAATGATTTAAGAATTACTGAAGAGGCATGGATACTATCTTAAAAAAAAAAATCTTTGTAACCAGTCCCTCCTAGTCTTCCTTATCCCTATTCAAGAAGTAAAAAAGAAAAACTTCATAATAAACATAAAAAGTTCAGCAAAACAAATTCTAACGCTAGCCATGTTTAAAGATTATTTCTTGCAAAATGGAGAATTTTAATTATATTAAATTAAAATGTTTTTGTACATACAAAACTAAAGCAGACAAGATTAGAAGGGAAGCAAAAAAACTGGGGGAAAATCTTTATATCCTAGGGTTCTGATTAAAGGCCTTAGTTCTTAAGTATACAGAGAACTGATTCAAATTTATAAGAATATAAGCCATTCTCCAATTGATAAAATGATAAAAGGATATGAACAATTTTCAGATGAAGAAATTAAAATCATTTCTAGTCATATGAAAAAATACTCTAAATCATTACTGATCAGAGAAATACAAATTAGGCCAACTCTGAGGTTGTCCTCAGTATCAGTTTATATAGACCTTTTCAGTTTTCTCTAAAACTGTCCACTTTTTTCATTTTTTAGGGTATGATATTCCTATAGCATAGTTTATTCATTCCCTAACTGGTAAGCAAACCCCTCATGTGAAAGTTTTTTGCTAATACAAAAAGAATTACTATAATTATTGTTGTACATTTCAATTATTTTCCTCTTTTTCTGATATCCTTGGAATATAGTTTACTACTATTATAGTCAAAATGTATAGATAGCTTAGTGATTAATGACACATTACTTTCCAGGATGTCTGGATCAATTCATAATTCCATCAATAGTGAATCAGGTTTTCCTGCTGAGTTCCCCTTCTCCAACATTTGTCACTTTCCTATTATTCTTTGTTAATCTGATAGGTGTGAGGTAAAACCTCAGATACCTTAATTTTCACTGCTTTAATTATCAGTGATTTGGAGAGTTTTTTATATGATGACAGACCTCCTTTAAAAATAATTTGTTCTTATCCTTTTATCATTTTTTAGTCTCATACATTTCAATCTGTTCCTTATATATTTTGAATGTTAAGATTTTTATCTTAAAATCTTGTAATCAGATTGGTTATTTTTATCTTCTATGATTTTTTCTAATGTTTGGTCATAAACTCTTCTTTCTACAAATCTGAATGATAAATCCTTCCTGGCTTTTCCAATTTGTTTGTGGCATCACCTTTTATGTTTAACTCATATATCCATTTGAAATTTTATCTTAACATATGTTAAGGTATTATCTTTCAAGAAATCACAAATGAAAATGGACCAGTTCTATTAGAACCAGAGGGCAAAGATAGAATATACCAATCATCTCCCAAAACGCAAAACAAGAATTATCATAACCAAAATCCCGAGTTCTCACATCAAAGAAAAAAAAATTGCTGCAAGCATCTAGAAAGAAGCAATTCCAATTTCAAGAAACTAGAATCAGGATCACATAAAACTTGGAAAGTTCTATTAAAACCCAGAGATCTTAGAATACAATATTCCAAAAGGTAAAAGATATAGACTTACAACAAAGAATAATTTATCCTAAACAATGTACCTTCAAATAGAACATAGGACTTTCAAGCATTCCTGATGAAAAAAACCAGAGCACAGTAGGATTTTGAAATACAATCAGGCAGAATTTATAAAGCATTTTGCAAAATGCTTTACAAATGTTATTTTATACTCACAACTACCTTGGGAAGTGCTATTATTATCCCATTTTATAGAGGAGGGAATTGAGGTAGAGAACGTTTAAGTGAAGGTCCAGGGTTCTAGGCCAAATTTGAACTCAGGTCTTATTCATTCCAGGCCAAGTGCACTATACAATGTGCCATCTATCTGTCTTAAAAAAAAAAAAAAATCCAAGAAAAATCTGTAAGATGAATTTACCTGGGCAACTGGAAGGTGCACAAGGTATTATTATCAAAGAAAGACGTGTCCCTTCAGAACCTTAATAATCGACAATGAAGATTTAAATGATCTGGGGATGGGAGGTGGATTGTTTTCTTTTGTGAACTGAACAGACTCTCAAGGAGAGAATATTTGGACCACCTGGCAACTGACTGGATATGGCCAATAAGAGACAGGAAAGAGTAAAGGATGATTCCAATATTGCAACTTAACCTCTATAGCTGTTCTTCTCTAAGCTTCTGCAGTCTGGCCCCCTTGCTTGGGATGTGCTTCCTTCTTGCTTCAAACTCCTAGCTCACTTCAAAGCTCAAATCAAACGCTATTCTTCCAAAATTCTTTTCTTGATATTCTCAACTGTTAGCTCCCTTCTCCCGTTATTTTTTGGAATAACAGCTGTGAACATGAGTGATGCTTCCTTCCTAAAGCTGCTTAAAGGCAGGTACTGTCTCATTTCTATCTGTATACCTTAGCAGAGTGCCTACCATAAAACACACTTAACAAATGCTAATGAATTGAACAGGAAGAAAAAAGCTCGACATTGTCTTGGGTAACAACAACTCTTAATAAAGCAGAGTCAGATTGGAGCTCTTTGAGAGCAGGCCCAGTATGATCCCCAGAGTTTAGCACAGTGCCTGGCACGGAGTAGGCATTTAATCCATGTTTAGTAACTGATTGGGAATAACCAAGAGATAGGTTAGAAATCCAGAAAGGAGTTGCAAAAGCTGCAGATTCAAACACTATAGAATTACAGGTTTTCCCTGTTTTCCCACAAGTAATTCCCCATGTCTGGAATGCACGGACTGTTTTCTAGAATCCCTATCTTCCTTCGATGCTGAGTTCAAATCATTTCCAATAATTGCATTTAAGTGACTTGCCCAGAATCACACAGCTAGTAAGTGAGGCCAAGTTTGAACTCAGCTCTCCCTGACTCCAGTGCTCTATCACTGCACAATTTTTTTTTTTTTTGGTCTTGATAAAAAAGGTCATTCTTTGATCAAATCTTACCTAGCCTTAATCAGTGAATGGGTGTTGTCTCAGTCAAAACAACAACAAAAATAAAAACTCCCATTATATGCAGGGCCATGTCCGGTTCTCCAGATCTGTAGGTAGGACCAAAGGATCCGACTGGCTTTGGAGGGGAAAATGAGGCAGGTGACCTTACAAAGCAAGGTCCTTTCTTCAATCCAACTCACTTGCATGTCATGGCATCATCTTTGAACTAAGGACCAACATTTCCAACATGAGCTCCTTCTAGATCCCTCACAGAATTAATGCTGCCAAATTTAGAGAGATAGATATAAAGATATATATATATATATATATGCACACACAATTTTATTATATACAATTATATATAAATTTCATTGTATATATTCTTATACTTGTACGGAATTGTAGCATTCTCCTCCCCCTACACAACCTCTCATAGGGCAGGAACGATTTTGGTTTTTTGGTGTTCTTTTTTTTGGCCACGGGACCTACGACATAGCATCTGTTTTAACAAATACTTGTTAACTAATCGTCGTTTTAGGCTTTGATGGGGTTCTGGTTTTACAGATTATTTTACAGAATATGAAACTGCGGGCCAGAGCGTTTAAGTGAGTTTTCTTTTTTCCCCTGGCACCATATAGCCGCCCCAAAGAGGGCCGAAATTCATTTGTCTCGGAATCCCATCTCTGGCACGCAGTAAGTGCTTAACAAATACTTCCTGAATTAATGAATTTAGAAGCAGAGCTACCGCCTGTGACCTAGGGGGCAGTCCCAGTGGAGGACTGGAGTTGGAAGACAGACAACGCGAACTGAGAAGTGAAGAGCAAGTGAGAAAATCCAGAAAAGGTACAAGACAGGGGTAATCCAAATGCTCTCTACTACCCCCCTCACCCCTCTTCTCGATATCCTATACTTCTACCCCGTCCTTTCTCTCAAGCTCACCTCACAACACGGTTCTCAAGATTCCACGTGGGTACCAAGTCTTACGTGCCCCGGAAGTAAAAGCCTCCCGCTTTGAAAAAGCCCCTAGACGCGGGTTCATCCGGGTCATGGTACTCGGAGCTGGGTCGTTGCTTGGTAACCGCGTCCATGGCCGGGAAGGCTGGCCGCAAAGCCCCGGTTCCTCAGCCGGTGGTGGAGATCTTGCAGTCTCAGGACTGGGAAGTTACGGAATCCGGGACAAACCCAGCGGAGACAGTGTCTCCTCTGTCTGCCTTGTCTACGACCTCTCCGTTGTCTCCGTTGTCTTCAGCAGCCGGGCAGTCCGCCGCCGCCGCCGCAGAAGAGAGTTCGACAACCTCTAAGGCTACACCTGATCAAGAGAAGAATCTCTGGCAGCAGATTTGCGAGGGTAGGAGCTGGAGGGCGGAGTCATCAGCGAGGAGGTGGAACCGAGGGCGGGGCCAGGGTGGTTGGCGGGGCCAGGGCGTGTGACGCTGGTGCGTGAATACAGATTTTCGTCTGTTTTGAGACTTGGAGATCATCGGAGAGCAAAGAACATTGGCTTTGGTGTAAAAGGACCTAGGAGTTGGATTTCAGTTTTGCCCCCGAGTCAGTTTTCTCATCTGTAAAACGAAAAGCTTGGACTAAATAGCCTCTTAAAGGTCCTTTCCTGATCAAACAAACGTTTATTAAGCAAGTGGTTTACTTTGTGCCCAGGCACTAAGTATTGCTAAGTTACTCATATACTAAGTGGTGGGAATACCAAGAAAGGCAAAAAAAAAAAAAAAAAAAAACCTAATCCCTGGCCTCGAGGAGCTTACACTCCTATGGGGGAGGTAGCCTACAAATAACGATGTACAAATAAGACTCATACGGTGTAAAAGGGTGGTAATCTCTGAAGGAAGCCACTAACTGGTGGAGAATTGCAATCAATGAATCAGAAAAATATGAATGAGTGAATGTATGTTTTAAAGAATCAAAAAGCTTACTGTGTACAAAGCACTATTAGGTGCTGATGATACCTACCAGTACCCCCTTCCTATCCCCACCTTAGGTGAAGGAAGGACTAGGATTTATTAAACCCTATGTATAGAGCTTGAGGATGGAAAGACAAAAAAAAAAAAATCTCCTTTGCCCTTTGCCCTTCAGTCTTGGGGGAGATTGGAAGGGAGAAGGGAATAGAAAATACTTTGCCCCTATTGGCTAGAAAGGAACTTAGAGGTCATGTTGTCTAATCTTTTAATGTTATGAGAGATTTATTATGTAGCTTTAATCATTGAATGGAGGCAGCCTCGGTCAAACTAAGACTTTGTTGAAGATTTAAAAGGCTAAGGTCTCCCATTATATTCAGAGTCATTTCCAGTTGTCCTGATCTGGCCACTGGATGCAGATGGTTGTGGAGGGGAAAGTAAGGCAGGTGACCTTGAAAAGCTCTCTCTCACTTAAATCCCTTTCACTTGTATGTCAGGGTATCACCTCCCTGATATCATGGCCCTCATGGAGAGTGAGGGACAGACAACAAGAACAAAACAGATGAGAAAACTAAAGCCCAGAGAGCTGAGCATATAAGTAGTAGTAATAAGAGGCAGAGCTGGGATTTACATACATCATTGGACTCCAAATATAGGACTTTTTATACTGCATCATCATATCTGACTCTGGAGGAAAACTCACAAAGTTCTTCAGCAGGTAAATCATGTTAGGAGCAATGATCTCCTGTATTGCCTTCATTTATTGTATTGCCCTTATTGTCATTGTCATTTTAAGGTTCATATCTATGACTTCATTTGAATTGGAACTGCATCAGTAGAAGATCTTTCCACTCAGCTCGTCTCCCCTTCCCTCATTCCTCTGTGTTTATCTTTCTCTCCCTTTCATCTGCTTCTTTCTCTCTTTCCCTCTCTGCCTCATCTGCTTTCTTTCGCTTCTCTTTCTCTCCTTTATCCATTATCTTTTTCTCCTTCCAATTATGGACAGAAGAATAGTTCCTTCCAAAATTATGGCAAAAATAGTAACTTTTTGTATATGATGGCTGGAGAACAGGGGCTTATCCAGGTGCAATCTCAGACCTCTGGTTGCTTTTTCTGCTTTGTACTTCTTTGCCTGAGCATAGGAACGTGAATGGTGATCCTTCAGGATTGGTTTTTGGGAGTGGCTACTGTGGGAGCTTCTGGGTTCCTCAGTCAGTGTTGACTGCATTATGGAGGTACTTCTATGCAAACTAAAGAACATCTTTGAGGAGATGACCATTAGCAGGGTGGTATTAGAAATGTAAACTTTGAGGGAGCTATTCAAATAGTACAAAGACTCTGTATGGATGATGGGGAAGGTGTATGATATCTGGTGGCTCACAATGGACAGTATTATCCTGAACAAAGTTGTATCTTCTTGGCCGGAGCAAAGTAGGTCATGTCTTGGGCCCCAAGAGAAGACCTCGGTTCAAATTAAAAAACCACTTATTAGCTGTGTGACTAGGCAAGTCATTTAACCCTTTAGTTTCTTCAGTAAAATGAGCTGGAAAAAGAAATGGCAAACCACTCCAGTATCTTTGCCAAGTAAATCTCAAATGAAGTTATAAAGACTTGGACATGTCTGAAATGATTGAACATCAATGGCATAATTACCCAACCCTAAAAGAAGAAAGGAACAATCCCACAGTATATCTCTCGATGGGAGCAAAAAATTGGTTATCACCTTCAATCCATCCCCACATCATTGGGTTGTCATTGTGGGAGAGGTTCTGGATGATGGGTCAGAGAAAACTGAATGGATGGCAAATCTCAGAAAGGACCCTGGTTTCATGTCAGAAGATAATGACTTGTCTTAAGGTAGCTTACTACAAATTAACCGTACTACAAATGAATCTGTGATGGGAACTGATGCTTATGCTAGCATATCAACATTTTCACTGTGGCCCTGATATTTCTTGGTGCTATTCTTGCAATAATCTCTAATTTACATCAGGAAACTTACTTTAAACTACAAAGTTTTGGCATCAATTATAACAAAAACCAGATTTGGAACTCATCCTCTCTAAAGGACAGTGGAAAACTCTGGAATGGCTGGTCTGTTTTTTTCCATGTATAGTCATCTTGATATTGCTCTTCCTTCAGGGCTATTACATTTCTTGCTGTCTTTAAGTTTTGCATTCTTTACCTTCATTCAGAATCTTGTGTCTGAACCATTAGACCAGTCTGCCCTAAGCTTGGTCCAGAGATCCTTTTAATTGAGCACCCTAAGGATCTGTCTTGGAATTCCTTCTCTTTTTACACTCTCTTACTTGGGTTTAGTTATCCTCTCTAGATAGATCAATCTACTAAATACCCAGCCCTACTCTTGAAAATGCCAATCCTGCCTCCCCACTCCCTACTGGACATTTCAAATTGGATGTCCCATAAATATCTCAAAGTCAGCATGTCCAAAGTAGAACTTGTTGGAATCTTTACAAACTGCTAACTAATTAAAGTTGATCTGATCTTACAAGAAGATGTTTTGGGCCAGAACCTGAAACAAGGTACTAAGTAGAACTAATTAGTACAATGCTTGTGTTTACACCTTTACTCATCAGAGTTCACAAGTATGCCAGATTCACAAAGTAAACTTTGTAACTTTGTGAATTCACACCTCCCTTAAAGCTCTTAGGGCCAGAGAGCACCATGGGAGAAAACCCATGATCCCTCTCTCTCGGATCCCACAATTCCTCCCTCTTGTATAAAAGAAACAGACAAAGGCTCTCGGGGAGATTTCAGCGGAATTACGCCAGAAGCCCTCTCTCCAAAGCAAGAAAGAATATTTTCCGCTTGGCTGGCTGGTGGCAGAAGAAGAGTTTTCAGAGGAAGAAGCTACGAGTCGAGAGTTCAGCTGGATTGGAGAGGAGCACTCTGGTGCAGACACAGAGCACTTTGAGAGATTTCAGCTGAATTACGCCAGAAGCCCTCTCTTCGAGGCAAGACAGATTCAACTTGGTGCTGGCTCTGGAGGCTGAAGAAAGCAGAGGCAGAAGCAAAGGACAAAGCGGCAAGAGCTCTTGGAACCAAGCAGAGAGATAGGCCTCTAAGCTAACCGGGCTATATATTGGAGATAATAAAAGATCTGAACTTTTATCACCTGGCTACATTTGGGGTAATTATTGATCCGAACTGATACTAAAGCTGCCTCCAAGAAACCTTCCTCGAGAAATCTGCACCTCTCCCCCAGAAAGAACTATTCTACTTATTTTAAAAGAAGAAAAAGAAACACAACATTTTGTCTTTGCGTTTTGAGAACAAGATCACCACAGAACTCAAAACTATTCCTCTTTTGAACTTCTTTATTTGTACCAAAGGCCACTACCATCCTTTCAATTTCCCAGGTTCACAATCTTGGCATCATCTTCTTTGTCTCCCAACATATGCAATCAATTGACATATTTTGCCATTTCTATGATCACAGCATTTCTTTTTATAGATCTCATCTTTCTATTAATATAGCAATCATCCTAATTCAGGGATTTATTATTTTCCACCTGGACTACTGCAGTAGCTTCCTTGCCAAAAGTCTCTTCCCTCACCAATCTATTTAATAAATAGCTGCCAAAATGATTTTCCTAATGAGCAGGTATGACTATGACATCCTCTTACTCAGTAAACTCCAATGGCCTTTTATTGCCTCTAGGGTCAAATATAAACTCTTCTTTTTTGCTTTTAAAATGTTCCATGGCCTAGCCTTAATCTACCTGTCCAGGCTCATTGCATATTACCACTTTTCAAATACTGTGACCTTCTTGCTTTTCTTCACATATTACATTTTAATTACTGTTTTGCTGTTGCCCCATTTTTAGAATGCATTCTCTCCTGCACCTTGAATAATCTTGTGTTCTTTCAAACTCGCTTTTGACACCATTTTCTACATAGTTTTTTTCTGATTCTCTGCCTCCTGTCCCCTAACTTTGTGACCTCCTTTCAATAGCTGCCTTATTTATATCTTTATCTATTGTGTATTTATTTCATATACATATATATACATGTTGTCTTCCCTGATAGAGTATAAGCTCCTTGAGGGTAGTTTGTTTTGTTTTTGTATCCTAATGTCTAACACAGTGCCTGGCACTTAGTCGACATTTAATTAATTTGTATTGATTGATTTAATATTTTTCCTAGTACTATGCACTTTAGATATTAATAATCTAGAAGGTATTTTTTTGGATTTATTTGTTTTGATCCAAATGAGTGAATTTTAATGGCACAGGGAATTCCAGGTGAGAAAACTTCTGTCAATGCAGATCAACTGTTCCACTTGGAGAGTAATTTTGGGCACTGGGAGGCCATGACTTAGAGAATCACAAAACTAATGTGTGCCTGAGGTAGGATTTGAATCCAAGCCTTTCTAATTTCAATATTGTTTTAATTTTTCTTTGAAATTGTGATTCTGTCTTAAAAGCAGGAATCTAAGTGTTATTTTCATGATCTGATATACTTAACCTGTTGTTGAGCCTGAGTTATTTAAAGATGCTTTAAAAAAAAATAAATAGTATTTAGAAACTCTTGGGGAAAATTACCAAGATGAGTTCCCTTTCACCCAGATTAAGTAATGATAATAACTTGTAATGATGTGGAAGAGGAAATTATGTCAATTCTCTTATGACTACGGCTTTCTTGATTTTCTTCATTGATTCAAAAATCATCGATTCAAAATATTTCCTTGTTCCACACTACAGTCTTTTTTTTGTGATATTTTTCCACTTTATTTGTCAGGATATTAAAAAAAAAGAAGTATGAGCTAATAACTGGAACAGAATTTGAAAGGCAAATTTTCCATGTTATCTTTCTATCTGCAGGAAACTGATGATGTCATATTAAACTTTATATATTCAGAGACTATCTCTGGAGAGTTGGAATTTAGTTCAGTATGAATCTGGAATCTTGAGTTCTAATCCTATTTCTTACAATTCTTTGTAATTCTGCTATATTTCCATTTTAAAAATAGCTTAATGACCTCACAGAATAGAGGACATGATAATATAATAGGGAAGAAACATGAAATAAGCAATTATAGGGAACACTTTGGATCTGACTTATTCTTTCACCTCCAGGACTGCTTATAAAAAAGGAGGGGATCTTCCAATGACTCACAGACATCCTGCCTCTGCCAACTTCACTCCCATTCCTAATTTCCTCCTTTTTTACTCAGAGTTATCTCCTTTTAACCATGGTGAATACAGATTGTTTAAGACTGCTATTTGTTTGTGTTCTCTGATTCAAATTAAGCCAATGTTCTCTGTAGTTTTTTCAAATTTTTTATTAAACAATTTACTAAAAGATTAATATTGCACATCAGTACAACTAATTTGCTTTGTAATTATTTCCATTTACATGAATTAATTTTAGTTTATAAAATTACTTACCATCTTTTCTCTTTTCAAATACAGTCCTTAACTTTCCTTGCTATTACTTAACCTTTCTCCACCTATGGATCCTCCCTTGTCTTTTTTCCTTACCCTTTGCTTCCCCATCTGTCCATCCCTTGCCCTTTATTTCTTTTTAGATTTTGGAGGATGCTATACCCTTCCTGGTATATATATGTAGTATTGCTTATTAAACCCATTCCCAATATGAATAGGTTTTCAGAACTACAAGCCCTTCTCTTTCCTCTAATACTCTGTCTATTCTTTCTCAGCACCTCATTTGTATAGCATAATTACTATTTTTATCTAACTGCCAGTTTTTCTTTTGAGTTACACTATTGTTGATATGAATCTTAAAAACATAGTATACATGTCCTATGCTAAAAAAAAAAAAAAAAACCAGAAAATTTGTCTATGTTGAGTTCCTTAAAATTGATCTTTGATTGTAATATTCTTCTCTAAAATATAATCTTCCCTCGTTGGGGTTTCCTTGGGGTCTCTGGAGGCAGCCTTAGTTTCAATTCAGTAATCACCCCAAATGCAGACAGGTATTAAAGTCCAAATCCTTTATTGTCTCCTTCACTTGGGGTTCGGCTAGTTTTTCTGGAGGCCTTCCAGATCTTGGTTTCAGTGTTCTCTACAGGACAGCCTGCCACCACTTCTCTGTCTTCCTTAGTTCTGCCCGACTGCCTTCTCTGGCTTCTGACTCTCCCAGACTGAATCCTGGCTGAGCCTCCAAGAGCTTTTAGTGGGCTTGTCCTTTCTGGCCCTGACAGCTCCTCCTTATATGCCCCACACTGCGTATACACCAATCATTATATCACTAGGAAACCATTATTTGTTGTAGGATTAAATCAATGCTAAACCAGATTTAACCACTATCTCCTCAATTCCACTTAGTTAGCCCCCTGTTTCAAGTTCTGGCCCATAACATTCAATATTGGTTCTAATATGTTAAATTTTCTATTAAGTTGAGGTTTGGTTGAGAGAAAGTCCTGAAAATCTTCAAGTTCATTGAATGTCCATTTTTTATCATTCCATATTACAGATAATTTTGCTGGATATGATATTTTTTATCGCAGGCTTAGTTCTTTTGATTGTCAGTAGATATGATTCCAGAACCTGCTGTCTTTTATTGTAGCTGCTGCTAAGTCCTGTACAAGTCTAATTGTAGCTCCACCATATTCGAAGTGTTTTTTTTTTTGTTTGTTTGTTTGTTTGTTTCTGACAAGATTTTCTTTTTAATTTGGGGTTTTTGAAATTTGGCAATAATATTCCTATGTATTTTGCACAAAGAATCTTGTTGAGACAGTGATAGTTGGATTTTTTTCTATTTCTACTTTCCCCTCGTGTTCTATCCAAGACAATTTTATTGGATTATTTTCTGCATTATTATGTCAAGATTTTTTTTGGTCACAACTTTCAGGCAGTCCAATTATTCTTATATTTTCTCTTCTTGATCTGTTCCCCAGATCTGTTGTTTTTCTTATAAAATGTTTCATATTCTGTTCTATTTTCTCATTCTTTATAATTTGTTTTGTTATTTCTTGGTCTCTTATAGTTTCACTGGCTTACCCTTGCCTGATTCTGATTTTCAAAGAATTATTTTCATCTTTGAGATGCTATCTCTTTTTTTTTAGTTATTTTTTTCATAATTGTGTGTTTTTTTTTTATTTAATTTTATTTAATAATAACTTTGTATTGACAGAATCCATGCCAGGGTAATTTTTTTACAACATTATCCCTTGCACTCGCTTATGTTTCGTTTTTTCCCCTCCCTCCCTCCACCCCCCCCCCAAGATGGCAAGCAGTCCTATATATGTTAAATATGTTGCAGTATATCCTAGATACAATACATATTTGCAGAACCGAACAGTTCTCTTGTTGCACAGGGAGAATTGGATTCAGAAGGTAAAAATAACTCGGGAAGAAAATAAAAAATGCAAATAGTTCACATTCGTTTCCCAGTGTTCCTTCTTTGGGTGGAGCTGTTTCTGTCCATCATTTATCCATTGAAACTCAGTTAGCTCTCTTTGTCATAGAAATCCACTTCCATCAGAATACATCCTCATACAATATCGTTGTCGAAGTGTATAATGATTTCTTAGTTCTGCTCATCTCACTCAGCATCAGTCCATGTAGGTCTCTCCAAGCCTCTCTGTATTCATCCTGCTAGTCATTCCTTACAGAGCAATAATATTCCATAACATTCATATACCACAATTTACCCAGCCATTCTCCAATTGATGGGCATCCATTCATTTTCCAGTTTCTAGCCACTACAAACAGGGCTGCCACAAACATTTTGGCACATACAGGTCCCTTTCCCTTTTTTAGTATCTCTTTGGGGTATAAGCCCAATAGAAACACTGCTGGATCAAAGGGTATGCACAGTTTGATAACTTTTTGGGCATAATTCCAGATTGCTCTCCAGAATGGTTGGATTCGTTCACAACTCCACCAACAGTGCATCAGTGTCCCCGTTTTCCCGCATCTCCTCCAACATTCATCATTATTTTTTCCTGTCATCTTAGCCAATCTGACAGGTGTGTAGTGATATCTCAGAGTTGTCTTAATTTGCATTTCTCTGATCAATAGTGATTTGGAACACTCATGTGAGTGGTAATAGTTTCAATTTCATCATCTGAAAATTGTCTGTTCATATCCTTTGACCATTTATCAATTGGAGAATGACTTGATTTTTTATAAATTTGAGTCAGTTCTCTATATATTTTGGAAATGAGGCCTTTATCAGAACCTTTAATTGTAAAGATGTTTTCCCAGTTTGTTGCTTCCCTTCTAATCTTGTTTGCATTCGTTCTGTTTGTACAAAGGCTTTTTAATTTGATATAATCAAAATTTTCTATTTTGTGATCAGTAATGGTCTCTAGTTCATCTTTGGTCACAAATTTCTTTCTCCTCCACAAGTCTGAGAGATAAACTATCCTATGTTCCTCTAATTTATTTATAATCTCGTTCTTTATGCCTAGATCATGGACCCATTTTGATCTTATCTTGGTATGTGGTGTTAAGTGTGGGTCCTTGCCTAATTTCTGCCATACTAATTTCCAGTTATCCCAGCAGTTTTTATCAAATAATGAAATCTTATCCCAAAAGTTAGAATCTTTGGGTTTGTCAAACACTAGATTGCTATAGTTGACTATTCTGTCTTGTGAACCTAACCTTTTCCACTGATCAACTAATCTATTTCTTAGCCAATACCAAATGGTTTTGGTGACTGCTGCTTTATAATATAATTTTAGATCAGGTACAGCTAGACTACCTTCATTTGATTTTTTTTTTTTTCATTAATTCCTTTGGGATTCTCGACTTTTTATTGTTCCATATGAATTTTGTTGTTATTTTTTCTAAATCATTAAAATATTTTCTTGGAAGTCTGATTGGTATAGCACTAAATAAATAGATTAGTTTAGGGAGTCATAATTGTGTTTTTCTTGAATGTTTTTTATTTTAGTTTTAGTTTTCCCTCAGTGGCTCTCATTTGATTTTTAAGTTCTTCCATAAATTCTTTCTAGTCAGGGAGCCATTTCACATTACTCTTTGAGGTAGAAACTTTTTTTTTTTTACTTCATTGTCCTCCTCTGAAGATGAACCCCGGTATTCCCTATTCCCATAGTAAGTTTCTGTAGTGGGGTTCTTTTTTTTTTTTTTAATAGGTATTAGTGTAAGCAGCTCTAATTATGGTGTTGGGGGATGGTGCCTCAACCTTGCCTTCAACTCTTTCCTCTGACCTGGAACCTCAAACCAAGAGCTCCCTGCTCCTGCAAGTGCTGGTAGCCAGCATTGTCCCTGCCCTGCTGCTTCTGCACTCACTAGGTGCTGATTCCTTCTTACCCAGGGCAATCTCAGCAGCACAGTGGGACTTGGTGTTCCCAATTAGCCCAGATTCTCTCAGTCTTCCCAGACTCAAACCCTGACTCCACAGACAGTCTGGGAGGTAAAATTCTCTGTGGTTCCTGCTGAGGCTTACCTAGCTAGCCCTTGGGCTCTTTACTTGGTGTTTCTGCTGAGCTAGCCAGGAGGTGGTTGTGCTTCACTTAGGTTAATCCCAGTTGGTTTTTAAGATCTTGGATTGTACCAGTAGAACCCCTGTTCTGCCCCAAGTCGTCTTGATTTTTCACCAGTCTACGTATATCCTGAGGTGCACATTTGTTCTATTTGTGGGGAAAACCTGGAGAGCTTAAAATTTACCAGCCTACTTTGCCATCTTCCCAGAATCCTCTCTTAGTCCTATTATTATTATTATTATTATTATTTTATTCTTCTTCTCTTATCCAGAACTATTTTTCTTGCTTTTGACTGCAAGAGAGGTTGGAGAAGAGGATCTCTTTCTCTCTCAACCCACTTCCCCCCAAAAGCAGATATGGAGAATTTCAAAAGAAACATATGTATGCTTGTTGAATATAATCTTGTCTTCTTATTTCTGGTTGCTTTGTTCTGTCTTTCTGTTTCTTTTCATAAACATAGATCAGACACTTGTATAGATCAAGATGTGAGGGAGTTCTTATTCCTTCTCCTCTGGTTCCTACTCTTGAAATGTAGTTTTTCCTAGTCTTTTCCAGTTACTACTTTCCTTCCACCAGGTAAGAGATTCCTTTGACAACTTTCTCCTAACCCACATCTACAATCATGGTAATTACCTCTTATATGAAAAAAACTATGAATTCAGTTTTTACTTCACTTTGGGACATAAACTTTAAAATAAAAATAAATAAAATTCTTTCTCATATATCTCAGGAAACCCAAACCAGAACTCTTTGACAAAGTTCAGACACAGAATATCTATGTTTTCTGTCCCCATTTTCTCATTCTGCCTATTGTTTTCCTTTTTTTTTTCATACTTTCTATTTCTACTTTCCCCTCAAATTCTATCCAAGACAATTTTCTTGGATTATTTTCTGCATTATTCCACACATCTCAACACAGAAACATACAAACCAAAGCAGTTTTGCTCAATCAAGCTTTTAGTTAGATTAGGCTGATATTAGTACTAATTAGTGAGAAATTATCAATATAATTGAAAAGAACAGAGATCAGTTTTGGAATAGGGAACTCATTATCCTTGGGGAGAAGTAAAAAAGGGGATAGGAAAAAGCTATTTTTCTTTTTGATTGACTCAAGAATCTCTGGTCTGTTGTCTCATTTCTAAGTGACACCACTTTCACATACTTTAGCTACTTAATCAATAGTAGTAGCTACTGTGGCAACAAACAGTTCCCCATTTCTCCCCCTTTTGACAAACTTAAAGTGAAAACGAAATGGCAAACTAAAATGGCAGCAGAATGTAGGAAGCCTATCTAACCCTCCATGCTTTTGCATATCCCTGTTCTTGGGAAATCTTTTCTTCCAGGACAAGGAAAAAACAGAACACTATTTCTTTAAGACTCCCTATCCTGTTTCATCCCTAGATCATGGCAAACTGAAGAATTCTGTTCCTTGTTCTGTCCAGACTTCAAACACAGGCACGCACTTTTCCTCACCAGAGAAAGGTCCTAAGAATTCCATTAGCAATCATAAGAGTGGATGTTTCTAATCTTGGGGGTTACTTCATGGGTAATGTTTTGTTGGAGAGTTCCTTACTTTTAGAATCAGGAACTAGAAGCCCAGAGGAAAAAATATTTCCCTTAACAACTCACATTTTGGAGAAGAAAATAATTACCAACAGAAAGATCTTACAGTTGTTAGACTAAGCCATGGAATGAAAGGCCAGGAGACCTGAACCTTGCTAACCCTCTATGTACAGGGGTCCTCAAACTTTTTAAATAGGGGGCCAGTTCACTGTCCCTCAGACTGTTGGAGGGCCGGACTATAGTAAAAACAAAAACTTTGTTTTGTGGGCCTTTAAATAAAGAAACTTCATAGCCCTGGATGAGGGGGATAAACGTCCTCAGCAGCTGCATCTGGCCCGCGGGCTGTAGTTTGAGGACCCTTGCATGTGAGACCTGCTGTGTGTATTTGGAGGCAGCAGAATATAGCACAGGTTGATAAAAAATGTATCCAATTGCCACACATCAGAATAACATGCAATTCTCCTAGTGAGTGTATTGTAACAATGTGATAGAAAGATTAAGACTACATTGATAGAAAGTACAGGGAATGGAAGTCACTTAAAAACATTTTCCATTTTTGTTCCTTGTCTTGTTCCCCTCCCCCTGTAGTTTAGCAGTGAATGGAATTGTCTATTGACTTCCATATTAAGGGGAACCTTTTCTCTTTCTGTATCCTAAGCTTGGCTGGTGCTGATTTCTTTTTCTTTGTTGCTTAAATTTTTCTATATATATATATATGTAGGGAATTGTAAATTATTATACTATTTTTCTATTTTAACTTGAGTCTTACTTTGAGACATCAGCATTAAATACTATCTCTCTGCTCTCCTTAAGAGATCTTAAGCTTAAGACTTAAGATCATAAGTCACTACTAGAAGCATATGTCTACCATTATGTGTACCTTGATCTGGGCTCTACTTTTCTTGCTTCTTGCTTCTCATTATCTTTCATGAGAACTATAACAATAGCTTCCTAGTTTCCTTGCCTTAAGCCTTTCACCACTCTAGTCCATTCCCACATATCTACCAAAATGATTCTCTAAAAGAAAAGATTTGTTCATGCCATTCCCTCTCCCACTCAATAAAGTATAGTGGCTCCATGTTCCTTATAAATTCTTTTGGCACTTAAAACTCTTCACAGCCTGGGCCCTTATTAACTTTCTCTATGCATAGAGAATATTCCATATTTTCTATGGTCCAGCCACAGTGATTTCCTTGCTGTTCCTCACACCTATTGTTCCATCTCCCATCTCTATGCCTTTGCATTTACTTTCCCCCATGATTTAATCTTCCTCTTCATCTCTACCTCTTGGAATCCCTAGGTTTGTTCCAGACTCAACTAAAGCTCTGGGAGCTTTCAACCCATAGAAGATAAGGTCAGGTAACTAATTGATCAGGAGATTATAGGGGACCATTTGCTGTCACTGGATTCAGGACTCTGTCACATTGCCCATATGCAGTTCCAGAGCTGAGGTACACGAGATCATTAGTATTTGTGGTCACAGAAGTGAAGGGAGTCATAGGGAGAAGAGTACTTGTGGTTGCCCCCTCCATCCTGGGAGCAGAGAAAAATTTTATTTTTATTTATTTTTATTTTTTACCAGGCATTAGGATTAAGTGACTTGTCCAGTATTGGAATTGAACTCAGGTCCTCCTGACTTCAGGGTTGATGCTCAATCTTTAACTAGTTTGCCCCCACAGCCCAACTTTAATATAAAATTATTAGTCAAGAAATATTTTGGAAAAATGAGCAAACAATAAAAGAACTTACTCACAGGCAATTACTATGGTGACAGGAAAGATCAAGACGGTCAGAAGAAAACATTCAAAAGAGATATTTGCAAGGCTTCAAAGACAAATGAATTACCCCAAAAAAATTTCTGACAAAGCTCAAAAATATTTTTTAAAAATCAAATTAGAGAAGTGGATGAAGAGCTAGGGAAAGAAATGAAAGTGATGCAAGAAAAATATGAAGAGTCAACAGACTGACAAAGAAAGAACAAAAAATACTAAAGAAAATAACATCTTAAAAAAAGAGGATTGGCAGATGGTAAAAGTAGCACAAAAATCCACTGACAAGAATTCCTTCAATTCCTTCAAAAGCAGATTTAGCCAAGTGGAAAAAGAGGTACAAAAAATCATTTAAGAGAACTCCTTAAAAAATAGAATTGGCCAAATGGAAAAGGAGGTACAGAAGTTTGCTCATTGAAGAAAGTAATTTCTTAAAAATTAGAATTAGGTAAAAACTAATGACTTCATGAGATATCAAGAAACAATAAAACAAAGCCAAAAGAATGAAATAATAAAAGAAAATGTGAAACATCTATAACCTGGTGACTCACCTGGAAAATAGATTCTGGAGAGCTAATTAATTATTGGAATATCTAAAAGCCGTGGTCAAAAAAAATTTTTCCCCCTGAGGCAATTGGGGTTAAGTGACTTGCCCAGAATTACACAGCTAAGAAGTATTTAGTGTCTGAAGCCAGATTTAAACTCAGGTCCTCCTGATTTCAGGGCTGGTGCTGTCCATTGAGCCATCTAGCTGCCCCTAGACAACATATTTTAAGAAATTATCAAAAAAAAATTATCCTCATATCCTAGAACCTGGGGTGGGGGTGGGGATAGGTGGAGGGGTAAAACAAAAATAGAAAGAATCCATCCAACACTTCCCAAAAGAGATATCAAAATAAAAATTCCCAGGAATATTATAGCCAAATTCTCAGAGCTCATATATTGCAAGTGGCCAGAAAGAAAAAATTCAAATATCATGGAAGTGTTGTCAGGATAATACAAGAGTTAGCAGCTGGAGGTGAACATGGGGGGAGGTGTTGGGTTAATACTTAATTGAAATTGACTAAAAATTCTGAGTGAAGTGAATAGAAGCAAGAAAACATTGTACACAGTAAAAATAAGATTATGTGATGATCAACTGTGATGGACTTAACTCTTCTCAACAACCTGGTAATTCAAGACAATTTCAACAGACTTGTGATGTAAAATGCCATCCAAATACAGAAAGAAAACTATATAGAGTCTGAATGTGGATCAGATCATGCTATTTTCACTTTGTTTTTTCCATGTTTTTTCCCTTTTGGTCTGATTTTTCTTGAACAGCATGGCACATATGGAAATATGTTTAAAAGAATTGCACATATTTAACCTATATTGGATTGCTTGCTGTCTTGGGAAGGGAAGAGGAAAGGGAGGGAGGGAGAAAAATTTGAAACACAAAAGTCTTACAAAAATGAATGCTGAAAACTATCTTTACATGTATTTGGAAAAATAAAATATTATTTTAAAAAATTTTTAATTAAAAAAAAAGTTGGCTAAAAAGGAGAATAACATACCTATTCATTTGGGTATAGACATGTATCTTGCCCTATAAGAAATTAGGTGGGAAGAAGGATAAGAGAAAAGGGGGTGATAGAAGAGAAGGAAAATTGGGATAAGTTTTAATCAGAAGTAAAACAGACTTTTGAGGAGGTAGAGAAGGAGGGAGAAAAACAGAGATAAAAATAGAGACACAGAGAGACAAAGAGGGACACACAGAGAGGGACAGAGAGAGACAGAGATAGAAAGAATAACAAATGGGGAAATATCAAATGGAGGGAAATACACAGTATGTAATTATAACTACAAATGGGAATGGGAATGAACTAACCCATAAAATGGAAGCAGATAGCAGAATAAATTAGAAACCAGAATGTAATAATATGTGGTTAATAAGAAACACACTTGAAACACAGACCCAGACAGAGTAAAAATAACAGGCTGGAGCATAATCTATTATGCTTCGGCTGATGAAAAAAAATTGTGGTAACAATCATGATCTCATACAAATCAAAAGGAAAAATAGTCTGAAAGAAACAAGTAGGTAAACTTTATTTTACTAAAAAGGTGCTTTCAATAGTGAAGCAATAGCAATACTAAACATATTCATTAAATAGTATAGCATCCAGATTGTTAAAGCAAAAACTAAATGAGTTTTAGGAGGAAATCGATGGTAAAACTACTAGTGTAATGCCAGAGAAACTGAGGCAGAAGAGAGATTAGAGAGTTTTTAATATTTTATTAATGGGAGAGTAAGATTGACTGGACAGGACTCTGGTCTCAAATTATCCAGTGCTGAATGGGAGAATCTCTAACCTTTATATACCTTTTGGAGACAAAGAAGAGAGAAAGAGCGGGAAAGCCACTGTCCAGCTGGAAAAGGCTATAAACCAAAAAAAAAAAAACCCCAGAGACAGGATGTCTGAATACCCAGAGATAAAGATGTTAGTGAAATATCTTGAAATATTTTAGAGGGATATAATAAATTCTTGAGGACAGAAGATAATCAGGAGGTCTACTCTCTTGTTTATCTTGTTTGGGCTAACAATTTATGTTAGACTAATTGGTCCTCAGCCTTCATGGACCAGAGGGAGATTTACAGCTTAGGGGAGTAATTAGGGAGACTGAGACAAGGGAAACTTGTACAAGGAAACTGAGTCAGGACAGTTAAAGAGAACTGTGGCATAACACTAGGAGAAGATCTTCCTCCTCTCAGAATTTATGAAATGAAAGTACTTTAGGCATGTCCAATGGAACAATGTGGTAATTCAAGGCAGTTCCAATAAACTTGGGATGTAAAGTGCCACCTGCATCCAGAGAGCACTATGAAGAATGAATATGCATTGAAGTACACTATTTTCACCTTTTTTGTTTGTTTGTTTTTCTTTCCCATGTCTTGTTTGTTAATTTATTTTTGCCTTTTGGTCTGATTTTTCTTGCATGCCTGGCAAATATGGACATATGTTTAAAAGAATTGCACATATTTAATCTATATTAGATTGCTTGCTGTCTTGGGGAAGGAGGAGGTAACAAAATAAACAATAAAAATTAAGGAAATGAATAGTACTTTAGAAAAATTAGTTATAATAGGGCTGTGGAGAAAACTGAATGGGAACAGAAAGGAATATATCTTTTTTCTCAGCAACATATAGAACCTACACAAAATCTGATCATGTATTAGGGCATAAAAATCCCACAGCCAAATCTCAGAAAAGCAGCAATATTAAATGTATCCTTTCCAAATCATAATGCAGTAAAACTTACATTCAATAAAGAGCCATGGAAACATAGGTTAAAAATTATTTGGAAATTAAATTATTTAATCCTAAAGAATGAGTGCATAAAAACAAATCATAGAAACAGTTTTATAAAAGAGAATGACAAAAGAGAATTTCAGTGAGACAATATGTCAAAATATAGGGGATCTAGCCTAAATTTGTGAAAATTTGTATTTTTAAGTGCTTACATCAATAAAATAGAGAGCTGTGATGGATGAAAACCCCCGAGAGACAGAGTTTTGGGGTAATTAATAAAAAATTTATTAGGTTAATAAATAATCAAGAAATCGATGGTCAGGTAGTTTTTCTCAGTAACAAGACACCAGAAATGCCTTAAATCCCTTTCTGAAAGGGAATTCCCCTGATTAATAAAACTCACCCTTGATTGGTAGACATTTAATGAGGAGATGAGCTAAAGGTCTTCAGCTCCTCTTGCTAAAAATATGGCTAAATCATGAAACTTAATAGCCTTAAGGCATTTGGGGTAAGGGAAGCCATTTCCATCCAGAACTCTCTGGCTAGTTTTCTTCAGGAGATGGGTTTCCTTCAACTCTAACAGAGGGTTTCAAGGCCGGGCTGGGTGATGGGGTGGAAGGGCCCAGACTGGATTCTGTTTATATTTTAAACAGAAAGTAGGTCTCCCAATTGGGTGGAGGTCCTTATAAACTTGGACATTGAGGATTAGGAGCAATCTCTTTATTCAGCCTTACCTTTCAGAATCTGGTTTATTTAGGAGTTGGACTTTAACAGAAACAGGAAGAAAAGTGTTGATTATAAATTAATTAACAATATACCAGTAAATTATTAATTTCTCTCAAGCAGATCAATGAAGTGGGCATACAATTAAAAAACAAAGATAGAAAAAGAACAAATTAAAAATCCCCAATTAAACATCAATTGGAAATCCTGAAAAATCAAAGGAGAGATTAATAAAATTGAACAGAAGGAAATCATTAAAACTAATAAGTAAAACTAGGAGCTGGTTTTGTAGGAGGGTCACAGAGTTAGTTTAGTGTCTGAGGCCTGATTTGAACATGGTGAGATGAGTCTTCCTGATTCTAGGCTCAACACTCTATCCACTGTATCATCTCACTGCCCTGTACATGTGCAATCTGTATTGGTTTGCTTGTCTTGCTGGAAGAGAGGAATAAAATTTGGAATTTCAAATTTGGAAAATTTTAAAAATTTTAAAAAATGAATTAAAATTTCATTTTCATGTAATTAAAAACATATAAAAGTTTAAAAAAAAAGAAAAAAGGTCTGAACTCAGGTCTTTCCTCTGACATGTACATTATGGACAAATCCCATAACTACGCAGTATCCCAGGCAGCTATCTGAGACTAAGCTTTACAGATGAATTGGCTTCTCTATCAGTGGGGATATTTCCTACATTAGAAGTTCCTCACACTGCTGAAATCAGAGGGCTAAACAAAGAGTGTTTATATTTGTGTGTTGTGTATGAGACAAAAGAGGGACAGATAGAGATAGCTTGGTGCTTTTTTTTTTTTTTTTATGGTTTTCACAAAACATTTTTTAACCCTACAAGATAATGTTGAGATATGCAAATATGATATAGATGAATGAAAGAAAGAATCTGCAAACTAGTAGGAGAATGATGAAGTTGGCTAGAGTGTGATTGCTGTTACAATTTTATAAATGAAAGAGTGGAGACTCATACATTCTCTCAGCTAGTAATTGCATCACTCACTCAGCTCTTAATAGTAGTAAGACTCAAACTATCCAAGCTGGAAGCGACTTCATTTTACTGTCTCTTTTAGTGTTTTAGTACACTAAAAATATACTCAACATTTCTAAAAACATCTTAGAGATTGTTTTTTAAGCTGTGAGTCCTTCTTTGCCCTAGAAATTTTTTGGGCTACTACTGATTGTGCATACTTTCCCTCTAAAAATGTCTGTCCTTGGGGAAATTATTTAGCCCTTCTGCCTAGTTAATTATAAGTAAAAAGGAAAACAATCATCCCCATTTCACAAGTTCTGAAAGTCAAAAGAGCTCAGTCAAATATTATATCTGCAAGTGTGAATTTGGGAAAGCTAGTAAACTTTTATGGCTCTCAGTTTCCTCATTTGTAAAATGGGATTAGACTAAATGATAATACTGTAATTTAAGTCTACATTACTTATTTTACTTTGCTGTCACTTTCTATATAAATCATTTTGGAGAACTATAATTTCTAGAAATAAAAGAGCAAAGGCATTGACATATATTGAAGGCAATGTATCTTAATTTTTCTTAAAATTTATATTACTTTTTAGTCATTACATGACTTTCCTAATAATAATAAGAGGGATTTTCACTCATTACCCACATAATTTACTAATGTTTCCACTATTTTTTTTTTTTGAAATTGTGTTACTATCATAGGCTGGAACAAATAATATGACAAATAATATGGCAATTAGGGTTATGTGACTTATCCAGTGTCACATAGCTAGGAAGTATTAAGTATTAAGTATCTGAGGTCAGATTTGAACTCAGGTTCTCCTGACTCCAGAGTCAATGCTCATCTACTGTGTCTTTTAAACTTATTATTTTTGAACCTACTTTTCCCCTTCATTGTTATTGCAGAGCTTCCTTTCTTAAAGGTTTTGATCCTAAGACAGGTAATGTCTAGGATATTTATTGTTATTTAGTCATGTCTAAATGTGAGCCCATTTGGGATTTTCTTGGCAGAGATACTCGTGTGGTTTGCCATTTCCTTCTCCAACTTATTTTGCAGATAAGGAAACTTTTGCAGTTAAGGAATTTGCCCAGGGTCACATAGCTAGTAAGTGTATGAGGCCAGATTTGAACTTGAGGAAGTAAGTCTTCTTGACTCTAGGCCTGGCATTCTTATCTACTCTATCCTCTAACTGCCCTTTTCTATGATACACATTCTGTTGTTGAGTTCCTTACACCCTTTTAAGTTACCCAGGTGACCCCAGTCATCTTCCTTGTCAACTCCTACTTAAGTAGAGGAAAGAATTTCTGGAGGAAGCCACAAAAGCTGAGTGCTTGGATCTCTTGCACATTTATATGACTTAGCCTCACATAGGCTTTGTTGCTGCATGATAGGATTTATTGTTCCTTATTACTTTTAGGGTTAAATAAAGTATTCTCTTTTTTGATACTTAAAGTCCTTCGTAACCTGACTTTAGCCTGCCTTGCCAGGTTTATTCTGTATTACTCCATGGGGTCTATGTTTCAATCAAACTTTTCTTCTTACACACTACATGTAATTGAAAACATATAAAAGTTAAAAAAAAAAAAAAGATCTGAGCTCAAGTCTTTCCTCTGACATGTACATTATGTGCCTTGCAATTCTTGGCATTAGTTGTCTCTATTGGAAGCCTTTCCTGATTCCATAACCTGCTAGTACATTATTACTATATATATAAGTGTGTGTTCAATATATACATGTGTGTATATATGTATGTATGTATACACATACACACACACATTTATATACATGATGTTCCCTCAATAGAAGGTAAAGGTATTAGTTTACTTTTGTCTTTATATCCCCAGCACATAGCACAGGTCTTGGTACATAGAAGATACTTAATAAATGCTTGTTGGTTGATTATTAATCTCTGTGAATCTTTATATTCCTCCAAATGAGTCTTCCAGACTTTCTTCTCTCTCCTGTATCCTCTTCCTCAACTTTAGTGAAAAGATTGAGTGTTCCCATTTTAGGTTGTTTAACTGTCTTTGGTGAGGCTGTGTAGTACAGTGGAATAAAATTGGATTTGGAATCAGTACACCTGGGTTCAAATTCCTCTGCCACTTTTGTGAACTAAGGCAAATCCTTTAAACTCTTTTGACCTCACCTGTAAAATGAGGGGGTTTTTATTAAATAACCTCTAAACTCCCCTTCAACTTTAAATCTTATATCTAGAGATCTATGAACTTAAAATCTATATCTTCTTTCATAGTTTCCTCTCTCTGCTCCTTACAATGAAGTTTCTTAGTTTTTAGTGTCATTGACCTATAACCTGTTGACCACTTTCTCCCTTTTTCTTCTCCAATGTCTTTTCTTCTTTGTTCTGCTCCTACTTCACTGAGAATTCCTTTTTTTTTTTTTTCTTTCATTTTTTATTTTAAGAAAACGGAATCATTTTATTTTCATTAAGCACAAATGTAGCTTTTGGATTCTGGATACCAAATATAAGACAAGGGCACACAGTAGCAATGTAGGAACCAATTCATTTATATATAAACCCCTTCCTTATTTAGGCAGAAAAAGTTCTTACTGGTAGAAGTTTAGACAGTTGCAATTAATTTGCAAGTGGGACTATTCTGAAAACTCCTTACAGAAACACACACACACACACACACACACACACACAGAGCTTTGGACAAGATACAATTTCAAGCACTCATTAAGCCAAAAAATATATATCATGAATAAAAAATGCAATAAGCCCAGTATTTTGTCTGATAGTGATAATCAAAGGTCACTGTGAAAAAACATAGCTGAGAATTCCTTCTTTATTCTTTTTCTCCTAAGTTATACTAAAGCATTGCCATAGGCCTATGCTTTCTCCTTTGGCAAATTTTCTTTTCATATTTTCAACTCTAAGAATAACTCCAAAATCTGTATCTCTAACTCTGATCTCTCACTTATCTCCAGTCATGCAACTATCTGGTTGCTCCATTGACATATCAAATTCAGTATGTCTCAAGTTGGACTCATTATTTCCCTTCTAAAGCTGGTGAAGTGGAAATTATGCTAATGTTTGATTCAGAGGAACTCTATTCAAATCTTGGCTCTGCTACTCTGTTTTTTCATCAATAAGATGAAGGTTTTGGACTAGGTGATTATAAATTAACGATCCTAATAACCTATCATATAAAGTAATTCTCCTATTTCTGTTGATGATATTATTTTCTTGCTTTCATTATCACTGCTCTACTTCAGGCCTTTAACTTATACTGTTGTTAATTGCTTTCAACCTGGTCCTTCAGCCTTCCAGCTCCTACTTATTCATCATTGATAATGTAAACCATGCATTGGTCTCACCATGCACTCTCTTGCAAAAACTTAGTTTATATGTTGCCTGCTGAATAATCTAGATACCTTGTAAATGCTTGATTCCGGGCATTCACTTAATTTGTAAACACACTAGTACTACTCTGTATTTACTACTGCCAGTCTCTCCTAATTCCCAGGCCCTCAGAGAAAATCTTATGTCACTCTCTTTTGCATTGCTTAAACCAATTTTACCAAGCTTACCTCTATCTAGAGTCTTTGGAGACCTCTGGCCATTGTTTCATAAGAGCAATAGTTTAAATACCAGTAGGGGGCTAGAGAACAACCATGGGCAAGCTCAAAGTCTTTTATTCATGTGTTCACATCTTGCCCCCTGACCTCCCAATGACTTCCAAATGAACACCAGGTTAAAGAGAGCTACTTCCTCCTCCTTAGAGCTTAAATAGGGGCTACTGAGGTCTCACACACAGCCAATTAGATAAGGAGACGCCTCCCTTTAATGAAGCCGATCTCAATGTGACCAGAGTTCCCGCCCACAAGGCGGTCCCTACTAGTTCATAGCAGACCTACTTCTGGGGATCTTCAAAGCTTCTGTTTACTTCCTTACTGCATTGAGCTGTGACTCCTCCTCTTCCTCTGACCCATACAATACCTTAGCCTGGTATTCAAATCCCACTGTAATATGACTCCAATTTGCCTTTCCAAGTTAATTTTATTTATTCATTGTACACTCTAGCTAGTTTTGGACTATTTCCTGATCCCATCCCACCTTCACTTGCTTCTGTCCCTTTATTAATATCCCTCATTCATGAAATAAGTTTATATTCCTTCAATGCCCAGTTCTGGAGATATCATTTCACTGATACATTTCCTGATTCTGCAAGATAGAAGTTGTTCCTCCATACTTTATAATTTGCTCTCTTTGTGTGAAGAGACTTATCTAGGTAATTCAGTAAGTTAATGGCAGAACCTAGACTAGAACGCAAGTCTTTTGCTTTTCATTACTCTTTAAAAAAATAAATTAAAATTTTTTTACTTGACAAGTATTAATTAATATGAACCATTCATAAGTAAAGAAGAATTGTATATGCAATTATGAATATCCTAGCTTTTTTTTAAAATGTGTAATACATTTCATCATATTAACTTTAGATATGTGCTATTTTGCTATATGTCCCTCTATACTCCATACTTTTCTGTGTGTTTTTTAAAAAAAAAACTTGTTATATTTTTGTTCCCCTTTTTTAAATATCTTTCTTCTACTTATTCTTCCAAATGTTTCCCTACTTGTATTAAAACTTTACAACTAGCAGCACTAGCAGCAACAAGAGTTTCCTTTGTGATAAATAAGTAGTCAAGCAAAACAATCTTTCCATAGAATTTATGCTTATTATTTCTATTATTTTGCATATTTAATCCATAATTTCATTAGTAATATGACTTATTAATCCTTTGAAGTTGTTGGTTATTTTATCCATTAGTGTCTAAGTTTTTCAAAGTTATTTTTCTTTATGTTGTAGTCATATATATATAGAGAGAGAGAGAGAGAGATAGTTTTTTTTGGTTCTACTTATTAATCTCTATTGATTCACATAAGCTATCGCGTCTCTCTCTAA
This sequence comes from Antechinus flavipes, assembly GCF_016432865.1. Classification (NCBI taxonomy): domain Eukaryota; kingdom Metazoa; phylum Chordata; class Mammalia; order Dasyuromorphia; family Dasyuridae; genus Antechinus; species Antechinus flavipes. The sequence goes on along the minus strand of NC_067398.1, from coordinate 264,878,987 downwards.
ATATTTTTTCTTAATAGTATTTTATTACATCAAAGATTTGTAACCTCATTGGATTGTAAACATTTTAATTGCAGGGACAGTGGTTTTGTTTTTTTTTAAATACACCCAATATCCAGCACAGTATTTCATCTATAGTAAACATTTCACAAATGATTGTTGAATTGGACTAAATTGAAATGAACTCAAATCCATCAATGCTACTTCTTCCATGAAGCCTTTTCTGAGTCTAGGAATCGTATGGTCCTTTTTTTTTTTTTTTTTAAATGAATTTAACAGACATGAATAAATATATATACAAAGAATATAAAAAGAAGATTGTATGTGAAACTTTGCTCCTATTACATTTGTTTTTTTTTTTTTTTAATGTGCATGGTTTTCAATGTAATAATTTCAAAACAGCTCTGCTTGGCTGGTTTCCATTTTAAACTTTCTTCTGTTCCTTTGCTTATTTTTAATATTTCATTGAAGCTTTCTTTTTTATTACTATTAATACCTACCCATGCACTGTCCTTCCCATCTCCCCTGAGAATAACAATTTGTAACAAATAGGTATAGTCAAACAAAACAAATTCATATATTGTTCATGTCTTAAAAAGTGTGCAAGATTATTCTGATTTTCTCAGAGCCCACATGAGACCTTCTTTTATGTATTTATTTTTTATTTTGCATATCATTACTCTTTTTCATATCACTCTACTATCACAAGGAGTCAGTCAGAAAGGTAGAATGACTTAACAACTTGACTGATGTAAATGCAATAAGGGAGACTTGTGTTTTACCTAAACCATGTATGTCCTCAGTGACAAGTATCATGCACTGCATGTAGAAGGCGCATATAAATCTGTTTGTTGGACTTAGCTGAGCTTTTACTTGTTAAGAGAGGAATTTTTTTTTTTGAAGGATATGTGTTTCAAGGAATGAAAATCTGGAGACCTGATTTCTAGTCCGGGTTCTACTATTAACTGGCTATGTGACCCTTAGCAAGTTCTTTACTATCCATGGGCCTCAGTTTCCTTATTTGTAAGATAATGAAGTTGTATTAGATGATCCTATCAATAAATTGTCAAGTATTTATTAAATGCTTCTTATAAACCAGGCACTGTGTTATGCACTGAGGATAGCTATATAAGAAAGTAACAGAATTTATATTTATATATATTTAAAAATTTATATTTATATATATGTTTCAGTTGAGGTTCATTCTTTGAGTCTTTGATTACCTAGTACTTAAGTAGAAAGTGATAGCTTTCTTCTTAATTATCTCAGAGTCTGTCATCCTCCAGGCTCCCTGTTTTCTGCACATTTCCATTCAGAAGGGAGAAGAGCATAGCTTTCCAGCCAGCTTTATTCCCCATGCCCATCTTCTGCACACATTCATTGCCTACACTGTCACTCTTTCTCACTATCCTTAAAGATCAAAAGATTTTGAGAGTAAATTGAAAATAGCTTTAATTAAGCTCAAATTTGTGTTAGATAGGTTTTCTCATTTTTAAAAAAAATCAACAAATAAAGTTTGAAAATAACTTCACAAATGGCATTAAAGTATGAAAGCTTTTGCCAAAACATATTTGGGCTTTGCTGTTATGTTTTCCCTTTTTAGAATATGAAGCTGAGCAGCCTCCCTTTCCAGAAGGGTGTAAAGTAAAACAACAACCTGTGATTACTGTGAGTATTACCTGGTCCCTGGACTTTCACTAACAGTTTTTTGATTGAAGCAATCTGAACTTCTTTATGGCACTAATTATATTAAAATTATGGACTGGCAACTTGAGAATTTTTGACAATTCTCTTAAAATTTGATAGTCTTCTTAAAATTGCTCTTTAGTACTTGCAGCTTAAATCATTAACAAAAACATACTTTATACTTGGATTGTTACAGGCTTGTGAGTGTTTAGAAATGCATTAATTCTTTTGTACCCTTGTAGTAGATTTAGCAAGTGAATTCTTCTGGGGAATCAAATCTACTCAATTAACCTCATTCAACAGCATGTATATTTTGATTATTATGTATATGTTGTGGGAAATACAAGATGAATAAAACCATGATACCAACCTTCAAGGAATTTCCTGTATAAATAATTCTTTGAAATTAAGAATGTAGAAAGAACAATGTAAAATATCACCCACATAAATTTTAGTTTATCTTTGGTAACAAATAAACCAATTTCCTTGCTGGAACTACCCTCACAACTTCTCCTTTCACAGTGTCCACACTGCAGAAAAGCAGTGTGTTGAACTTGGGAAGAAAAAAAGTTTGAAGACCTGTCTTTACCTTTTCTCTATTACTAATTTAACTGTTTGGGCTTCAGGTTCCACATCTGTTTGGACTAGATGATGTCTGAGACTCCTTCTAGCTCTAACATTCTAAGACAGGTCTCCAGTAAGCAGATTATGTTTACAATTTGACTGAAATAATAAACTCCTTTTTAAATAAAAAGCTCTGTAATGTCCTATATTTTGCTTAGTGTGCCTTTTCTTTTTAAAACTTTACCATGCTGTATTTTCTCTGAACTTTTGTCTGTCAAGAAAACTTAGAAAAGAGGATTCTACCACATATGATAGCTGGGCCAGATTTTGTACTCAAAGAAAAATGTTCAATTTCTTTATTGGACATGTACAGGTTATATCTAGAAGCATGGACAAGTTTAAGAAGTTAGCAAGGCTATAAAGAATGAAGCATTTGTTCTGACATTGTAGATCTTCTCTTACATAGAGAGGCAAGCAGTTACATTTGAAATTTGTTCTGGCATTGGAGTTTCAATTTTCATTGCTACCTTATTTATGGACATCAAATTAAGGCTAATAGACTTTACATTTTCAGTTTATTCATTTTGGAGCACTTGAGCTATAATCCCTGGCAGTACTTTACATAGGGAAACTAGGGAGAGGGAGAGAAACAAAGCTGAGAGACACAGTTCAGAAAGATTATAAAGACTTGGACTCTCTTTCATTGAGGGGAAGCCAGTATACCTTCCAGATCTCCATTAGGAGCCATTAGGACTGCAAGAGAAGTCAATGCACAGAAAAGGCAATTTGGATTGGAGGTAGTGGCTGAACAATGGAATAATTCCTTAATTTACTAAGTTTTTAATTATTATTATTTGGTTGATTAAGTGTAAGCGGTTGTTCCGGTCGTATTTATGCTTGTGCAAGGAGAATATATTCATGTTACTCATATTAGCATTATATCTTCTAAATATAAATAGAATTGTCCAATATTGGGTTAGGGATTTTGATGAATTATGGTCAGCATTGAGTTCCTAATCCAAGCTTCCTAGAGAAGATAGGATGTTACTGGACAATATTGAATTATAAGATTAAGTCTCCTTGCAGAGAAGTGGAATTCTGGACAATGGTAAATTCCTAGATCCATTGGGAGACTTCGTGAATAAAAATAGATCTAAGAGCAGTAAGGAACAGAGCCATAATGTAAAAGAGCAAAACTTACACTTTATTAATGCTGCATTGTGTATACCATACAGGTCTCAGGAAAGGGGTTTGATTTTGATTACCTGAAAGACTTTTTCCTTTGGGGAAAGAGAGTTATAAAGCTAGGATAATCCTTTGGAGATTGTGGAAACTCAACAAAGAGGAAAGCAGAATTGTTCTGCTTATGGGTTCAGAGTTTATTTGCATAAACTGAATTCAGTCTTGGAAGGGGTTCACACTAAGTGTTTGTTCTCTTTTCTGACTTATTCTTCCACTAATATTTCCACTGGGAACATCAGAATTTATTTCGTTTCTTGATCTCTCCAGAAATTATAAAAGACCCTCAGTGATCGATCGTGAAAACACTCAAGTCAAACAAAATATCTAATACAAAGACTGGTTTGTTTTAATCTGATAAAATTTCAGAAAGGATTAAGATAAACAGTCAAGGCAATTTACCTTTCCTCTTTGGTGGGCTGCTATATTCCTCAAAAGATTATCCTGGAGGGAAAGCTCTCCCAGAAGAGGAAAGCGTGGGGAATCACTTGGAAAAGGTTACAGGTTATAGATAATTTTGTTCATTGTGTTTCTTGTGCTACTTAAGTGAAATTTCCTCGGTTGTATTTTGCTTTACCTTCCCATTTCTATTTTGTTTGGTAGATGTATGCATTTATCTTTATGGAATGTTTGAAATATTGCCTGGTTTGTTGATTGCTCAGAAAGTTGTGTTAGTAATATGTACCTGAGTTTGAAGTGACAAGGTATACAGCAAGCTACCTTCTGGTAGAAAGGTGATGGACTCAAAGTGCAGATATATATACACATATATTTGTACATATTTATGTGTATTTTTGACATGGCCAATGTGGGAATTTGTTTTGCTTGATTATATATATATTTGTTATAAGGATTTTCTTTTTCATTTGGAAAATAAGAAAATAAAATTAGAAAATAAATTCACACCAAATAGTGAGAGATAAGGAATTCATGTTTGGGAGAGATATAAATGTGGTAGTAATCACTAGAGAAGAAACCCTGAAAATAGAAGAATTCTGAATTTAGCAAGAAGACAAGGACTAAGCGCTGCTAAATAAATACCTGTCTTAAGAAAGGAGGTGAAAAAAGCAAGTTAACAGAGAAAGAGAAGTACTCAATGAGTTATATAGGGAAGGAACCAAAATGGTCTAGGTGTATTAGATACCAAAGAAAGACAATTTTAAAAGGGGTGAGAGTCACACATACCAGAAAGTCAAGGAGAATAAGATCAGAGAAAAGGCCATGAAATTTGGAAATTAGTAATTCATTAATGATACTAGAAAGAAGAGCATTAGTTTTATCGTAGTGTTAGGGACCATGAGCATATTTTAGGTCTTTAGCAAGGCTTGAAGGGCTTTCAGAAACTCATTACTATCCCAGGGCAGCCTATTCCACTTTTGGCCAGTTCTGGTGGTTACAGTTTTCCTCATGCTGAACTTAAATCTGCTTCTCTGTAGCTGCTGTCCTTTGCTCCTAATTCTGTGTCCACATATCAGCTTTTCACATAGTTAAACATATCCCTCCCTAAATCTTCTCTTGTGTAAAACAGCTTTTGCTCCTTCAATCAACCACATAGAATCTACACATGGGCCCTTGATTCCATCTTTTTTCATTTTTTATCCTACTTTGGATTGATCTCATCTTCTACCTGAACTATTGCAGTAGTCTCCTATTTAGTCTCCCGGCTTCGGGTTCTTCACTCCAGTCTAGCTCCCACTTCCTTACTTGGTAAACTCTACTTCCTCTTGTCTCCAGAATCAAATATTAATAACCCTATCTAACTCTTCTAGCATTCAGAGCTCTTCACAGTCTGGTTGCCATTTACTTTTCCAGCCTTATACTACATTTTACTGCCCTTCATGCACATCGTTGTACATCAAATCTTTCCTGTTAACTCTTACTACTTAAGCTTGTATAGAGACTGTTCCTCATTCCTATAGTAAATCCCTTCCTCATCTCTTCTTGTTGTTATTCTTAGTTTTTTTTCAAGGTTTCTGTTCATGTACTGATTACCATTTTCTGTATGAAGATTTTTCTAATCATTCTTCAGCTGCTAGTATCTTCCTCTAAAATTGTTCTTGTTATTAATCAGTCACTTTAGTCATGGCTTTGGAACAATGTCTATATTGTCAAACTCTATCAGTGTGTTGAGAAATTTTGATGAATGCTTTTTTCCTCTTTCATTCTTTGTTACAAGGGATGGTTCTCTGGGGAAAAGAGAGATATTTGTAAATGAAGGTGATAAAAATAATGCCCATTAAAAATATTTTTTAAAAAATTGTAAACTCTTGAAAACTTTTGTTTCTTTCTGAAATGACTTTTCCGTTAGATCTCGAAACTATGGTATTCTCCCTGTATTTTGTCCAAACTCTTTGATATCTGCAATCCAAAATGTAGGAGTTCATGTCATACTTTTCTCCTGAAATGGAAAAGGCCCTTTACTATAAGGTTCCAATAATTTACATTTCAGCAACCAGTTTTTCTTCATTGGTAAAAATCAGTCACTTCTTTCATCTTCTTAATTGTCATTAAGGAAGCTAAGCATTTATGAAATCCTCTGCTCTTAGCAAAGAAAAAAATCCAATAGATATTGTGATAGTTGAAGTCTGCCATCTTTCTAGATTATGTCTTTATGCTAGGCTTAGGACTTATTCCTGATATTCCTTGTCTATTCCTCTTTTCTGCTGAGATGATCTGTAACATTTTAATGTTAATATTGCTTTCCTTTTTATTTCTATTGGTCTTCATTTAAATGTTCTTTGTATTCCCATTCATATTTCCCAGATATTGTGATTAATAGTTCTTCTTACTATTAAGTACTTGCTCATAACCACACAATTAATAATAATTGGAGCCAGGATATGAATCTAGGTCTTCTGACTCTAAATACAGTTCCCTGATATAAATATCTGATGATTTTTTTTTTTTTTGCAGCATGCTCAATGATATTATCTTTGCACACATATGAGATAGGAACTGTATTTGTGATGTCATTGATGTAAGGAATTTCATTCTATCTGGCTTTTGTTAATATAAAAAAGGCGTAAACACTTAATTGCTTATGATAAAAATACTGTTGTAATCATTAAAAAAGAAATTGTAGCATCTGGGTCACCAGAAAGATAATTAATGTTGAGTTCTATATAATTATATAAAGGAAAACCAAGTGATTTATATTATTTATGTAAATTGATTTTAAAGGTTTCTTCTCCATTGGAGGCAACAGTTTTTCCAGGTTTAAGTCCAGAACACTTTTTTCAAGTTACCCCAAATTATGCCATTGTCCAAGATGTACCTTGTGTAGCACCTGAACCTCCAGAAGTTTTTGACCCCAAAACATGTAAGTACAACAATAAGAAAATATCTTTTCTGGCTTACCTTTGACATTACTATAGAGAATTGGGTATGTACCTTCAGGGGAAAAAGTCAAATGAGCGTCAAATAAGTTAAGAAAGAAACTTAGTTTATTTTTAATTTAAGGGGGAAAATATTATTCTTCTTTTTAAAGCTGTACTTGAGTACTTGAAGGGTCCATGATTTCATTGTTTCAAACAATATCTCCACTCATGAAGATGCTGCCAGAAATTGTTATGTTATCATAGCCTTTAAGAGTCCCAGGTCATATCCCCACCAAGAGAACATCAAAATAGGACTTAGATGAAGAAAAACTTAGTTTAAAAAATTGTTTTTAATTTGTTGTATTTACTCAATGACAAATAACACAAAGATTTACTTAGCTGTTTAATAAATATTTACTGAATTGAATGTGCATATACACATGTATACTTCAATGATTTATGATGGCCAGTTAAATAAAAAGGGTGGGAATCAAAAAAAAAAAAAAAAGAATGCTGGAAAGATGTACAAGAACCCTAATAAAGAGATACATGGGCATAGCGGAGTAGAGAGATGAAAAAAGAGCAGACCAATTGGCACAGGAGTTTTATGATAACTATTTTTTCTTTTCTCTGCTCTTCTCTTAGTTTCTGGATATATGAATAGGGTTTTTGGTCTTATTTTAATTTTAATTAAATTTTACCTTCCATCCAATTTTCAAACATTTATTTCTTTTTGTTCTTACTCACCCCCTATTGGAGAAAGAAAAATAGACAAATAGACAAGCAAAACTAATAATACAATTATGAAAATCAATGTTATTACCTATTATCACTAAACTCTGAAATACTGTTGTGTTCTCTAATAAGATCTATAATTTTACATATCAGATCTATGTAGGTTCAAACAATTATTCATCTGATTTCTGAATGAAGTACAGACTCTTGACAGGCTTTACCAACTTGGAAAAGCTTTTTAGTATCTAGACCCAGCAATATATTTTATAGCTATTATCCAAGGACCAGGGTAGCTACATATAGGAAGACTCATCAGCAGGTTCTCTGGTTGATGATAAAGTTTTTGGCCACATCCTTCTCAGAGATCATCTCTCAAGTTATATTAAAGATTGTGATCTGGGACAATGGAGGGAATCAATCACACCACTGAAAACATGTATCCTTTAAGTTCTGAAGCATATGTATAAGTAGTCATACATGTAATATAATATAAATATAAAATATATTTGTAATATATACATGTAATTATTTCTATGCTGGAATTTTTTTCTTTTTAAAATTCAAATTTTACTTTTCAAATAAAGGTATGTTTTCCTATGAAAAAATACTGGATTTTACTTAGTTTTTACTAGGAATTACTTAGTTTTTACAATCTTAATTTCGAATTTTGGCAATTAATAATCACTTTATTAGCTCAATATCTTGAGACCTGTGAGTTAAAACTACCTAATAATTAATCAGTCAACAAGTATTAAACACCTCTCTGTTTCAAGCACCATGCTAAATTCTATAAATATATAGTGAATCAAACAATTCCCCCTTGCAAGGGGCTAACAGTCATCTAGTGAAGAACAAAAACACATGTATAAATGTATATAGAATAAATACAAAGAAAAATTGCAAACAAAACAAAATTGCATGAGCAGTTGAGTGTATGAGATAGAAGGTGTGTGTTGGAATCCTTACAAAGTGCTAATTTAGCATGGTACTTAGCAAAACCTCTAGCTCACTAATGTATTTAAGAACTCATTGGAGTTCACATGTTTGGGAGATTTCAGGGTTTAGTATGAGATATCCGAATTCACACCTCCCTTAATCCCTGCCTCCAGAAGGAGGAGTCAACCTTTGGGAGCTCATATATAAAGAGGCTCTTAGCTTCAGGGAGAGAGTTACTTCGGAACATTCCCAGGAGTGGGAGAGGTGCACTCTGGGAGATTGAGAGCCAGAAGCCCTCTCTCTGAGGCAAGACAGATTCACCTTTGTGCTGGTTGGAGGCTGAAGAAAGCAGAGGCAGAAGCAAAGGATAAAGCTGCAAGAGCTCTTAGAACCAAGGAGAGAGAGAGGCCTCTAAGAAAAACTAACCAGACTATATTGGAGACAATAAAAGATCAGAACTTTTAGCACCTGGCTGCATTTGGGTGATTATTTACTTTTAACTGATATTAAGGCTGCCTCCAGAAAACTTCCCCGAGAAACCTGCTCTCCCCCAGAGAACCATTATTATTATAAAGAAGAAAAACACCCCAGGTGTGGAAGGTGGTACTTGAGATGTATAATGAAGTAAAAGAGGGGCTTCTATGATGCTAACTGGAGAGAGTGCCTTCCAAGCATGGAGGACAGCCAAGACCAAAGCATGTAAGGGGAAGATGGAATGTCATTGTTGTGGGTAAAGAGTGACCAATTTGATTGAATTACAGAGGACAGGAAGGGATATTGACATTCCTGGAGACAGAAATAATAGGTTGGGATTACTTTGTGAAGGGCTTTACAAGCTAAAGAGAGGAGTTTGTCTTTTATTCTATATTCAGTAGGAAGTTATTGGAGTTTATTGAGTAGGGCAATGACATAGTCAAATATATGTTTAAGAAAAATTGCTTTGGCAATAGTATGGAGGATGGTCTGTAGAAGATCAAAATTTGAGTCAGGAAAACCAATTGGGATGGGAAGCTGTTGCAATTATTCTGGGAATAGTTTATGAATGAAAAAGCAGTTATAAAACACTTAATATAAAATGCTACGTTAAGTACTGAGGATACAATTGGTAAAGCAAGACATTTCCTGCTTTCAAGGAACTTATCTTTTAAAGTGGAGTCAACATTTATAGCCAGTAACAGCTGCAAGTCAGATGGAAAGGTCCGATAGTCCTCAGGGTACATGGCAAATCATGTGGTAATGGTTCTTCTTTAATGTCATTGCCAGTGATAAAATTCTATCTGTATCTGATGTTGAACTATTTGAGTGCCAAGAATTTTAGTGATAAGAACTAGCTTTTCCACGTTTTCAACACCACTGCTGAGGAATCGGAGTTACAGGACCATAAAGCAGTTGCCCAACCCTTTTTCCACAGTTGTTGCTTCCTATGATGATGACTTTGGGGCCTAAGCTGGAGCCAGGGTCAGTCTTTTAGGGAGCTTTCATTTCTACGGCTCTTGGGTAACCTGGCTTTAAGTGACAGCAGGTAATCTGCTGCTATCTACTGAGATAATGATGTCATGAAATCCCAAAGAAAAAAGAGTATCCAGGAGGAGAAGGAATTCAGAAGAATTCCAGAAAATTGAGAAGGATCAGAACTAAAAAAGAAAAATGATCAAAAAAAGATAAATTAAAAAAAGATTTAGACATTACAGTTTCAGTTGAGTGATGAGGTTGGAAGCCACAATGCAAAACGTTGAGCAAGAATTAGAAGCAAAGAGACAGGAAATGTAGGGAGATTTTTCAAGGAACTTGGCTGAGAAAGAATGGTGACAGCTTTGAGGGTCTATAGAACGTTTGTTGTTGGATCTGTTTGAAGGCACTAGGGAAGGAACCAATAGATAGGGAGGGAGGTTAAAAACAATTTAATCTTTTAGAGATTAAGATTTCTCCATAATTTATTTCCTGGGGTGGGGGGAACTTCCCCAGCTAATATCAGATCAGTGTTTTTATCCAGTTGATTAGTTTGCATTTATTCTATATTTATATAATATTTTGAGATTTATAAAGTGCTTTTCTCACAACAACACTATTACATAGATAGTGTATATATTCCTCCTATTCATATATATTTCTCAAACTTGAGGAAGTTTGAATTTAAAGATAAAATGATTTACCTTGGGTCACACAGCAAATACATATTAGAACTGGGATTGAGACAAAGGTCTTATAGACCAGTGCCCTTTGTATATTTGAAGTATATTTGAATCCTTGTAAATGTTGGAGAACTCAAAGAAACAAACAAAGAACAATCCTAGAGAAAAAAAATACTTCAGGAGTACTTTAGGCTCTTCAATAATACAACATATCCCTATTGTTAAGTTGTTATGGAATATAAGTATTACAATGATAATGATTAAGATTTAGTTGTTTATTATCAACAGGAAGATGAGGCTCCAAGTTTTGTTTCTGACACATCCTGGCTGTGTGACTCTGGGAAAGTCATTAAACTCTCAGTACTCAGACCAGAGGCCATATGTAATCCACAATAATTTAGGTGTGGCCTAAATCAAATTAAAATGTGATTGGAAAATATTTAACAAAATGAATCAAAATACAATAAAATATAATGTTCATATGTGATTTTCTAGGTACCTGTGTGATCTATAGGGACCCTTATGTACACTCTGTGGCCATTGTTTCTATATGAGTTTGATACCAATCCTCAAGGTAATTCTTAAAGAAAAAGTGCTTCCCTGAATCAGTAGAGGGAGTCTTCTCATCTGGGAATTTCCTTTACCAATAAAATCATAGATCCCAGTTTTTATTTGGTATTATTTTTATCTATTTTTACTCAGTGAATATTTTACTTTTCTTCAAATTAACAGCAAGAAATAAAATTTATTTTTAATTGTTGTCTATTGCATATCATTATCATAATTTTTTAGGTTCTCCCAGAGAATATCTAGAAAATTTCATATTTCCAGTGTTGCTTCCTGGAATGGCTAACTTACTCCATCAAGCTAAGAAGGAAAAATGTTTTGAGGTTAGTTTCTTCTTTTTTTAAAAAAGAGATAGCAGCATTAGAAGTAATTATTTAAATGCCATTTACTTGTCTTTCTCAAAACAAGCAAAAAAGTACATTGGAAATAATTTTATTCATTTTAGTCATGTGCCTGTTATCCTTTATAATATCAGGAATGATGATTTTTTTTCTTTTCCCTGCATGTATTTTAAAATTTCTAATCCTAAATCATTTTGTCCTTTCCATATAGCCTTTCTGAAATCTTTTAAGTGTGTCTAGTAGAAATGTCTTTCCAATTTGATACCGTACACATACATGTTCCACATTTTGCTTAACACTAGAGGGCACTCAACTGAAAGAGACTATAAATAGAAAGAACTGATTTAAAAATAATTACAGTATATATAATCTTAGAATACTGATTTTCAAATCCAGGTTATCACTCACTATCTCATTTGCAATTTGAGTACTACAATAATTAGAAGAAAACTTCACCCATCTTTGATGTGTTCCAAATAATCCTACGCCAAAGCTATTAATTAAATCTGTCTAGAAGTTGACTACTAGAAGGTGCCTGGATGAAATTTTAATTAATTTTTAAAAATTTTTTGTCAAAGAATGGCAAATTGTTTCTTAAAACTATATTAACCTGCTTGCCCAACAAGTTTACCTAGTGCTAACTTGTACTAACTAGTACTTAGTTTTACCTTGTGTTGCTATTACTCTGAGTTAATATTGAATTGAAATGTATTTAATGTATTTAATGACTCAGTTAATAGAGTTGGGTTTTTTTGCCTTTTGACTTCACATTTCATGTTCAAATTTGACACTTATGTGTATTTTTTCTGTTCCTATAATCTTTTGTAGGTTTTTTCCCTGAAGGTTTCAAAAATAACATTATTGATGATTCAGTACTCAGACCTATGTTGACTTTCCTTCATCCAAATCTGTTGTGCAAGTTTACATTTTTACAAATTAAGCTTCCCCCAACCACAATGTCTATAAGAAATTATAAATTTAATAACTTAAACAATCTCTTAACCCAAGATGTATCCTGTGCTAACTACAACCTAAGTTTCGTACAAAATATCTGTTGACTACAACAAATACCTATTGTTTGTTGTGATTTAACTGTTTTCTTGAAAAACTTTTTTAAAAAGTCTTATAAGTAATGAAAGTGCAAATGTTTATTTGCATTTTTTTTCTGGAAATACTGTTTCCTCCTCCCAACATTTTGTCTACATTAGAGATTTATAGATCTTTATACACTAAGTATCCTCCCAATAGGATAGGAGCCCTTTAGTAGATACTGTTTTTTTTTTTTCCTTTGTATCGCTAGCATTTAAGTAGTGTCATGTACATAATTGTGTACAAATTATTGGATCAAGGTAAAAGACTTTTGTTTTCTTATTTTCTTATTTGTTTTCTTATGCCATAACCCTTATGGCTTTTTACATTAAAAAAAAAACCCACAAATTATCCATATACAATATATTCTTTCTTGCGGTCAACTTGTTTTATTCAAATTGACAGTGAAGTCAAAATAGTTTGATGTATATTCTTTAATTATTGGAATGGCTTGATGAGCCAGTAGATAGAGCACTGGATATGGAATAAAAAAGAATGACTGAGTCCAAATCTGCCTTCAGATACTCACTAACTGTGTGACAGTTTAACTGTGTGACTTACTGTGTCTAATTTTGAGCAAATCATTTAATCTTCATTTGCCTCAGTTTCCTTATATGTAAAATGGGGATAATAATAGCATCTATCTCACAGAGTTCTTATGAGAATAAAATGAGATTGTATTGTAAAGCACTTAACCCCAAGTGCCTGGCACATAGTAAGTGCTATAGAAATGTTAACTATGTTGATGATGATGTGATAAAACTACACATTGTATATTAGCATTACCTTTGATGAATAATCCATTTCTCAATCTAGTAAACATGACCTTGTACCATGCCACAAATCACAAAAATTTAAGAAATTTATATAAGAGACAGAGATAATATGTATCAGTGGCCTGGGAATTTGTCTGATTTAAACACAACTGAGAAACTATGGACTTTAGTCAAGACTAGACTTAGAAAAATGGGCTGTCTGGGGGCGGAGTCAAGATGACAGAGAGGACACAGGCATCTTCCTAATGTTTGACTGTCAAGACTCATGAATATTGGGAGTACAATACATTATCAACAAAGATAATCTCAAAAGATCAAAAAGAAAATCTCCAGAAAAGGTCTATTTTGCTCGTGCCCAGGGACAGAACAGGTCTAGGCCAGTCGCAGCCTTCAGGCAAGTTGGTAGTGAGAGCTCAGGGAAACAGCTCACGCTGAGCAGACCCAAGGGGGGAGGGATGTGGTCTCAGCCCTAGGAAAATTTGCTAGAAGAACTTTACCACAGTGTGAGCTACTTTGCCCTGGCAGCAAGCCAGTAGATCAGCCGAGAAGCTATAAAAACAGGGGGTAAAGACTATAACCCCGAAAAGCTAGAGTTTCTCAGGACCTGGCCACACCCACCTAGCTCCTGAGTAACTCAGCATGATCCAGGCACAGTTGCAGTAGTTAGTCCCAGCATAGTTCTAGTAGCTGCCTTCCCGCTGCTGCTGATTTTAGCACCTGATTTCAGGTCCCAGAGCAGCCAATGAGTGCTGTCCCCACTGCCCCTTCACTGCCACTGCCTGTCATCTGTAGAGGCAGCTTGGAAATACCTCACTGCTCCCAATAAGCAGACTGGAGCTTTTTATTTTTATTTTTTTCAAAATGAGCAAAAAGGCAAAGCTGGCTCTATAGATAGCTTCTATCTGGAAAGAGAGCAGACTTCAAATCCTGAAGAGACTAAAAACAGTTTGTCTCTAGATCCAAAAGTGGATATAATCTGGGCTCTCATAGAAGAAATTTAAAAGGATCTTAAAGCTAGATGAAAAATGGGGGGAAAAAAGGAAAGCTTTGCAAGAGGTTCAGGATAAGTCATTAAAAGACAGAGTGGATAAAGAAATCAACTTCCTGAAAAATAGAATTTGCGAATTGGAAAAGATAAACAACTCCCAGGAAAACAGAATTTGTGAATTGGAAAAAGAGAATTATCTTTAAAAAAAATTGGCAAAATAGAAAAAAATTCCATAGAACAAAACAACCCATTTTAAAACTCAATTGGACAAATACAAAAAGAAATTAAAAAGCAAATGAAGAAAATAATTCATTAAAAATCAGATTTGAACAAATGGAAATGAATGACTCGAGGAGAGTCAAGTCCAAGAATCAGTCAAGTAAAACCAAAAAAAATGAAAAAAAAAAAGAAAAAAATGTTAAATCCTACTTGGGAATGTAACAGCCCTGGACAATAGATCTGGGAGAGATAATCTAAGAATTATTGGGCTCCCTGAAAATCATGATGAAAAAAGAGCCTAGACACTATTTTTCAGGAAATCATCAAAGAAAACTGCCCAAATGTTATAGAAGCAGAAGGCAAAATAGACATTGAAAGGATTCATTGATCACTTACTGAAAGAGATCCCAAAATCAAAACTCCAGGAAATATTGTGGTTAAATTCCAGAACTATCAGATCAAGTTAAAAATACTACTAGCAGCCAGAAAAAAACAATTGAAATACCAAGGAGCCACAATAAGGATCACTCAGGATCTAGCAGCATCCATCTTAAAGGATCAAAGGGCCTGGAATCTGATATTCCTAAAGGCAAAAGAACTTGGTATGCAGCCAAAAATAACTTATCCAGACAAACTGAGCATTTTCTTCCAGGGAAGAATATGGACATTCAATGAAATAGTGAATTCCATTTATTCCCGATGAAAAAACCAGAACTAAACAAAAAGTTTGACTTCCAAATATAGGACTCAAGAGAAGCATAAAAAGGTAAAAAGAACTCTTAATTTACTGTATTTCTGTTATGGGTATACATAAAGAGTACATGTATAATTTGATTTTACTGTTATAATTAAATAAAAAGAACTGGAAGTGGAAAGGAAATTGTGCCAGAAAAAGGAAAAACTAGAGGTAAAAAGAGTGAAACTATATTTCACGAAGAGGCAAAGGAAATCTATTATATCTGAGGGAATGAAGGGAGAAGGATGAACATAGTGTGAATCTTACTCTCATCAGATTTGGCTCAAAGAGAAAATATTAGACATATTTGGTATATATAGAAACTTCTCCCACTTCATTGAAATGTGGGAGGGGAAAAACGAAAAGGGAAGGATTAGGGTAAATAGAAAGGAATACAGAAATAGTAAGGAGAAGGCTTAAGAAAAGGGGAGGGACTTCAAGGGGAACGGAGGGATTCTAAAGAGGGAGGGCTGCATGAGGCAAATGGTGCTCATAAGTCTAATACTGGAGACAGGGGTAAAGAGGAAAGAAAAGAGAAAAGTATAATCTGGGGATAATAAGATGACAGAAAATATAAGAATTAGTAGTTTTAACAGTAAATGTGAATGGGGTAAACTCTTCCATAAAGTAGAGGCAGATAGCAGACTGAATTAAAAGCCAGAATCCTACAATATGTTGTTTACAGGAAATACACTTGAAGCAAGGTGATATATAAAGAATAAAGATAAAAGATTGGAGCAGAATCTACTATGCTTCAGGTGAAGTAAAAAAAGCAGAGGTAGCCATCCTGATCTCAGATCAAGCAAAAGCAAAAATTGGTTTAATTAAAAGAGATAAGGAAGGAAACTATATCCTGCTAGAAGGTACCATGGATAATGAAACAATATCAATACTAAACATATATGCACCAAATGGTATAGCATCTAAATTCCTGAAGGAAAAGTTAAGAGAGCTGCAAGAAGAAATAGACAACAAAACTATAATAGTGGGAGATCTGAAGCTTGCACTCTCAGAACTAGATAAATCAAACCACAAAATAAATAAGAAAGAAGTTAAAGAGGTAAATAGAATACTAGAAAAGTTAGGTATGATAGATCTTTGGAGAAAACTGAATGGAGACAGAAAGGAGTATAGTTTCTCCTCAGCAGTTCATGGAACCTATATAAAAATTGACCATATATTAAGACATAAAGACCTCAAAATTAAATGCAGAAAGGCAGAAATAGTAAATGCATTCTTCTCAGATCACGATGCAATAAAAATAACATTCAATAAAAAGTGAGGGGAAAATAGACCAAAAAGTAATTGGAAATTAAACAATCTCATCCTAAAGAATGATTGGGTGAAACAGCAAATCTCATCCAAGTGAATAACAGTAATGAGATAACATATCAAAATGTGTGGGATGCAGCCAAGGTGGTAATAAGGAGGAATTTTATATCTCTAGAGACTTACTTGCATAAAATAAAGAAAGAGAAAATCAATGAATTAGGCTTACAAATAAAAAAAGCTAGAAAAAGAGCAAATTAAAAATCCTCAATCAAACACTGAACTTGAAATTCTAAAAAGAAAGGAGAGATTAATAAAATTGAAAGTAAAAAAACTATTGAATTAATAAATAAAACTAAGAATTTATTTTATGAAAGAATCAACAAAATAGATAAACCCTAAGTAAATTTGATTAGAAAAAGGAAAAAGGAAAATCAAATTGTTAGTCTTAAGAATGAAAAGGGAGAAATTTCCACTAATGAAGAGGAAATCAGAGCAATAATTAGGAGTTACTTTGTCCAGCTTTATGCCAATAAATTTGATAACTTAAATGAAAATGGATGAATACCTTCAAAAAATATAGGTTGCCCAGATTAATAGAGTAAATTGGTTAAATAATGCCATTTTAGAAAAAGAAATAGAACAAGCTATCAATCAACTCCCTAAAAATAAATCCCCAGGACCAGATGGATTTGCATGTAAATTCTACCAAACATTTAAAGAACAATTAACTCCCATGCTACCTAAAATATTTGAAAAAAATAGGGAATGAAGGAGTCCTACCAAATTCCTTTTATGACACAGACATGGTACTGATACCTAAACCAGGTAAGATGAAAACAGAGAAAGAAAATTATAGACCAATCTCCCTAATGAACATTGATACAAAAATCTTAAATAAAATCTTAGCAAAAAGATTACAGAAAATCATTTTTAGGATAATACATCACGACCAAGTAAGATTTATACCAGAAATGCAGGGCTGCTTCAATATTAGGAAAACTATTAGCATAATTAACTATATCAGTAATCAAATTAACAAAAACTAATCAGATGCAGAAAAAGCATTTGATAAAATCCAACACCCATTCCTATTAAAAACACTAGAGAGTATAGGAATAAATGGACTTTTCCTTAAAATAATCAATAGCATCTATTTAAGACCATTAGGAAGCATCATATGTAATGGTGATAAAAGAATCATTCCCAGTAAAATCAGAAGTGAAACAAGGTTGCCCACTTTTACCATTATTATTCAATATTGTATTAGAAACACTAGCTTTGGCAATAAAAGATGAAAAAGAAATTAAAGGAATAGAGTAGGTAATGAGGAAATCAAATTATCACTCTTTGCAGAAGATATGATGGTATACTTAGAGAACCCTAGAGATTCTACTAAAAGGCTGTTACGGGCCAAAACTCTGAAACAAGGATTCTTACAAGGTGTTAATTCAGTGGAATTGATAAATACAATGGTTATCTAGTATACCATGGTGCTTAATAGTTCTCTAAGTTCAGTATGATTGATTTAATCTTACAATAAATAATGATTTCCTAGTGATATAATGATTGGTTTGTACTCAGTGTAGAGCATATAAGCCAGGTGGGATTCAGAGCCAGGGAGGACAAGGGGACTGGAGGCAGGAGTTCAAGCTCTTGGAGCCAAGCAGAGACAGATTGATTCCATCTTCCACCTTTGTGGTGGCTGGAGGTTGAAGCTCAAGCCCTCGGACTCAGATTCATTCCATCTTCATCAGCCTTGTGGTGGCTGGGACAGCCTCCTGCATTTTCTCCACTAAAACCAAGTGCCCTCTGAAGGCCAAGAGAAAACTAGCTGAGCACCAGGTGAAGGAGACAATAAGGAATTTGGACTTTAACACCTGGTTATTCTTCTGGTGATTAATCTAGTGAAATGAAGGCTGCTCCAAGACCTCTAGAAAATCAAATAAGAACACTACATTTTGGCACCCAACATGGGGCTAATAACCTACATCTGTGACTCAGAAATTAGGATAAATACAAAAATAGACAAGAAGGAAACTTTGTAAAGGGCTAAATTAGTATTTTAGCTGAAATGGGACAAATGTTTAGAAAAGAGCCTTTTCCATTTCAAGGAAAATGTGTCAAAAGCATAGTTAAACTCATTAAAAGCCAAGATTTGATTGTAACTTGGGAGCAGATCATTGAACTTTTAGAAACAGTACAGTACACATTTCCTTGGTTCTCTAAGGAAAAAGATTTAGTGGAAGTTAGTAGGAGAGCAACTAAGTGAATATTACAATGGTACCAAATCAATTCCTAAAGAAACATTTTATACATATAATTTCCACAACTTTAGCAAAGTTACAGGATACAAAATAAATCCACATAAATCATCAACATTTTTATACATCACTAACAAAATCCAACAGCAAGAGATACAAAGAGAAATTCCATTCAACATAACTATTGATAGCATAAAATATTTGGGAATCTATCTGCTAAGGAAAAATCAGGAACTATATGAACAAAACTACAGAACACTTTCCACATAAATAAGGTCAGATCTAAACAATTGGAAAAATATTAAGTGCTCCTGGATAGGTTGAGCGAATATACTAAAGATGACAATACTACCTAAACTAATCTATTTATTTAGTGCTATACCAATCATACTCCCAAGAAACTTTTTTGATGATCTGGAAAAAATAACAAAATTCATCTAGAAGAACAAAAGGTCAAGAATTTCAAAGAAACTAATAAAAAAAAATCAAATGAAGGCGGCTTAGCTGTACCTGATCTAAAACTATATTATAAAGCAGCAGTCACCAAAACCATTTGGTATTGGCTAAGAAATAAACTAGTTGATCAGTGGAATAGGTTAGGTTCACAGGAAAAAATAGTCAATAACTATAGCAATCTAGTGTTTGACAAACCCAAAGACCCTAGCCTTTGGGATAAGAATTCATTATTTGATAAAAATTGCTGGGAAAATTGGAAATTAGTATAGAAGAAACTAGGCATTGACCCATACTTAAACACTGTACACTAAGATAAGATCAAAATGGGTTCATGATCTAGGTATAAAGAATGAGCTTTTAAAAGAACACAGGATCATTTACCTCTCAGACTTGTGGAGGGCGAAGGAATTTGTGACCAAAGAAGAACTAGAGGTCATTATTGATCACAAAATAGAAAATTTTTATTATATTAAGTTAAAAAGTTTTTGTACAAATAAAACTAATGTGGACAGGATTAGAAGAATTAGAGAAAGCAATTAACTGGTAAAACATTTTTACAGCCAAAGATTCTGATAAAGGCCTCATTTCCAAAATATATTGAAAATTGACTCTAATTTATAAGAAATCAAGCCATTCTCCAATTGATAAATGGTCAATTTTCAGATGAAGAAATTGAAATTATTTCTAATCACATGAAAAGGTGTTCCAAATCATTGTTGATCAGAGAAATGCAAATTAAGACAACTCTGAGATACCACTACACACCTGTCAGTTTGGCTAAGATGACAGGAAAAGATAATGACGAATGTTGGAGGGGATGTGGGAAAACTGGGACACTGATGCGTTGTTGGTAGAGTTGTGAATGGAGAACAATTTGGAACTATGCTCAAAAAGTTATCAAACTGTGCATACCTTTTGATCCCGCAGTGTTACTACTGGGCTTATATCCCAAAGAGATACTAAAGAAGGGAAAGGGAACCGTATGTGCAAAAATGTTTGTGGCAGTCCTTCTCGTAATGGCTAGAAACTGGAAATTGAAGGGATGCTCACCAATTAGAGAATGGCTTAATAAATTGTGGCATATGAATGTTATGGAATATTATTGTTCTGTAAGAAATGACCAGCAAGATAATCATCTTGAAAACAACAGAGAGGCTTGGAAAGACTTATATGAGCTGATATTAAGTGAAATGAGCAGAACCAGGAGATCATTATACACTTCAACAACAATACAATATGAGAATCAATTCTGATGGACATGGCTCTCTTCAACAGGGAGAGAACCCAAATCAGTTCCAATTGATCAGTAATGAACCAGCTACCCCCAGAGAAAGAATACTGGGAAATGAGTATGGACCACAACATAACATTTCCATTCTTTCTGTTATTGTTTGCTTGCATTTTTGTTTTTTTCCTCTCAGGTTATTTTTATCTTCTTTCTAAATCTGATCTTTCTTGTGCAACAAGATAACTGTATAAATATGTATACATATGTTGTATTTAACATATACTTTAACATTTAACATGTATGGGACGACTTGCCATCTAGGGGAGGAGGTGGAGGAAAGGAGGGGAAAAGTTGAAATAGAAGTTTTTGCAATGGTCAATGTTGAAAAATTACCCATGCATATGTTTTGCATATAAAAAGCTATAATTAAAAAGAATGGATTGTAAAAAAGGAGACATATTACATATGCAAAGTTTTTTATTTTATATATATAGTCCTGAAAAGGGACATAAGTGTAAGTATTTTATCTGGTTCCCAGTTATTTGCATGCTACTATACACCAAACTATTGTGCTAGATACTAGGAATATAAATTTAAAAAACAGTACTGATTCTCAAGGAGTTTCTAGCCTACAGGGAGGATATTTGCTATAAAAAGAGATGCAATTCCCTATTATAGACAAAATGGTAGACTTTCCATGAACTAAAACACATTTGCAATGGCAAGAAAGAATTAAAACTTCATTTTTTATAAATGCAATGGATGAAACTTAAGGGTGGTCAATATAGAGCAGGAGAAAGAATCCTGGGTGAACAGGGTTCAAATCCTGCCTCAGATACTTAACTAGCTGCATGATCTAGATAGATAGCTAACTAGATTATCTACATTCATATCCAGATAGAGCACCAATCCTGGAATTAGTAAGATCTGAGTTCAAATCTGGCCTCAGACACTCACTAGCTATGTGATCCTGGGCAAGTCATTTAACACTGACTGCATCCTGTGTATGTATATCATATTACACAAGATTAATCATGATAGTATAAATGTTTTGGTCTCACTCATTGAAATCAATATAGGAGAAAGTTTCAAGTAGAATAAAAGACTGAGATACCCTTGAAAAGACTGAGTGCAAAAACAAACAAAAACCCATTGGATTTGGTTTTCAAACAGTGTTTTTGTGAAATAATTGGGGGTAGAAGATTAGAACAGATTAAAGAAGTACTGGAAACTCACATGAATTGATGTTGAAGAACAAAGTCAGCAGAACCAGGAGAACATTGTATAATAATAACAGTAATATTGTATGATGATCAGCTGTAAATCACTTAGTTATTCTCAGCAATAATCTGATTTAAGACAGTTCCACAGGCCTCATGATTAAGATGCTATCTGCCCCCAGGGAAAAAACTTATAAGAGTCTGAATACAGATTGAAACATACTATTTTACACTTTATTTTTTTTTGTAGGTTTTTTTTTTGGGGGGGGGGGTCTGTTTTTTCTTTCACAGTATGACTAATATAGCATTTTTTTTTTGCATGATTACACATGTAAAACCTATTTCAAATTATTTGTCTCAAGGAGGGGCAAGATAAAGAAAGGAGGAACAGAATTTGAAACAAAATTTAAAAAGATTAAAATTAATTTTTTTAAATTAAAAAATAAATTTTAACAATAAAAAAATAAAAATTTGAAACTTAAAATTTTAAAAAATTAAAAATGTAAAAATATTTTTACATGCAATTAGGAAAATACAAAATATTATTAAAATATAATAAATATGAATAGGAAAAAAATAAACTTGAGACAAAAATATTGGGTTAGTAAGGAAATAAAACTTGTGAATATAGACCAGGGGATCTTAATTTAATTTAATTTTTTTTATATCATGGACCACTTCAATAGTCTGGTGAAGCCTATAGAACCCCTTCTCAAATAGTGTTTATTTTATTTTATTTCATTTGTAATCGAAGGAAATGTAAAAGTTACTAAAATACTTTTTAGTTAGTGGAAGTAAAGATATAATTTTTCCCATCCAATTTTACAGACTCCCTTGAAATCTGAACCACAGGTTTAAAAACTCTGGTATAGGCAATTTCTGAAGTTTTCTGGTCAAAGGAAGGAAATATCATCATATGGCCCAAAATTACACTGCTCTTTCCACCCTAAGGTAGACTTCCGAGGATTCAATCAGTCCTGATTCTTATCCTGGGAGTGCCAGATACCAAATGGATCTATTCATCTCCTTGGGTTCTTGTCCCCAGCCTGGAATTTTATCCCATTTCTATCACCAATTTGTTTTTATGTCTTCCTAAGTGTGGATAACCAGCATCTATTTCCACAAAGGCACTCAGTGAACAATATGGGTATCAGATACAGGAAAGCTTTTTATTTCCTCCACCACAGAAAATGCGTAATTCAGGCACCTATGAACAAATATAGAAATCATGATACATTCAAATGATAGATTTCATTTTCTCCCATGGGTAAAGGCACTTTTGGGTGCTCCTAAGCAAACATTTCCCATTTTTCTCAAACTTGTACTATGATGAGACATAGGTCTTCGACCCTTTATGATATGGCTTTAGTTTTCTAGCTTTCCAATCCACTGGGCACCATCTTTTTTTTTTTTTTTCTTGGAAAATTTTAAGGGAATCTCCCTATGGACAGCAATACCTGACTCTGAACATCAGAACTCATGAACTTAAAAGTAATGGAATCTGTAAAGCTGGAAATATCCATTCTTTCTCTCCCTCCACTCTGATCTGTGCCAGAAAAGGAAATAAATTCTTAAGAAAGCAGCTGGAAATTGAAAATTCAGAAACTCCCATTTCTGATTCTACTGAACAAGCCTAAGCAAATTGCTGTGAGCTTCTGCCAGGCACTGTTCTCCTGATGAGACAGGACAGATCCCTTTTGTTTTGCCATCCTTGCTCCATCCCAGTCTAGAAGCTGAAGGGGAAAAAAACTCAAGAAAAGAAAAAGACCTCAGAGACATTGATTCTTCCTCCTACAAGCATCTAAGCTCTTGAATTCTTAGTCACCTCAACCTTAGGAAGCAGTCTTTAATATTGAAAGCTAAATATGAAGTTGCTTAGACACACACCTACTTCCAGGAGAAGTGTCTTTCTAACAAAGGTTCATAACCAAAATTTTTTCAACTTAATTAAAAGGATTCAACAAATTGATCATGGGGTTTCCCTGTCCAACTTCCAACTCTGTCCAATTAATATTTGATGTTCCACATATTTTATGTTCCCCAATATGCTTTGGATTTTTAAAAAATAGCTTTTCATTTTTCTGTATACATGCAAAAATAGTTTTTAACATTCACCTTTATAAAACCTTGTGTTCCAAGTTTTTCTCCTTCCTTTCCCCCTTTCCTCCTCCTCTAGACAGCAAACAATCCAATACTGGTTAAACATGTGCAGTTCTTCTAAGCATGTTTCCACATTTATCATGCTATGCAAGAAAAATCAGACCAAAAGGGGAAAAAAAGCATGAGAAAGAAAAAACAAACAAACAAACAACAACAACAACAAAAAGGTGAAATTACTATACTTTGATCTATACTTCAGTCTCCATAGTTCTCTCTCTAGATGTGGATGGCTTTTTCCATCACAGATCTATTAGAATTGCCTTGAATTACCCCTTTGTTAAAAAGAACTAAGTGTTTTTGAATTACTTTTGCTCATGTCCCTAAGTCCTGATGATTCTCTTAGGATTTTAGGAGGCTCCAGCAGTTGTCCAATAAATTCAGTTTTTCATTTCCTTCCTGTTGACCCTCAAATACATAGTCAAATTCAACAAACAGCAAGGTTTTATAAATTTACCATAACTCATTAGTGGTTTGGTGCTTATAAAGACCTTCCCTAAAAACAATTAGGGGAAAAAAAACACAAAACTAAAAGCAAAACAATTAACTGAAAGTAGCATTAACAAAAACTTCCCTCTTGTGGGGAGTGATGGTTGAAATAGGGCATTTAGTCTCAGATTAACAGTATATTTCAAAAAAAAATTCTAATTTTATTTTATTTTTTAGTTTTCAACATTTAGTTTTATAAGATTTTGATTTCCATTTTTTCTCTCTTCCCCTCTAAGATGACAGGCAATCTAGTATAGGTTTTCCTATTTCCATATTTCTATTTCCAGATTTCCATATTATTTGTTGTTTAAAGAAGAATCAGAACAAAAGGGAAAAATATGAGAAAGAAAAAGCAAAAAAAATGTGAAATTAGTATGCTTCCATCTGCATTCTGACCCTGTAGTTCTTTCTCTGGATGGGGATAACATTTTCCATCAAAAACATTCCAATTTTAGCATTTAAAACTCTTTTTCTGTGCACACACAAAAATCTCAAAGGAGATTACAATAGCTTTGAAAGGCAAAGCTCCCTTGGTCATTTTGGTTCAAGTTACAATTGTGATCCAGATTTACAAGGTGTGAAAATCATTACAACATTGTGTCTCAACTTCAATATACACATCTTTTATACCAATCAATCAATCAAATATTTATTAATGTGCCAGATACTATGCTTGGAATACAAGTACAGAGAATGAAACAATCTGTAGTAAGCTTATCTTTAATAGGTCAGAAAATAGAGACATATGAAATTTATATGCAACATAAATATAAAGTGAATAAATACAGATATGTACTGTAAGTAGTTCAGTGCAAGATGGTTAAGAAAGCAGGAGAGTGGCATTTGGGGGATCAGGAAAAGCTTCGTGTAGAAGACGCCTGAGAAGAGTCTTGAAGGGAGGTACTCAGTGATGCAGAAATAAGGGAGTACATTTTAAGCATGGGGGGTGGCCACTGAAGATATGGAGACAGGAGAATGGTGTATATTATATTATATCAGAGACAAACCTAGTTTGACTGGATCGCAGTTTATGAGTTGGGGAACAGATTTCCATAAGGATGGGTTATATAGGGCTTTAAGAATACAGCAGTTTGTATTTTATTCTTGGAGAAGTAAAAAGTCAGTGAATTTAGTTGAGTAGGACAGTCTTGTGATGAGATATACACACAAGGAAAATTATTTTGGCAGCAGTATTTATAAAATATATTAGTATGATGGAAAGACCTGAGGCAGGGAGAAAAATTAGGAGCCTTTCACAGTAAGCTAAGCAACAGGTGAGTGGGCCTAAACTAAAATGATAGGTGTGTGGTTGGAGAGAAGAAGTTGGGTTCAAGAGATGTTGAAAGGCAGAAATAGCAAGATTTAAAAATTGATTAGGATATGTGAATGTGGACAAATAAGAGGTTAGGAATAATGCCAAGGTTACAAACATGGTAGATTGGAAATATGATAGTACTTTTATTCAGTTTTAGTCATGTTGAGTTAGATACCTTTTTGAAATGCAATTTAAAATGTCCAATTGATGATAGAAGAATAAAGCTCAGGAAAGAGACTAGGTTATAGAGTTATGATTTACCTGCATTGAGATAATAAGTAAATTCTTAAGAATTGATGACATCACCAAGAAAGAGTATAGGGGAAGTGGAAAAGAGAGTATAAAACAAATTTGGAGCATGATCTCAATGTTGAGATAGCAATGGAGACTGAAAAGGAGAGGTCAGATAGAGGTAAGAAGGAAATCGTATTACAAAAACTCAGAGAGGAGAGAATATCCAGGAGTAAAAGATGGTCAACAGGGTCAAGTTCAACAGATTATATTGAGAAGAATGAAGACTGAGAAAAGTCTCTACTGGGTCTGTATCTCAAAGAAATAATAATAAAAAGAAAAGGACTCACATATGCAAGAATATTTGTGGCAGCCCTTTTTTTGAAGTGGCAAGGAACTGGAAGCTGAGTGGATGCCCATCAGTTGGACAATGGCTGAATAAGTTATGGTATATGAATGTAATGGAATAATATTGTTCTGTAAGCCTAGAAAGACTTTCATGAACTAATGCTAAGCTAAGGGAGTAAAATCAAGGGCGGTAAAAAAAAAAAAAAAAAACATTGTACACAACAAGAACAAGATCAGCTACGATCTACGATGGACTTGGCTCTTTTGATTTAAGATGATTCAAGGTAATTCCAATAGACTTGTGATGGAAAGTACCATCCAGAGAAAGAACTATGGAGACTGAATGTGGATCAAAGCATAGTATTTTCACTTTCTGTTGTTGTTTGCCTTTTTTCCTTTGTGTTTTTTTTTCTTTTACCTTTTGATCTGATTTTTCTTGTGCAGCAGGATGAATTTGGAATTATGTTTGGAAGAGTTGTACATGTTTGACCTATATTGAATTGCTTCTTGTCCATGGTAGGGGGTGAGGGGGAAGACAAGGTTTTGCAAAGATAAATGTTGAAAACTTTTTTTTTCACATTTATACATTTTCTTCTTCTTCTTCTTCTTCTTCTTCTTCTTCTTCTTCTTCTTCTTCTTCTTCTTCAATTAAAGCTTTTTATTTACAAAACATATACATGGGTAATTTTTCAACAATGACCTTGCAAAGCCTTCTGTTCCAAATTAGCCCCTCCTTCCTCCCACCTCCTCCCCTAGATGGCAGGTAGTCCAATACATGTTAAATATATTAAAATATATGTTAAACCCTATAATGCTAACTTTCTGGAGGTCATCTAAATGAGCCTTGGTTTCAGCAGAATAATCACCACAAGAATAGTCAGGAATAAAGTCCAAAGTCTTTATTATCTCCTTCACAATCTGTCTCCTTCACTTGGAGCTGGGCTAGCTTTCTGGGGGACCTTCAGATGGGCCTTGGTCTTCTTAGTGAAGGAATGCAGGAGGCAGGAGAGCCACCAGAGGCTGGTCAAGTCTTCTCTGTTTCTGGCTGTGTTTTCCCCAGTTTATATACTCTATTACAATTAAATCAGTTCCTCATACTGATTATAAGCCAATCATTATATCACTAGGGAACCATTATTTGTTGTAAGATTAAATCATACTGAACCAGAGAACTATTAATCACCATGCTAAACTATTGTCTTATCAATTCCATTGTTAACACCTTATAAGAATCCTTGTCTCAAGAATATTTCTCCAGAGTTCTGGCCCATTACAAAATCCAATATATATGTATACATATTTATACAGTTATCTTGCTGCACAAGAAAAATCAGATTAAGAAGTAAGAAAAAAAAACTGAGAAAGAAAACAAAATGGAAACAAATAACAACAGAGAGAGTGAGAATGCTATGTTGTGGTTCACATTCAGCTCCCACGGTCCTCTCTTTAGAAATGGCTCTCTTCGTCACTGAACAATTGGAATTAGTTTTAATCATCTCATTGTTGAAGAGAGCCACGTCCATCAGAATTGATCATCATATAGTCTTGTTGTTGCCATGTATAATGATCTCCTAGTTCTGCTCATTTCACTCAGCATCAGTTCATGTAACTCTCTCAGGCCTTTCTGAAATCATCCTGCTGGTTGTTTCTTAAAGAACAATAATATTCTTTAACATTCATTTATCATAACATTCAGCCATTCTCCAGTTGATGGGCATCTATTCAGTTTCCAAGAAAACTTTCTTTATACATATTTGGAAAAAATAAAAAGTTAATAAAAAAAAGAAATCACTGGTAACTTTTTCCCCATTAATATTTTATTATGCAAAGATAGTTTTCAACATTCAATTTTGTACAACTTTGTGCTCCAAATTTTTCTCCCTCCCTTCCTCATTTCCCCTCTCCCCAGGACAGCAATCTAATATAGATTAAACATATGCAATCCTTTTAAACATATTTCCATATTTATCATGTTGAATCATTGGCAACTTTTTAGAATGTAGTTACAGTTGAGTTATGAAATTGGAAGTCAAACTTCAAAGGGTTGAGAACTGAGAGAGGAGAGAAAGTGGAAGTAAAGATTGTAAATAGCTTTTAAAAAATATTTTTCCCAATCTCACACCAATACATTTTTTATATTTGTTGTTATGTTTTGAGTTCCAAATTCTCTCCCTCCTTTGTTCCTTTCTCCTCCTAGAAATGATAAGCGATGTGATATAGATTATACATGTGTAATCATGTAAAACATTTCTGTTTTAGTCATTTTGTGGGGAGGGAACCCACAAAGAAAACAAAGAAAGTAAAAAGTGATAAGCTTTAATTTGCATTCAGATTCATCAGTTCTTTCTCTGGAGATGGAAAATATTTTTCATCATGAATCATTTGAGATTTTTTTAGATCATTTTGTTACTGAGAATAGCTTTCTCAGTTTTTCATCATAAATTTTGCTATTATGTATATGTGTTCTGGTTCCACTTATTTCAGTTTATATCAGTTCATGTAAATCTTTCCAGCCTTATCTGAAGTTATCTTGCTCATCTTCCCCCCTCCCTCCGCCCCCAAGGCAATTGTGGTTAAGTGACTTGCTCAGGGTCACACAGCTAGGACGCATTAAGTGTCTGAGACCAAATTTGAACTCAGGTCCTCCTGACTTCAGGGCTGGTGCTCTATCCACTGCACCACCTAGCTTGCCCTTGCTCATAATTTCTTAGGGCACAGTAATATTCCATTACAATCATATATCCCATCTTGTTCAGCCATTTCCCAACTGATGGACATAGCCTCAATTTCCAACTCTTAGACATTAAAAAAAATCCTGCTACAAATACCCTTGTACAAATATGTCTTTTACTCATCTTTTTTAAACTTTTTGACATACATATCTACTAATGGTATTGCTCAGTCAAAATATATGCACAGTTTTGTAGCCCTTTGGGTACAGTTCCAAATTGTTCTCCATAATTCACAACTCTGCTAACAGTGCATTAGTGTCCCAATTTTTCTACAACTCCTCAACATTTATTGTTTTTCTTTTCTATCACATTAGGCAATCTAACAGATGTGAGGTGGTACCTCAGAGTTGTTTATAAATATCTCTTTAAGGAGTTTGACAGAGAAAGAGAGAAATATAGGATGGTAGCTTGAGCAGATGGCAAGGTCTAATGAAAGATGGGAGATAATTGGATATGTAGGAAAAGAACTTTTTAATAAGGAGAAGTCAAAATTGAGGGGGGGATTATTCAGGCTTTAGTCTGCTAAAGAAGATATGATGGATGGGATCAAAGGGACATGTGTAGAGAAGTTTTAAAGATAACTGGGGTGGGGGATGAGGCAAAAGCGTCAGAACACCAAGAAGTAGGAGGAACATATATCTACAAAGAGAACATAGTGGCCTAGGAGGGATAGTGAATAGTCATGAATGTACAGCAATAGCAATAGGATTCAGGATACAAAATGACTCTCACTATACTTTGCTATTTCCTTTATGAATTTATATTCCTAGGAGATACAGGAGAAAATAACCCTATCAAAAATAAAATTCTCAAAATAATATAAAATTAAACAAATAATAGGAAGGGAAAGTGGTTAAAAATTGTTAGATGTACTAAAAAGGAAGGGATTCAAATGTGATATTCCAGAAACTTCTCATCAGTGAAGTAGAATTTTTTAAAGACACTTTTAGAAAATTCTGTACCTGTTAAGTGTAGGGACAGCTAGATGGTATAGGAGATGGACCTGGAGTCAGGGACACTCCTTTTTATGAATTGAATCTGGCTTGAGACACCTACTAGCTGTGTGGCAAGTCATTTCATCCTGTTTGCCTCAGTTTCCTCATCTGTAAACTGAGCTGGAAAAGGAAATGGCTAAGAAAACCACAGATGGGATCATGAAAAGTCAGAAATAACAATATCCAAGTATATAATAGGAGAATAAAACTCAAAATAGTCAAGATTAGAAGAGAATAAAAATAAGAAAGAAGACAAAGTACATGAAAATATCTTGAAACCAGATGCTACAAGATTAAGAAGCTGAATTTAATTACAATTAATTAGGAAAATTCAAAAAATAAACAAGAATAGTGTAGGAACTCTATGGATGTTGACTATATATATCATGTGTATAAACAAAACTAATTGCAGGGATAAAGTGCTGGTTTAAAATAGGAAGCTAGTAAAGATCATTACAAAGGAAATAAAAAGAATAAAGCAAGTCTTACAATCATTGCTTTAAATGTGAACATAATAAAAAATCCAATTAAAAAAAAGAAAGTAGTAGAATGGATAAGAAAACCAAACCCAAGAATCTGATGTATATAAGAAACAATAAAAAAAAATAAAGATACATACATTGTGCAATGAGTTTTATTGTTATTCAGTCATTTCAATCATGTCCAGCTCTCCATGACCTCATCTGAGGTTTTCTTGCCAAAGATACTAGAATGGTTGGCCATCTCCTTCTGCAGCTCATTTTACAGATGAGGAAACTGAAGCAAACAGGATTAAGAGACTTGCTCAGGGTCACAAAGCTAGTGTCTAAGATTGTATTTGAACTCAGGAAGATGAGTCCTCCTGACTTCAGGTCAGATTATCCACTGTGGTCCCTAATTGCCTGTGCCATGAGGGACTTAAACAAAATTAGTAATGCATCAGGGGATCCAGGAAGCCAGGAATTGAAACCTTGTTATCATTCAAAGCAAAAGTAAGAATTCATAATATTAAGAATGTCAAACAGAAAGAGAACATTATACTTAGAGGTACTATGAACAAAAAGACAGTAACATCATTTTAAAACATATATCCATCAAATGCCATCCAGATTTATAAAAGAAACTTAACAGCAATGCATAAAGACCTAACTAATAACACAATAATTAAAGAGAATTTTAATATTTTCCTTTCAGAGTTGGATACATCTGGGGAAAAGGCAAATAAAAAGTAAAGAACAGAGTATAGGCATACCTTGGTCATATAATGGGTTTGGTTCTGGATCATGCAATAAAGTAAAGATAGCAATAACGTGAGTCACATGAATTTTTTTGTTTTCTCAAGGCATATAAAAGTTATATTTATACTATACTGTGCTCTATTAAGTGTGCAATATTATTATATGTAACAAAACACTATGTAGACTTAATTAAAATATTTTATTGCTAAAATAAGTTAACTTATATGAACCTTCAGTGAGTCAAAATCTTTTTGCTGGTGGAGGGTCTTGCTTTGATGTTGATGGTTGCTCCCTGCTGGATGCTGGAGTGGCTTTAGGAATGTCTTAAACTAAGAAAACAATGAAGTTTGCTACACTGATTGACTCTACTGTTCTCTTGAACACTTAGAAGCCATTGTAGGGTCATTAATTGTATTCTTTTTTTTTATGTATTTGATAGTAATTTGCTATCTTTTTTTTATTAAAGCATTTTGGATTCTTTCGATATTTTTATGTCTCAAGAAATAGGGACGCCCATGGAGAAGAAGGTGGGGGGCGGGGGGGGAATGGCAGTCTGTGGAGAAGTTAGAACACATTTATCAAAAAATTTCTTTGTCATATATGAATGCAATTTGTGATAACCCCAAACAATTACAATAATAAACCTATGATCACTGATTACATCACCATAATGGATATAATAATAATGAAAAAGTTTAAAATATTATAAAAATTGCAAAAATGTGACAGAGATACAATATAAACACATGCTGTTTGAAAAACAGAGCTGCCAATATACTTGATTGACTCAGGGTTGCCACAAATTTTCAAACTGTTAAAAAATGAACATATGAAAAGCAATAAAATGAAGTATACCTAATTGCAAAAAAGATACTATTTGAAAATTTAAGATTGAATATACATTTTTAAAAGCAGTACCCTTACCATTATAAATCATCTACCAAGGCAGAAAGAAATGATAAACAAATTTCAAAAATTAGCAATATTTATGTCATAATGCAATAAAGGAATAGAGAACATTAGCATAACATTTAGATCTAAATATAGACAATAATGACATGACATCATGAATGAATGGGTCAAAAACTAAATCATAGAAACAATTAGGAAATAACTTTGAGTTGATCAACTAGAAAACAAATTACTTAGGAAAAGATTCCCTGTTTGATTTTTAAAAAAATTCTGGGAAAAGAGGACAGCAATCTGACATAAATTAGACTAACATGCTATATTCCACAATAAATTTGAAATAGATACTTGATTGCAATATTAAAGATCACATTATTACAAATTAGAGGAGAAATAGATCATGCTATTATACATAAGAATTTTGTTCTTGATCAAACAAGATAGAGGCATTTACAAAAGTTAAAATAAATAAGTAATGAACTTATAATACAACCCAAATTAGCACAAAAGAATTCTTGAAAATTAGAGGTGACATAGACAAAATGGGAAAAAACATTAGAAAATGATGAAACTAATCTTTAATTAACCTATTCAAAAAAATGAGAAATCAAATTGCCAAAATAAAAAATTAACAAGGTAAATTTACAACATATTAAAAAACGCCAGAATTTACTGAGTTACTGCAGTTATAGTTCTCTCTCTCTCTCTCTCTGTCTCTGTCTTTCTCTCTCTTACATATATATATTTCTGCTAGCAGAACTGAGAATTTAGAAAAAATATAAGATTATCTGCAAAAATATAAGCAAAACAAAAAATATAAATCTTAACTCATTGCCAAAAAGTGTGATTGAATATGTTATAAAGGAGAACTCTGGTCCAGAATTTAATAGAAAATTCTATCAAGTGTTTAAAGAAAATGTAATATTTATGCTAAGCAATTATTCCAAATAATTAAGAAAGAAAACATTCTTCCAAACTCTCTTTATGAAACAAATACTGAATATTAAATTAAATGAGGAGAAAGAGAACTATAGGTCAATATCACTAATGAAAACACTGAAAAAAAATTAAAAACCTGGCAGAAATGTTTTGGTTAGCTGTTATTCTAATATATCCTATGTAAAAAAACTCTTGGTATAGAATTGAATGGGAAATAAAGTGGTGGGGGGAGAGAGTAGGAATGAAGATAAAAAATATAGCATATTAAATACTATATTATAAAATAATATCAGCAAAACTGATTAAAAAGAAAATAGGAAAGTAGATCAATGAATTGGATAAGGAAAAAAAATCAGAAAATATCAAGCTTAGTCCACTGTTTGATAAAATCAAGAACCCTACTTAGGGAAGGACTCAGTTCCTCAGTTTCAGGACTCAACTAGAACTTCTGGAGAAATGGCTTGGTAGAAAATAGGTTTAGAGTAGCATTTTCTATCATAAACCATAACAAATTCCAGATGGCTCAAAGGGTACTCAAATAACTATTATTTCATTGAATCTGGAATTTCCTCCTTATCTTGCCCAGACTCAGGCCTCCATTGCATTTCCCATCCATCTATGTTTCATACTAAACTTTCTGCTTGTCTCTACTCAGGATTTCATGTCTACTCCTCTCCACCAGAAAATTGTACTGTCCTTGGAATCATCCTGGACTTTGGTAGTCTAATTTAAAGAATGAATGGGAGTTATCTTGCTGTAAAAAAGCCCAAACAGTGACATTTTGCTCTATGAAATGAATTTTTTTTTTGTTTATTTGTTTGTCTTTGGTAATCAACAAATAAGGACAAATAGGATCTTACATTCTCTATACCTTTCAAGCAACTGTTTGTTTATGCTGGTTTTGCCCTCCATGGCTTCTCTTTGCTTTATGAAATTTTGCTCTTAATTGTTCATCTTCCTTCTTCAAAAGATTTTACAGATAAGTTTATAATCTAATTTGGTGTTGCTTAACAGCCATTTTTCTCCATTTGTTAAGTAAGTTGAATATTTGCTGATTAATATACTTTCTGGGTTCTTTAACATCTGAATAAAAATGTATTATCAGCATAATTTCTGTTGTCCATTTTCTATTTTTGAATTTCAATACATTGCTTAAATAATTCAGGGTTAAATCTTTTAAAGTTGAATGCTATGTTATTTTCTTATTATACTACTTTGTTCTTATTTATTATAAATTCTGATCTAGCTCTGATGAGTGTTGTCTCACTAGGCATAGATATCTGACTCTAGGATAACTTTAAAATGCATGAAAAAATTTTCTGTCTGTTAAAACATCAGTTTCATCCTTTGCGATGTTATTTGATATTCTAATAGTCACTGTCAAATGCCTAACAGATTTTTAAATGTATTTTTAATAGAGAGCTATGAAGCTTCTTTCTATATAATCTATAAGGTTTTGGCTTCTCTGATTTTTTTTCTCCTGAATCATATTTTTCCACATATTTTTCCATTTTGGACTTCCGGCCAAGATGGCGGAGAGGAGGCACATAGCTGTGTAGCTCCGCGTTTTTCTCTCACTATCCATTTCATTACAAGCCTCTGAATTGATGCTTGACTGAAAAAAACCCCACAAATAGTTACCAAGAGAAGCCATCCTTGAGATTCGCCAAGAAAGGTCTGTTTTTACATGCGGGCTGGGACAGTTGGATCGGGCGCAGGCTGAGGGCAGACAACTGAGAGCACGGCAGGCAGCTCACAGCCGAGCAGACTGGAGAGGGGGTGGGGTGTGATCACAGCCGTCTCTGAGGAGAGAGCTTTGCTACAGAATTGGATACTTTGCTCTGGCAGCAAGCCAGCAGACAAGCAGAGAAGCTAAAAATACCGGGGCGAAGAATACAACCCCAAACAGCTGGAGTCTCTCGGGACCTGGCCACAGCCCCCCACCCCACCCCCCTCAGTGACACAGCACGCTCTCAGAGTCTCAGAGCGCAGGCGCAGCGCAGTCAGGCTAGTGCCTCGCTACTGCCTCCCACCTCCCCCCCCCCCCCCCCCCCGCAATCTGTAGAGGAAGCTCGGTAACACCATCCAGCCCCTCCCCCAAAAAAGCAGACTCCAATTAGGGGTGATTTCTTTTTTTCTTTTTGCTAGTTTGTCTTTGATTCTTTGACATAATGAGCAAAAAATTGAAGAGGACTTTAACCCTTGACAGCTTCTATACAGATAGAGAGCAGACTCTAAATCCTGAGGAGACTAAAAACAGACAGTCTCCAGGTGAATCCCCAAAAGAGGAGATCATCTGTTCCTCAGCACAGATGAATCTCATAGAAGAAATTAAAAAGACTCTCACAAGGGAGCTAGAAGAAAAATGGGAAAAGGAGAGGGAGGCTTGGCAAGAAAGTCTGGAGAAGTCATCCTACTCACTTAAAGAGAGACTGGATAAAGAAATAAAATCCTTGAAAAATAGGATTAGTGAACTGGAAACAGAAAATAGCTCTCTAAAAAACAAAATGGGCAAAATGGAAAAAAATTCCACAGAACAAAAGAACTCAATGGGACAATTAGAAAAAGATTTTAAAAGAGTGAGTGAAGAAAACACTTCATTAAAAATCAGAATTGAACAATTGGAATTGAATGACTCGAGGAGACAAGAAGAATCAGTCAAGCAAATCCAAAAAAAAAATCAAATAATGGAAAAGAATGTGAAATACCTTCTGGAGAAGACAACAGACCTGGAAAACAGATCCAGGAGAGACAATCTGAGAATCATTGGACTCCCAGAAAAGCATGATGAAAAAAAGAGCCTGGACACTATTTTCCAGGAAATTATCAAAGAGAACTCCTCAGAAGTCATAGAAACAGAGGATAAAATAGACATTGAAAGAATTCATTGATCACCCACTGAAAGGGATCCTAAAATCAAAAACCAAGAAATATAGTGGCCAAAAGCCAGAACCCTCAGACGAAGGAAAAAATATTGCAAGCGGCTAGAAAAACCCAATTCAAGTATCAAGGAGCCACAATAAGGATCACCCAGGATCTGGCAGCATCCACATTAAAGGATCGAAGGGCCTGGAATATGATATTCCGAAAGGCTAAAGAACTTGGTATGCAACCAAAAATAACTTACCCAGCTAGAATGAGCATCTTTTTCCAGGGAAGAAGATGGACATTCAATGAAGTAAGCGAATTTCACCTATTTTTGATGAAAAAGCCAGAACTTAACAAAAAGTTTGATCTACAAATATAGAACTCAAGAGAAATCTAAAAAGGTAAAGATTAATCTTGGGAACTATATTTCTGATATAAAGATGTATAAAGAAT
Organism: Antechinus flavipes; assembly: GCF_016432865.1. Lineage (NCBI taxonomy): Eukaryota > Metazoa > Chordata > Mammalia > Dasyuromorphia > Dasyuridae > Antechinus > Antechinus flavipes. Next base: position 264,842,575 of record NC_067398.1, on the reverse strand, counting down.
ACATGTATACCTTGTTCTAGAAAGTAGATGTGGAAAGGACATTGTACCAGAAAAAGGGTAAAGTGGGGGTACTACATCTCATGAAGAGGCAAAGGAAACCTATTATATCTGAGAGAAAGAATGGAGGGGGATGAATATAGTGGGTATCTTATTACCTTCAGAATTGGCTTTAAGAGAAAAATTTTAGACATATTCAATTTATGGTGAAACTTCTCCCACCTCATTGAAAAGTGAGAAGGGAAAAGTGAAAAGGGAAGGAATAAGCTAAGTGGAAGGGAATACGGAAACGGGGAGGGAAAGGGGTAAGATAGGGAGAGAAAATCTAAGGGGGGGGGGGAGAGATACTAAAAAGGGAGGGGTGTGAGAAGCAAGTGGTGCTCACAAGCTTAATACTGGGAAGGGGGGTAAGAAGGGAGAAAAGCATAAACAGGGGTTAACAAGATGGCAAGTAATACAGAATTGGTTGTTTTAACCATAAATGTGAATGGGGTAAACTCCCCCATAAAGAGGAAGCGGTTAACAGAATGGATTAAAAGCCAGACTCCTACAATATGTTGTTTACAGGAAACACACCTGAAGCAGGGAGATACATGCAGGTTAAAAGTAAAAGGTTGGAGCAAAATCTACTATGCTTCAGGTGAAGTCAAAAAAGCAGGGGTAGCCATCCTGATCTCAGATCAAGTTAAAGCAAAAATTGATCTAATTAAAAGAGATAAGGAAGGGCACTATATCTTGCTAAAGGGTAGCATGGATAATGAAGCAATATCCCTATTAAACATATACGCGCCAAGTGGTGTAGCATCTAATTTCTTAAAAGAAAAATTAAGAGAGCTGCAAGAAGAAATAGACAGCAAAACTATAATAGTGGGAGATCTCAACCTTGCACTCTCAGAATTAGATAAATCAAACCACAAAATAAATAAGAAAGAAGTCAAAGAGGTAAATAGAATACTAGAAAAGTTAGATATGATAGATCTCTGGAGAAAATGTAATGGAGACAGAAAGGAGTACACCTTCTTTTCAGCAGTTCATGGAACCTATACAAAAATTGACCATATATTAGGACATAAAAACCTCAAATTCAAATGCAGTAAGGCAGAAATAGTAAATGCATCCTTTTCAGACCACGATGCAATGAAAATTACATTCAACAAAAAGCCAGGGGAAAGTAGACCAAAAAATAATTGGAAACTAAATAATCTTATACTAAAGAATGATTGGGTGAAACAGCAAATCATAGACATAATTAATAATTTCACCCAAGAAAACGATAATAATGAGACATCATACCAAAATGTATGGGATGCAGCCAAAGCGGTAATAAGGGGAAATTTCATATCTCTAGAGGCCTATTTGCATAAAATAGAGAAAGAGAAGGTCAATGAATTGGGCTTGCAACTAAAAATGCTAGAAAAGGAACAAATTAAAAACCTCCAGTCAAATACTAAACTTGAAATTCTAAAAATAAAAGGAGAGATCACATATTTTTCCATTTTTTCATTGATGCCCTCCATTGGCAGGGTTTTTTGATTTTATTTTGATATTATTTTGATTTGGAAGATCTTATAAAATCATTGATTTAGAGCTGGAAAGAATTTTAGAGATCATTTAGTCCAATCCTCTCATTTTATAGATAAAGGAAGTGAGGCACAAAGAGGTTAAATGTCCTGTCCAGGTTTAAATAGGTAAGTGTCTGAGGCAGTACTTAAATTCAGGTTTTTCTGACTACAAATTCAGGGCTCTCTCCATAATGCCATCCAGTTGCCTCTATCAAAATCTTTATAAAATTTTTCTACCACTTAGTTATCCTTAGCCATCAAAGTTGGTGAAAAGCTGCGATTATTTTAATATTTATCTTTGTGCAAATACTTATCAATGATATTATCACTGGTGATAACCAGATAACCCATGAAATAACTTTTTTCATAGTTTTGGTACATACAACAAAATCTTCTCTACTAACTTCTTTTGTTGCCTCTCCAAGGAGACTCAGTGAGCTATTCCTTTTAGCTGCAAACTCTTTCTTTTGGTTTTGTTACAGCAAAAATGTCACTATTGATATTGAGCTAAGGGTATTAAGAATTCAAATGGATACTCTTCCCAAAGAACAACATCATAAACAGATTTAGAGGGAAATGGTAATTTTCATACAATGGCTGTGAGAAGAATTCTTAACCAAACAATGGGTAAAGAAGAGAATGAAAGCTGAAGTAAATCATTTCAATTACCTTATAAGTATTTAGGGAACTCTTTGTACTTGATATTTATGGTTTTTATTATGATGATATTGATGGTTCAGTTATTTAGTTTTTTTTTTTTATCAGTTGTGTCTACATTGGGATTGCCTCTTCTGTTGCTGATATTTATAACTTTGCTTCTTGCTCCTTTTTTCTGGGATGAAATTATGTTAGTAATTATCTAATTTTTTTCTGTCACTGTTTTTGAGTCACTTATCCATTTGTCTTTTTTATTCGTGTCTGACAGAAAAGTCCATCTGTTTGTTACCAAATGCTTATTGAATTGACACTCTTTCTTTATTTGTATTCTTAGATTCTAACATTACTGTTTTCCTTCTTTAATATACAATTATTCTTTGTTTATAGTTCTGTGTTTTTCAAACTTAATTTATATCCCCCTTTCCCCTAAGTATTTCAACCAGGATTCTATTCCTTGTCTTTACAGCTTGCTAGTAGGAGTTTCTCCGTTGATCTTGATTACTATATATTGTCCAAGCTATATAAACCATTTAGTTCATACTTCCTTGATATCTTTTTCTTTGCTTTTCTTTTCTACTGTTTCTCCTATCTCTTCTCTCTTCCCTGTTCATTTGTTTTTCTTTTTCTCTTGCAGCTACCCAGCAGATAATTTTTAAACTAAACAACAACTGAACAATATCCTCACTGTTCCTGCATGTCTTAAATATGCATAACACGTCTAAGCTTTTCCAGAATGGAAGAACAACATTATTTCTTCCATTTTATTTCTTTGCATCAAAAGTTACTAAATTTGTCTGCAATGTATTCATATGTAAGATAATTTGACTATTTTTAAAGTACATATAATAAATAGATTAACAGATACTTTTTCCAATGGAAAATGAATCTTTATAACAAAATATTGCTATAAATGCCAACAGAAACAAGGCTTCTTTTATAAGAAGAAAGAGATACTTTCATTAGACTAAGAATTGTTGTTTTGTTTAAATCATAATAGAATCATTTATACTAGTTACATATTTTTATTACTATACAAGTATTTTCTTATTTTGATTAATAATGCTACTTTGAAGTGACTCCTTATCTTGAAATCCAGTGCGATGTGTTATGGTCCAGTACATTCTGATTTTATTATCTTATAAATAGAATTTCAATTCCATTCTCCCCCCCCCAAAAAAAAAAGCTTTTGATGATTCAATTAAATTTAATGAACATTAATTAAGTACCAATCATGTTTATGATGTTTTGAAGATACTAGGATTCTAAAACTTGGAATATTAATTATATCTGCTTATGTAATACAATACCTACACAGATAACTGCAATAAAAAAATAATGATGTAGGCAAAGGAGGGGGCTAGACAAAGTGCTCTAGGAATATTTGAGGAGCAAGGGAACATTTTTAGTTGAGAAAATAAGGGAAAGGAACTGAATAAAGTGGGACCTAAACTGAGACTTAAAGGAAGATAAGGACTCAGAAAGGGAAAGAGGAAGAAGAGGTCTGTTCCTGATATAAAAATATGTGGATGCACAGAGGGAAATGATAATTGAATTTGGGGAATAATAAGTTGATCTGTTTGGAATATAGTCTTTGTGAGGAAGATTAATGTGGAAAAGTAGAAAGGTAGATTGAAAGCAAATTATGGAGTTCTTTAAATGCCACATTGAAGCAACTGGTAGCTGCTCCTAAAAAAAGATTTTTTGATTTGGATTGTAATATGAATAATCTTGGTGTCTGTGTGGTGAATGTGTTGGGGTGCGGGGGGGAGAGACAGAGACAGAGACAGAGAGGCACAGAGACAGACAGAGATAAAGACACACACAGAGAGGCAGGGAGGAAAAGTAGGAGGAAAGAAGAGAGAAGAAGAGAGAAAGAGAGTGGAAGAGAGAAGGTGTAGAGGGCTGAAACTCTGAGCCAATGCATTGGAATCAGACAACCAGGCTCTTAAGGCTAATTACCGATTGGACAATACTCTATTAACATATGCTTGGAAAATGGCCCTTCCCACTATTCTGTGCTGGCTCGATCTTTTGGTGTATACAGAGAATTGTAGGAGGGATTAGGGGAGTGGAGTAAGACAAGCCAGAGTCACTTTGGCGGTTGATGAGGAGAAGGAAGGTCAGGAAAATCCTGTGTCCATCCCCTTCACTTTTACCCCTAAAGACCTGGAATAAAGACCAAGGACTTTTGCTTATCCTGACTCCAGCTGATTCTAAGGCATTCAAGGTGCTAACTCAGTCTTCACAAGAAGGAAATTATTTTTCGGAGACTATTGCAATAGTCTAAGATGATTTGAAAGGGATAAATGATAAAATTGAAAGAATTTGAATTGAATACTTTCTTCAAATGCCCTTCTTTGATTATAATTTTTATTTAGTTGTGGTCAACAAATGATGCATTTTAATATGTACTTTGTCACATTTGTTGTGAAATTTTTATGCATTATAGTTGGTCAAAAGGAATAGAATGATTGAAACAGCTGTCTCAGAAAGCTCCTCCAACTCATTTACAAACACATTTCTCACCAGTAGTATCTCAGATTCAGTGGATTTAGGTATGTTTCCAATTTGGGGAAGCTATACAAATATGTATCAATAAAATTTTCTTTTGCTCAATGTCCCAATTTTGTGCTAAAGAATGCTTCTTAGCTGTAATAGAATCTATCAATCTTTCTTCTATACCAATCTCTCTTGGCTACATAAAAAGAACAGGAGAACAAACATTTATAATATTAAGTGCCCAAAGTGTCAGGCACTTACTAAGCATGATATAAATATTGTTTCATTTGATCCTTGCAACAACCCTGGGAGTAAGTTGCTATTATTATCCCTATTTTACAGTTGAGGAAACTGAGGCACTCAGTATTTAAGTGACTTGTCTAGGGTTACTGGACAACACTGTTGAGTGTTCCTGAATTCAGGCCCAGATCTTTATCCTTTGCACCACCTAGCTGCCTCTAGAATTTTAGCGAATATTGTCTTAGGGAAACCAGCTTCTTTTGTACTAAATGGTAAAATCGTCAGCAAACTAAAGGCAAGAATTGGAAATATAGATTCATCTTTCCCTTGAAAGAGAAGAGGTGAGAAAGGGGGAAAAGTAGAAGGCAGAAAAAGAATGAGACACAGGATCACCATCTCTGGTCTTCACCTCCCACATATTGTTTGTATATCTCTTGTGTTTTCTTCTTGCTTTGTAAGGCAGTGTGTCTTTTATGCTGCCATATTTGGTGATGAGGTTTGTCCTGTCTGCCTGTCCTGACAGATATTCCAGCTTTAAATCACTGTGACAGCAATAGCATCACTACTTTTTCTGACTGTAATTTCTTCTTTCTCTCCATTAGATATTGGTCTCCAATGCCGATATACATTAATGGGAGTTTCCTTGCCAGAAATAAACTTTTAAGATTATATTTTGCTTTGTTAAATCAAATACTTAAAAAAAAAAAAAAAGCACACACACAACAGAAAACAACTGCAATGGTGTTTGTAATCTTTTATATATTTGTACATTCCATGATTCTAAAATGGTAATTGTCTATAGAAAATCATTTGTGAAAGTCTAGCAATAACTGCCTCATATTTTTTTAAGTATACATTTGACACAAGAAAGAGCATTTTTTCTATAAATTGATATTGTCTTGATCATTTTAGGCAATTCCATTTATTTGATATAAAATCTTTGGATTACCATTCTATAGAGCAGTTCCCAGCTATGGTCAACAGACTATAAAACTATGCAAACTCTTTAACGCAGCAATACCACCAAGAGGTCTGTATATCCCAAAGAGGTTTTTAAAAAGAGAAAGGACTTATTTGTACAAAAAATATTTATAGCGGCTCTTTTTGTGGAGGCAAAGAATGGAAATTGAGGGGATGCCTATCAGTTATAGAGAAGACTTGTATAAACACTGATGTAAAGTGGAAAAAGAGCAGTTTGTGTATGAGAATAACTTTGTAAAAACATATCATTTTAAAAGACTTGAAAACTCTGATCAAAACAATAATTAACTGTGATTCTCGAGGGCAAATGATAAAGATTTTTACCTGCCTCCTGACAGAAAGGCAATGAACTCATGTTGCAGAAAACCACATACATTTTTTGGACATGTCTACTGTGAGAATTTGTTGGGCTTGACTACGCATATTTGTTAAAAGGATTTTGTTTTTCTCTTTTTTCTCCAAATGGAGAAGGTGGGAGAACAAATAAATACTCAATAACTGAAAAAATCAACAGATAAATGTTTGTGGAATTTATCATTAATTACTAATTGTTGAATTACTAATATATTGGTTAGAAGACCCTGTTTTTTTTTTTAAGAGCTTTTTTTTGGGGGGGGGGGGCAGGGATTGAACATGGTTGCTCAGTATAAAGCTTCATAGTCTGAATTTAAAAAAAAAAAATACCAGTTCTGTTCAGGAAATGTTTTTACTTAAACTTAGCTCTCTAAGTCTTGAACATTTTATACTTCATTTAAGCTGTGTTGCTGACTAGTATTTACAAAACTAAAATAGAAACTCATGCATATTTTATCTAACAAAAGCAATCAATTAGCCTTTCTTCCTTTGCACTTTATAGAGGTGTAATCAATCACAGTAGGTAGATAATATGAAACTCTCTTCTCTCTTCAGCGGAAAAAAACAAAATTTATTGCCTGTGATTTTCTGACTGAGTGGTTATACAAGTAAGTTCTTTATCTTTTTAAATATTCAGCATCCTAATAATATTTCAACAATGTTCATTTGTAATGTAAAGTGTAACAATTAAGAGAAATATTTGTTTGTTTGTTTGTTTTTTCATTTCAACCAAATATAACATAATGATCAGCCAGAATCCAAAGAGGACAGATGAGCCATTCACAAAATTCTTTTCAATTCCATTTGTGGCAGATTGGCTAAAGATTCAGTAAGTACTTTCACATATCTTTTTGAGTAACTTATGCTTAATTATAAAGTGGTGCTAAAGCTAACTCTTTAATTTAGGTGAACTAGCTGCAAAAATTCAACTAGGTTCCCAAATCAATTGGATTTGTTTCTTTGCTTATCTAAGTTTATTTTAGTAAAATATAAACATATTTCTACTTGTCAGTTAGCATTTATTAAGTGTCTTCTGTATATGAGGTACTATACCAACTACTGGGGATATATTTAAAAAAAGGCAAAAACCTTGTCCTTGAGGAGCTCACAATCCAATAGGCGAGACAGCAAGCAAATATGTACAGACAAGATAAAAAGGAATAATTAATAGAAAAAGGCACTAAAATTAATAAATGAGAAAGGTCTCCTATAGAATGTGCAATATTATCTGGAACTTGAATAAGCCAGGAGGGAGAAATAAGGAAGGCCATCAGGGTGTGAGGGACAACCTGAGAAAGTGCTGGGAGCAGAGTGGAATGATATAATTAAGGTCATAGATGCTGTTGAAGTCACTAAGAGAGATTGTTGAGAGAGAAGAGGGCCTACTGTGTAGTAGTAATGCTACTATATGCTAGTAATGTATGTTATTACATTACTAGTGATGGAGATACAAAGACAAAAAATGAAAGAGTCTCTGCCCTCATGGACCTTATCTTATTTTGTAGACAGGCACAAAGAGATTTTCCAAGGACATACTCTGAGTGGGTTACATAACCAGGATTATACCTTAGTTCAGTCCAGTGCTCAGACAATAGATCAGTCAATAAGCATTTATTAAACACCTACTTTGTTGCAGGTTATGTGGATACAAAATGTGGCAAAAGACAATCAATCCCTAGGCTAGAAAATTCATAGTCTATTGGGAAAGATATCAAGCAAATAAAAATGTGCAAACAAGCTATTTATAGGATAAATAGAAAATAATTAAGAGAAGGGAGACATTAGAATTAAGAAGAATTAGGAAAGACTTCCCATAGAAGGTGAGATTTTAGTTGAGGCTTAAAGAAAGTCAAGGGAAATTAGTAGTCAGAGAGAAGGAGGGAGAACCATTCCAGGCATGAGGAATGATATGCCAGGTTGGCTAGAATATAGCTAAGGTGAAGTAGAATAATGTTCAGTACTTCTGGAGCCAGATTTCAAAGGATTTTAAAAGCCAGAGAGGAGTTAACATTTTGTGCCAGAGGCAAGAAGAAATCCCATTAGAGTTTCTTGAATAGGATCATGACATAGGCAGACCTATGTTTTACTAGTACACATTTTGGTTACAAAAGAAAGAAATGAGAATTTTTGGAGGTGATAGAAGAATGCAAGCATACCCATACCTAACTGGTGGAGTTGTGAAATGATCCAGCCATTCTGGAAAACTAATTGAAAATGTGCCCAGGAAGTTATCAAATTATGTTTATTTTTTGACCCAATGATTACACTCCTAGGCATATAATTTAAAAAAAAAATAAGGACTCATATGCAAAATATGTTGTTTATGGCAACATTTTTTATTGTAGCAAAGAACTAGAAAATAATTAGGTTCTCATCAATTGGGGAATGGCTGAACAAATTATGGAGGATCAATGTAATAGAGTATTATTGCACCATAAGAAATGAGATGGGATGGATCAGAAAAACAAGGGAAGACTTACATGAAAAGGTACAGAGCAAATTGATCAGAACCAGGAGAATGGTTACTGCACTGGAAGGAAAAATAATGTAATGAGTGGCCACATCTCCAGAGAACCAAAAACAGCATATTACCCACTTCCTGGTAGAGGTGATGGACATAAGATTCAGAATAAATTATACATTTTTAGATGTGATCTACACATGGATTTACTCAGTTTAACTATTTATTGGACACAAGAAAGGGCTTTTATTTTCTTTTTAATGTTGAGGGAAAGTTTTAGGAGGAGGAAAAAGAGTGATAGCAGTGAGGCATTTTGAATAACAAGAGAACAGGAGGAGGTTTGGAGAGGAACATAAGCAAGCAGGATAGTTTTAAATCTAACATGCAGAATTTATCAAGTGCTTTTAAAAAGAGACAAGCTGTTTATAATAGAGATTCACAGTTTCTCATACAATCTTTCTGTTGTTCTTTGTATGAGGAAACACTCGTTTTAATCAGTATTTGTTAAGTACAGAATACCAAAATATTTTTTAAATTATTTTTAAAAGAATATCACTTTGCCAGCTATTTGGGGAACAATTCAGAGAGGGGACAGATAGGAGACAGGGAAGATGTAATAGTTCCAGGGAGAAGTGATTAGGGCCTAAACCAGGGTGGCAGTTATGTTAGTAGAGGAAAGGGAAGGAATATGAGATTATGGTGGTATAGTAAATCTTGACAACTGACTGGATGAAATGGCTGAGAAAGTGAAGAGTCAAGGATGCTCTGAGGTTGCATAGTTAGCTAAGTGAAAAGATTTTGATGTTCTCAACAAACAAGCAAATTAGGAGGAGGAGGAGTATGCTTTCTGTTTTGGATGTGTTGAGTTTAAGATGCCTCTTGGACAGGCAGATTTGGAGATTATAATTTATCATCTTAAAAAAAAGCATTACGGAAAATAAATAGTGTTTTTCCCATAGGAAGAGAGAACATTGGTAGTATTTCTCAAATGGCTACTTTATCTTTGGAGGTGGGTTTTTTTTAGTAAGAAAGGTATAGAGTTCTTTAGGGAGCCACTCAACGGAGTAAACCCCACTGAGCCTTCTACTCCTTCAGCTATAAAATGAAGAAATGCATTTTTCTTTAGTTGCTTATTTATTTCCCTCTAAATGATATATTCTGGTGTCTCCATTCTATGTTTTGTATAAAGTCATGAATTGAATGGTGTTTCTTATAGCTAGAGAAACATCTTCATCGCTTTTATATTTTATGTTCCTAATTGCACAACACAGTTTCAAGCCCATTTTGTGCTCCAGATGGAACCAACTAGTTAGAAGTTTTGAAACCATTGCCTATAATTTTTAGGCTGAGAGTAAAATTTAATTTTTCTTATGGATCAAAAACAATTGACTTGAGATTTGTTCAGATTTACTTACAAAAAAACAGGCACAAAGTTCATAGGTCTACTTCTGGGCTTTCTAATCTCACATCCCAAGGGATAAGATTCATGAAAGACATTGTTAAAAGTAAGAACTTCAATGAAACAAAAACTGGGTTTTAGAAGAAAAAAGAAAAGATCGCCTTTGGTGAAATGGATTTCCAGCCAAATCCTCTGCTGTAAGACAAAAACCTGTAAGACAGGACTTTCACATCACTCCAAGGCATTTTTTTAAAAAACTAAAATACAGGGACAAAAATTAAAACAACACTTTGTACATTGGGGCAAACCCATTACAATGAAAACATCCTCATGTTCAGTTTTATAACAGCAGGAAAATATTTTGAATTTCCAGTACTTCAAATGAAACTGTATATATTAAAAATGTTCTTTCCTCTAAAATCCATAATTAAACGGTTTCGGAGTAAGACATAAAACTGTCATGCAATGTTGATGAAAAAAAATCAGAACATCGGTCTAGTTGTTGTGCTATGTATATGCAGATTTCTCTGTATTTTTTAGAATTTAAAGTGACTCAGGAAACTGAATGTTTGATGTCTTAATGTGAATATCCATTTAAAAATTCAGTTCAACAAACATTTAGTAAATGCCTTCCGTGAACTTGTCACTGGACATGACACAAATGAGGCCATTCCCCTTGCAAAGTAGCTCATATTCTTCTGAGAAGTTGCAACATACATATAGATAAGCATAATATATGAAATAATTTAATGAAGAAGAGAGCATTAAGAAATAGGGGAGTCTGGAAAAAAATCAGAAAGAGGTGGTACTAGCAGAGAGCATGAAAGAAAGATAAGAAAGACCATGATTAGAAGGAAGCATATTGCAGGCATGAGAGAGAGTTTATGAGAATGCATAGAAGTAGAGAGACTATTGAGTTGAAACAAAAGAAAAAAATTGTTTTGAAAATTAAAATTTACTGAAATGGAGAGTTCCTCTCCATTCTTGCTCACATGAGAAGGTCAATGTAAGTAGTCTCACCTTATAGAATTTATAGCATATTTTCTTTTGTTAATGTTTCTAGCTTAAGGAATCTGTGAAAACAAGTGTGCAGCATAGCATAAAAACACACAGCTCATTTTGTTAGAGTGTGCCCTCAGGGAATTTTATTATTGTTTTAATTATTTAATTAGTATTGTTTTAATGCAATTTATGGAATAACTAATAATGAACATTATTTTTATTTATCAAACTAAAAAACACTAAAATTTAACTAAACTTACTTTTTATTTTATTTTAAATAATAGCTTTTTGTTTTTCAAAATACAGATAAAACATCACTGTTACTATTCAATATTGTTTTTGAAATGTTAGCTTTAGCAATAAGAGAAGAAAAAGAAATTAAAGGAATTAGAGTAGGTAATGAGGAAACAAAATTATCACTCTATGCAGATAATATGATGGTATACTTAGAGAAACCTAGAGAATCAACTAAAAAACTACTAGAAACAATTAATAATTTTAGCAAAATTGCAGGATACAAAATAAATCCACATTCTATATGTTACCAACAAAGGCCAGCACCATGAGATATAAAAAGTAATTCTATTTAAAATAAGTGTTGCTAATATAAAATATTTGGGAATCTACCTGCTAAGACAAAGTCAGGAATTATATGAACATAATTATAAAACTCCACACAAAGTCAGATCTAATCAATTGGAAAAAGATCAGAACCTCAATTACAAAAAGATTTCAGAAGTCATCTTGCCCAATATTTACCTGAAGAAGAAACCCTCTTCCTTGAAAAATGATCATCCAGTTTTCTGATTTCAGCAAAGGGGAACAGTAGTCCTAGTAGACAGTTATGATGGTTCTTGTAAACTTTTTTCCTTACATGGAACCTAAATTTAGCTCTTGTCTACAACTTCCACCCACATTTCCTAGTTCTGTCCTCTGGTACTACATCTCATCTCTGCAATGGTAATTTTCTCTCCTGAGTCTTTTCTTCTTTGGCTTAAATATCTCTAGTTCTTTACCTTGATCTTCATATAACATCCACAGTTAATAACCCACTCATTTCATAGAAGGAAGGATTGATAAACTATGTAATTGTATTTGCATAGAACTGAAGAATATATTAAAGATATCACAGGATCTATGACCACCAAGAGCCAATTTAGGATGCTTATTCTTGAAGATTCCTTTTAACATATTTAAAACAACTCTTTTAAAATAATGCTAGAAACCTCTAAATTCGTAAAAAGTGACTGGGAGAACTGTAGAACATGGGAATCTTCTTAGAAAGGAATACCACTTATGAGCTCAAAGGGACTAGACACTGCACTCTATCTTTATACTAAGGGAACCATCTACTGTTCATTCAGTCATGCAGTCTTGTATGGGTTCAGTCCTGAGGGAAGTTGAGCCATCTAAAAGAAGGATCAGAGTCAGAATCCTTTTCCTACGGGTCTTTGTTCTATGTATCTCCTACTCTAACACCATCAGGGAAAAATTTCTTAAAACTTGGTTTAGGTTTATGTCTAGGGTTTCTTCAAATCAGGAAGTAAAAAGGTATTCACTTTATAAGGTAAATTAGGTGTGGCATTTTGTTACATACAGAAGGCTTTCACATATATGCAATGACAGAGACTTAAAAAGCATTAATACTAGGATTACATATTCCTGTACATAAACATCAGAACATGAAGAAGTTTGAAGGACTGCTGAACATGCATCTTGTATTTCACCTCAGCTTTGAATTGACTCCTTCAAAGTCTGTGTTTTCTATATTACTAGGCTAGGGATGGGGATCATCCTCTGGCCAGCGGTCATCTTCTCCTACATTTGTTAGAAACTACTCACAACATTCAGACAGCACCAACTAGGAATCCAGGATCAATAAACCTCTCCCAAGGTTGCCTCTAAGACTACCCACAGGCACTTGGGATTCTGTGTGGTCACTAGTAGTCAAGAAAGAGCAAATACAGAAGAGGTAACCCATAACCCTGGTCAGAATCCTATAGACAGGTTATGAGCTTTACTTGTCATGTCCCCACAGCTTTCTGTCTTTGCTTGAGTAGGAGTAAGGGCAGTTCCTTTTCTTTACTCCCCCAAGTGCACTACTTGCCATAGGGAGTCTGTGAAAGAAGTTTTAAAGGTCCTTTTTAAAGGTCTACTGACTATTGAAAGGTCTACTCATTCATCAATAAAAAAATAACTTTTTCATCCTTAGAGCTCCTGAATACATTAACTGTGAGTCACACATTACTGCCCAGAAGCAGCCAAAGGCTGCACCATCCCCAAAATTCCCAAGGATTGAACTACTACACATAGTCCATAACTGACTTGGTATGCTGCAAAAGCTACCAAGTGATCCTACTTTTGGGTTCAGTAGTTCATTCTACTCAGCATGCTGTGGAGTTCCCCACAGATAATTATATAACAAGCATTTATTGAATACCCCCCAGGGTCTAGTGTAGATAATGAACTGGATACTGGTGTTAAAAAGACAAAAGGAAAAACAATATTTGCCTTCAAGTAGCTTACATTTTATTAGGAGAATTGAGGGCATGATGTCAAGGATTGTAAACCAATGATGAGATAGATGGGTGTTCTGAAAAAGACTTTTTTCTCAAAAATTTCTCAAAAAGACTCTACAATTTTTTACTTTATTGAAATAGATGAAGCCATAGTAACAGTATCCTACCAGTATTTTCCTAAGTCAAATGTTAAAGGAAATACCATAAAGGAAATATCCAGTTACAAAAAAAGGAAATATTTTAATGTTTATGTACTGAGCTATAATTAAGAATTATTGCATTTGGGACAAGCAGCATGGAATGGATCTTCAGTTGAGAGAAAGGAGGTTAAGAGGGAAACAAAAATCTTAGGATGCTAGCTTGCTGTAGGGGATAGGGAAAAGAAGATGTGGCACGGAAGGAGTTCACTCTAGCCCACTATCTGGTGACTTTCTATCTGAACTAATTTTTCTTGCTAATCAGGCTGCTGAAGGATTGCAAGTATTGCCAGCATCCTCTAAATCTAATGTCTTCTAAATTCAGCAAAACCACAGTTGCTCATCCCCTTCATGGCTCTGTTTATATGTCTTTTTATTTAGACTGTCAAGTTATCCAAAGCATCTGCACAATACCTGAAGGCTGTGGAGTGCATTATTTACTAAACATTATTATCTGCATACAGAGACTATTTCCAATTATAGTTTTGATAAAATGGTACTGTGTTCTCTGTTTAGGAGAATGATTCAGCTTGCTTCTAGGGTAATAACTACTTGACAATCTCCAAGGGTAGAGATTAGTAAAAGGAAAAGGGAAGATCCTTTCTTCATAACTAAAATCCCTAATAGCTATTCTCTTTTCACTGCTGTAACTACCATGCATGTATTGGAAAGCTGGAACTGAAAGAATTAGGATTATAATATCCTAATCATTACTCATTAGAAAACTGGAAAAATACATTTCGATAGGCTCTACTATATTTATAACAAATGTTATTCATATAGCTGAGAATGCAACACAGTGATAGAAGACCTCAGAGGTACCATGTTGAAAAACAAATCATGAGTGAGTGCAATGGTTATGCAGTATTTTTATTTGTGAATAATAAATGCTAGATGAAAATTATTCACTTTAATTATAAATATTCATAGTGTAATTGTGAAAATAAAAAAATTGTAAAAGCTTGAAAGAGTAAGACTTTATTAGTCGATTCTTGATTTGGGATGTTGTAGAAGATAATTTTTTCTCCCCAGAAACTGATTTTCATTGTGGTTTTCATTGGAAGTTAGAAAGAAGCAATCTCAACTGTTGGAATCTTTACAAACTGCTAACTCATTAGAGTTGATAGATTATTGATCTGATCTTACAAGAAGATGTTTTGGGCCAGAACCTGAAACAAGGTACTAAGTAGAACTAATTAATACAATGCTTGTGTTTACACCTTTACTCATTGGAGTTCACAAGTATGGGAGATTCACAAAGTTAACTGTGCAACTTTGTGAATTCACACCTTGAAGCTCTTAGGGCCAGAGAGCACTATGGGAGAAACCTATAATCCCTCTCTCTCGCATCCCACAATTCCTCTCTGTCAAATAAATAGAGCTTCAAAGGGGCCAGTCAGGAGAGTTTTCAGAGGAAGAAGCTATGAGTTGAGATTTGAACTGAATTATGCCACAAGCCCTCTCTCCGAGGCAAGAGAGATCCATTCCATTTTCCACTTGGCTGGCTGGTGACTGAAGAAAGCAGAGGCAGAAGCAAAGGACAATCTGCAAGAGCTCTTGGAACCAAGCAGAGAGATAGGCCTCAACTAACCGGGCTATTTTGGAAGGAGAAAATAAACATTTGCATTTTTACCAGCTGGCTGCATTTGGGGTGATTATTACTAAGACTGCCTCCAAGAAAACCTCCCCGAGAAACCTACCTTCTCCCAGAGAGAACCCTTATTATATTAATTTAAAGAAGAAAAAAAAATCACCACACTCAACTACTTAACTGTATACAAAATTGCATAGAATCTGGATCCTGGAAGGTTTTTTCCCTATTTTTTTCTCTTTAAATAAGATTTTGAATGGAAATCCTTTACTTGACCTAGAGCTAGACAGAGAAAATTTAATCTAAGCTGATTCTTTTCTAATACAATATATACGGTATGTCATTCTTCCTCTGAATACTACAAATCACTGGATTCAGTATTAGCTGTATGCATACAGGTACCAATAAGTTAAAATCAGTCAGGACTAGATAGCTCAATAGTGTTTCATTCAGAAATCAAAACCCATCCTTTTGATATTATTGATTTTTCTAGTCAGTACCTGTTTTATTTATATTTGGAAATGGTTTAAGGATTCAAAAGTGTTCAAAAATGGATTAATGCCACTAAAATAGTTTTTGTGGAAACATGTTCAGCAGTGAAATTGTATGACCATGCAAGTATTTTTGGTTTGGAATTGTCAGTTTTAATTTTTCATCTAGAATTATAGCTGCCTTCTGCCTTGATTGTGGTGATGTATGATGCCTTCTGCTCCCCCCTGCCCCAAATTTTTCACTGTCAATGGGTTGCTTTGCTCATATTCTATTTTTATTTGACCTAAAGCCAGTTGCAAATATTCCAAAGGACAAAATCATCACTGACATGACTTCTACTCCTTCAAGCCAGCTTGCTGAAATGATGGGTAATTGTTAGTGACTACTTTACTGAAGATTGAATCCTTTCTATTTTGCTTGATTTACACTGACCATACCATATTTATTCTTAGTTCGTAAAGTAGACAGCTCTCCATTATTTAATCATAAAAGCAATGTTGTCAATAATGGTAACTTTGCATTACTAATTAAAAGTCTCTTAAAAATTTCATTTTGCTTTATCTTATGAGACAAAAGACTTCAGTGTTTTATTACTAATGGAAGCCCTTCAGCTAATGTAATTTATGGGTTACAAAATTAGAAGTTCTTATTCTCTTTTAAATCACATAAAATGATATGTTTTCTGTGAATGATCAGGTATCCAAAAGTATTTTAAACAGGAAAACTGGGAATCTCAGGGAAAAAAGTAGTAACAGTTCTCTTTGTCAAACTAATTGTTCAGTCTTAAAATTTTTTCGTGATTTATATACTAACAAATATTAGCAGAGTTTAAAATGAATGGTTTCATATATATAGCATTTAGGGGTTTGATTTTTTTTTTTTTGAGAGTCAGGATGGTGAATGGAATAGGTGCTAGATGTGCTGGCTTCAAATTCTTCCTTCTGTTTGTCAATAGGGTCATAGATTTAGAGTCAAAAGGGGCCTTGGCAAAAATCTTGTCCAATTTCCTTATTATAGGTGAGGAAATTGATGCTCAGGTGGGTTAAGTGATTTATGAACATTTTACTATTAATATAGCAAATTTATCCTTTATAAAATTCAGGTGTCCTCAAACTACGGCCGGTGGGCCAGCTGCAGCAGCTGAGGACGATTATCCCCCTCACCCAGGGCTATGAAGTTTCTTTATTTAAAGGCCCACAAAACAAAGTTTTTGTTTTTACTATAGTCCGGCCCTCCAACAGTCTGAGAGACAATGAACTGGACCCCTATTTAAAAAGTTTGAGGACCCCTGCATATCGTCTCCCCTGTTAGACTGATCTTAAAAGCAGGGATGACCTTTTAACTTTGTATCCCTAGTGCTTGGCACATAATAGGCATGTAATAGATGCTTGTTTAATGACTGACTGGAGAAATTAGATTTGAACTTTAATTTCAAATCCAGTTATTTTCCCACCACAGTATACAAAGCTAGAGGACTGACTAGATTTGAAAGGAAAAGATAAAGTGAAGGACGACTTTCATTTTCAAACCTACTAGAATGACAAAAAAGAGAGAAATCACAAAAGATCTGACTTGGGGTATAGAAGAATTTTGGTTTTTGTTTTTATTTTAGACACAAAAGTAGAGGTAGAATTTGAATTGAGGTCCCCTGATTCCAAATCCAACAGTTTTCTTAATGTATCCCATTTGACTTTTGATATAAAAGGACATTTGCAATGCTGAACTTAGCTCTGAATTTCCAAAGAATTGCAACAGTCTTGAGAGTGTGTGCAAGACTTACAAAAAGAGTATCCATACTACCTCGGGAAGAAAAGGCACACAGCAACTGCAATTAGGGAGAAGCAACCAATTGCAGTGGGACTTAGTGGAGAACTCGCAGAAGGCAACGGTGGAGAAAACAACCCATCAAATAGTATCACTAGATGTCATTGGCCACTGACATCAATATCTCAGCAGAGAAGCTAGAAATGGCAACTTTAGGATAGCCAGATGTTCCAACTGTGACCAGTATGGGTTGTGCAGCCTGGAATATTCTCCTTCTCAGTAGTTATATAGGAAACTCCCACTACACATATGATAGGATTTTTATTGTTATTTATTCTGCCATTCTATTTAATTAAATATCTGAGTTTTAAGTTAAATTATTATAGTGAACAATATTTATTATATTGTTATATATAACAATAATTATTATATTAACAAATTCACATTAACTTATATTAAAATGGAAATTAAATTAAAATGGCAAAAAATGAAATAGCAGCCTCAAACTAAGGATAGGAGATATGATTTTCAATAGACACTAACTCACAGTGTGCCTTGATCTTAGGTATAGCTTACCCAGATTATATTACCAAGAAAATGTTCTTAATGACGGAAAACAAAGGAAGAGGAGGCAAGACTAGAACTAGGAAGTCTCTTTTCCCTTTAGCTAATATTATACTTTGGAAAGACCTTATGCCATTTCCAGCAAACTGATGTATCTTCACAGAAGTATAGGAAAACATGCATAGTGGTGGTCATGGTAGATGATAACTTTTAACTGAGAAAATAAGCTTTTAATAGCTTGCTTCTGTTTTACTTCTTACACCTGCTCTTTCTATCCTCTCATTTCTCCCTCCCCCTATGGAATGAACTTTCTTGTTTGCATATTGTGGACCATCTTTGTAAGTGGGTAGAAGTGAGAAAGGAAGAGGGAAGAATTAAGTATAGTAGATTATTTTAAATGTGCATCACTTTTCTAAAAGAAGCAGCAGAAACCTCACCACTCATTGTAAAATGATTTGACTAATCATAGACATCAAGTACTTGTAAGACAGACAGACAGACAGACAGACACACACACACACACACACAGAGCATTCACTGAAAATGGACCAGATAATCTCTTAGATCATTCTTGTTTTTGATTTCTGTGATTCTATAATGGACCAAATTGCATATGCAAATTATATATTCTTTAATTCTTAAAAAAATTCAATCAAGTGGGAAAAAAATCACCTGCTTAAAATATGTGCACAACCCAGGAATTAACAATTTCTTTGATTAATTTAGCTGGATCTTTGTTTTGTTTTTGGTCAAAGTCTGTCTTGTAACTGGAATGCATTGAAATCACTTGCTTGTGTGTCTGTTGTAGCTGATCCCATGTTTAATTGTATTTTCTGAATGCAATTTACTTTTGGTAATTTGAATCATTTATTTCTCTCTACATCAAATAGTCGCAGTCATTTTCGGATATATGTTCTTGTATTCTTAAATGAAATTTCATACTATAGATTTTAATTTAATACTTTATTAAGTCAGATATAGAACAGTATTTCAATGAAGAATGCCTTTGTAAGTCTTTTATAACAAAACCCAAGAGAAAACTGTAATTTTAAAATATTTTATGGCTCCTGAGTAATATAAAAGCTAAGATAAATACCCCACTATGACTTAGCACTATTAGCTAACAGAGCATTTGAGATGCTTTATTGCTTATTAAAGTGTAGAAATGGATTTTAACTTATAAATATGTAAGAATTTAAATCACTTCATCCAACCATTCTCCAATTGATAAATGGTCAAAGGATATGAACAGACAATTCTCAGATGAAGAAATTTATAGACATATGAAAATATGCTCCAAATCATTATTAATCAGAGAAATGCAAATTAAGACAACTCTGAGATACCACTACACACCTGTCAGATTGGCTAGAGTGACAGGGAAAAATAATGTGGAATGTTGGAGGGGATGTGGGAAAACAGGGACACTGATACATTGTTGGTGGAATTGTGAACACATCCAGCCATTCTGGAGAGCAATTTGGAACTAGGCTCAAAAAGTTATCAAACTGTGCATACCCTTTGATCCAGCAGTGTCTCTACTGGGCTTATACCCCAAAGAGATACTAAAGAAGGGAAAGGGACCTGTATGTGCCAAAATGTTTGTGGCAGCCCTGTTTGTAGTGGCTAGAAGCTGGAAAATGAATGGATGCCCATCAATTGGAGAATGGTTGAGTAAATTGTGGTATATGAACATTATGGAATATTATTGTTCTGTAAGGAATGACCAGCAGGATGAATACAGAGAGGACTGGTGAGACTTAAATGAACTGATGCTAAGTGAAATGAGCAGAACCAGGAGATCATTATATACCTCAACGACGATATTGTTTGAGGATGTATTCTGATGGAAGTGGATCTCTTCGATAAAGAGAGCTGATTCAGTTTCAATTGATCAAAGATGGGCAGAAGCAGCTACACCCAAAGAAAGAACACTGGGAGATGAATATAAACTGCTTGCATTTTTGTTTTTCTTCCCTGATTATTTATACCTTCTGAATTCAGTTCTCCCTGTGCAACAAGAAAACTGTTCGGTTCTGCACACATATATTGTATCCAGGATATACTGTAACCTATTCAACATGTAAAGGATTGCTTGCCATCTGGGGGAGGGGGTGGAGAAAGGGGGGAGAAAAATCGGAACAGAAGTGAATGCAAGGGATAATGCTATAAAAAATTACCCTGGCATGAGTTCTATCAATAAAAAGTTATTTTAAAAAATTTAATAAATAAATAAATCACTTCATCCAAAAAACATCCAAACTATTAGATATAGACAGTTCTATTATCTACTTAATTAATTTTCCTTCAATAGAATTTTAGAAGGAATTTGGAGTTCTTCTGGTTTTAATAAAGATACTTCTAGAATAAAACTTCTAGAAAAAGTTTCATTTGATTCTTAAATTTTATCTATATAATATTATGTAAATGGCAGTAATCTTGTTCAGCTAGCAAAATAAGAAAATAGGTTTTTAGCTTCATGAATTCTCTTAAAGGAAAAGTATATTCTCAATTGTGTCATTTAATATTGTTTTAAAATGTCTCAAAAATTCTACCTTTTATTTTTGAGTTAAAAAACACACTAGTGATGTAAGCTTACCACTTTTCATTAAAAAATGGCAGTTTGTAAAAATAAATGGATAAAGATTTATTGAAAACAACAATTATACTGTCAAAGATATTTTAGGGGATGAAGGGCAAATGGGAATGAAACCATTTTCATTTTTTAGTCCTAGGCCCCCAATTCCTCTCTCTCTCCTGCTATCAGAAGAAGAAGCAACCCTCATCATCCAGTCATTCTGGAGAGGCTATCTGGTAAGACTAATGTGTAATTACCATATTTGGTTTGATGTTACATCTTTGTGACTCAGAAAACACACGATAAAACTTTTAAATAAATTCTATAGATAGAGATTACTATAAATAATATCTATACCTCCAGAGATCCCTGGGAAATAATTGTGATTCTATGTAAAAGAAATTTTGAAGAGCAATTCATACATCTTTTCAAAATATATTTTTATTTCATTTAAAGTACCTCTAAATTTATAGTTGAATCAATTAAAATATGTAGAATGTATTAAAATTAGTATAATGATATTTTTCTATCTCCCAGGTTATTTTTTCAAATTAAAGAGTAAATACTATCAATTTGCCATGTAAATTTTGGTTGCCATTCTGATCTTTTTAGAGCAGTAGTAGAAGTCTGCCCAACTCTGACAGATGTTCATGAGACCAGTTCATTATGAAAGATTAGTGTGGCATAAGTCAGTATAGAGAAAGTCTATATGAATAGATATATAATTTGACTATGCCATCACAGAACCAGTTGATAAGAATTTTCTTTCCTCTCTTCTTTTAGAGGATGCTTTCATACACACTGCAGTTTATATACAGAATATATATTTTCTTGGGAAAATTGAATGGATAGGAATTCTAGATCTAGCCCTAACCAATAAAACATAGTAACATAGATTAGGCTTAGAATAGTACAAAGAAACCTTTCAGATCATGTAGTCTAACTCTTTTATCTTACAGATTAAGGAGATGGGTCCCAGAGGTCGATCATTTATCCTAGAGAGGATAAGTAGCACTCTTTCTGTAATACCACACTGAAATTTTATTGGGTGCATCCTTTGTTCAAGGTATTCTGCAAGATATTAAGTATACAGAGAAATATGAGCTTTGCTCCCTGACCTTGAAGAATTTATAGTATGTTTGAAAAAAAAAAACATAAATTGACACAAGGATAACTAACAGTTTAAATAATGAGTATGACTCAGGTCATATAGCACCATGATGTTGACAAGCTATTTTTAAAGTAGATAGCACAAGTATCATTAAGCATCCTCATTTTACAAAAGAAGAACCTGTACCTTGGTCAAGTGAAGTGACTTGTATGTGCAAAAGTGTCCTTCTTTTACAGAGGAATCTTGAGGTGCAGATAAGTGAAATGGCTTGTAGACACATGGTTGATGTCTATCAGAAGTGGGATTGGAATGAAGATTGCCTGGTTGTCCTAAACTAATCTCCACTAAACTACAAGAAATTTGGAGAAAGATTGCCTAATGACAATAATCAGGAAAGTTTCACTGAACAAGTGGTACCCTGTTTCCCCGATAATAAGACACTGTCTTATTATTTTTTTTTTGGACAGAAAAACACCAGAGGGCTTATTTTCAGGGGAGGGCTTATTTTAATGAACATTGACAGCAATTTTAATAAACAGGTAAATGTGAACAAAAAATAAGTACCTTTATTCAATAATGATCATGTCATCTTCTTCAACAACATCGTCATAAGTGTCCATACCCTGAATTCCGTCCTGGAAGTCTTGCGCCTCTATTTCCTTCAGAAGAAGTGGACCCAATCTGTCATGTCCAGCACTATAGCTCTCTTTAAATGAACATGTCTTGTCCAGGTAATCTGCTCGTAGTGCCTTGGCGACACAGCTGTCAGTAATTTTATCCCATGACTTCTTCACCCAAGTCACAACTTCTTGCAGACAAGGCTTCACAAAGTTTCCACGCTGATTTCTTTCCATTCTATTTTCAATGTAGTCATTGACTTCCCTGCGCAAATGGTCCTTGAATGGCTTGTTTATTGCAATATCAAGGGTCTGGAGATAGGCAGTCATTCCTGCAGGAATCATTATTTGATCTATTCTTCTCTCTGCAAGGAAGTTCTTCATTTCTTTAGTGCGGTGAGTGCTGGCTGAGTTCTTCTTTTATCCTCCATCATGCCCCCTGAGTTCTTCTTTTATCTTCCATCATGCCCCTTTTATCCTCCATCATGCCCCCTCACTCTCGCTTACATACTGGGTTTTTATGTTGTCCTGCCTCAGCTCTCCTCCACGGCACTGCTCTCAATGGCGCCAGCAAGCAAATCACTGGGGAAGAACAGGATGACGTACTCACTGCTGCAGCTCTGATTGGATGCAGCTTGGAGCGTGGCGTGCGTTTCACCCGGTGGAGGGGGTGGGACGGTGCATACAGAGGGTACCGTAATGTAGCGTGTAGCGCAGGGGATCACCTTCACCACAGTAGCAATCTCAATAGGGCTTATTTTCAGGGGAGGGCTTATTTTAGAGGAATCTTACACAGTAAGGGGAGGGCTTATTTTCGGGATAGGTCTTATTATCGGGGAAACACGGTACCATAGGCAAGCCTTGGAAGGAAGAGGATTTAGAGAAATGAAAAAGGTGGGAGGATGGGTGATTCCAACAATAGACTTATTAGCAGGAAAGAAAAGTGATATGAACAGAATCACACAAACACAATGGGATCTGGGAGGGGCTCAATCAGCAGACCAATTTATCTAGAAAATTTCTGTAGAGAAGCTGTGGAAGACATTGTTAGACTAATGGTTTTGGAACTCAAATATCTTGAATGTCAGACTATTGGAAAATAAACTTTATCTTTTAGTTATTGGGCAGAGTAATTTCCTGGTTTGTACATTCTCTCCTCATCAGTTTGTATATAAAATGTGATTTTTTTTTATTATTATAGCTTTTTATTTACAAGATATATGCATGGGTAATTTTTCAGCATTGACCCTTGCAAAATCTTCTGTTCCAACTTTTCCCCTCTTTCCTCCCACCCTCTCCCCTAGATGGCAGGTAGACCCATACATGTTAAATATGTTAAAGTATATGTTAAATACAATATATGTAAATATTTCCATACAGTTATTTTGCTGCACAAGAAAAATTGGATTTAGAAAGAAGGTAAAAATAACCTGAGAAGAAAATCAAAAATGCAAGCGGACAAAAACAGGAGTGGAAATGCTATGTTGTGGTTCACATTCATTTCCCATAGTTCTTTCACTGGGTGTAGCTGTTTCTCTTCATTATTGAACAATTGGAACTGATTTGGTTCATCTCATTGTTGAAAAGAGTCACATCCATCAGAATTGATCATCATATAGTATTGTTGTTGAAGTATATAATGATCTCCAGGTCCTGCTTATTTCACTCAGCATCAGTTCATGTAAGTCTCTCCAGGCCTCTCTGAAATCATCCTGCTGGTCATTTCTACAGAACAATAATATTCCATAACATTCATCTACCACAACTTATTCAGCTATTCTCCAATTGATGGGCATCCATTCAATTTCCAGTTTCTAGCCACTACAAAAAGGGCTGCCACAAATATAAAATGTGGTTTTAAAAGCAGTTTTAAGCACTTTGCAAAGGCTTGGAAGATTGTTCAGTGATAATGGTGAAGAGTCATCTTGTATTCCTTTTATTTCTGGTAAAGGCTTTGAATTTTTAATGTACTTTTCCTAGTATAGTACATTTCTCCTTTTTATCTGATAAAAGTAATTTTCAGTTATCCATAACAGTGACCTTAAAGCAACCAGTTGCTTAGCCTTTCTATTCTTCTAGACTTCCAGAGATGACTTAAAGGCATCAGATTGCTTTTGCATCCAGAAATCCAGTGTCCTAACTTGTCTTGTATGAAATCATTTAAACCAATTATAAAGTATATTTTAGCCAGATACATTAACAGAAATAACACAGTATGTGAAAGACTATTTTGAGTAAATGCTTTATTGTAGCTCTGATTTTATAATTAGCCTTGTTAATATATTCTAGATATTTATTTATTACTGGAAAACCCCAAAGGGGGACAAGAAGAGTTGGTTGGACATACCTGAAAATGACTTAACAACAATATATATTAAATTCAAATATGACTCTCATAATGGTCAGCAGTTTGAAATTCTTTTAAATCTTTTGCAAGGAAGAAGAAATATGTCTACTGAATAATGTTGTCCAGTTGCAAATGCCTTTGAAAACATATAGATTCTAATTAATTATATTATGGGTGTCCACACTCAGGTCATAGAGAAGGAAAAGCAAGGAAAAATAAAAAAAGATAAATTTCCTTTTCTTTCTCTATGACCTGAATGTGGACATTCATAATAAGATTAATTAGGATCCATCATTTTTCCCACTACTCTAAATTGTTGTGCATATTAGAGAACTAGTGATTTACATTAATTTTCATATGTTGACTTGCCAATAACATCTTACCTAATCAGCTCTCGTCATTTGTTCTAAAAGATGATACCTTGGTTGAAGTATTAAAGTTTAAAAGCTTAATGTTTGACATTAAACAATTTACCAAAGAATGAATAGTGAATAGATGTTCAATTTGCTTTATTCATTAAAAAGCATAACTAGGAGACCTGGAGCATCCTAAAAGAAAAGTAAAAATTCATGAATCTAATTGGCCCATTGGGGCTCACAAACTGAACTGCATAGAATCTAGAGAAAGATTGAAGGAAGAGGAGTTAAAGAAATGAAAAAGATGGGAGGGCACTTTTCTGGTATTAGTCCAAAAAGAAGAAACTCAGTTTTCTAGGGGATCTTCCAGATTAGGGATGAATCGATTTCTAATCCTATACTGGCATGAGCACTGAATAGGGAGAAAGAGAAATGGAGTCCAAATCTCAGCTGTGTGAGGAACAAAGGAGATGATGTATGCTTTTTTTTTTTTTTTTTTACAAACCTTAGAGATCTATTAATATCTATCTATCAGCTATTATTATTATTTTGTAGGTTACTTTATAGAAGTTGTTATTTCTTGCTGGTGTGATTTAAAGTGTGTCAATTGTGGCTGATCAGACTAATGCTAAGAATGCTCTGCCACAGGTGAGATATAAATAGTCTGACTATGGAGTGGCTTCTCTAACTCTGCATCCCAGATTAATAAAGTTTACACATTTTGTTGTTGTTTAGACATCTGATTTATTTGTACTTGGGTGGGA
The DNA here is from genome assembly GCF_016432865.1 of Antechinus flavipes. Lineage (NCBI taxonomy): Eukaryota > Metazoa > Chordata > Mammalia > Dasyuromorphia > Dasyuridae > Antechinus > Antechinus flavipes. The sequence continues at coordinate 264,816,523 of NC_067398.1, read as the reverse complement.
CTAAGAACCATCTTTGTTTTGCATTTATAAAAAAAAAAGATAGTCTCCATTGAATCTAAATGAAGATTCATCAGTTTTATAGTTGCATTAGAATAATGCCTTTTTGTGTAGTCTGGGGTTTGAGAGAGAAAACTTTCTAGGCTAAGAATGGTGATTTTAAAAAAATAAATAAATCAACCTTTTACCCATTTGTCAAAAGAACTTTCATGTGCTTTAGTCAGTTGGAGAATTATTAATTAGTTGTGTGTTTGGAGAGAGATGACAGCTCATTTCTAGTCAAAGGCGTTGATTTAGGACATTTTATGCTATCCCCAGAAGAACTACAGAAATATTTCCCAGCTTTTCATGCCAGGTAAAACCTATGGGTTTTAAATTAAGTTCATGGCTTAATTTCATAAGATCCCTGATTTTCCTTTTTTCAGAACAGTTAAGAAAAAAAAACAAGACTAAAAATGTTTGGTTACAGCTATCAATTTATCCTCTTCTATCTTTTTAAATCTGTAATCTGTTGATTAAAAAAAAGAAAAGTGTATTCATTTTAACAAGGCAAGAGCAATTGTATTTATTGTGTATGCTATTCATTTTACTGCCTTGCTATTGTCAGTGTTCTTTCAGTTCTGCTTTTTTCCCAACAATTTTTTCCGCTTTATTTACACTGAAGCTTTATTTGGGTTTACTTGTAGTGCTATTCTTAGAGTATTTGAATTCCCTTTTACTGTCATGAAAAACAGCTGATACATCACATTAGAGACAGCTCTTCTCTGAGCTCAAAAGACCTGGTTAAGTGCTACTAACTCTATGACCCAGGCTAAATGATGCAACCTTTTGGAGACACATCCAGCCAGACTTCCTATACCAATAAAATCAAAAGTCTAGAGATGAGGATAACAATGACAATAATAATAATAATGACAACTCACATTTGTAGTATTGAGATTTACAACGTACTTTATTCATAATAATCCTGTGTGTTGGGGTATTTGCTGTTCCTATTTTATAAATAAGCAAACAGACTCAAAAGGACAAAATGAATGATTCCCCCAGTTTTAGCTGGCATTGAGCCAAGTCTCCTTCTTGGAAATAAAGTATTCTTTCCACTCCATCAGATTGTTTAACTGCAAATCCCTAAAAATATCCTGGAATGAGGTGTGGTTGAGTAACTAGAATGCTAGACTTAGAGTTAGTAAAACTTGAGTTTGAATGTGACATGTAACAAGTACTTAATCTCTCTGAAATTGTTTGTTCATCGTAAAAGTTCTTATGATGGAGGGTTGTTATGAAGATCAAATGAGATAATGTATGTAAAGTACTTTATGATTCTTAAAGCATTATTTAAATATGAGATAATATTATTTCCCAAACAGAACCATGATACTTTCCTTCTCATTTTCCTTGCTTGATTTTAGGATCCATTTTAGAAACACGGAGGCTTATGGGAAAATGAGATCATATCTTGAAAATTCTATCATGTTGGAGAGGGAACAGTAATTTGTATAAAATTACAAAGAGCAGAATTGGGAGTCAGTAGAATAGGTAGAAGTTACAGAAAATCTTATTTTGCTTTATAATAAGGAGGAACTTTATAACACTACCATGGAAATCAGATTTCATCCTCCCAAGGAACTCCTGCCACATTCTTGTAGTAATCTATGAGAGGAGGGATAGGTATGGTTGAGGGGGAGATTTCTCATAGATTGCTTGAGGGTGAGGAAGAAAAGTGATATTTATAAATATTATTTATTCTAATATTGAATTGGTAGTTTAGAGAATGGATTCTTCTTGTTGTTAGTGCCTTTGTATTGTGGCTTTTGCTTTACTTTATTTTACTTCCTTGTATTTATTTATAATATTGTGTACTATTTGTTAGTGTGTTCACATTCATTCTTTTTTTTTTTTTTTTCAGTTTCCACACTGGTTTTTTTTTTTAGTGATGTTATTATGATGAATTCCTATCTATTTTTGAGAGTGTGCTCTTATTTTACTTTCTTTGGTAAGAAAGTAATTCATCTTGCTTGGTCTTTTCTAAAGATCCATCAGAGATGTGATCATAAGTCACTCTAACTCATTCAACTTCCACTTCCTTGTACTTAGATGGGGTGGATTCCATAACTTCTAAGGTTTCTTCCATGCTAGAGCTATAGTAAGTGTTTCTTGCTCTTTCAAGGTGATAAAAAGCTTAGTTTATATATAATCTTTCAACTAGATACAGTACTATAAGTCTGCCATTAATTATATGCTCATTACTCTATTTCCTATCTAGACAAAATTGGGGAGTGAAATTTATTTAGAACTGATTGTCTTTCATACCACCATCATCCTCACGTGACTATAATCACTATAATCATTGCTATCTGGACTCCTATTATCTCTGAATTGTCTCATTGTTGCCTATCACCCTCATCCTACAAGAACACAAAGGAAGTAATTAATTTCATTCAAAGGAATTACAGGCTGATTTCAAAAAAGCCTGGAAAGACTTACATGAACTGATGATGCTAAGTAAAGTGAGTTCTACTTAAGAGATCCATCTAAATATGGATCATACATAATATAGCATTTTCTTTATTTTTCTTGTTTGTTTGCTTGCTTTTTTTCTTTCTCTTTTTTTCCCTTTTGATCTGATTTTTCTTGTACAGCATGATAAATGTGAAAATATGTTTAGAAGAATTGTATATGTTTAACCTATATTGGATTACGTGGGAGGATTAAGGGGAGGAAAGGGAACAGGAGAAAAACTTGAAACCCAAGATTTTTCAAGGGTGGATGTTGAAAACTCTCTGTCTAATACATGTATTTTGAAAAATGAAAAGCTAGTATTAAAAAAATCCCCAGAAGTACTGGAAAGATAGGGCAAATTATGTATTTAAAATCAACTGCTCATAGACAGAAAGGAACTCCAAGTTCAGCTTACCCAAAAATGTTGTGATAGGCAGATAGGCAGAGTAAGATAGATAAATAGATGATACAGTATTTTTTTTAAAAAACAGCAGCATTATTTGTCAGGTTCTGTGCTAAGCTCTGGGATCCAAAGAAAGGCAAAAACAAAAACAAACCAAAAAAAACTCTAGTCTCTGCACTCAGAGAGCTTACAGTATAATGGGGGAGATAAAGTACTAAAAACAATGTACCAACAAAATGTATACAGCATAAATTGGAGTTAATCAACAGTAATATTCAGATGGATGGGAACATTTCAGAAGATGAAATTTAAACTGGACATGAAAGAAACCAGGAGCCATCAAGAACAAATCTGTGAATTGTAAGCATCTTTATGGCACTTGCTGTCTTGTCTTCAGAACCTAAAACACTTACTATAGATCTAGCATGGAAGAAACCTTAGAAGTTATGGAATCCACCCCATCTAAGTACAAGGAAGTGGAAGTTGAATGAGTTAGAGTGACTTATGATCACATCTCTGATGGATCTTTAGAAAAGACCAAGCAAGATGAATTAATGTTTACATTCCTTAAGAACAGAAATGATGTTATTATTTTTTAAAACATCATCTTTCTTGAGAGCTATTGAGAAAACTTATTTATGGATGAAGCTCCTAGGGATAGGGGTAGAGAAGGTATCAAACCCAAGCCACTTAAAGGAGAGAAAGGAGGATGAAAGAATTAAATTAATTTTCCCAAGTGTTATAAATTAAGTGAGATTAAGAAGGATGAGATTTTCTAGAACTTTGGGTTCATGTCTTGCTTCCCACACATATTGACCCTGAGCAAATCATTCACCCTTGGGTATACCCAGGCAACTCTAAAATTCGGGGTTGCAGAGAAGGTACCAACTTTGATAGAAGCAACTTTCTTTCTAAGGTGTTTAATATCACTGAAATCACAATTTCAATCTCTAATCTTTTCCTATACTTAGAGTATTATTAAGAGAAAAAATATTTATGGATAAATCTCATGAAGGGTGAATAGGACTCATTCTAAAGTTTGAAAGGGATGGAAAAGGTGAAAAGAATAAATAGTGGAAACTTAGTCCAACCCCTAGGTAGCAGGAGTTGTAGGAATGAGTACTGAGCTTCAAGGAAGTGTTATAGATGGCTACAAGAAGTAAATAGCACAGCCTGGATTTGACCCAAGATCCTCTCATTTTGAATCTAGATATCTTTTGAAAATACCATACTGCTTCATTTGTAAATTAACAGTTCTAAGCCTGGGGATTCACAAGATTTAAGTGTAGAAGGGAAGAATGAGGAGCTTCCAGGTGAATAAAAGATAGTAAAAGGATGGGAAGGAGGAGACAGAAATAGAGACAGAGACAGAAAGGTTCATTTGAGTATTAAAAATGCACAGAACAGAATGGAAGGAAGGCTAGAATGTTAGTCAATAACAATTTATTTTATTTATTAATTTGTTGTATGCCAGGCACTGTGCTAACCACTAGGGATTTACAAAGAAAGGCAAAAGACAGTCCCTACTCTGAAGGAACTCAGAATCTAATGGGAGAGACAACATACAAATTACTATGCACTAACAAATTATATGAAGAATTAAGTTAATCAACAGAATCATAGAGAAGCAGGTCAGCTTTGAAAATTACATATTGAATTTATTATATATTTGAAAAGAAAAGCAAAAACCACAAAATAGAGATTTTCAGTTATATAATTCTTTCTCTCCCCTCCTCCCTCCCCCCCCCAACTAGTCCTACTATGTGTCAGGGGCTGGGGACAAAAATAAAAAATGAAACATCCCTTATATGTAAGACTTTTAACAATGAAGATGACAAGTACATATATTTTAAAAAATATTTTAAAATACAAAAAAAAGTAAAAATAAATTGTGGTATATAAATGGAATAGAATGTGATTATGCTGTTAAGAATGATAAGTATGAAATATTCAGAGAAACAAGAGAAGCTGTCTGTAAACTTGTCAGAGAGAAGAATATAGAACGAAAGGAACGATATGATGAATACAATAATACAATAATGTAAATAAATCCAACATTCAAAGACAACGGATTTCAGATGGCATACCAGTATTGGTTCTAAATGACCAAGCTTAAAATGAATGTCCTTATTTTCTTTTAAGAGTGGCAGACTATATGAGCATAAAATTCTATATTGTCTCAATCGGTGTAGTAGATGTTTTTATTAAACTTTTTTTAAGGAAAGAAACTGCAGGGGGCAGGGGATAATTATTGGGAAGTAAATTTTGGGTCAAAATATCAACTAAAACAATGGCATGTTCTGTTCAGATTCTTAATTTTTTTCTTTATTATATATATGTATATGTAATACATATATATAATAGTTTTCAAACATTTCTTCTTTCTATTTGCAGAAAAAGCTTTTTAAAAGAAAATTGTAAAACTTTTCAGAAAATGTGTATTATTGCATTGGCTACATTTACTTATATATTTAAAAGAATTTGAAATTTAAAACATCCATTATTTTCTGCCCTGCAGACTGCTAATATTGATTTCAAACTTAAAACTGACATGTTCAAATAATAGCCTGCATTGTGAGGAAGTTGGTTATTATTTTGCTTTTACTTCTTCAGTTACATTTTGAAAGACAAGAAATAACAAACTGCAAACAGTTCCTTGAATATGAACAACTGTTTGATTTCATAAGCAGAGTCTAACTAGTTTCACTGTATGTATTAGTCTGACTTCATTAGGAAACTTGGGTTTGTTTCTCTAGAGTCCTAAATTTCATGGCTGAAATGCCATAACTTTTTATGTGAGAACCTCTGGATGAGGAAGGATGGTGGGTATTTGGTTTATTTAGATTTGATTTAGTTTTGTTTTTGTTCAAACAACACTTTCCTTCTTTGCTGAGATGGATTATGTAGTTTGGTAGATGAAAACTCACAAAGATACATTACAGGAATCCCAGAATTATGAACTGAGCTTTCAACAGGAAGAAAGAAATGATATTTAAATATCAATGGAAAAAAAAAGGAACATAGCAATAGCAACAACAACAATAAAAAAAAATTTCAGATAAAACCAAGAAATGTTTTATTATTTTATTCAATTTTTCTTCATCCTCCCTCCCTTCCTCCCTCTCTTTCTTTCTTTCTCTTTCTTCTTTTCTCTCTCTTTTTCTTTCTCTTTCTTTCTTCCTTTCTCTCTTCCTTTCTCTGTTTCCTTCCTTTCTCTGTTTCCTTCCTTTCTCTCTTTTTCTTTTTCCTTCCTTCCTTCCTTCCTTCTTTCCTTCCTTCCTTCTTTCCTTTCTTCCTTCCTTCCTTCCTTCCTTCCTTTCTTCTTTCCTTCCTTCCTTCCTTCCTTCCTTCCTTCCTTCCTTCCTTCTTCCTTCCTTCCTTCCTTCCTTCCTTCCTTCCTTCCTTCCTTCCTTTCTTCCTTCCTTCCTTCCTTCCTTCCTTCCTTCCTTCCTTCCTTTCTTCCTTCCTTCCTTCCTTCCTTCCCTCCTTGTAGTTAGTAAGGATATTTTAATGAGTTGATAAAGATAAAGAGGAGCTGTTCTTATATGTGGCTACCCTTAAATTTTTTTCTTATAAATTCCATTTAAAATTGCTGTATATAATATAAAATATTTAGGAGTCTACCTGCCAAGATAAAATCAGGAACTATATGAACACAATTACAAAACACTTTCCACACAAAGTCAGACCTAATCAGTTAGAAGAAAATCAAATACTCATGGTAGGTTAAACTAAGATAAAACTTTTCTTATACAGCATACATATGGTGGAAGTGTTGATTACATAACCTTGCAGGTAATAATATTATACATATACCATTGTGAATCCTTCTACAATAAAGCTATTCATAAATCTAGAAATGTAATAAGAAAACAAAAGACTTTTTCTCTCTCTTTCTCTCTTTCTCTGACTTTTTCTCTGTTTCTCTCTGCTTTCTCTGTCTTTTTCTCTGTTTTTGTCTCTCTCCCTTCCTCTCTCTGCTATCTCTGTCTCTGTCTCTCTCTGTGTATATGTATGTATGCATACATATGTGTATACTTTTTAATACAAATAGTTTCTTTACTAGAATGCCCTGTATAAGAATGGACTCTGCAATTACATATGATTAGAACTCATGATTTAACATTTGTTTGAGCTAATTTGTCTCTCAATATACAAGGTTATAAGGATCAAATGAAATAAAAGAAACCCAACCTGGAGTGATAGGACCTGAGGTCAAATACTGCCAGTTAAGATGCTTAAGATCCTGAATGCAAAGATCTAGAAGTAGGGGAAAAGATAGCATTGGTTTCCCCACCAATTAAACCCCCCCAGTCCTCTTTTCAACAGTAAGGTGATTTAAGGCAATTCCAATAAAATTGTGATGGAAAGAGAGAAAATTATGGAAACTGACTGTAGATCCCAGCATAGTGTTTATACCTTTTTTGTTGTTTGCTTTTTTTTTTTTTTTTCCCTTATGATCTGATTTTGCTTGTGCAACATGATGGAAATATGTTTAGAAGAATTGCACATGTTTAACTGATATCGGATTGCTTGCTATCTGGGGAAGGGGAAAGAGGAGGAAAGAGGAAGAAAAATGTGGAACACAGAGTTTTGCAAAGATGAATATTGAAAACTATCTTTGCTTGTATTTGGAAAAATAAATAGCTATTTAAAAAATCCATTTTTTTTACTTCATATTCCTTGGCTTCAGCTTCTTTAATCTATACAATTAGAGTTTGGGGCTAAACTGCAAGTTTCTTTTCTGTGCTACATTTTTATTTTTAAAGTCAGTTAATCTATAAACATTTATTAAGTGACTCTTATGTGCCACATACTCTGCTAAACAAGAAAAGGCAAGAGAGACAGCCCTGCCCTCAGAGAAGTAATAATCTAATGGACTTATATATAAAGGTCAGTTATTTTAAAGCTACCAAGCAGAATCACAAGTCTTAGATTGCTAATTGAACTATATATAAATATAACTGTACTGAATATATATATACATACATACATACATATATATATATGTATATATATATATACATAAATTTTCTGTTCTGAATGCAACAGTCAATAAATTTCATTATACAAAGAACAAAGTAAAAATTATATCAGAATCTGTGAACTTATAAACAGTTTTTAAAGTATATATTAAATTTGCCAAGGAAGTAAATGAGCTATGCATTTTAAAGGTTTCATTGATGCCTTTTTTTATCCCCAGATGACTTTCTTGTCACTACCTATTAACTCATTCCTCCAATAGAAACTTCCTATCCTTTACAATAAGTTTTTTGCTGTGGTGATAGTTTTTTTGGTTGTTGCAACAAATTTGTCATTTTTCAGTCATCTCCAGCTTTTCATGAGCTTATTTGGGGTTTTCTTCTCAAAGAAATTGGAGCGGTTTGCCATTTCTTTCTCCAGCTCATTTTACAGATGAGGGAACTGCAGCAAATAGGATGGAGTGACTTGCCCAAGGTTCCATAGTTAGTAAGTGTCTGAGGCCAGAAGGTGGATCTTCCTGACTTCAAGCTGTAAACTCTATCCACTCTACCACCTAAGTACTCTTGTAACAAGTTATACTCAAGCAAAACAAATCAACATACTATCCATCTTTGAAAAAGTATGCCTCATTGTACCCCTCTAGTTAGGGGCAAAGATGTCTCTGTCAAGTGGAAAGAAGTATATAAAATCGTATATTTATAAGAAAAACTGTAATCATTTATTTTTATTTCTAATACCATCTTTAAGAATGTTGATCTTGAAATTAATGAAATAGAAAAATACCTACCTACATAGAAACTGTTTCATTAATCAAAGTTAGATAGTTTCTTCAAAGAGTCAATCTTCTAAATTGTTTCAGCAATTAGGGCAAACATTTTGCCAAAAAATCATAGAACAGGAGAAACTGAGCAATATTTTAAATTAGTTGAAATTTTATCTGGAGAATCTTACTAAACAACTATCTTTGTTAATTCTCTTTAGGTTTATACTTGAGTGACATAAGTTCTAATTTTGGTTACAGTGAGCCATTTCCATAACAAGAAATGATATTAGAAAGAAATAGAACATAACCCTAGTATAACCATAGTCCTGGAGGCAGGACATGATGGTGTTTACAGTGAATACATATTTAAACTTATCTTGGAATTAGAAGGAACAGCAGACCATTCATGAAGTTCAACCCCAAATGAAATTATTACAGTTGAGAAGACTATTGAGGAAATAGATCTAAACTTGCATATTTAGCTAGGGGTAAAGTAGATAGCAGAATCCAGGCCTCCTAGCTCCTGGTCCAGTGATCTTTCCACCACATCACATATTTTTACTAGAGATTTTCTTTATTTTTCATTTTTCATCATATAACTGATATGTGCTGGCAGGTGCTGAAGTGATGAACTTTGCCTACAAAAGTCAGACGTATTGCATAAAAGGAATGTTAAAAACGAGACATCATATCAAGTGACATCCAATTGCATGGTCTGTATTGCACATGTCCCTAGGCAATCACATAGCTATTTGTTATATACTTTGCATACTTTATGAGCAAATTATTCACCCTACCCCTTTTATAGGTTGGTGTATAGAGGATTTAGCTTTATCCACAAATAGAAATGGCAATACAGAACTCAATTCATGTTCACATCCTGCTTTATAAATGCAATTTCAATCATATTGTTTACCAAGTTTCCTCCTGGATAGAAAATTCCATTTTTTGAAAAGCTCTATTTTTGTCTGCCTTAGATATTTTGGGATTTGATTTCTAATTATATTGATCAATCACATGTTTGATATCTGTTGCAAGAATTTTACAACATGTAAACTGTTAACATGAAACATGTGTGCATTGCCTAAATAGAAAGATAGATGGATATTATTTAATAGATAAATGGATAGACAGATAAAAAGATAATGATGATGATGCTAGAGAGATTAGATAGTATTGTTATCTATTTGAAAATTAGCCTGCCTGAAGACTAATATTTCCTATATAAATAAATATTTTAAAGACCATACCACAAAAGGCATTCACTTTTATGCCAAACTGGTATGTGATATCAGAATTACATTTACCCTGTTGGGTCCTGTCAACTTAGAATAGATTCAGGTATAGGTCTATGAATGATGTGTATCTGGAGTGTAGCACAATGTATCTAGAGAGTCTTTTATTTCACAACTATCATTAATCCTCTTTATCTTTACATTTGAGTGACATTAGTTTTGACACAAAAAGCTACTTCTACAACAAAACATGATAATAGAAAGAAACCATTCAGCTCAGCTGAGCTTAGAGAAGCTGATGATCAGAAGGTTGATCACCTGGTGACTAATTTGGTTGCTGAGCAACTCAACAATCCCTGTCTAATAAAGCAGAGAGAGATTGTAATCTTCATCAATGGAAAATCTGCTGGCAGTGCTTAAGTTTCAGTTTCTTGCTTGATTGAAGTGTGAGCATATTGCTTGATATACAAAGTAGCAAATACCTTTGTTATGCTATCAAACTCATGCAGGAAGAAAATGGAAGTCAGAAATTCTGAAGAAACATAAGGATCCTCAGAATATAGTGATGATGTCAGCAAAAGTAAGGCTAGAGCCTGTCCATGTTTGTTTTATACAATAGAAGAGCAAAAAATAAACTGAGAAGAAACATGAACATAGTATAGGAACCAAGAATGCAATTATTTCACTGCATCTATTCATCTTGTTGTGAAGCCTAAATAAATTTTATCACTTAAAAACATCAGATGAAATGATTTATTTAGTATTTAAATGCTATATTAAAAATACCAAAGTATTACAAAGATGGCTATTAGATATGGATGAAAAAAACCCGAATATTTCTAACATTTGATTGGTGTAAGTTGTCCAAGTTTTATTTTCAACTTAAGTAAAAATGAACACATTATAATGCAAAGTCTGTTCATTTTGCATTTTGCATTTCCTCAAATTTTTCCAATATGCACTAGTGTAAGTACCAGATTTATTTTTTCTCTCTTTACTTTCTCTGGATTTTCAGCTTCCCTACTATTGTTTATCTATGATTCATTTGTCTAAGCTTCCTTTCCTCTTTTCCGGAGTTTTCCACCTGGGAGCCAAATATGAAGTCTTCTGTTCAATGCAGCTGTTCCAGGCTAAAGAGGATACATTTCCTTTCTTTGTACGTTTTTATAAGCCATCATCTTTTTTACTTTGCCTTTTGAGTTTCTACTGAATTAGGTGAATCAGTATCATTTCAAACAACACTTCCTTTTTTCAGGAACAGAATTTGTCACATTATTTGATGAATTCTGATGCTTTATGGCACAGAATAGAGACAGGGATAAATAATATATGATTTTAGGCCACTATTTAATTTGCATTACTGTCTCCAACCCCAGCAGTTATTTAATACTTAAGTTATATTGTGGAATTTTCAGTTGAATTATAGAGTATTAGATAAGGAATATTTGATATTTGACTCCCTTATTTTTTCATGAAAAAAATTAACATAAACTTTCTTATATATTTGATGTTTTTCTTCTCATTAAATATATTTTTCTGGAGGCCATAAAAAGCTTGTTCTTTAATCCCAATTTGGGCTCATTGAAAAGTGTTAAATATCCAGTTATGATCCATGTAATAATTTTTAGGTATACTAATGTTTTTGATATGATCTAGCAGAAAGGGGATATAACTGGGAGTGTTCTCTATAAAGAGTTACTTTGAACTATTTATGGCCTGGTTTCTTAGACAACATCCTTCCCCTTTCTTTAATACTGTTTTATCATTGCTTAAACATTCCTTGGGCTTAATTTTCCCATGGTTTTCATTAATCAATTTTTTTTAAAAAGTCTTATCAGCCTTCTGATAATGGTTTAACTGAAATTTAAATAAGAATAAAAAATGTGACTTGCAAACCAATATTATACTTTCCAATCAGCAGATAAATTTCATTCTTGCCATAAACGAGATTTATCTGATTGGCAAACTTAAGTCTGATAAAAACATCACAAATAATATTTTTCATCCTTATTTAAATTCTTAATTTTCAGAGCCTGTTTTTTAATATCCTATTTTATTTTCAACAAAAATTGTTTTGAGTGTCTGGTTAATTTGCACTTTAAATCCTTCTGGGGCTAGAGGAAGAGAAATGAGTGAGAGGAAGAAAACATGGGAAATGAACACTTTGTTAGCTGCAGGAGATGTGTAGAAGCTATTGCTTTTATTTCTAGCACTAATTACTGTAAATAGAAGCTGAACATATATTTAAAGACCCAGCCCTTGTTTCTAAGTCTGAATAGAAAAGCTCATTCTGCTGTGGTTGACCTCTTAAGTTAAACACTTAAACATGTATCACAGTTTTCTTCCTGTTTTTTGAGCACATTTTAGATTTAAAGGGGCAGCTGGCAAAGATTGCATTTTCAAATTGTTACTCTCAACCAATACCAAGCATTGGTATTTCTACTAGGAGTAATGTCACTAGTTCTGCAGTCATTGTTAGCAAGGACAGGAAACCACTGAAAGGGAATTCTTATTGTAAAACTTTTCCTTAATTTCAGTCAACAGGCTCTTAAGAAGTATATCAAGTGTTTTTGATGCTTTTGTGAGATTAATTTCATGATTACTTGGGCATGTCATGGCCAAGAAAAGGTGGGTGAATTTCATCTGAAGTATTTTATCAGTAGCATTGAGGATGGAAATGTGCTTTTTTCAAAGATGCTGTGATATATCTCCTTTACTAATGGGGTATTATTAAAATAAGTTATGACCACTGTGCAAATAAGATATATGAAAAAAATCTTTGCAAAACTTAAATTGATTTCAAAATGGTATTACTATTGAAGAAAGGCCTAAACATATGCTACTTTGGAGACAATGATCCTCCAAAATCTAAAACCCCAGTTGCTACTCACAAGAGGCATACAGATTACTCTTATGATAACCTCATATTAAGATGTAAGTCTTTAACTTAACTATCACTCAATTTGATTTTACCCATCTGAGCTTTGATTCAAATAAAAAAGTTTTATACTTTTTTAAGATAAGATGCAAGTATCTGTATCTTTTATGATGACAATATTGTTGAATATTGTATATAACATAATACTATATAACAGTATTAAAATTATATAATATATGATTTAAAAATTTAAAAATATTCCATTAAAATCATAGTGAAAGTAATGTTTAGAATTTAAAACAGGTTTTATCTTAGATCTATAATTAGAGAGAAATTTAAAAATCATTTTTTTGCATAAGCTGAATAGAGATTTGTGAAAGAACTTATTCCATATATTTTATTAGTTCATTAAATAGGAATTCTGTAAATGAATGTAAATTTAATTACTATTAAATTCAACTTTCCAAAGGTTTTTATAAAAAATTCTTAAGCATTTGTATACCTTACATAGTTTTCATCTTCTCTTTCTATATATAGACCTATGATTATGATCTTAATGAATACTACGTGAAGTGTCTAGATGTCAAGATTTGAATAAAATTCTTATTTTTTTCAACATTCACTACTTAACTGTTCCTTAGATTATTGCTCAGCATCTTACTGTCATCTATAGTATACCAAATGTTCTCATCTGGAGAGATTACAAATACTACTTGTCACCATTTGGTTGCCTTATTTGTTCAATTAGGTATCCCTTCCATGAAAATCAGTGAGTGCTTCCTGAAGTGCTACATTGACCACCCCCTATTGAGTCAAGTCCATTCCTTTGGCTAGATTTTTTTTACATAGTTTTAAAGTTCAAAGAATCTAGAAAGGATCATACATGAAGCTTTATCAACAATTTATGGTTCATTTGCTTAGCACACAGTGCCATGTACATTGTGTTTAATAAATATTTGTCAATTCCTTGGATAGGTAAATTTTTCAGATTCTTTCCTAGAAGCAAGCTTTGTTAAGAGAATGAAGAGAGCAGGAGGGCCCTGGGATCTGAGCAGGAGGAGCAAAGGGCACCAAAAAAGTGTGCAGGGAAATGGAAGGTACAGAAAGTTACTAGAAAATTCTTCTGAGGGATGATTTTGAATTTGTGATTTTCTCACTAAACCTGGAAAATGATGATAATCACTATAATAAAAGATTTTAGATTTCTCTCCCCAAACTAGATATTATTTGTCCCTATAATTTCCTGGATCCTAATATTATATGTTTACTATATTTGGGGGTGGGTGGGAAAAATAAGAACATTTTAATGAACATGTCTTCCTTTGTACAGGTTAATAATATATTGAATTAAGATGAGAAATTTTTTAAAATTAGAAATTGTACATTATTGAGTGAGCTGGATTATGAGAGGCATTTGGAGGTTATCTTCAAGGAAAAACCTCAATGAGAACACCAGTATGTTTTTGGCCCACACCTCAAGTGGTCAGAGTGTCAATAATACATGAAATCCACATTTGAATCCCAAGCCTGCTTTCTTATAATCCTGTCCCTACTTCTTGTTGCTATTCTTAATGTAAGTGGAATAAGAGAGTACAAAATTCTCTTTGTTTATAGCATTCACTCAGTCTCATAATATCCAAATACAAGAATACTAGTACATTTCATGTTAATTGAATTCAGTTTGGTGTTCTAATCGATCAAGATCTGGTTGGATCCTGACACTCTCATCCAGTGTATTAGCTGTCTTTCCCACTGTAGAGGTCATCACCAAGGGGGACAAACTCCCCTCTTCCAAAAATAACAAAATATGTCACAATATTTTAATTAGAAAAGAGAAGAAAAAGAACCAAAATTTAATTTTTTTTTTTTTAGCTTTGGACATTGTAGGCCTCTTCTAATTTGCTTGTTTCTCTGAATGCAGATAGTATCTTTTTTCTTAGATCCTTTGTAATTAATAATGGGTAAAATGCCTAAGAATTGTTCTTTAAATGATATCGCTGTTACTGTATACCATATTTTCTTGATTCTGTTCATTATGCTCTTTATTACTTTGAACAAACCTACCCATATTTTTCTTAGGTCATCAAGCTCATTTTTTATAGCACAGTGGTATTCCATCTTGGTCATATACCACAATTTGTTCAGCCATTCCTCAGTTAGTAGAAATAAATAAATTATTTGGAATAATAGCCAAAAAAAGTATTTCCTACCAAACTGCTATTGTGAAACAAACATGATACTGATACCTAAATCAGGAAAAGTAAAAACAGAGAAAGAAAATTATTGACCAATTTTTGTTCGTGAATATGGATGTTAAAATCCTAAGTATAATACTAACTAAAAGATTGCAACAATATATTACGAAGAATACATTTTAAACAAATGATACTAGGAATGCAGGGGTTTGTAGCAATAATAAAAGTAACAAAATCATAAGACTATGTCAATAGATGCAGAAAAAGGTTTTGATAAAGTGCCACACTCATTTCTATTAAAAATATTTGAAAGTTTAGGTATAAATGGATTTTCCCTTAAATTGATAAA
The DNA here is from genome assembly GCF_016432865.1 of Antechinus flavipes. Classification (NCBI taxonomy): domain Eukaryota; kingdom Metazoa; phylum Chordata; class Mammalia; order Dasyuromorphia; family Dasyuridae; genus Antechinus; species Antechinus flavipes. The sequence goes on along the minus strand of NC_067398.1, from coordinate 264,801,221 downwards.
AAGCATTTACCTAATACCATCAACTAGCATTATTTGTAACAGAGATAAGCTAGAAGCCTTCCTAGTAAGATCAGGTGTGAAACAAGAATGCCCACTGACTCCAATATTATGCATTATTATTTTGGATATCTTGACAGTAATAATAAGAGAAGAAAAAGAAGCAAAAGGAATCAGAATAGGAAATGACATAATACCACTTTTTCTTTTTGTAGATGATATGATGATATACAATCCCAAAGTAGAAATTATTAAAAATTTAAGCAAAGTAGCAGGATATAAAGTAAATCCACATAAATTATCAGTATTCCTATATATCTTATATATCAAAAAACAGAACCCTGCAAGAAGAGATAGTAAGCGATACCTAGAAATTGTACATTTAACATGTATTGGATTGCTTGCTGTTGGGGGGGAAGGGAGAGAGAAAAATTTGGAACACAAGGTTTTCCAAGGGTGAATGTTGAAAACTCTCTTTGCATATATCTTGAAAAAAAAAAAAACTATTATTAAAAAATAAATGTACATACAAACAAAAAACAAAACAGAATAAATCTCATAAGCATAAAAAACCTGGGAACCTGGGAACTAAATGAACAAAATTATAAAAAAATGGTTTTTTATACAAATAAAATCAGGTTTAGATAATTGGAGATATTTGGTGAGTAGGTAGGGCCAATTTAATAAAAATGATGAGGTAAGCTAATTTATATATTCAATGCCATCCTAAATTACCATAAAATTATTCTACTGAATTAAAAAAATGATAAAAAAATTTATTTGGAAGAAAAAAAGTTATATATTATATATTACATATACATCTCAAAAGAACTAATAAAAATGTAAACATGTAAATAAAAAACTTTAAAAAAAAGGTATCAGATTACCAAAACTATCTGGTACTGGCTAAGAAGAGAAATGAATAAGTGTCAAAGAGTAAACATATAGTTTACAATAGGAAATGATTATAGTAACCTTGTGTTTGACAAATGTAAAAAACTTAAGTTTTTGGAATAAGAGTTCATTTCTTGGCAAATAAAAATTGTGGGGAAAACTGGACAACAGTCTAGAAAAAATTGGATATAGACCAATATATTAAGCCATTTACCAAGATAAAGTTCAAATGGATAGATGAACTAGATATAATGAGAAATATTACAAGAAAATTTGAAGAACATGGAACATATTACCTATCAGATTTGTATGAGGTATTCTGGATCATTTCTATTACATTAAATTAAAAAAGGTTTTGTACAAATAAAACAAATGTAGTCAAGATCAGTAGGAAAGCAGAAAATAGAAGGGAGGAAATTTATGGACAGTTTCTCAGATAAAGGTCTCTTATTTCAAATATATGAAGAACTTTATGAAATATGTAAAAATATGAGTTATAATTCTATTGATAAATGGTCAAAGATATATGATAAGACAGTTTTCAGATGAAAAAATCAAAACTTACAGTCATATGAAAAATTTGCTCCAAATCATTATTGATTAGAGAAATGTAAATTAAAACAATCTTGAGCTATCATTTTACACTGTCAGAAGACTAAAATGATTGAAGGGAAAAGAACAATTGTTGGAGGGGATGTGGAAAAATTAGGACACTAATTCACTCTTAGTGGAAGTGTAAACTGATTTAACCATTTTGGAGAGCAATTTAGAATCATGCCCAAAGAGTAAACTGCCTGTATTCTTTGATCCAGCAATACCACTACTGTCTGTTTTCAAAGATGATAAAGGAAAAAGGAAAAGAACTTACATATTCTAAAATATTTACAGCAGCTTTCATTGTGATAGCAAAAAACTGGAAATTGGGGGATGATCACTAAAAAGAGTTGGTTTTTGTTTTGTGTCTGACTCTTTGTAACCATATGTAAGGTTGTTTTGGCAAATATACTTTGCCATTTCTTTCACCAGCTCATTTTAGAGATGAGGAAACGAGAAAGGTTAAGTGGCTTGCTCAGGGTCACACAGCTAGTAAGTATCTGAGGCTAGATTTAAACTCAGGTCTTGCTGACTCCAAACATGGTGCTTTATCCACTGTGCTATTAGTTGCCTCAATTTTAAAATGCCTAACTTGCTAGAACAAAAAAAATTACTTCCTTCTTCATTACTAGAGATAGGCACTGTACCTATAATTTCACTGCTATAGGAAACGTGTTGGTACCTGCTCTGCAATTTACAGTTTTAGAAAAGTTATTGTGGAAAATGATTAATTTTGACCTCTTTTATTTAGATTCATTGTTGGTATTATTCAGTTGAATTTGATTCCATAGGGACAGTGATTATTACTGTTGTACCTGTCTACTGATATACAGTTAGTCAATTTAGTGAATCTACCAGTGTCTGATGAATAAATTACCAACCTCATGTGGTGGGGGGTAACTCAATAGCATATAAATTCCCCTAGTTATTTTTTATTACATCTCTACCCTTATTATCTCTTCATTAAGATAATGGTCCTAAATACTGGCCCTTGGACAACAGATTCTATGACTACTTAACCAGTAGATGACCCTATCTTCAGATTGCAGGAACTGCCTGCAAATCTGTTCCCCAATGTATTATGGGACCAATCAGCTTTGCCATCATCTCAAACTATCAGCTCTGCCCATATTCGGATATACTCTACCAACTAATCTGTACAAGCATAAGCTGAAGTTTATCCTGAAAGATCAAAATATAGGTCTGTCAACCAATGAGACTATGTGTTTTACTTTGCCTCTTCTGTATTATCTGGGTAGTAAGCATTATAAACTAAGACTTTTTGAAAAAGGAACATCTCAGATTCACTTCATTAAAGAGGCCATGGAACTTTTAATAAAATGCTATTATTTCAGAGTTTTGCATCAGCTTTTTTTTATTGCAGATTGGATAATTTTGTACCCCATGCTACCTAGACTACTGAGATGTTGAGAGAGATTTCTTCAAGGTCACACAATCAGGAGAGAAAAAACTATCCAGATTTTAATTCTCTTTGTGATCAGCTCTCTTATGAACTGCACAACATTGTCTTTCATCTTTGGCCCATCTATTATAATTCAAATACATTGAGATCATGACTCATTACTAAAAATTAAATCAGAACTTCAATGTGAAAACAAGGAAATAAAAGCTTCTAAAGAGATAGAAAAGGATCCTGATCTATATTAGGAAGTTGAATGGTAGAAAAATATGACAGGAAAAAAAGAAGAATCATTAGATACTTGGAGCTAAAAAACAAATATTTGACTTCATTATAAAGTCTGTACATCTTGCAGAAAGAGACAATTAAGATGGTCAATTATTGAGGATTAATGATATATGTTTGAAAAAACTTTAGTGAATTTTTAATAATGAGTTAATGGGTAGGGAACAAATGGAAACTAAATAAAATCTTATGTAACCCTTTTTAGGTTCGTTGTGAACCTGAGATCCAAGAATTGCGCCAGTGGCAGAAGCAACTGAGGGAAGATAATCATATTCGTCAGAGAGTAAAAGAATTCTGGGCTAAACAAGAAAAAAAAGGTCAGTCCTTATCTGATTCAGAATCTAGTTGTTTATTCTCAAACAATAGTATCATCAGTCTGCCCCAAGAGAGTTTTTTTTTCTTTCTGGAATTCAAAGGGTCATTCATACAACATTAATCTTCTTGGACCTCAAATGTTCCAACTTAGAAATGACTAAATGTGAATCCAACTATGAAAAGATTTAAGTGATGAGTTACAATTAATCTGGGAATTTTTCCACTCAGAGATGAATCCATGTTTGTGTTAGGCTGACATCTTTTGCTCTTTCCAATTGTGACTTTTACGGACAGTGAGATAAGCATCCTATCATTTAGCACAGATAGTATACAATTTAACTTGATAAGTTGTTTTTTTATGAATTGTTGCCCTAATCCCAAATCTGAGCCCCTAAAAATCACAAAAAGAAACTTTAAAATAAAATGAATGTATATAGAAAATATATTCTGGCTTTTTTATGAAAAGAAGTCTCTTCCAATTCCCAGGATGGACAAGCAGATTTTTATTTGATAATATGAAATAGAAAATATCTGTTAAAAATTATAGACTATTAGAGTTGAAAGGGACCTTAGAAAATATCCATTTTTAGAAAAGAAGATATATAAAATAGTTAAATGTTAATTTTTTGGTTAAATGTTAAATTAATGGGTTAAAACTAAAAAACTAGTGAATAGTTAAGATAATGTTTTTAGTAACTATGTGGATAAGCAAAATACAAAAATATTGAATCTTTAAATAAATTAAAAATGCCACACCTTGCTCTATTCACATCATCAAAGAAATACTTGTGAAGTTCTATCTGCATTTTGGTAACTAGATTTTACAGATAGCCATTTTCAGTACTGGCAGAGAATAAAGTATTCTGGATGGGATAATTTTCCAGACAACTGAAGCATATGCTTTTTAACAACCAACATTTTAATTGCTTTTGCCTTTAGCCTTTTAAAAAAATACATCTCTGGGTCATCATTATGAATATAAATTATATTCTGTTTAATGTAGTGGTATCATTAGAGATTTTTAAAGTGTGACAACACTTGCCCTCCAGTCCTGTGTTACTTTTCCTGTTCCCCACCCTCTTTTAGATATCACTTAAGAGTGGCTCAACAATCACTTCTACCAAGGTTTTGTTCCCCTAGAACTTAAGAGATGTAGATCATCTGGACCATATGACTTGATTTCATCAAGGGTAGCTAGCTGCTTCCTTACTATCTTCTAATTTGTAATGGCTTTTTAACAATTAAGCTTTTTTTTTTGTTGTTTTGTCCTTCTCAATCCAAAGGCCATTCATTCTCCTAGACCAAGAAAACAGAAACAAAACAAAAATTGAAGTGTTACATCTTCTCCCTATTTTTGATTATCACTATTCTGTCCACACTATGTGAGAGTTTTATCCCTTCTTTGTTCCTCCTTATTTTTTCAATATAAATTTTTGTGGGGGGGATGGAATAACTTGCTCAGGATCACACAGCTAATACAGTCTCCTAATTCTGGGACTGGTGCTTAATCACTGTACCACCTAACTGCCCCATTGAGAGAGATTTTTGAAAAAATATTTTTTTATGTCTGGATTTCCTGGCTAACCTTACTCTGCTCTTTAGCCCTTCAATCACTCTCCTGTTAGTCCTGTGCTGTCCTGTTATCTTCATCCTCTATTACAGGTCCTTATTTTTATCCTCTCTCTCTCTCTGGCCTTTAAAATTCTAATTTGGTTAGGTAATGCTCTGGGCATCTACATTGGTCTCTTTAGGCTACTCTCTTTTTCCTTTTCACTGAATTATTTCCTTTTTTTGTTTTTGGAATTTCATTGTGGAGATCTGGGCTCTCTTCCTGGCCTGACTTCCCCTATAGAATTTTAGTCTATGTAATTCTACTCATTCCCAATTTGAGCTATTCAAAATTTGCTTTCCCTAAATCTAAGGTTTGTATCAGACTACTTTTGGCTTTACTTCTCTATCACAAACTCTAATAGGGAGCTGTCACTTTCCCCAAGATTCCTGTCATTTCCCAGCAACCAGTTCCTTCCTATTAGAGAAAATCACATCTAAAATAGATTATTCCCTGGTTGGTTCCTTTGCCATTTGAGAAATATAATTATCATTAATATATTCAATAAGTTATTAACTGCTTTGCTTTTTGAAGAGAAAAGTATCCAAAATATATTTGGATAATTGAAATTTTATTTTCTTTTATTATCATGTGTTATACCTTGTTTTACAAATCCCTGATTCATGTCTTCTTTCAGTCCTGGTTGTTATTATGCTATATGCCAATGACAAAAATATTTTTGTTTCTTCTTCTATTACTATTCATCAAAATGCTCCCCACTATGCTTTATCCACTAGGTACTGGATTTCCTCATATGATTATAGTTTCCTGTCTACTCTCTACCATCTTAACTCCACCCATGACTATAGTTTCTTTGTGTGTGTGTGTGTGTGTGTGTTGTATTCTTTTTTTTTAATTTAAATTTAAATTTTTTACATAACTTTTTATTGACAGAATCCATGCCAGGGTAATTTTTTACAGCATTATCCCTTGCACTCACTTCTGTTCCGATTTTCCCCCTTCCTCCCTCCACCCCCTCCCCCAGATGGCAAGCAGTCCTTTACATGTTAAATAGGTTACAGTCTATCCTAGATACAATATATGTGTGCAGAACCGAACAGTTCTCTTGTTGCACAGGGAGAATTGGATTCAGAAGGTATAAATAACCCGGGAAGAAAAACAAAAATGAAAGCAGTTTATATTCATTTCCCAGTGTCCTTTCTTTGGGTGTAGCTGCTTCTGTCCATCCTTGATCAATTGAAACTGAATTAGCTCTCTTTATCGAAGAGATCCACTTCCATCAGAATATATCCTCATACAGTATCATTGTTGAGGTATATAATGATCACCTGGTTCAGCATCAGTTCATGTAAGTCTCGCCAATCTTCTCTGTATTGATTCTGCTGGTCATTTCTTACAGAACAATAATATTCCATAATATTCATATACCACATTTTACTCAATCATTCTCCAATTGATGGGCATCCTTTCATTTTCCAGTTTCTAGCTACTACACACAGAGCTGCCACAAACATTTTGGCACATACAGGTCTCTTTGCCTTCTTTAGTATCTCCTTGGGTTATTATAAGCCCAGTAGAAACACTGCTGGATCAAAGGGTATACACAGTTTGATAACTTTTTGAGCATAGTTCCAAATTACTCTCCAGAATGGCTGGATGTGTTCACAATTCCACCAACAATGTATCAGTGTCCCTGTTTTCCCACATCCCCTCCAACATTCCTCATTATCTTTCCCTGTCATTCTAGCCAATCTGACAGGTGTGTAGTGGTATCTCAGAGTTATCTTAATTTGCATTTCTCTGATTAATAATGATTTGGAGCATATTTTCATATGTCTATAAATAGTTTTAATTTCTTCATCTGAGAATTGTCTGTTCATATCCTTTGAATGACTATAGTTTCTTAATAGAAAATGCTATTCTCCTTTATCTGTCCTGTTCATTTTGAATAAATTATATCTGTTATGGGCCAGAACTTGAAACAAGGTACTCAGTGTAATTGAGGAGACAATGGTTATCTAGTTTAGCATGGTTCGGTATGATTGATTTAATCTTACAACAAATAATGGTTTCCTAGTGATATAATGATTGGTTTATACTCAGTGTGGAGCATATAAGCTGGGACTCAGAGCCAGAACTTGAAACATATATCTGTTTCTCAGTCAGCCATGGAATGTCACCCCACCAAAACTCAGTGATACCTTTGAGGTAAAATTCAGACTGCACTCAGCAGGACCTGTAGTTAGGGTTGTGGTGGTAAATGTTTACTAACTAGCTCTCTATGAAGTATTCATCACACATCTTTAGGTTTTTGTTGTTGTTCAGTCATTTTTAGGTCATGTCTGACTCTTTGTGATATCATTTAGAATTTTCTTGGCAGAGATACTGGAGTGGTTTGCTATTTCTTTCTCCAGTTCATTTTCCAAATGAGGAAATGCAGGCAAATAGAATTAAGTGATGTACCCACAATCACAAAGCTAGTAACTTTCTGAAGCCAGATTTTAACTCAGGTCTGTACCATCTAGTTTCCTAACTTGCCCTACTCCTCTAATTCTTAGTACAGTAGACAGAGGGTCTCAATTTTCTCATCTGTAAAATGTATTGGAGAAGGAAATGACATATCACTCCAGTATCAGTGGTTCAAAAATACAAATCCCTTTGTTATTATACCGTGTTTTCATACCACTAATTGCCCAAAGATCCTTCCACAAAAAGCATTATGAGATATCATTATGAGATGAGATTCCCACAGCATTCAATATTGCTTGTGGCAAATCAATAACTTCAGTCTGAGTGAGAACAAAGATAGGAAGTAAATAGGTAATCTCTAGCCATCTGTTTTTTTTCCTTCATTCTTGTCTTTCAGTTCTTAGCACATAGTAGGTGCTTAATAAATGTTTGCTGATCACTTAGCATCAAAAGCAAGGCAATATACTAGAAGTTTAGAGAGGAGGAGGAAAAGTTATGAAGATGTCAAGAAGGGAGATGGAAGCTCGAAACTGGGCAATATGAGATTTGTGCCTAAGGAGATTCCAGGTTTGGAATTCAGTATTCTTATAAGGAGGAAGTAGGGATGAAGGGATGGCGTAGAGATGACCCAGAAGTACAAAACACTGTGTGACCTAGTTTCTTTACAAAGTAGGCATTTATGTGTATCTAGAGCTACAATGAGTGCTGGGTGACTTGAATGGAAGTCATTACATCTCTTGGATCTTGTTTTCCTCACTTATAAAATAGGGAATTGGACTCAATGACCTTTAAAAGACTTTCCAGCTCTGATGTTTCATGATCCTTTTTTTATCCACTGATGATTTCTTTGTACAGATCTCTTTTCTGTGGAACAGTTGAACTTCTCTGTTTCAAATATGAAAATAATACCTTAACATTTGAAATGCCAAAGAAAATGCTACTAATTATCATTTTTTATCTTATTAAATAATATATAACATGTATATTGTTTACATAGCTTATATGTTTTATAATACCTTCTTTTCACTCATAACAAAAATAATGACTCTGAACACTGAACCAGGCCTAAAGAATAAAGTCATCTTTTTTCATAGCATCTACAAACTGTAACCTATAGTTTTCTTATATCTTGAACTGGTCTGTTTTTTCCAGGATTTTTGTAAAGCTATTCCCTGATAGCTCCTCCCTCCCTCCCTTCCACTTTTCCTTCTTTTCTTTCTTCTTGCTTTCCTTCCTTCCTCCCTCCCCTTTCTTTTCCTCCCTCTCTCCTTCTGTTCTTCCCTCCCTCTTTCCATCCCTCTGTCTCTCCCTCTGTCCCTCTTTTCTTCCTTCCTTCTTTCCTTCCTTCCTTCTTCCTTTCCTTTTTTCCCTCCCTTCTTTCCTTCCTTCTTTCCCTCTTTTTCCTTCTTCCTTCCTCCCTCCCTCCCTCCCTTTCTCCCTTTCTTTCTCCCTTCCTCTCTCCCTTTCTTCCTTTTTTCCTTCTTCCCTTTCTCCCTCTCTCATTTCCTTCCTTCCTGCCTTCCTGTCTTGATTCTTGACATTGGGTAAAGCTTCTTGGTCTATCACACTTAGTCTAAAAGTAAAGAGGACTCAATCAAAAGATAGAAAATTCTTCTATTAAGTATATTCCCAGCCAAATTTGAGGTTAATTAGGAAGGAGACTTATGGGAAGTTTATGTAATTGTTAACTAGAAGAGATGAAAGCCTTTATACTAGGAAGGAGTGCTCACTAGAGACTAGAATACTCCTTTGGCTTCTCTGTGGAGAGACCACAGCTGCCTGGTCTTGCCAGAGAGTACTCCCCCGCCCCTCTCTCCCCTTCCTTCCCTGGTTCCCCATTACTTTGTGATCTGCATTGATTAGAGCTATTTTAGACCTGTGCCAAAATTGTGATTAGGAGAATAAAACTGCTGTCCACCAAGTCAAAGCTGAAATCCTTAAATGTTTTGTTGTTTTTTTCCTCTCAAGTAGCACTGGACTAAATCATTATGTTAAATACATACGTTTGTAGAATTGTTCTTCATTTTAAACATCATGAATCTGCAAGGTCTTGACAAGAAATCCTTTAGCTAAGGTGACACTGCGATTAGACTCAAGATTTGTGACAGAGACATCTGAAAATAATTGTTAATTCTGTAGCTAGATGGAGAATATACTAACAATAATTAGTGAAGGGATTCTAAATTAAAATTATTTTTACATCACATTTCTCTTTAAATATTTTTGTTCAAACAGCACACGGAATGAAAACGTCTTAAAGGAAAATGCTCAAATTAAAAGAAACCATTAGATGAAATACAGTGTTATTTGTGGATATTTGTAGATATTTATGGTGTAGAAAAAATAATTAAATCCTTTTCCCCCAGAAGTATTGCTGTACATAGAAAGCCTGAGTAAGAGTATTTTTAGCAGTTGTAGTGGAATTGTGGTATAATGTAGACGTCCTCAGATTACCCTGAGTCAGAACCTGTCCTTATAGTAATTCTTTTCAGACAGATGGTGTGAAATTGCCTTAGCTGCCTTCATTTATATACTTCATGATTTTTTGTTGTTGTTGAGGAGACCTCTGCTTCCATCTACCTAGAATGCCCTTGGTGTGTGAAACTTCCTCTCCTAATGCAGAATGGAGCCTGTTTTGTAATTTATGGTTTTAGAGCATTGCCTGGGGAACAGAGATCACAGAACCAGTAGTTATCCTTTCCTTATTGGGGGATGGGAGAGAGGAAGGAAAGAGGGGAGGTGGAAGGAGAAATGGAAGAAAAGGGGAAAGAAGGAAGTGGGAGTCGGTGAGGGGCAAGACAACTGCCCCCACCTTCCCTCAGTATGAAAAATTCTTATAAAAATTTTTAGCTTTCCTTTTATACCAGAGAAGATCTAATTTTTTTCTTTTTCTTTTATAAGGTATTTACAATATCTTATTGTAAAATTTGGATTAAGTATCTGGTCATAGGCTTTGTGTCATTTGCTGTCTTTTATGTGAAGCTTCCACAAAACTCAACCCCCACAATTCCCATTTAATTTCTTATGCCAACCATCAAAATCTCAATGGAAAAGTCGAGGTGTCAAAGGGATAACTATATCACAGGTGAGATGTATACTGAGATTTTCTTTGTTCTTAAAACTAGTTCTCTATCCACTATGCCCTATTACTTCATATGAATTATTTAAAATACACATTTAAGCTACTAAAGCTTAAAACTGTAATAGGACTTTTGGGACATCCTGTATTAATACTTTATATTATTTCTAAATGATTGTAGTAACAATCACAGCCAGCCATCTGCTTGAAAAGATGCTTCAAGTTGCCCTTTGTACTTCAGTTGGTTGTTTAAAATCTCAGTGACACAGCAGTTTTCCAATGAATGATATAGTTAAGTACCCATGTTTTATGTAAAGAATGGTATGAAGGAGTATTGAGGAAGTGATAAAGAAACCATTTTGATCACATAATTAGTTCATTATATATGTTTTGTTCTTACTATTTATGTGTTCCTGTGATATCAGAGCTTACTTTTTTTTTTAGTGTTTTACATATTTTAATGCATTTACCATAGTTGTTTGAAAGCGAAGCTTGAACTGATAGATACATTAGTGCTGTAGAAGATAAAATTCTTAAAACAAAAAAAATTCAAAGAAATGATTTCCCACTCCATCCTCATCCCATTCCCACCCAAACAAGTAAATAAATGAACCTTAACTCATTCTACTGCTTTTACTAACAGTTTAAGGTTGTCTTTTAATTTGGATATCCAACAGTTGCACTACATATGTTTTAGCTTTCTGATACCTTCAGAATTTAGATTCATTTGTACTTCTTATATTATTAATATACATATATTAACAACATTTATATGAAATAATGAATAGAGAAATATGATTGGAGTTCTTGGATTTGCAGCCACATTGTGCAGCTGACACAGTATTGGTTATGAGGTTGTACAATTGGAAACCTAACCCAATTGATCAAGAAGCTGCAACTTCTGGTCTTACATTTTTTTCATGTCAGCCTCCAAACTTTTGAAATTCCAGATCCTTGTGAGCCATAGGAAGCCAGCCAGACACTACTGTGGAAGTTCTCTAGATCAGAGAGCTGTTGCTGTGTGGGACAGTGATCCTACCCAAAATGAAATCAGATACTCTCAATGTAAAAAGCAAAAAAAATTAATTTATTAAGATCTCTAGAGAAAGGGCAACTCCCAACAGAGAGGAGGGCAAAGCACAAACTGCAAAACACAACTTTATATAGAACCTAACATGGAAGCTCCCACCACCTCTGACCTTTTCTTGGCTAGGGGACTCCAGGCTTACATCCTAATTTAAATATCTACTCCAAAAACAAAGACTACCAGTCAATAACACACTCTTTACAATTTTAAAAAAATTAAATGTTAAATATTAAGTGTTTAAGTGATAAATGCTAATGAAAAGGTAAGGAGGGGACAGGAGGGAAATAATTGAACACTTGTGGCTTTTAACTAACACTCAACTTGTTATTGCAAAGTCTCAGGTCACAATTAGGGCTTGGGTCAAGGCCATATTCTTGTGATAGGTCTTCCCTCAGTTCATTGTTATTATTATTGTTGTTATTTTTGTTTGTCCTTCCTTTTCAGAGGAGGTGGTGCCCTGACATACAAGTGAAGTGGACTTAAATGAGATAGAGCTGTACAAGCTCACCTGCCTCACTTTACTCCAGAGCCATCTGGGTCCAATGGCCAGATATAGATCAGGATGCTTGGAATGGTCTTCTTGATAGGTCTTCTTGATAGAATTACTAAATAAATAAAAATAAAATAGCATAATAAATAAATAGTTAGATGTCTCCAAAGGTGAAATGTTACTGGTTACTGGTGTACATAGTACTATCTCCTTCCCTTGCTGACAGGCTTTCCTAGTGAATATCTTCTTGCAGATTCTTACCCTGACCTCCATTTACATCATGAAGTGTGTGACTTTTGACCACTAGTGTAATCTCTGTGTTTCTTTTTTCCTGATTTGCACAATATGATAATTATGCCTCATGAAAGAGAAAAAATGATTTGAGTCTTTAAAAAGAAAAAGTTTTTATAAGTAGATTTTTCATTTCTGTCTCATTAACACCCTTTACTCCTCAAAGTTTAGAACTTTAATTGCTTAATAAAAAAACACAGGATCCCTTCCCCATACTAACTTACTTCTCTTCTGACACTTTTGCCTTCTGATATTTTTTCATCTTCCTCATGCCAACGATATTACTTTAAAATATTGTGTGTTAAGGTACATGGCATGGTGATACTTTGATGACACATTAATTTGCACATTAACAGAATTCGCTTAAAAAGTACAAAAGTCTGCATATCCAGAATATATTTTCTGTTTAAGTGTCTGAATAATCCCAAGATAAGAGAAATGAATTAAAGTTTTTCTTTTTAAGGCTCACTTCTTTTATTTAATTGTTTAAATGAATGACCTGTTCAGAATTTGTTATTTTATCTGAAACGTTTGTATGATGCCAACCAAAATAAGTTAATACAGATGGTCATTTATTAATTCTGTAGTTATTAAAATGCAGCCCAAATAAGTTTCTTCCCAGAAGGGTTCTTGCCATAATTGGGCACTGCTGTTGTCTTATAATCTGTGTTGAGTCTCACAATTACAGCTGTAAACACACACATAAATTGTATATAATTTTGATATATTCACATAAAATCAGTTTAGGAAATAATCTCCCAAATCCTGTTCCTTCCCTTAGATTATCATCTGTTTCCTATAAAGTGCTTCATTTTTTTTCTCTCTCTCTTTTTCTTACTTCCTGCCCCTTCACCTTTTTAAATTTAGTTTCACGCAATCTAAAAAACTGTTTAGCAAGTGTCACCAAAAAGGGCTTTGTTTTGATAGCTTCTATTGCCACTTATTATTGGTCTATTTATCTGTTACCCTGAGTACAAACAATGACATTACTTAACACTTGATAGATCACTTTGGAAACTATATCACATAAACTATGTAAAGAAAGAAAGAACTGAGAATATTTAATACAGTGAAGAAAAGACAAAGAGGGATATGACAGTTATTTCTAAGATGAAGATCCGTCATAAGAAAAGAAACGGTTTTAGCATTGAATAATTTCTGATAAAAGTCTGATATTTAGGATAGATTATGCATACACATATATAACATAATAAATGGAACTGATACAAATATACCAAGAGCCATTTCCCAATAGACAAGTAATCAAAGAATGTTTTCTGAAGAAGTGAAACTAACATTATCATGTAATTCACTGGGAAAGAGAATTCTTTCCTTATAACAAATTATTGATTTCCAAGTGCATGTTTCATTGCTGTTATTATTTAGCTGGCAAGTGCTAATAATATGATGATGAAGTTATGCTTAAAGGATTTGTGGAGATTCCTTTTTTTGTTATTCTGCATTAAAATTACTATAGTAATCCTTCTCACATCTATTTGTGTAAACTCAGTACATCATATTTCCTGTCCAGGTGGTAAAATCGCCAGGAATTTTATGTTCATATCACATGTGCTTGTTTTTCAGCATTTCCTTTATGAAAAGTCCATGGTAGAGAAAATAGGGAGAATTATCTTGGGCCTCCTAAAATGACTAGTTAGTTGGTCAGTAATTTAGAAAAGCAACCAAAAGAAAAGTAATCTTTAAAAAACCTAAAAACTCAAGTTTCATGTAAATACATTTATTGTTGTTGTTCAATCATGTCTGATTCTTCATGTTCCCATTTGTGGTATTCTTGGCAAAGATACTGGAGTAATTTGTCATTTCCTTCTCCAACTCATTTTACAGATGGGGAAACTGAACCAACAGGGTTAAGTGACTTGCCCACGGTCACACAGATAGTTAAGTTTCTGAAATCAAGTTTGAATTCAAGTCTTCTTGACTCCAGGCCTGCTATTCAATCCTCTGCACCACCTAACTGCAAATAAATAAATTATCAGGTCACAAAACTGTTGAACAATTCTTTCTTTCCCCTTTTTTTCTTTCAGACTGCCCTTATATTTAATTTTTTAAAAGTTGAACTTAAACACACAAAATTTTTTTATTTGCATTGCTGAACACAGAGGATTTTGTATGAAACCACAAACATCCATGTCATGTTGCTGTGTTTAAATATATATGTTATATTCTACATATTGCTTCTTTTTTTTTCTTTTTTTGGCTGAGACAGTTGGGGTTAAGTGACTTGCCCAGGGTCACACAGTTGGGAAGTGTTAAGTGTCTGAGGTCATATTTGAACTCAGGTCTTCCTGACTTCAGGGTTGGTGCTCTATCCACTATACCAACTAGCTGTTCCTACATATTACTTTCAAACTTCCCTCTGTCCTGCCTGATTTTCTTTCTGTTCTTTTCTGTACATTTTAAAAAATGTTCCAAATTGCTTCATTTTTATCTTTATTTCTTATGTCCTTTCCTTCTACCCTCCCTCCCAAATTAAAACACAAGAGGAAAAAAAAAACCAAACCAAACCTTGTAACATATAAGCATAGTCAAGTAAAACAAATGTACTTGGTGGCCATGTCCAAAAATGTATGTCCCTGCATCTTGTATCCATCAACATTTTGTAAGGAGGTAGATATTGGGCTTCTTCATAGGTCCTCTGGTGACACAATTGGTGATTATACTAAGTTATTTTCAAAGTCATTTTTCATCACAATGTTTCTGCCCTAGTATAAATTGTTATGCTGTTCTGTCACTTTACTCCGGGTCATTTTACTACCCAGTATTCTCACAAGAATTTGTCATTTCTTATGGCACAATAATATTTCATTACATTCATATACTACAGCTCTTACTGCCTTCAGATACAAACCTTTCAGGCTTCATATATCCCTGACCATTTCTGGTCACTTTGTGAGATCATTGTATACCAGGGTTGACTTTGCAGGATTGGGGAGTGGAGTGTAGGCTTTTTCTGATTATTTGTGCAGTTCTGGACTAGAAGAAGTCACTAACTGTACTTTCTCATTGAATTTCTTGATCTTCATTTTGTCTGGAGTGAACTTTGGGATTTTGCTGGAGTATCACATGGAAGTTGGGTGCTCTACCCCCTGTTCAGGCAGTTATCTTGATTAATATTTCCTTTATAATAATTTTAACCAGATCTCACCCAGATAAAATGTAGAAGGGAGCACAGTAGACAAAGTTATTTCTTCTGGGCCTACACTTTCTATTTATTCAGAGTCATCTTAGTTGGTTTATATCCTCTGCATATTTCTGACTCTCTGGATAGCTGTCCTTATTAGAAATCTGCCTGTAATGCGTACCCATCTCTGTGTCCTAATGTCTTTGCCTCTCCTTGTGTTTGTGCTTGATTCTTGAGTCCTCTATCCTTATCAGCATCCATGTTGAGTTTTGTTCTGTTTTTGTTTTTCCTATGAGTCTATCTCCTGTTACCTCACATTTTGTCTCCTATAATCTTGTGAGCCTTTATATGACCACTCTGAGCCTTAGTTGTTTATCAGTAAGATGTAAAATGACTTTAGATAATCTCTTAAGGTTTCCTCAAACTCTAAAACTCTTCTGTATCTCATTACTGACATCTCCATGCAAAAGCATGAATCCTCAGCTGGCCTTTATCATTCCCTCTTTAGGAATAAGAAATTTTCTTTCCGAGTGCATAAAACTGGCCATTGTAGGAAGCTGAGGAAGGAAAGTTACTTGTAGCATGATCTGGGACTATAAACTAGGTGATCACTCTATGATGGAGGGAAAGGCCAGATCTTACAGTGAGAGCATCATCTTTCCCTATTTCAAGAACACAAAAAGAAGCTTTCTTTGTACTTTTAATACTCTCCTGTGTTTCTTCCATAAAAACTTTTTTTCCTTTTCAGAGAAGTTAATTAAAAATTCCATTTTCTTAACTCACCCAGTGATATTTTATTTATACTAAAAACTATGGTAAAATGTCATGTCATATCAGGGTCAGAGAATGGTATTTTTCATTATTCTTTTACTTCAAATGGAAATGAAATCCAATTTAAGAAATCATGAGTACTTAAAAAAAAAAAACCTCTAAAAGAATACAGCGGGCTCGATACTAATTAGCTGGGGTCAGAGAAAGCATTCACATTAAAAAAAAAAAATTAAGTAATGGCCATGAGCAAAAACAAATAAAATAAACATAAAAAAATAAGGAATCAAGTTTAAGCAAAACACTTGAATTTATAGCAAGTTTGAATTCACACAAAAATAAAAGTGAAGAAATAACTTGTTAAAGATTATTCTTTGGGGAGACTTTTCTGTTATCACTTGAAAAATTATTGGTATTGTAAGTTAATTGTAAAAACATGTGGAGAATAGCTTTAAAGACAGAATCTTTCTGGAGTATCCTTTTAAAAATGCAGGATGAAGGCCCCCTCTACCCTCCCCATCCCAGTATTTTAGACTCTTTATGGACATCTACTTTTTAGATGGCATGGCATCACTTGGCGGGATGTGAAGCTTGCTTTCATGGCATAGTGTTTCAACTGTTGTGTAAATCCACCGCTGGGGGGAATCAAGCAAGTTGTTCTCCTTAATGGATTCAGCTCCTACTGCTCTTGTCACTAGCTGTCGATGTCTCATCCAATCTTTCAAAGCTGACAGAGTCATAATCTTCCCTGTTCAGTCTCTAATACTCATTCACCTAAAATCAGAAAAGAATTGACACAACCAAGATAGAGAAACAGAGGACATATGCATTCACAGCCATATGGCACCTAGGTAGATGAGGAACTTTCTCACCCAGCAGCTTATCGCAGTTGTTCCTTCTCAAAAGCCACCAAGAAAGATAGGTCTTTAGGTTGGGATCACCCCTTTAGTATTTCCATGGAGTTTGGGATCAGCACCAAAAAAAAAAAAAAGGATCATCATGGTTTATAGTAGGTCAATCAGAGGGTTTCTATGTCTACACCAAAGTGTGTGTGCATATGTGCATGCATGTGTGTGTGTGAACACTGCATGTGTATGTATGTAGGAGTAAGAAGGGAAGTAGAGAAGGGACCCCATCACTTATCTCTTAGCAGATGCTATAATTGCTTGAAATATCATTCATTGAAATGGAATTTTGTTTGGACTATGAGTTAGGAGAACTATGTCCTAACTCCATGTTTACAAGTAAGTAACTAATTTTAAGGAAATTATTTCCCCTTCTCTGGGATATAATTTCCTCATCTATAAATAAAAGGGCTCACACAGAATCATCTCTTAAGTTCCTCTTCTGAGATCCAATGATTTGGTGAGTTATTAAATGCATAGAGTTTTCTAAAGATTTTTGCTACTTTTTGCCCAAACATTGGGATCATTTCCAGGAGAAAATGTCTATCACTAAAACACTTGGCAAACTTCAAAGTACTAACATATAGCTGACATTTATATAATGCTTTATAAAGTTTACAAAATCCTTTACAACTATTATTATAGTCTTGGGAGGTAGATGCTATTATTATTCCCATTTTACAGATTAGGAAACTGCAATAGACAGAGGTCAAGTGACTTGCCCAATATATAGCTAGTAATTGTCTAAGACAGGATTTAAACTCAGATTTTTATGATTCTAAGTTCATCATTCTATCCACTGCACCATTGTTGTTATATAAATGTAAGTTATTATTAGAAGTAATGACTTAAAAAAATTACAAGAAATAAATAAAATCAGGTGTATGTCATATCTATCATGGTCCAACTTGTGCCTTGTTTAAATTTTTCCTATCAAAGAGAATAGGTAAAGCAAATTTCAGGGTTTGAGGCTTAACATTTCTAAGACAATCAACTATAATGTGTAACAGACATTCAAATCTATTTCTTTCTTTGGTGCTTGATAGTATTAATCTTCTTTGGCATGTCATGCTGTAGGAAAATTTTGTTTTAAAATACATGCACTTAATAAAAATACTTTAAACAACATAGCTGTGTGTGTCATATTGTTGTGATCAATCTTTGCAATGAACTTTTGTCAGCAATAAAGAAAAGGAAAGAGAAAATTATTTCAAATCTGATGTGTTTATAACTTTGTCAATAAAAAGAAACTTACTCATATAAATACAAAGTGAAATTGTTAGTGAATCTAGTAACAGACTCAAAAAAGGGGCTCATCTAGCTCTTCTTTTATAATGAATTATTTTTTCAATAAACAAGTATTTTTTCTCTCTCTCCAACCCTTCTTACCACCCCAAAGAAAAACAAAATCCTTGTAACAAACATGCATAGTCAAATAAAACAAATCTTGGTATTGGTCATATCTAAAAATATGTGTCTTATTCTACATATTTAGCCTATCTGCATTCTCTCAGAAGGTGAATAAATTCTTTATCATCAGTCCTCTGAAACCATGGTTCATTATTGCATTGATAACGCAGTTATTCAGTCTTTCAAAGTTCTTCAGTCTTTCAAAGTTGTTTGTTTTTAGAAGGCTGTTATAACTTATTCTCTTTTCACCTCTTTGTTCCGTTTGTATTGGTGATACTATGAAATAAAAGTTTAAATTTCACTCCATTATTTAAAGAAAAGTTCATCCCAAATATTACTTTTCACCAGAAGTGCAGAGGACATTGTGTAGAACATGGCAATGGCCCCATTCTTAGTGCAATTGATGTTAAAACAGATTTTTCCATATCATTAAGTTACTTATAAATGTTTTGTAGATAAGCCCAATCAGGACAACATAGAAGTCTGTCAAAATGAATGAGATTGTATGCATTATCTGGTGTCTACTAAGACCTATTCTTAAAATGGTGTTAGAACTTTTAATGTCAGATGGGGCTTTCCCACAATGAGAAATGTGGGGGGGAAATCCTTGTATTTCTTTAAGTCTTTCCCTTTGAAGAAGCCATTCCATTTAATTGGCACGTATTCTACTCATAAGCACCAAGCCAACATTGCTGCTCCATTAAACTCACTACCCTGATCTATATTTAGGACCTGAGTGCCCTGTGCTTTCTGCCAGTTTTCAAATTTGACTCTTTCTAGACTGGAAATAAAGAGAAAACGAATGCTATAAAACTGAGCAACTGCAGTCTGAGTTTGTTGGAAGAACATTTTCAAGGGTCTTTTCCCAAAGTTAGTGGAGGCTGGTCTTAGCAGGTATTTCAGTACTTCCATTTTTAAAGAATTATCTTTCTTTTTTCTTTTTTAGTGATAAGGAATTTTCAAAACCTCAGGGCAGCTTCTTGTTGTAAACCTATCCAGTCTTTCATTTTAAGGGACTTAGAGAGTTCCAAGGTGGGCAGTAAAGTGTAAGGCTACTGTGGAATGATTGCTTGTTTTGATTTATCTGACTATGACTTAGTGTGAAGAGTTTAATCAGCTCTATGTGGGATATTTACATTGGGAAAAATTTTCACTTGTTAATTGTGATGATACCAAACATATTTTTAATAGATTGAAACTATATCAACACTTACCCCTCCCCTCATCTAGTGGTCATTAAATTAAAATCCTGATATTATCACCCTGGAGTATCTCATTAGTCAGTAAGTGAAGCTAAAATTAGTAGCCTTATGGAAAGTTCCAATGGGCAGCAGTAAGGGAAAAGGGCTTTTCAGAGGAGTGTATCCAAATGTGCCATACAGACATCTAGTGTCTCTTCCCAATAGCCAAAGAATTAGAATTGGAAATATTCTAGTATGTTTTTTTTTTCTGTTGTTACACATTCATTTGTGCATTTATCTTTTGATTAAGCCTGACTTGTTTGATGACTGTCTTAGAAATGATTAGACACATATGACATTAACTATGTCATGAGTTTTTCATTCTTATTGGCTGTCAAAATGAATGCTTATTGGGAAGTATCAGAATGAGTGTTATTTGGATAAGATAAGACAAAGTAAAGAAATCCATACAGATGAAACTTTAGGTAATAAAATGTCCCTAGTCAAGTTCAAGTTGATTTTGTTGTAGTGGAATTGCCATTGCAATCAAAATCCTTTAATAGTTTCCTATTGCTTACACTGTAGACAAGAGCTTCTTAAAACTTTTTCCACTTATGACCTTTTTTTGCCTGATAAATTTTCATGTGATCCTGGGTATGTAGATATATAAAATAAGTAAATTATAATTTTGCAAACTCCCGCATTCAGTTATAAGACCCTATATGGGGTCTTGACTCAAATTTAAGAAGTTGGGCCAGAGAATGTAAACTCATAAACATGACATATGACAGCTGCAACCACTCACCCTGAGTTTGTCCTTCAAGGCTTATCTCACAAAATCTTTCTTGAATTTCCTGACCGACATGTGTTCTGGACTTTCCAAACTTGGTGCCTTTTTTCACTCTATCCCAAGTAGAATTCCCTTTACCTCCTTTGCCTCTTGAAATCCTGTCAGTTCTTTAAGGCTTGATTTAAATGCTATATCTTACATAAAGCCAGAAGTCATCTTTCCTTCATCTGAATTCTTAGTTTTTTATCTTCTTGAATCCACTCAGATATAGTGACTTGTTTCATAGTTATTTTTTGTTCACATCTTGTGTGTTTGCTACTAAACTATAAGCTTCTTGGGGGCAGGAAACTTAATTCTATTCATTTTTGCATTCTTTATAGTCTCTAGCACAGTGAGTCCCTCATGCATGATTTATGAGCTCATAAATTATGAGCACTTTTAAGGTTAAAAAGAACTTTATATTCATTGTCTCATGTGAATCTCAGAAGAGAGAAGTATGTCAAGTCTTATTATTCCAATTTTACATGTGAGCAAACTGAGGCAGAGGGAGTGACTTGTTCATGGTTATACAACTAGTGTCAGAATAGGACTCTGGTTTCTCCTGACTCTAAATTCATTAGCATCTCTATTACACCATGTTGATATAGTATCTAATGTATTTACTGATTAAATGATGTAAGGGTGAGAATACATCAGTATTTTCCCCCAAGTTTTAAATTATTTGTGATAATTACTACAAATATACAGGACTTTTAGAAAACAATTTCCTTTTTAGATATCTCTGTTGGTTTAAGATAGTTTATAACCGAGGCATATTAGGCATGGATATCACCAATGTGACCATAGCCTACATGGAGCCAAGAGCTAACTGCAAATTAAGGATTTTTAGCATAATGCAAATATTTATTATAAACCCTTCCTCAGTTTTGTATGTGACATAATTATGCTTTAAATTGTACTATGATATTTTCAGGATGACGTATTTTAGGATAAATATTGTTAAGCTGGATGGCATCCATAGAGAACAACTTTAAAATCATGCAGCATGGTTATTTAAAAGAACTGGAGAGGTTTGGCTTCAAGAATAGGAGACATGAGCAGACATAAAAATCATTTTCAGGCATCTAAAAGGCTTTATTATAGAATGAAAGAAAGAAATGAAAGGTAAGGAAGAAAAAAAAGAGGACAGGTATAAAGAATGGAAAGAAGGAAACAATGAAGAGCATTTATTAAACCCTTATTATTTAGTTGTGTCTTATGTGACCCTGTTGGGGGTTCTTTTGGCAGAGATACTGGAGTGGTTTGCCATTTCCTTCTCCAGCTCCTTTTACAGTGGAGGAAGTTTGAGGAAAAGAAGGTTAAATGATTTTTCCAGGATCATACAGTTAGTAAGTACTTGAGGTCATATTTGAATTCAGAAAGATGAGTCTTCCTGATTCCAAGTTCAGTACTCTATTCACTGTGCCATTAGCTGCCCTTATTATATGATAAGTATAATGTTATTGTTGTAGTTATTTGTTTGTCCTTTGCTCTCAAAGAGGACCATGACATCAGGCAGGTGCTGTCCTGACATGCAAGTGAGTTGGGTTCAGTGCAGGAGGCCTGTGCAAGGTCACCTGCCTCCCTTTCCCCTCCAGATCCATTTGAGTCCAGTGTCAATTATACAAAGCACTGAAGATATCATCACAGAAGTGAGACAGTTCCCATCCACATTCTAAAAAAGGGATGCAATCATATGGGGAATGGGTGAGTCAAGTTTATTAATATTCTCTTTTCAGTAGCAGGAGAAATTTTGATTTGATTATAATTCCTAGGGTAATTTGAATTCAATCTCCCCCTCCCAAAACAGAGAAGGGTGGTGGGGCTGTGGACATATGACAAACCTATTCATACTAACAAAAGTTAAAATTTGGAGTCTACCAAGATCTGTAGTAAAATTACAATTTTAGTAATTGTGATACCAAGAGATATAACTAGGGTAGAACAATAAGAGCTTTAACGCAGCATACTGAAATTTACAAAGCACAGGCAACACTTGAACTCTAGCACAAAGAAACAACTGAATAAATCAGGAGGATGATCAGCAGCCAAAGGAGTATTTTCTTGTCCTCTTCTAGCAGGTCCTTTGGCCTATGGTCCTGGTGCTTCAAAGTTCTCTGTTGGTTCTGCATCCTAGCAGAAAGAGGATGAACAGGATGGCTAGGCTCTGTCCCTGAAATGGAAATTCTGAGAGGAGGCATTCAATCAGAAGGAAGGGTCACAGGCCTGGAGGGTACTTCCACTCTGTAAATCCTAAGGCTGGAGTGAGAATTCTGGATGAAGAGCTGGGGCTTTGCTGTAGCACAAGTAAAGGGAAAAGCTGGTTCTTGCTGGTCAAGGTTGGATTGTGGACCCTTTCCAAGCTTTCTTGACTTATTCTGT
The DNA here is from genome assembly GCF_016432865.1 of Antechinus flavipes. Lineage (NCBI taxonomy): Eukaryota > Metazoa > Chordata > Mammalia > Dasyuromorphia > Dasyuridae > Antechinus > Antechinus flavipes. Next base: position 264,778,113 of record NC_067398.1, on the reverse strand, counting down.
TTTACTCTTTTTCTCCTCTCCCAGAGGTGGTGTCTTAGAGTCTTTCCTTCCAGGGGACTGTCTGTCCTAGGATCTCTCCACAGGCATCTATCCAACTCCAACTAAATTTATTTTAAAAGTTACTTGAAGTCACTTTTTGTACTTGTCCCTACATATTCATTTTGCCAGCTCAAGGCAACAGAATTTCTTATTATAGCTTTGGTCTTATCTACTTTACTCTCTGTAAATTGACCTTTTTCTGCCATAGAGACTTGATGTTTCTCACTTGGCAAGCAGGGTGAAAGGGAACTGCCCTAACACACTCTTCCTAGTCACAGTAGACATGGTGGGGGGGGGGGGGAGAGTGAGTGTTAAGGATATAAGACTTCCACGAGAACTTCACTGTAATCTCTCCCTCACCAAAACAAAGGCAAGTAATACTACTTTACCCAATTTTTTTAGTTGGGGCAGAAGATAGAATTTATGTGAGGTTGGAGGAAAGCACTTATTGAATAGCTGGCACTTTGGTGAACCTTTCCATAAAGGTTTCTGATTAGCAGAAGTATTATGACTTCTGCGTGGATTTCTCTAAGCTCTCTACCAGTTAGAAGGAGGAGGGAGTTTTCATCTCAATAGATTTACTTTGTTTTATGGTGAAGTTTTATTTTGGTCTATTAGGGCTTATTATTATATTATATTGTTGTTTTATTATCTACAGTAGCAGTAGAGATCCTTGTTGGAGGTATCCTTGTACAATTATCCCTTCCTCATTATGACTTTATTCATTGAAGTTTCAATATATTGTGGGTCAACATAAGAAATTAAATGTGAATTTTGGAAAGTTTTGTAGAAGCCACAGATGATGTGCAAAGGCCAACAGATGATCTAGAAAAAGTTTAAAAACTCAGAAATGCATAACATATATGCTTAGTACTGTTTAGTATCAACTCAAATTTTATAATGAGGCATTGAAAACACCCCATTAAAAAAAATCAGACTTCTTCTCTGATATAGAGGGCCAAAAATTTGTTTATGAAAATTGTCTAGGTCATGGGTGTACTGTACCCCCAATCTCTGCAATGTGGAGGGGTTAACTTATAAAATTAGGCAGTCTGTCATAGTGAATATAAAGCTGATCTCAAAAGCAAGAAGATTTGTGTTTAAGTACTCTCTCTGATATGTACTGGCTGAGTAAACTTGGATAAGTCACTTATATACTCACCTTCAGTTGACTGATGCAGAGCAAGCTAGATAGAGGGAATTTCTTCACCTGAAAGTTCCTTATACTAGATCGAGGTTCTGTCCCTATGATATCAAGTTATAATAAGTAGTTTTGATGTTTCCAGAAAAAAAAAAACATGGTAAAGATTTAATGAAAAATGTAGATTCCTCTAAAAATGTTATTTTAACCCTCTCTCCCCCAATTAGTTTCTATGTCAATATACAGTCTCTCAATTTATTTGAGGTAGTTCTGATTGAGGTATATTTTAGATATATCATAGGAGTTGCTATTAAAAGGAACACTGTGGTCAAATCCTCTGGAATGTGTGCTCTCCCTCTTTCCTCCTTTCCTCCCACCTCATTTAAGCCCATTATAAATCTGTAAATTTGTAAATTGGATTTTAAAAAATTCAATATTATCTTTACTATTTTGATTCAAGAATTTTAGTCTTGAAACTAGTCAATACTGCATCAATTATTTAAGTATATATTTTAAAACTATGAAAAAGTATTAAATGATCAAGAGAAGCAGTACCAAAATGAAGAGAATTTTTATTTTTTTAAAAACAGCATTTAAATACAAAAGCATTGTTAATCAGAATTGGATGTAGATTGTTTACCTCAAGCTAATTCAAAATGCTTTGGATGTTTTGAAGGTTTAATCTTGGCAGCAGCAACAGCTGAGAATGTAGTGATAAATAAAAGTCATAAGACACTACTGATGTGATTCTGCAGGATTCATTCACACCCATGACTCACACATCTTTTGAAGGCTTGGAACTTTTAAATGTTGTCAATGACTGGGACATATCAGATGTGATTGTTTTAAAACACAGCTGTAAAACCTCAAGTCTTAATGCCCTTCTTCATAAAGCTATTAGATTAATCAAGTTAATGGAATCTTTAATAGTGTGGTGTTCCTTAAAGAGCCTTGAGCTGGAAAACCTGGACTCATACCCTGGCTTTGTTACCAAATAGTTGCATGACCTCTGCCTAGTGACAACCTCTGTGAACCTCAGTTTCTGTGTAAAAAGAACAGGTTGAACTAAATGCTAAGATCCCTTCTCAGTCTTCCATAATTCATTTGAACTTATGGATGCTGCCCTTTCCTACAAAAAGGAGGTTACCATAATGTAATGGTAACCTTAAAGGATGTATCACAGGGAGTATATACTTTAATAATATTGTCTGGAAATCAATAAAACATGGCAACTGTTAGTGGAATGGTCAGGTCAGAATTTTCCCCAGGAACTTAATAAGTTTTTTTAATATTGAGATTTTCTCCTAAAATAACACAAAAGTAAGACCTAATTTATTTGGCATTAAAAAATAGGGTGTTCCACATAAATGAATTTTCCAGTTAACTTCGGATTTCCTTGGAAAGCACCAAAAGATAGATAGAAACTGGACTTACATGATTTCATTGGGATAGGCAATTCCCAGGTGAGAAATCTCCTTCTCTCAATGTAGGTTGACAAGTTCTTTGCAATTTATAGTCTCAAAGGATTGCCATGGGCGGAGATGTCAAACTCGGGGCCCACTACCACAATGCACTGGCAAAAGTCCTGAGAACTGCTGGACCCATATTAAAATGTAATTGGGAAATGCTTAAGTAACTCAAACACAATACAACAAAGTGTTGGCTTGTGATTGTCCAAGTCAAATTTAGGCCAAAGATCTGTTTGTATTGCACACTGATACTACTGGCCTAGAGCAATGAGAGGAAATGATACTCTGTGTCAGAGATGAGATTCAGGTCTTTCAGGCTCCAAAGCTAGCTTTCAATCTACCGGGCCATGCTGTTCAATAGTTTTCAGTCACATCCTACTCTTCATGACCCCATTGGGGTTTCTTGGAAAAGATACTGGAGTGGTTTGCTATTTCCTTCTCCAGGTCATTTTACAGATGAGGAAACTGAGGTAAATAGGGTTAAGTGACTAGCCCAGGGTCATACACTTAGTAAGTGTCTGAGGTTGGATTTGAACTCAGGGAATTCTAGACCTGGTGCTCTATCCAATGCCTAGCTGCCTCTACCATGTCAAGCTGCTTCCCATAAATACCAAAGCTAGTTTTATTTTAATCATTATTAGTGGGACTTATCATAGCTTTTATTAAAACTTTAAAATTGTAAGAGAATTTAGAGTTCATCTCATCTAGGCTATTCATTTTACAGATGAGGAAACTGAGACCCAGAGAAATGAAGTGACTAATCTTAGGATCTAGGGCAATTAGAGACTAGACAAGTCACTTAACCCTGTTTGCCTCAGTTTCTTCAATTGTAAAATGAGCTGGAGAAGGAAAGGGCAAACCACTCCTGTGTATTTGCCCAAAAAATCCCGAATGAGGTCACTATGAGTCAGACATGACTGAAATGACAAACAACAAATCTTAAGATCTAAGAATAACAGATTTAGAGCTTAGAGGAATATTAGGGGCATGTTTTTGATTTTCAAATGAGGTGAGAGGCTCAGAGGTGATATGTTTTTAAATCAAAAATATGGAAGTACATGGCAGAGCTGGAATATAAACCCAGGTCCACAGGCTTGAAATCTAGTGTTCAGGCCATTGTACTGTGCTGCATCATTTAGCATTTTCTGGATGACTCAGGGCCATAATGATGAACATCAGCTATGATATCCTGCTGTAATACATTGATGCCTACACAGGATATTAAATTATGCAGGGAAATTTGCTCCTATATTAAACAGTCCTGAGATTGGTGTTTTATGAATTCTAGTGTCTGTTTTCTAGGATTTCTGTCTCTTTCTTCACTATTGGGTTTGTCACCCTAGTTTCTCATTGCTGTCAGAATGCCTGCTTTTAGTACCTCCCTCCTTCCTAATTTGCTTCTTCGAATCTTCCATAAGCACACAAGTAAGATAACTACATTTTTAGAATTATGTCTAAAATAAGAGAAAAATGGGCTTTATGTATAGCTTGAAGAAGCTTGCCTGTGTGTAAAATTTATTAATTTTTGTACATGGACATTTTGATATCTCTTTATTATCTTTATTTCATTATTCCTTGGCAGAACTAGACAGGAGAGAGAGAGAGAGAGAGAGAGAGAGAGAGAGAGAGAGAGAGAGAGAGAGAGAGAGAGAGATAAAGTAATTAACTACATAGACTACAACACACAGGGAATCAGGGAGGTTTGGGGCAAGGAAGAATTACTTTATTGAAAGACACGTTTTTCCTTTATTTTTAACAATGATTTAAAAAAAATATTTTGAGTTCCATATTCTTTCCCTTCCTTTAGCACCTCTCTTATCCAATTGAGAAGAGAAGAAACATATCAATTATACATCTAAAATTATGCAAAATATATTTTCATGTAGACATGATTTTTTAAAAAGCAAGAAAAAGAGAGAAAATGAAAAAAAATATGCTTCAATCTGTAGTTCAAGGTCATCAGTTCTCTCTTTGGAGGTCGGTAGCATTTTTCATCAGGGAGTTCTTTGGAATTGTCTTCTATTGGTTAGAATAGTGTTGTTGTTGTTGTTTTTTTTTTTTTTAATATGATCATTGTTAAACATTACTATTACTATGTTGTTCTGGTTCTTCTCACTTCATATTACATCTGTTTATATAAGTCTACCCAGTTTTTTCTGAAACTATCCTGCTTAGCATTTTTCTTCCTTCCTTTTTCCCTCCTTCCCTCCTTTCCTTCTTTCTTTTCTTCCTTCCTTCCTCCCTCCCTCTCTCCCTTCTTCCCTTCCTTTCTTTTTTCTTCATTCTAGTTGTATTGGTTTTCTTTGCATAAAATCTTTTTAATTTCATGTTATCAAAATTATTCATTTTACTTCCTGTGATCTTCTCTATATTGTTTGGTCATAAATTTTTCCATTATTCATAGTTCTGACAAGTACATTTTTCCATGCTTCCCTAATTTATTTATATTACCTTTTGTGTCTAAATCATCTATCTTGGATATGTGGTGTGAGATGTCCATCCATGCTTAATTTCTGCCAAACTGCTTTCTAAGTTTTCTTAACAATTTTTGTCACATGGTAAGTTCTTGCCCCCAAATCCAAATCTCTGGATTTATCAAATACTAAATTAGTATGGTCATTTACTATTGTGAATTGTGTATCCAATCTATTCCACTGGTCTACCACTCTATTTCTTAGCCAGTACCATATTGTTTTAATGATTACCACTTTGTAATATATTTGGAAATCTGGTACTTCTATGTTGTCTTCCTTCATATTTTCCCCCATTGGTTCCCTTAATATTCTTAACCTTTTGTTCTATAAATAAATTTTGTTATTTTTTTTTCTAGCTCTTTAAAATATTTCTTTGGTAGTTTGGTATAACACTGAATAAGTAAATTAAGTAGAATTATCATTTTTATTATATTGACTCAATCGACCTGTGAGCAATTAATATATCTCCATTGTTTAGATTTGTATTTGTGTGAACAGTATTTTGTAATTGTTTTCTTATTGTCCCTGGTTTTGTCTTGGCTTCCAAATATTTTATATTTTCTGTAGAATTTCTTTTTATCTCTGCTTGCTGACTTTTGTTGGTAATGTATAAAAATACTAATGTGGATTTATTTTATATCCTACAACTTTGCAAAAATTGTTGTTTCAACTAGTTTTTAAGATGATTCTCTAGGATTCTTGCAATATAATATCATATCATCTGCAGAGATAGTTTTGTTTCTTCATTGTCTATTTTTATTCCTTTTTTTATCTTATTGCTATAGCCAGCATTTCTAATACAATATTAAATAATAGTGGTGTTAATGGGTATTCTTGCCTCATTTCCCTTCTTATTGGAAATGCTTTTAATTTATCTCTATTAAAAATAATGTTTGCTCTTGATTTTAGATACTACTTATTAGTTTGTTATTTCTATGCTTTCTGGTGTTTTGTAATAAGAACAATTGTTCCATTTTGTCCTAAGTTTTTTTTCTGCATCTTAGTATTATTAAATGATTTTCCATTGTTGTTATCTACATGGTCATTATGGTTATAATTTTCCTAATATTAAACTAGTCCTTTATCCTGGTATAAATCCCACCTGGTCATAATGCATGATCTTTGTGATAAAATTGCTGTAATCTCTATTGCTAGTATTTTGTGAAAAAAATTGCAACAATATTCATTAGAGAAATTGGCCTATAGCTTTCTTTATCTTTTTGCTCTCCATAGTTTAGGTATCAAAACCAGATTTACATCTTAAAAGGAATTTAGTAGGATTCCTTTTCCTGTTTTTCCAAATAGTTTGTATAGGATTCAATTAATTTTAAAAAATATTTGGTGGAATTCACTTGTGAATCCATCTGGTCCTTGGTGATTTTTTCTTAGGCTTTTCCTTTATTGCTTTCAATTTCTTTTTCTAAATAAGATTATTTAAGTATTGTATTTTTTGTTAACCTGGGCAATTTATATTTTTATAAATATCCATCTATTCAGTATGCCAGTTTTACATAATTAGGCAAAATAGCTCCTAATAATTGCTTTAGTTTCATCTTTATTAATGGTGGATTCAGCCCTTTTCATTTTTTTGGCACTGGTGATTTAGTTTTCTTTTTTCCTTTTAAGAAAAATCAAATTAAACAATGGTGTATCTATTTTATTCTTTTTTTTTTTTAAGAAAACAAAACCAGCTTTTATTTTAATAGTGCAATAATTATTACTTTTAATTTTATTAATATTGCCTTTGAGTTTAAAGATTTCTATTTTGATGTTTAATTGGGAATTTCTAATTTGTTGGGGTTTTTTAGCTTTTTTATTTGTATGCCTAATTCATTGATCTGTTTCTCTTTTGTTGATATATATATATATATGTTTAGGAAATATATCTTTTCATGATTTTATAAATGCACATAGTATTAATGTCAGGAAATTTCAGTTCTGTGGCACAATAATATTTATTTTGTTATAGGTCTTATGGAATAGTTGTTGAATTAGATTTATTAAAGGGCACAAAGATTCTAGAAGATGGAATAATTGGTTAGTTTAACCAACCAGAATAAAGAAGTCGTTTCATGTATAATAATAATATTTGTAAAATTCAAGTTCTATTGATGCCCAAAATAAATACAATGGGAGAGAGTACTGGAATTGAAGTCTGTTGGAATCCTTACAAAGTGTTAACTCATTAGAGTTGATAGAGACAATAATTGTCTAATTTAGCATGGTTCAATATGATTGATCTGATCCTACAAGGAGATGTTATGGGCCAGAATTTGAAACAAGGTACTAAGTGGAATTGAGGAGACAATGTTTAAATCTAGTTTAGCATTGATTTAATCATACAACAAATAATGTTTGTTGTGATATAAAGTTTGGTGTGTACTCAGTGTACAGGATATAAGCAAGAAGCTCTCAGGGCCAAAGAGCATTCTGGGAGATACACAAGCCCACTCTCGGAGGCAAAGTCAGATTCATTCCATCTTCCACTTTTGTGCTGGCTGGAGGCTGAAGAAAGCAGAGACAAAGGACAAGCTGCAAGAGGTCTTGGAACCAAGCAGAGAGATAGACCTCTAAGAAAGCTAACCGGGCCCAAGACTTGGAAGGAGAAAAGAAATGTCTGGATTTTAACAGCTGGCTGCATTTGCGGTGATTATTATTTTGAACTGAAACTAAGGCTGCCTCCAGAAAACCTCCCCAAGAAACCTGCTCAGAGAGAACCATTATTATTTTAAAGAAGAGAACACCACGGAAGTCAGCAGATCTGAGTTCAAATTCCAGCTAATACTTTATACCTATGTATTTTAAGTAAAGTTACTTCATACATAAAGGCCTTAGTTACTCCAATTTTAACATGAAGGAGTTGAACTAGATGACCCAAGGCCTCACCAACCCTAAATTTCTCTGTATGATAGAAATATAGGGGCATAATTTTCAAATGTTGCCTAGTAGTAAGAAAACCTTGGTCCTGCCTCTGATCTTTGGTTGGATAATCATATTCCATATTTGTGAAGTTGCAGGATGAATGTGCTTTGGTTGAGATGTAACTATTTAAAAAATATCTTGTTGCCCATCTCAGTGGTCATGTCTGCAATGGGCTAAATTGCTGGATGTTTGTACAGAGTCCCACACATAGATGGTGAATAATATCCTTCCTCAGTAGTGAAGGGCTGGCTACCATACTACCTGAGGAGCTAACTTGTCTAGGTTGGAAAGCTCATGTGCCAGTTAGGAGTGGGATCACTCCTTTAGTAGCTGCTGCACATCTAGCAGATAGGGAAAATAGAGTAAAATAGGGAGTCTCAAAAAAAAAAAATATTGGCCTTTAGGCTAAAATAGGCTATCTCAAAAAAGGAAAAAAAAAGTATATTTGCCTTTAGACTAAGCATATAGATAATACAACAGGTCACATTTCTGTAGTTCACCGTCTTGTTTGGGGCAATACTTTATTGTTTTAGGGATTTATCAAGCAAGATTAAAATGACTTAATAATGTCTAATAATGTCTGAAAATCTGATTACTACTATTCAGAACTCTTTTACTTTACTTTTACAAGTGGACCTACTTACAAGGTCTCCCTAACTTTAATTTGATGGTTTTGATATAATTAATTCCCCTTGTGCCCAAGGACATACTGTACCAGTACTCTTGATTTGTTTTTAGTGTCTCCCTTTTGGTCTCTGGCTAGACAGTAGTTTTTTTATTTTAATCTATTTTTGAATTTAAAAAAACATTTTATTAGGGCTTTTTGTGTTTATCAGTTATTTCTTGTTATCTTCCTCCTACTACTATTAACTCTTCCATTTAAAGAAAAAACAATAAGGAAAAACAATTATGATGGTGACTATATGAGACAAAATATGCAACATATTGCTCTCCAAGTTCCTAACTTTTCTGAGGAAAAGAGGGAAGTGTATTTCATTTCCTTTTTAGGTAGGACCATTATTGGTTTTTCTTTTTAATAGCAGTATTTATAAGTGTTTACAGCATTTTTATTTAGGATGGATCTTTACTGCTCAGGCTTTCTTGCCCATTTCAAACAATTCTTGTCTTAGTTTTTGAATTCTGTATTTGAATTTCTGCTCTGGTTATTAGGTTGAAGTATCCTTTATCTATGACTCTGTGCTTTATTTGGGGGGAGGGTGTGAGTTAAGGGGTGAGTTTAATGGAAATAGTCATCCCAGGTCACAGAGTAGGTTCAGGGGAAATAATGGCCTCAATCATTTAGGTACTGTTAATCTTAGCATTGTGAATACTTATAGTAGTCCCCACATCTTGGTAGCCTCAGCTGTTCATCTGGCTCTTCTTTCAGGGTTTCTGAGCTCTTCTCTTGTCACTGTTTGAATTGGCTTTGTTTTTGCCCCATACAGTAGCACTGAGACACGCAACAAGCAAAATCTGCCAAAAACTAAACTTGAAATTATTGGTTTTCTTCAAAGCATCCTGCAGAAGTCCACAGTAGAACATCGACAATTAGCCAAACTGATTTTTAGCCCTCTAAGGAATATTGTATGAATTTTAAAAAAAAGCTATTTGCACACATTTAAAAAAATAATTTAAGAAAGCCCACAGAGTGGAAGGATTCACATGGGAAATGGAAGGGAAAATGTTAAGTGTTTACCATCCATATTTATTATGTGGTCATGCCATGGCTAGTGGCTTTCTGGCATCTGTGAGCCAGGAATAGAAAACAGCTTCAATCTGATGGCAAAAAGCTTTTCAACTGGAAGATAACAAATACAATTTCATAGAAATGATTTGTAATTGTAGCCTGGAGGTCCATGGATTGATAGCAGGGGCCTCTGTGAACTTGGATAGGAACAAAATTTCATTTTAATTTTTACTTAGTTTCTTTTGTAATTCTGTGTATTTAATTTTATGCATTGAAAAACACTATTGAGAGAAGGGGCTCATAAGCTTCATCTAAATGCCAAAAGCAGGGGTGGGAGGAATGGGAGGCGGTTTCATGACACAATTAAGAATCCATTTTCCAATGTTAAAATAGAGAATTTTAGCATTTGAAGTCAATTTAATTGGAGGTAAAGGGTGGGGAAACTATTCTTTTGTGAAGGTTAAAAGTAATTTGAACATTGAGGTGTTGGGAATTGAGGAGAGGTTGTCTACAAAGTCTAGATTGTTTGAAGAGGAGACAGAATTGGGAGAGAGAAGTCTGTGAACTAGTTATTCTGAGAAGGAACAGTTCACTGATGACAAATAAGTCATTTAGTCAATAAACATTTGTTAAGGTCTTTCCAAAGACAGGGACTGGGCTAAGCCCTGAGGATCCAATGAAAGGCAGAAGACAATCTGTGCTCTTTAGGAGTTCATTCTAGTGTGTGTGGGGGAAAGGGGGGAGGAGGGAGGGGAGGTAGCATGCAGACAATTATGTACAAACAAGAAATAGGCCAAATTGGCAAAAACAGAAGAAAAGCACTAGCTTTTTTAACTGGGCAAAGAAGGGAAGGGAGAGGATTCCAGGCTTGGGAGTATGGCCGGTAAAAATGTTGGAGTGCTGAGATGGAATGTGTGGAAAAATCACTGCTCTTCTCTACTGGAATCTCGAAGGTCTAAGGGGGTGAGAAAATCATGTTCCAAAGATCCAGCTTTTTGCTGAGTGAGTGAAACTTAAAGGAGGAAAGGTAGTTGTTGAATGATAGTAGCAGAGGTGATGATAAGGACAAGGAATCTGTGTGTGTGTGTGTGTGTGTGTGTGTTGGAAAGTATGAGAGAAGATACAGTCTTGGAGAGTGACAAGAGATGGAGCGTCTTCAGAATTATTGCTAGAAAGGAATGTAAGAATAAGATGACTATGACAGAGAATTTGATGATAACAAAGTAGGGACTCAGATTACACAAGAGATAAAAGCCACCAGTAAAATTGATTTCTGATTCCTCCCCTTTCCTCAATACATATTGCTCTCAGTTCTCCTGCTTCCTCAGGCCAAGTGAAATAAGCCTTGGCAATGTGGAGAGCCATAGCTCAGGGTGACAAGGCAGCATGATGCATGTGTGAAGGACTGAGCCAGTTAGGTGAAGTGACTGGAGCCCATAGGAGAGAAAGAAGCACCCCACTCCCCAGATGTTGACATCTAAAGGCCTAGTGGTTCCATGACTAGTTCAGCTCTATTAATCTGTAATGAGGTGTTCTAACACTCATAGTAACCTAATCAGTTCTGATGGACGGGGCTCTCTTCAACAATGAGATGATTCAGGCCAGTTCCAATGGTCTTGTGATGGAGCCATCTGTACCCAGAGAGAGATCTGTGGGGACTGAACATGGATTACAACATATTTTCACCTTTTTTGTTGTTGTTTATTTGCATTTTGTTTTCTCATTTTTTCCTTTTTTATCTTATTTTTCTTGTGCAGCATATTTTTGAATATATGTGTAGAAGAATTCCACGTATTTAACATATATTGGATTATTTGCCATCTAGGGGAGGGGTTGGGAGCAAAGGAAGGGGAAAAAAATTTGGAACACAAGGTTTTGTAAGAGTGAATGTTAAAAATTATCCATGTATATATTTTAAAAATAAGCTTTATTTTTTAAAAAAGATTAAAACATTCATTGTAAAGAAGCATTTTTAGACTTGGCCTTGATGAGAGTAAAGACTGTCTTATCTAAACTTTATATCTCCCCCAATCAGTACACTGCTTTGCATAAAGTAGTCATGTTGTCATGACTTAACATGAGTGATTCCTCCATCTTGACCCCATGGACCATAGCCTGCCAATTCTGTCTTTGGGGTTTCCTTGGCAAAGATACTTGACAGTGCATTAAGACAAGCACAGGTAAAATGACTTGCCCAGGCTCACGCAGCCAGTGAGTGTCTGAGGTTGGATTAGATCCTGATTCATGTTTTATCCATTGAGCCATCTAGGTGCCTCCAGTAATTTAATAGTTCACATCTAAAAGTAATAACATTTAGCACTTTTATCTTCTAGTTATTTTCTTGGGTGTAATAGTGAGAGGCCTCCGTAGTATTGTCATCTTCTTTTCCACAGACACAGAGTAAGGTTAAAAAGAACTTTGTCCATGGTGCAGGAGGAGGAGGAGTGGTCCTACTCTAGGCCAGCTCTTCTTCTTTAGTTAAAGGAGACTAAAAAGGTGAAGTGGTTTGCCTGAGGTCACATGATAATAAAGTAACAGTTAGAACTTGAACTTGGAAGCCTTCTGAGTCCAAGCCCAGCACTTTCTACTTTTCTAACCTCTCTCTTTCTTTTGTCTGCTGGGAAGGCTCCTCCTCCTCCTATTTCTTAACAATGCTTGTCCTCAATGTTCTATTCTTTAGCTTTTTCTCTGCTGGAGGGCTGTAAGAATCAGAGCCCCAAATAAATGCTTGGCTTGCATTCATAATAATTTCCTACTTCAAAGGCAGGAGGTCATGGGAACCGATGGGCTGGACCTAGTTCTGCTCACTGTGAAGAACATGATTACCAAAGTAGAAAGGACAGGAACCTTGGAAAAACATGATCTTTTCAGAATATTTTACAAATAAAAAAGAGAAAAATCAGTTTGCTACACACTCCAGATTTGGGAAAAGATTTCAAAAGATGCAAATCATGGCCCCAAATTCTAGAGGTGAAACTAGCCCAAGAAGTTTAGGGATACTTTCAAGGTGAACATTCTGACAACACAAATCATTCCAAAGTGTAAAGGAAATTTTCTAAAGAAACTAAAGATGAAGAGGAAACTCACCAACTCACTAACCAACTTGGCATTTTTTTTTTCATACCTGATGCAGTCATATTTCCTAGAGTAAAAGGTTATCGTACCTTATATATATATGTAAAATATGTCATATCATAAATAATAAAATAGCTGAGGAAATGCCAAGTACCCTCACACTTTAAGATCTATTTAAATTTCGTGTGGCTAGCTATTGTAACAACAAAAATATCAACAGTTGCTTGACAGAAGTCTCCAAGTGGAACTGGAGGATCACTTGCAGGAACATTGTAAAAGGGATTCATGCATCAAAGTTTAACTAGATCAAGATCAAACTCAAATAGGAATCAGAATGACTAAACTGAATAGAAGGATCTTTGTGGGCCACATACTTAGTTTAAAAATATATTATTATTTGTGTTTTATTATATATTTTTCAATTACATTTTCATCTGGTTTGAACTTCAGAAGAGTTCAGACCTCATGTTTGACACCTCTGGACTAAATGATCTCTAAAACCTATTTCAATTCTGATTTATTTTATTCATGGCCCGAGATCAGCTAAAGTAGATGTATGCACATTGGTACATTGTTGGGAGATCCTATGTAACAATATGCTTCTAACCTTTCTCTTAATATCTTGTTTCTGACAATAATCCACAAATTGGGTATAATTCTCTGTATTTCTTCAATGCAAAAAAAAAAAAATTAGATGTAATGCTAATTTAACATTCATTATCCTCTTTCCCTATTGCTTTGAAGTTGCCTATTGCTTTGAAGCCAAGTTCAGATTCTGTAGCTTGGCAAAGACCTGAACACTGCTCTCTTTTAAATAGAGTGCAATTCTAAGTAAGCTACTTACTAATTCTTTGTTTCCCAAAGTAGATTAATTTTTCAGAATACCAGGCAGTTTTGATATCTGCCAGTGTTTTTGTGCACAAGTTGAAAAAAATTAGGACTTGGTTAAGCATGTGTGAAAAGATCAGCAGGACACAGTGTTGCTTAGTGGAGTAAGCTTCAACTTGTTTCTAGTTTTGTGATTATATGAGTGTATAAGATGATGGACCAGAACACTAAGAAATCAGTCTTTACATTACATGATGGATTACAATGTTCAAAATATTCAAGAAGAGGGTTTAAATACCTCTATTAATTTTAACAAATTCACAAGAGGAAAAAAAAAAAAAGCTTTGTAGGAATTTAGCAGTAAAACCCAGTGACTTCCACAAGAGAAGTCAAGCAGATCAAAATTCCAGGCTGATGTTCAGTAACATGACATATACATCAGTAGCAAAGGCAAGCAAATGTCCATTCTTTTCCAGGCTTGTCCTCTCAGTGTAGCTATTTCTAAAGGCAGGTTTTTCTGAACCCTTAAGCAATGAAGAGAACTACTTGTTGCGGCTAATTAGCTCACTGGAATTGCCTGTGTTGCTATTGACACTAATGTCAGGTGTCCAAACCTTGTTCAGGACCAGTATATTTTGGACAGGTTAAAAAGCAGTACCATTCACTTATGCTCCATAAGCACAGACTATGCTCAGCCATGCCAATTCACCCAAGAATGGCTAATTTTACCTCGTGCAGGGGAACCCCAGGATAGAGAACTAAAGCACAATTCCTCCTTATTAGGTGAAATAAATACTGTCTATCAACAGTGCCTCATCTGTAAAGGAGGGCATATGGTTAAGTTCTGTATGAAGTATAATGGGCAGGCAAAAATGCTAGTAGCAACACAAACTAACAAGAGTTAATTTTCACTTGAGCTTCATTTTCTCCCCCTTTGGGGAGTACATGTGGGGAGGCTTTTATCTGTTTAGGACTGATTACTTTCACAAACAACCCAGCTCTGTCTTTGGCTGTCTTTCCTGTTTGGCAGAACAGGGGAAATCACCTGGATCACATTCTTGCCCAGATTGTGACATACAAGAAATGAATCTCCATTGACCTTGTTGTTGTCCTCAGCGATATCCTGATTTTCTTTGGGGGTGGGGAAAATGTGTTGAGTTGTGAAACTGAAATCTGCCATATATTTCAGTAAAACTTCCTCAAAGCTACAAGACCTGAAAATAACACTTTTGACCTTTACTTGAAATGAATCTGGGAAACAAATTCAGTTTGAAGGTTTTTGATGTGATGTTTTAAACTTTTAATGCTAGGCAGTGCATAAAGTACTCATTCCCCAAACACAAGCACATCGTAAGAATCATGTCTTATATTTGTAATGTCCTTATTAGAAAGTATTTCCCCAGTGTCTTTTTTTTAAAATGAGTCTTCTTTCTGTTACAGTGAAATGCACTTTAGAGGATGAAGAAGAGCCTCCTACTCTGCAGCCTGAATCAAACCCCATTAGAGATGCTCTGAGCAAACAAATGCTAGCTGCCTCTTCTGTTTCTAAGTTTTAGACATAAGAATTCCCTGTATGCTGGCAAAATGAAATGTCACTGATGAACACATCAAAAACACAGCTTTATAGGCAGGTGTAATTGATTGTGTACAAAATTACTCTCATTTTTTCTCTGGAGCTTTCCCCCAAACAGGATATTTTTCTTTCAGTCACTGGTCTAAATGTTTCCCTTCTATGGTATAAAACTGTTTCTGAAAAATCGAGCGACATTGGTACTCTTAACTGCCCATCCCTAGTGCTAATAGATAATGTAATCCAGTTTATTAGCAGTGTGCTATTTTCCAGTTTTCTTTAAGCATTCAAATCTGTTTTTCCATCTTTTTAAACTGAGATTTCAAACCTGGGAATTCTGGTTTTCTTTCCCTGAAGCTACATATAGTTTTCAACAAGTATCTACTCATTTTAAACTCTTTTGCTATTGAAGTAGCTAATTTCAAAAGAGAACAACTTTTTTTGGGTCATGACAATCTTTAACATTTACTAGAATCTATAGAGTACAAATGAAAGCAATAAAAAAAGAAGAGACCAGCCAGAATAAGTTTTTAGCTAAAACCTCTTGGCCTAAAGTATTGGGGATATCTTTTACTGTCCTGCTAAAATTAATATCAAATCCGCATTTATTCTCCCATTTGTAATATCTGAGGTCACTGCATCTAAACTGCTGAGACTACCCATAGGACCAGATTTTGACAAAAGGTATTGTTAGTTTAACAAGTTAACAACAAACATTGTACGTAAATAGTAAAGCCTTTATTTTTTGTTAAGAACAGCATTTTGAAAATAAAACATATCTGCCCATGCTTTACAACCTTCTTAATTTGTATTCTTATATACAGTCATTTATGGTACACATTGATTGTCTTGAAAATTCTCTAAAGGTGTTCTTTGTAAGTATGCAACGGTCAGCAGCAGGATGGGGAGGGGCAGGAAAAGTACATTATAAAACACACATTAATACATTTAATAAATATATATTATCTATCAAAAGTGAACGTCTGCTCTTAATTAATAAAAAGCACCTGCTGGGTAATCCTGTAAGCTGGTATAATAAGTCGAATCATTTGATTATAAAAGCTACTATGTTCCCTTTTTTGCACAGCTTTTGGTTAGGCCTGAGGAGCCAAAGTCATCTGTCATCAACCAAGAGATGACCTGGTTAATTCTGAGTGAAAAAGGCACTCTTTCAAGGACAATTAAGCAGTACCTTTTTCCAGAATCAAGGGGATGCCCCCAGGAGCCCATGGAGTGTGCACAGAACCCACGACTTCATCTGATTTCTCTTAAACCATGGAAGAACCACATTTTAAATACTACAACATTCTTTCACAAAGTGAAAGTGTTGTAGAGTTTCAGAATTGCTGTTCTCCATCTGCAGAGAGGTGAAAACTGGGATGAATCCAGTCTTACACCCAAAAGGGACATGGTGGCTTTTATGGCCCCAGAGTGGCTTTTGATAACTTAATGCTAAAAGATTTATAATTTGTGCTTACAATTGTGTGTTTTAATCATGGATGTGCAACTTGTAGGTCATTTTACCCAAAGTTAAAAATAAACACGTCTTGTTTACACAAATAATAACTGGAGGTGCCATAATAAACAGAGATGCTTTGTCACACTTTGCTTTCTGGGGCAGTTGCTATCAAAGACCTAGGCCAGGCAAAGATCTTTGTACGAGTCATGTGAGGTTATTAGGAAAACAATGATCTTCTCTTTTCTGGGATTACCACTTCTCCACCCCAAATTACAATTTATTAGCTCATTCCCATCTTTAAACCCTGCCAAAAACAGAACCTTAAAAACACATCTGATAACTGTCTGAAAAAAAAATTGTCCGAGGACTATAAACACTTTCATTTTTATTGTAGTGAATGTTACTTTCCAGCAGTAGCATTTACACAGAGAAACCACTCCTGCATCTAGGCCATAGTCACCTTAGACATTTTGATAACAGCTTAGAGGAAAGTTACATCGTTAATGGTTCCTTTCTGAAAGTGAGACTTTTTTTGCAGGCAAATGTCACTGTTGGCATTCTACAACTCCAAATGACTTCATAGAGCTGGGATAAGTAACCATTTCCTGGCACAAGAATGTGTAACACTTGTTTTTAATTGGATTAGACTGAGGCATTAGGAGATTTCTTTATTTTTAGAATAATGGGTTCTGCATGCAACATCCCACCCCACCCCCCACCCTTTTTCCTAACATTCCCCCTCCCCAAAATATTTAAATTTCCAAACCATCTAATAATCACCTTCCCAAACACACACTAAAGGCTAAAGTCAGGTGTCTGGTTGTCTAAAAGCAAGCGCATGCTCCCAGGGCTGATACTGGAAATGAGATATGATGGGGGCAGGCACTCTCATGCCATGCTTTCTTTCACATGCATGGCAAAAAGGGAAATGAACTTGCAGAAAGGAGAAAAAAATAACTTGCAAGCTGATCACGGCAAGAATGGCAATAATCAATCTCATTTCCCCCAGGGCTATGCAAAGGGTGAAGGGCTTGTAGGGCACAGCCAAAATCAGATATAGAAAAAAAATTAAGAGGTTTTATAATTATTTAGCATAGATGTATTAAGTTTATAAAATCAGTGACCATTTTTTCCCCCAACCATTGACCTTTTACATGTTTTTTTTTTTTTTTTTGTGGCTTACCTTTTTTTTTTTCTTATTTTAAAAAAGGCTAGAAAACAGAATGGATTTCTTATAGCTTATGCTACATAGCAAAAGAACCCATCATTTATATATCCAATACTGTCAGGTTAAAATCTTGCTTTAGGCATTTAAGAAAGCTGCAGATCATGTTAATTAAAACAATGAGACCACAATGTTTTTAATGTTGGATATGCATTAAATAAATGTTAAATAATAATAAACAGGATGATTTGCTGAAGACAGATGGAAACTATGGCAGAAGTAATGGGTTTTGAAATAACCACTTTCAGAAAACTTGCAGGTAACCAAGATAAAAAACAGCTAACAAACTTCTTCTCTACTCCAACACCCAAAAAAACAAAAAAAAATCCACAAACGAAAATGTTCCTTGTCTTGGAGATCCCACTCCCTTAATATAAGGAACACAAGTTCCTTGCATTACTAAATAGTAGAATCCTTGATACTGATCTTATAGGATTGAAAAGGCCACAGCACATAGGTCAGTGGCAAACCTCTTACAGCTCATCCCTCTGGCTTTCTGAGCTGCTGGTCCCAATCAGCACATTTAGAAACAAAATATAGATAAATTAGAAAAATGCTTATACTACCAGATTCTCAGGTCAGCTTCTGGGGTTGTGGGATGGGAGGAGAGAAGCTTGTTATCATTGAGAATTTCATTCTGGTGCCACATGACACAGGTCATGTCTACTTCTGGCTCCACTTTGGGGCTTGTCCTAATTCAAATATCACAGGTATGGGGCATAAAAAAAATGACCACCAGTCCACCACCATGTTAAATGTGATCCACAAACAAACAACCAGAGACCATTTCTTCAGAATGTCAGGGGAAGACTTCACTTAAAAGAGTTTCTTGCATTTTCACGGTAATACAATGCTTCTCTCAGTGTTAACCAGGAACCCCACCCTCACCCCATTAATCTAAGTACATCTGCAAATACACACTCTCAAAACCCATAACCAAATTATTCTCTCTGACCCCCGGCAACACATAAACCAACTAGCAAACAAATGGGAAAGCCCAAGTATCAATCTCATGAGGGAGGCAGTCTGGATCCAATACTTGCCATTGGGAGAGGCCCTACAAGGAAACCTGCACTCAAAATAAATCAGGCCTGCTTATCAGTTACTGTGACTTTGGTTCTTCTACACTTGGAGGATGCAGTCTCCCCTGTTGCAGTTTAAGAGTGAGCCTAATTCTACAAGAAATTAGCTTTGCTTTAGTTTGCAAAATTGTTGGTTGGTTTGGTATTTTGTGGGTGGTTAGCTTATCAGTTTACCAGTGTTCACATTTACATGAAACCCCATTATCTGGGATTCTGAAAGCTCCAGGATGAGCGGATGACTTTGTTCCGCCACTGTTATTGATTTCTCCCCCAGAAAGACTCAGCCAGGGAATAAAATCTGTAATAGAGATTCTTATTCTCTGGAACTTTGTAAAAGCCTTTCACCAGAGGTGTCTTCCAGTGTAACTTGGCGGAGCAGTTGGGATCTGGAAATAAGGATAACAAATCTATAACTATGAACTCGATGCTTTTCCAAAGTCAATGTCAACATATGCACTGTTAGAAATTAAGTCATTAGGAGAAATAAATGATTCAGTAAGCAGTTTTCAAATTGGCCAAACAAAGCAGAGCTCAAGAAATAAATGTAAGCATAGTGGAAAGGGATTATTTTCTTATCCAGTGAAACTTCTTCATCCAAAAAACTTTATCCTTTAATAGTAAAACATTTCCTTACCAGCCCACCATGAAAATGGCCTAAATGACTCTTAATTCTACATCTACAAACCTTTCCCCTCATTTTGAGCTACTGCCCTGTGGCATATTTATCCACGCTGGATAGAAACGGGTGGATTTAAACAGTCATCGACTAACCAAGGTGTATCCAAGGCCTGATTCCAAATCATATTTACTGATGGCCTGGAGACCAAACACTCATGACAGAGATTAGTTCACCTCATAAAGGCTAATCCATATTGCTGTTTATTTCTGCTCTTCTGCCCAGCTAATCTGTGAAATCCCACTCAAAAGTAAAAGAGCAAAACATCTAAATAAAACCTAGTTTCCTGTGCTCAATGTACATTCACTAAAGAACCCCAATCATCGGTTCATGTAAAGGTTGAGTTATGGAGTCGGCACATGATTTAAAGAATGGAAATGTACTTGACATGTGTAAACAGGCTTATGAATTTTTTTTTTTTTAAAGAAGCACATAGCCATGTTTAAAATTAAATGTGGAGATGAGAATTCCTCTCTGGATTGCTACAGAAAAAGAAAATGCTTCCAGAAAAGGAAAATGGCCATGACCATGTTCTTGAAAGATTTGTTTGGCATCAGCTAGCTAACCCATTCTTGCCATGAGAACAGAGCAAGGCTTTAACATACTGACAGGCCAAACCATATCTGAGGGGAGGAAATGGTGACCTCCATGTGAGCAAGCTCTCCGAGTCTTACGGGACCTCTTTCCAGGGAATTCCCAGTGCTGACCCTTTGGGCACACAGGTTGACAGAGTGAAAGAGGGAAATCTGAGCTAGGCTGATCAACAAAATCTGGAAAAGATTATAATTTTAAGTTGGCTGGCCTTTCTCAAAAGGTGAATCAGCAGACACAGCTGAAGGTAAAGAATAGATTCTGGGAGGTTGCTTACTGGCTTATTTATACTGTTGGGGACTACTGATGATATGGAATAGTCTCAATAGTCCCAAACTAACATATAAATTGATTAAATTCAGGTGGACATTATTTTAAATATATGGAAGGGACTGGGGGAGAGAAAAATGTAAGCATTGCATGCATACTAGCTGCAAGTGATGTAATTTTTAGCTTTTGTCTTTTAAAAAGAGCAAGCAGTTTAAACGGTGCCATTTATCCCCAATGAAGCTGTTCCCCAGGACTGTACATATGTAAGCTTCCTGCCATAGCATTACATTTTGATACTTACAGTCCCACCATTTAGCACAACTGCCATCTCAGTGGGCTGATAAACATTGCTTCTAAATGGAGCACTGGGTCGGTTTGCCAGACTACCATTTCGAAATCCTGCAGTTCGTAGAGCTGAAACGGGAAAGAGAAAAAAAAAGGGAGATACGATTTTTTTTTTTTTTTTTTTGGTGGCTGTTTTCCTCCTGATGCATCAACACCCTGCTCCTGCCCCCACAGTTCACCCTCCCCTCATCACATGCCAGGCAAAAAACAAAAATCACAAAGAAGCTTTGTTCCCAGTCTCCTTTTCTAGCTAGTCAGGCATTTGTGGAGTTTGGAAAGTTTGTCCCTAAGTTAGTAAACTGCCTGGCATTTGTGGGAGAGAGGCTTGAACTTCCAGTCCTTGTTACTTGCTACAAGTCTACTCAATATTCTGCCGGGCCAAGATGATAATACGTATCTTCCCATAGGTTGCTGACAAAAGGATACTGTGTCTTTTAGTGCCTACTATGTGTCAGCCACTATCCTAGAAGCTAGGGATGAGAAGACAAAAGAAACCTAAAGTCTTTGGTTGAAGAATTTTGCAACCCTCTGAAGTAGCTGGCTGACACTGGAGCTGTGGCCACCATTCTGGTGCAGGTGATAAAATGCTGGGTTGGGAGTCAAAATTTAGATTCAATGCAGAACCCAAGTTCTTTGAGAGGACTGATGTTGTGACCCCTATCCTGGCTCTGCACACAACAGTTAAAATAATTGTTTGTTACACTGGACGGGATTTAAATCCCACCTGATACTATCTATATTATGGGCCAAGTCTCTGAATCTCAGTTTCTTCATCTATTTAAAATGCAGAAATGCCAGCTAGTCTCATTCTCATTTGATAATTGTTCTGTTAAAGAAATCCCTCTTAAATAAATCCTACACCAGAGAGCCTAGGAGCAAGCACAAAGTCTCATTAAACCATGTGTAATTAGTTACTTATACAAGCACCCAAATCATGCCTAGAAGCATCCTGAACTTCAGGAAGAACGTCTTAGGTTTGGGTCAGGGAGCTGAAGAAAAACAGATCTAATTCAGGAAATACTAGATGAAGTACTTTTCTTTCTTTCTTTTTTTGCTGAGGAAATTGGGGTTAAGTGACTTGCCCAGGATCACACAGTCAGGAAATATTAAGTGTCTGAGGTCAAATTTGACCTCAGGTCCTCCTGACTTCAGGGATGGTGATCTAGCCACTGTACCATCTAGCTGCTCCAAATTCTTTTCCTATGCATTTTCTGAGAACAAAATTGTGTAGCCATCAGTAATACCTCTGGACGTAGGGAACCAGGAATGGAGGTATCACTTAAGGCAGAGGAGCATTCAGAAGTTGTTCGCTATTTCCAATGCCTTTTCTTTGGATAATCTTATTCTAGAACTGCAAATATTTAACCTATATCGGATTGCTTGCTATCTGGGGAGGGGAGGAGGGAAAGAGAGTAAGAGGAAGAAAAATTTAGAATACAAGATTTTGCAAAGCTGAATGTTGAAAACTATCTGAATATATTTGGAAAAATAAAATTCGATTTTTTAAAAAAGCATTTTATACATACTCTAAAATGCTAAAAACAAAACAAAACAAAACAAAACCTTATGCATATCATCTGTCATAACCCAGGTTTCCTTCTTCTCTTAAGTGTGAAAGAGAAGGCCAAATGTTAAGCTCTTACTTTGCTTTACTTCTTAAACCAGTGAACTGTTTATTTGGGGTACCTGAACCTCAGAACCTTCCTTCTGACTTCAAAGTCAGTGCTTTATCCACCTATCTACTCTTTCCCACTTACATTAATCTGAAAAGTAGGCCCTGTTTGGCTTTGTGCTTGTCTCTTTACTGACTAATTGAAGAAATGTGTCTATAGTTCCAAAGGCAGCTTGTTCTAGTCAACTCACTGAATCTCTCTATGTGCTCAAAGCAACGTCAGTGGGAGGAAGGCCCTCACTTGAAAATTCCTATCCTTGAGAAGCAGGGCTGGATGTTTCCTTTACTGATGAAATCACAGTCACTCCTATCTCCATCTCCAGAGCCCAGTGGATTTCATTTAGTAGGTTTTTCAGGAACTGCTAAGTTGAAATTGTTCCCAATACCTTGGTGCTCCTGCTGCTGTCCAGGTGGCTCTAAAATGCCAATCCTTCCAGAAACTGCTATCACCACAGGAATCAGGGTGCTTAAACCCAGCCGAAACAAGTAAGCCTTGTATTGCTTTGTCTAAAACAATAACAAAGTGAGGCCTTTTCTCCAGACACATACAAAGAGAGCAGGCCCAAAGTTTGTTTCCAACTTGCTGAGTAACCAAAGCTCCAAGGAATGAATTAGTGAAAGGACTAAGTAGCAGAGATGAGCCAAACCCTTGGCTTCCTCCATAGTGAGAGCTATGAATAAGGTTTTGCAGAAGTAGAAGGTCATTATGTCTAAATCTCTCATTATAATAACAGAGATGAGATGATGTACATCCCAGATGTTGACTGGCCTACAAAACTCCCAAGGGCAGCCTGGACTGGATTAAGATTTAATTGGGAAAAATTTAACAAAATAAAAAAAATTAACAAAAATTTTAAAAAAAGATAATAAAACAAAAAAAATAAGATAACAGATAAGGTGAATCTGTGATTTTCTAAGTCAATATGGTCTGCAAGCATCTGCTTCTATTTGAGTTTAATATTACGGATATATAATCATATCCATGACAAAAGAATGCAGCCCTCGAAAGCAACTGCCAAATCTCTGGGCAGTCACTTCAGGGAATTCACTAAGGTGGGGGTGGGTGGAGGGGATAGACAAAGATAAAAATAGCTAGCATTTATTTAGCACTTGACATATATCTCACTTGATCCTCACAACTGTGAGATAGGTGCTCTATTATCTCCTCATTTTGCAGATGAGGAAACTGATGCAGGATCCAACAGCTACTAAATATCTGATATAGGATCTGGACTCAGGTCTTCTTCACTGACTTCCAAGTCCCATCTATCCACTCCACTACCTTATTCCTTAGTATAAACATAAAATAACCCCTGGTTCAATGGGATCTTCATGTCCTAATCCCCAAATCTCTTTAGCCTCTGATCAATTGATACTCATGGAACTAAATATGTACCTGAGCCTCATTACCAGCTTTCCCCTGAAATAGACACTAAAGATGTCATCCCTGTTTTTATAGACAAAGAAATCGAGATTTAGAGCAGTGAACTGGATTGCCCATAATAGTCACACAGCTAGGAAGTATCCAAAGGGATTTTTAACTCAGGATTTCTTCACTCCATTACTCTATCCACTATGGCCCCTAAAAGAAGTACTCTCTTGAAAAAGCACTTCATCTCATTCCTCTGAAAGGTGAATGTTTAACACATCTCTAAGGCTTTTGAGGTTGTGATTCAAGGTGCTAGATTTTTCAATGCATTTTAATTTCTTATCACTTCTGTCATGCTGGCACTGATATTAATAAGCAGGAAGTCTAAGCAAGATCTCTCTCTCAGGAAAAAGGAAGGAGACAGAGACTACTGAAATGAACTTTGTCACCAAATCATAGCCATGAGTATAATTTTTCTCAGAATTACATTCTTTGCCCTAAGAACCTCTGCATTACAACACTGAAGTATCAAACAAGGAAGGTGATAAGGGAGGGCAAAGTGGTCCTCTATCACTTGTATCATGTCAGTGAAACAAGAAGATTGAAACTGGAGAGGACCAAGTTTTAATCAAATAGATCTTGCATGATTCTCTTAAATCAGATTTCATTGGCCTGAGATGAGGGCCATAGTGGTATGAAGGAGTCCAACTGGAGAGGTCTTGAGCCCTGGCTCCCTGAAATTCAAGACTCCTGGGGCTTATGCCAAGAATTCCAACAGCTGGTCTCAATAGTGGCTAAAGGACAAGTGCAGGAGAGCCCAGGCCATAGCAGATAAGGTTTCTGTTTCATGGATTTATGCCTGTGAGGAGTCTGCTTTGCTATTGGGGGTCAGGACACAATTTTGGGCGAACTGTAAGGCTCCCCATTCCCTAACTTTACACATAGCCAACTGGCAATTATTTGCACTAATAAAGATACAAAGTGATTTTTAACAGAGTAAATAAAAAATGTAATCTTTTTGGCACTTGAATACACTCAGGGGAAAGGGAGAATGCATACCAAGACATCCACTCTCTATTTTTGTCTGGTCTGTCTTCATTGGTTTGGTCCCAGAAGACTATGGATACTGGATGAGAAGGGGCAACCCTCATAAATCAGAATCAAAAGAGGTTTGTAGAACGGTAGTTTGAGAATACACTTTAGACTTCAAGTCAATTTTTTTTAATTGTGGAAATTAATTGTGGAAAACTAGAGCTCAGATGTGTCATGGCTGCTCAAGGAGACATAAGAAGGGAGTTAGCAGAGGGGCAAGCTCTCCCATGGCCCTAAGAGAACCATGACATTGAATGTGATGTATCAGACTTCAACTGGAACCATGGGGATCTCTCTCTCTCTCTCTCTCTGAGAATACAAAAGAAAGTAAAGCCATTTTCCACACACACACACACACACACACATGCAAAGGGACAGAGGATTCCTACCACTGTCTCAAACACAGAATGGGGATCTTTAATTCTTTATATTACCCAGACTAATAATACACAAATGCAGTTAAGAGTCACACAGGTACAATGTGTCACGGGCAAGATTCAAATCCAAGTCTTCTTGACCTCTAAACCAACATGCTACCTGTCATGCAACCTGTCTCTTACAACATCAGTAGCACCTTACATATAGGAAATGCTTTTAGGTCTGCAATGCAAACACTGTATACACACTATTTCTTCTAATTTTCTCAACAACTCTGAGAAATAGGAGCTGGCTATTTAGTACCTGGATTTGCCAAAGAGAAAGGTGAGATTCAGGGAGGTCAGATGATTTTAACAAGGTCCCCTAAATTAATTTCTAAGGCAATATTTAATCCAATTCTTCCCGATTGCAAGTCTAGTGCAAGAAGTGGCTCTATCCACTACGCCCTACTGAGTGCAGGGCTTCCAGAGAATACATTCTCATTCTGAAATGTATCTAGAGATTCGCTGCACTGGTGAAGAATGATGGGGAGGAACCTTCCCTCTCTTACAAATCTCTTCCAATACTCACACAATTCTCCATGCTCACCAAGCAAACCCAAAGATGTGGACTCTGCTATTGGGAAGAACAAATGACCATTTGCTGGGCTGACTCAGCATTATCCTCTGCCGCTTGTAGAACTGAACACACCTGTGAGCTTTCTCCTTCCTCCTAGGATTCCCAGTAACAATTCCCAAATAACATAGGCTGAATAGTTAGCAAGGACCTTAGTAATCTGCATTTACAACTTGGTCACCTCTGTTCTACAAGTTCAGACAATTAGAAAAATTTACTTTTATTTAACTAAAGAACCTGAAACCACTTCAAAATGCCCCAATTGATCAGCAAATGGGGTACAGAAGGAACAGTGTCTAGCTCTTCATCATCCAGTTGATAGAAGCTAGAGACAAAGCTTGGTTCAAGTTACCTGCATTATGTTCATCCATTGAAAAAGCTTTGTTTTCCATGTAGCTCCGGGGAAGCTGAACATCTTCTTCAAACGCCGTCTCCCGCATCCTGGGCTGTGACGTGTCAAAGTAGTTGGGTGTATTCTCTTGCTGTGACGGGAGGATCGAGCAGTGCACTTCAGGAATAGCATGGAAGATGACAAACACCCAGCCGCTGGACACTAGGGCGATGGCCAGGGTGGGGTCACTCCACACGTCACCTCTCCTTAGTTCTGCATTGCCAAAAAGGTACATGGTCATCCAGGCCACCCAGATCAGGATGGAGAGGAAGGTGGTAAGGATGAGGCAAATCCCATTCTTCTTCCATTTCTTAAATTTCCCACAGAGAGTGAAGAGGGACAACCCCAGGGTCACCACCAGCAGAACCATGTCATAAATTAAGGCCAATGCAAAATCCATGGGTTCATAGCTGCAGGCTAGCTTTTTATCCCGGACCACGTTCAAGACCAGCCACTCTGTGGCAATAATGACCTGGACCAGCATCAGGCATATGGCCATACCGGCAAGGTGCCAGCCCGAGGGGCTTTTCCCATGGCGAACCAGCCTCCGGACTCGCCACGCCTGGCTGAGCAAGCATGAGAAGCACAGGGCAAAGAGCACTCCCCACAAGAACCTCCTCGCTGAGCATATGGTCTCATCCTCTCGGATAATGAATGCAAAAGTCAGTCCAAACAACCCAAGGGTCCCCAGAAGGAATAGGAAGTTCAGGCCCAGGGGCCCCTTCTTCTCTTTGTCCTTGATGAATGGCAACCTCACCAGGAGGATCAGTATCAACAGCAGTGTGATCAGGGCCCCAGCCCCTGCCACTGCCTCCACCACGATTCCCCAAATGGCATCCAGGTCGCACAGGGACACGTACTGAGGGAGGAGGTCAAGCCCACAACCTCGAGAGGTGCTGGCGTTCTCTGAGGAGCCATAGCCGATCACAAAGAAGAGGAGAAATGAGAGGACCAGGTGGGTTCTCATTTTTCTCTCTGAAATGGCATAAATGTTTTTAAAAAGAGAAAAAAATCAATTAAAGACACCATCCTATAAACAAGCTTTTTTTTTTTTTTTTAAATAGTGCAACATTTGAATTATTTTAAAGGGAGGAAAGTCTCCCACTTATTTCAAACTGTTGTTACTCTTTCAAGAAGACCCATCCCAAAAGAAAGTCCTGTACCTATGCTAGAGATCAAAACTTATTTTATTAAAATTTATTGTATTATAATTATTATAGCTTATCATTTCCAATTGCTCTTCATAGTAGGCCTATTGAATCTATGCTCTGTCTCTGTCCACAGTTGTACTGAGCTATCTACCACAGCTGCTCCAATCCTTGCCTGCCCTCCAGCCACCCAAATAGCTTCAGTCCCAGGAGCTTCCATAAGTAAATGCAGTATTGATCATTTTCTTTGTCTCTAAAGTTGCCCTGAGCCATCTCCCAGCCAAAGAGCCTCAAATCCTAGTCACCTCAGAGGGAGCATAAGGTTTGATGAATTATTTATGTTGTATAGATAAAAACTGCATTGAGTTATAGGTTGATTTCCACTCCCACCACCTTAAAACCTCAGGGAAGACTGGAGAGTACCTATCGTGTGGGCATGATGACAAAAGCTGATAAACATCTACTGGATTAAAAACCACTGCAGAAAACAGGGAACCCTTAAAGGAGAACTGACAGTGTAGTATTGGGGTTACAAGAACTAAGTTTGAGAACTAAGAAGATCTGAGTTCAACATCTGTGTCTGTGAACATATTGAACTAGCTGTGTGATACTGAGTACTGAGAAATTTACTTAGTTTCTCAGTAAAATCCGAGACAGAGGAACTGCATTGGGTTTAAGGAGTTTCCATCCTCAATGATGAAATCTTAGATGCAGAAGGTCTCCAGCCTTACCCCAAACACATAAAATTTTGACTTTTTCCTGTGTATCTATTGTGTTTGGGATTCACAGAATGTTAGAGATTTTATACCTCTATTAGATCTTAAGAGTTACCCAGAAAGGGACAGAGTAGTGGAATCAAAAGAGTAAAGGCTCTGGAATCAAAGGACTGGATTTAAATCCTACCTAACTGATCCTTACCAGCCATTTGACCTTATTGTTGTTCAATTGTCTTCAATCCTGACTTTTGGGACCCTAACTTAGAGATTTCTTAGCAAAGATACTAGAGTGGTTTGCCATTTCCTTCTCCAGCTCATTTTACATACAAAACCCCAAGGCAAACAGAATTAAATGACTTTTCCAGGGTAACACAGCTAGTAAGTATCTGAGATTGGATCTGAATGCAGGAAGGAGAGTCTTCTTGATTCCAGGTCTGGCACTATTTACCGCATCCCCTAGCTGCCCAATTTGATATTGTGCAAATATTTAATAGTCCTTGGCCTTGGCTTCCTTTATGTATAAAATTAGGCACTTGGGCTCTAAGTCTATTATCTTAGATAAGATCCCATTATCTTTTCCCAAGTTTTCTATTATCCATGGTGAAAAGAGGCCCCTGATTGAGGAAATTTCGTGAGAATTTTCAATTAGTTCTCAGAGTTGAAGAGGTCAGTCACTAGGCTGACTCCATATTTAATAATGCTCATATTCTTCACAGCACAATTCCAGACATATTACAAATGACTTGTCAACTCACCTATAAAATGTACTTTTTCACAATTATCTCAACCATTTAAGTTAGTTTTTATTTATAATATACATAGTTATAAATTTTACTAAGGAATTGTATGATCAAACAAGTTTGATTTTATAGCATCAACCTAGAATTTAATTTCTAAACAGAAAAGGGGATCAAAGATTTGGGGCATCTGCACTGAAAGAAGAGCCCAAACTAGCAACTGGTGTGACTAATTTGCAATTTGACTATTCTTGTTACATGGGTACTGAACTCTGTTGTCTTGACCAATGGGATAAAGCCCTAGTTGTCTTTCTTCTGTGCCTGATGGCACTAATCTCAATTGGGGCACATGAAAGGATGTCAGAGTGACTAAAGTAGACCTATCACTACCTTACTGTGTGACCACGAATGGGGTCACTTGCCTACTCTAGAGCGTCTTTTCCTTTATAAAAAGATTAGATGATCTCTAAGGTTCCTTCCTGCCCAAATCAGTAGGAGGACCACAAGGACATGTGATAATACTAGCTCTTAGTTGAATTTTCAAGGTTAATAATCCTTCTGCTCTCCTTTAAAGTGTTTCCTTTATTCTTCTTTGCTCCTGTTTATCTACCCTCAATAACTTTGAGTTCCTCCACTGGTGATAATGTTTGTTATTGACACTGTGTTGTTTTCGACTGTTAGTGATCCTATTTTTAAGGTTTTCTTGGTAAAATTAGTGAAGTGGTTTGTTATTTCCTTCTCCAGTTTATTTTACAGATGAGGAAGTCAGACAAACAGGGTGGAATGATTAGCTCAGGGTCACCCAGCTAGTAAATGTCTGAGGCCAGATTTGAACTCCTGAAGGAGAAGAGTTTTCCACATTCCGAGTTCAGTACTCTATACAGCATACTACCTAGCTATCCCCAGGATAGCATGTAAAGTCAAAATAAAGAAGACACAGAAGCCTGGGGAAGGCATAAGGACCAAGGAGGGTTCACCAGATTTACAAACTTGGCTCCTGTTTAGAGAATACCAGTTCAAGCCAACAACCAAGTGGAAGCCTGGAAGTCTCACAAGCCAAATCCCATTATCCAGGAACCTTCCTTCTGACAAAACTAATCCTTTAGCCTGGCTCAATGAACCATTCCAGGGGAGTGGAAGCAACAACAGCTGATTTAGAACCCAAAGATCTGATTTCTAATCCCAATTCTGCCAATTCTGCATGGCCTTGGACAAATCACTTCTGGGTTCCAGGGAATCTAAAATAGCTGAAACTATTATATATTATAACTGCAGCTATATCCGGTTGTTTGACTCATGGCTATAAAGCTTTTACTCCACTCCAAATGCAACCAAATTCTGATCCATTATACAATTTTATAAAACAAAAACTTTCTCTGGGACTGATTCCTCTCAAAGTCACTTTCTATAATGAGGCAACTTAAAGGTTGTTTATTCAAAGATCTTAAAAAAGGTGTAACCTGGTTGTTTATGCTCTCAAGTACTAGCTGATTTTCAGTTCTCTTTCCTTACAAACAATCATTTTATGTACTTAACAAATCATTCTTCCTTTCAGAAATATTCTCCCTTCCTTTCTCCTTCTCTGTTTCCCTTCCTTCCCGCCTCCCGTAAGAGATTAGAGGAAAGCAAGAGGGTTATAAGGATTAGTAAATGCTTCACTTTTTTGCCTACTTTTACTGGGTTCCCTTCTTTATATTTGAACAGATCGGGTAGTAACTCTTTGTTTAATTCTAAATAAAATTTCATTTCAAACAATGGATTCATTTGGACAAAATTTTATTATAGCCAATCAATTCAGATATGCTCTGGGATGTAACAAATGCGACTCTGGGTATATAAAATTGGTATACAATTCAAACACTTACTGATAATAAATAATAATTTTTCAGTTCCTATATTCAGTTATGTGACCCCACTAGATGACCTTTCCTATTACAAGATGAGGTATAAGAAGACAAGGATGCTTTTTTTTTTTTTTTTTGCTGCTCATTTTGCTTGTCACTTAGCAGGTACTTAATAAATGTTTACAGATTGAGCCATGGGGAGAGCTGATGGAAATGCCAAATCTAACATTTGAGTCATTTTCCCAGATGGACTAGTGACTGAAACAATAGCATTTGTTTTAGCTGCATACAAAAGGAGAAGATACCTTGAGAATCTCTTTTTTTTCTGGCAGCTGTTTAATACAGTCATCTGGGAGAAAAACCCTTTCAGAGAGGACACTGCCTGCTAGGAATTATACAGAGAAAAGCCCCATTGGATTCTACTGGTGTTTATTGGAACACACAGGGAATAAGTAATGGTCAGTGCTCAGTATGCTTTTTGAAAGGGGGTAAATAATATTTCACATTTATATAAATCTTTTAAGGTTCACAAAGTACTTTATATATAACAATTTGATTGATCAACAACTCTGTATTACTCTGGTGTCTGTCAGTGATAGAGTGCAAGGCCTAGAGTCAGAAAAACCAGAGTTCAAATCCTGCCTCAGATACTTTCTAACTGTGTGACCCTGGGCAAATCCCTTAACTCTGTTTTCCAGTTTCCTCATCAATAAAATGGGGATAATAATAGCATGTACCTTCTAAAGTTATAAAAGATCAAATGAGATCATAAATGTAAAGCACTAAGTGTGGGTTTGGCATGGTGCCAGGCCAAGACTAAACACCAAAAAGCAAACACTAGCTCTGTGGCCCTAGGCAAGTCACTTACTCCTAATCTGCCTCTGTTTCCTTATCTGTAAAATAAGCTGGAAAAAGAAATTGCAAACCATTCCAGTATCTTCGCCAAGAAAACCCCAAATGGGGTCACACAGAGTTGGACATGACTGAAAATGAATGAACAACTATTGTAATAATCACCTTTTTACAAACAAGGGAACTGAGGCTCAGTGTCATAAAGTCACACAGCTCGCAACCCCCTAAGTCAGAATTTACTCCCAAAGCTTTTCAGACTCCAGGCCAATCTTCATTCTTCCTCTACTGGGGGTGACCATATCTTTCAACATTTCTTACTTCTTCAATTCTGTTGCCATCTGTATGGGCCACATGACCTTGGTCTGACAGGCACCTACACAACCCCATCAGGGCTCCAAGGTGACAACACAATGGCAAGAGCCCCAGGATCAAACCAGGAGTTTGTTTACACAGTAGATCCCAACCTTGCCTGTTTCTATCGGCAAACATTCTGTTGACTCACTGCTTGCTTTCTCACATCCAAGTATAAACGAGTCACCTTCTCCTTCTCTGCTTCCCCTTAAAATTGAATTGTGGGTTCAACCAATTACTACCAGATTCAGTTATTTCCTGAAGTCTCTGCATGTTCCCCGTGGAGGGCAAAACTATGTTTACTCCCCATAGTGACCCATCCTCCTTCTAAGAATGACACTATCAGTTGTGACAGTGTGGTACAACGGACAGAGATCTGGCCTCAGATGTAGATCCAAATGCTATCTCTGACAAAGAATGATAATGTCCTCCCCGAAAAAATCTCTTTATCTCTGGGTGTCAGGCAACTAAGTCTGTAAATTGCACTGTTTGCCATGGCAGAGGCATTAGAAGAAGGAGTTTGCAGTTTGCTCACTGGGATTTCTATAGCCAATGAAATCCTCTCCTTACATTCCAGCAGTGGACAGCCACCTGGCACAGTGGATAGAGTGCTGGACTTGAGTTCAAGTTCAAATCTGGCTTCAGATTTCACATTGGGCAAGTCATTTACTCTATGTCTGCCTCATATGTAAAATGAAGATAATAATAACACTGATCTCCCAGGGTTGTGTGGATGAAAATGAGATGTGCCAAACCCTGTAAAGGTCTCCCAGTTGCATGGGCTCAGGGCATTTGCACCTGTTCATGCACATTCTCCCCTCCTCTTGTTTCAAAGCTCTCCTATGGCATTCCAGTCAGCCAGTGAGCTAAATGAACATATCTACCAGACTTCCCAGGTTATTTGCAAAGAGGAGTGTCCCGTTTTGCTGCTGGCCTGCCTCATACCAACCACAGAAACATCCTTTCAGGTCCTTTCCTAAATAGGATCCCAAACTCTCAACAGAAATATTCACTAAGCCCCACAGGGATTCCTCCTCACATGGTTCAGTCAAGAATAGCCCTTCAAATTTCCTGTAACAAAAGCCACTAGAGTCAAGTCAGAAACTCACTGTAGGTAAGTTACAATGCAGGGTTGGAAATACTAAAAGATAACAGCCCCCCAAAAGAAAAGAAAGCCATTCTCTAACATAGGTGGGCATAGATCTAGCTTCAAAAATCGAAGACTCTAAGATCCTTTCCACAATCAGGAGATAAGGTCAGTGGTAGAGAGAGGCCCAACAAAAGTTAATTATTGTGTCATGTCCAACTCTTTGTTGATCCCATTTGGGTCAATACTATCAATAGTATCCATGAGGTTTTCCTGGCAAAGAAACTGAAGTGATTTGCCTTTTCCTTCTCCAGCTTATTTCACAGATGAAGAAACTGAAGCAAACAGAGCTACGTGACTTGCCCAACACAACCAGTAAGTGTCTGAGGTCAGATTTGAACTCAGGAAGATAAGTTTTTTTTTGACATCAGACCTGGCACTTAACCTATCTCACCATCGAGGTACCTATTATATCTCAAGGTTGTGTTAAACACTTGTTTTTGTTTGTCCCTCAGGAAAAAGATACAAAGAAAGTTATAAGATAGTTCTTGCTCTCAAGGAGCTCACTATCTTACTGGAGGCAGGATGGGCAATATGCACACAACTGTGTACAAACAAGCTGTATACAGGAAAAATTGGAGATAATCAACCAGGAGGAAAAGCAATAGCATTAAGGGAGACTCAAAAAGGCTGCTCCCAAGATTATGCGACGACCAATTCTGATGGACATGACTTTTTTCATGTGACTCAAGCCAATTCCAATGATTTTGTGATGGAAAGAGTCATCTGTATCCAGAGAGAGGACTGTGAGGACTGAGTGTGGATCACAACATTGTATTTTCAGCTTTGTAATGTTGTTTGCTTGCTTTTTTTTTTTTTTTTTCCCTCATTTTTTTCCCTTTTTGATCTGATTTTTCTTGTGGAAGTATGTATAGAAGAATTGTGTATTTAACATGTTGGATTACTTGCTGTCTAGGGAAGGGGTGGGGTGAAGGGAGAAAAACTGGAACACAAAAGTTTGCAAGGGTGAATCTATCTTTGCATAGATTTTGAAATGTTTTGATTTTTTTTTGAAATATAAAATTTGAAAAAAAATTTTTGAAAATAAAAAGCTTTAATAAAAAAAGAAAAAAAGAAGGAAAGGCTGTTCCCAGGACTTTTGATTCCAGACCCAGGCTTTTTTCCACCATACCGCATTGACACTAGGGAACAGTCAATTCCCTAGATTTCTGCCTTCTAATATTCTCAACAACTAGGTGGCAGTGTGGACAGAATGTCCAACTTGGAAGCAAGAAGACCTGAATTCAATTCCTGCCTTAGTCCTTTATTCATTGTATGACCTTGGATAAACCACTTAACCTGTTTGCCTCAATTTCCTCAATTATAAAATGAGGATAATAGTCTCTACCTTCTGGGGTTGTTGCAAGGATCAAAAAGGATAATAATTGCTTGGCACGGAGTAAACATTATATAAATTTTAGCTATGATGGTAATGATGATGTATGGGGGAGTTCCCAAAATTATTCCACTGATTCTGGTGCCTTCCCTTCCTCACCCAATAAATACAGAATAATCTACACTAACTACTGTAACCTTTTCTGATTTCCTGATGTGTCCTAGCTGAAGTGCCAGTTCTAGCAGTCCAAGGCATTTCATATGCAATGGCCAAAGCACTGACTTTTAGAGGCACCTGGGTGGCTAACTGGATAGAGTGGTGGGTCTGGTACCAGGAAGACCCAAGTTCAAATCCAACTTCAGATACTAACAGTGTGACCCTGGCCAAGTCATTTAAACTCTGTCATAATCCACTAGTGAAGGAAGTGGCAAACCATTTCGGTATTATTGCCAAGAAAACCCTGGGTTTTCTTGAAGAGTTGGAGAAGATTGAGTAACAAAGCATTACCTTCACCTTCTTTCATCTCTTGACTCCTGACACTACCAATTTCTTCCTATTAATCCATCAAATAGTATTAATTAATCAGCTACTATGTGTCAGTACTGAGTTAGACACTGGAGATGAAGACAAAAACAAAACAGTATTTACTTTTGACAAACATATGTTCTAAAAAAGCAAATATACAATATAATACAGATAAAATGCATACAAAGTAAATATATGGTAATTTACCTCATATTATTTCCCTATAATTCTGGCAGTGATCAAAAAGAACAGGATGAGATTTAGGTCTGTCAGTGCAAGAAGCTGCAACTATTGACCTAATTTTTAAAAAAGTTATTTATTGGTTTGGTTTATCTATGATAATAACATTTATAAGGATAGAGTAATAAATTACTTTCAACCTGCATCACTTCATTTGATCTTCACAAAAAATATAAATTAGAGCATATATTATCCCCATTTTTAAAATGATGAAAGTGAAGATTAAGGAGAATCAGAAGACTAAATATTAGAGCTTTAAAAAAATGGAAAGATGTAAACAGCAGTGAAGAGGCATCAGAGAACCTGTACCATTCCTGGACTGCAACTAACTAAACTGTAAAATAAGGATCAGAAGGTCATAGAGAGAAATGAAAGGGGTCTTAGAGACCACCTAGCACTACTCCATTTTACAAAAAATAAAACTGAGACCCAGAAACAGGTCTCATACAGTGACTTGTACTAGGCACTGTGATAAACACTGGGGCTACAAAGAGGCAAAAGAAGTCCCTGCTCTGACCAATGGGGGAAATAACAAACAAACATGGACAAAGCAAGCTATGCAGGATAAATAGGAAAGAATTAACTGAGAGAAGACCCAGGAATTGAGGGGCTGGAAAGGCTTCTAAAAAGGCAGAT
The DNA here is from genome assembly GCF_016432865.1 of Antechinus flavipes. NCBI lineage: Eukaryota > Metazoa > Chordata > Mammalia > Dasyuromorphia > Dasyuridae > Antechinus > Antechinus flavipes. The sequence goes on along the minus strand of NC_067398.1, from coordinate 264,742,211 downwards.
TGTGTCCCACCCAGGGTCTGAGTTCAAATCTGGGCTCAAGACACTAGCTGTGTCATCTTTAATAAGTCCTTTAACCTCTGCTTTAATCCACTGAAAAAAGAAATGGAAAAATATTCCACTATCTTTGAAGAGAAAATGACATGAACAGTACAGTCCAAAGAGTCATGAAAAGTTGGATATAAATAAACAAAAAAGCCCAGATTTGAACTTAGTTCCTCTCGTTGGGAACGCAAGTCAGTTTACTCTCTCCCTAATACCATAAGTCCTTAATCTACTCTTGAGAGCTTTTTCCCACATCTCCCCTGACTTTGTCTTTATCCATGAAGTATCTCACTAACTCCTCCCTGATTTGATCCTTCAAGATAACATCTCCACAACAGTTCTTGGTTTTCAAAACATCTCTTATCTCCCCAATTCTCTCCTGGTTTCTCCCCCTTCCTTCTGTCTGTAAAAATCACCCCTTCCCAAAGTATGGCACAAAATCGTACTTGGATTTTATACAAGACTTTTTCTTGTTAATAGATGTACCTTTTAGAAGGGAAAATGACTCATTGTGATCCTTCACAATCTTTGCGCCTCATCTCTGCACTCCTGAACCTTATCACATGACCACCACTTTGACCTTATCTTTTTTTTTTTTTTTTAATTATAGCCTCAGAATCGTGGACTTTAAAAACAAATTTGTTTTCATAATTGGATTTCTCTCTCTCTCACACACACACATAAAACACAACAATAAATTATTTGAATATAACTGGTTTGGGAATTAAAGGACCTGAGTTCAAAATCCTGCCTCAGATGGTATGATATAAAGTAAGAAACTTAACTTTCCCTGATCTCACGTTGTTCATTTGTAAAAAGAACATCCTAAAGTAATCTTCTTCAACTCTAAAAATATAGGGCCATGTCTTTGAATCCCAAGCCTCATGTTCTTTCGAATCCCAAGTCTACACAAAAAAGTTCTTGTTATTGTTGTAACTGTGAACATGGGACCGAGTTAAGTTGTAGGATGGCTCCAGGTACAAAAGTCCAATTCTGTAAAGTTCAAGTGTGGGGTTTAATTCTAAAGGAAAAATAAGATTATGGGGGAAGGGGGACTTTCTGTAACTTTGGGGTATAACAAAACATGCTAATTCTATAGTGCTCAGTATTTTTCAAGTCCTACTGAACTTCACAATTGAACCAGTAAGGAAGAGCTGGGATAATATGCTTCTCATTTTACAGATGAAGAAACAGAGGCCTGGGGAGATGAAGTCTAGATGACAGTTAGCACCAGTGGCAAAACCAGCACTAAAATCTAAGTAGTGACTTGAGAAAGTTCTATTCCCTCCCTTGACATTTAATTTTTCTATGATCCTGGGCAAATCACCTCTGAGAACTTCAGTGTCCTCATCCATAAAATGGGGACAGTAACAGGGTTATCTATGAGGCTCAAATGAGATAACAACATATGTGAAGCACTTTGAACATTTTAAAATGGTCTACAAATACCGGTTATTATGATTGTATAGAATAGCCAAATTTTATAGTACCATTACTGATAGGAATCCTAACAGCCATCTACCCATGAAATAGTAGTGATCAAGGATTGAAGAATGAAATCAGGAGGCATTGTAAATCACAGTTCCCTCTCCCTTTATTAGTGCCATTGTTTCCAAAGGGATATTTGAATTATTCCAAATTGGGGAGGGGGGTGCTAAGAAATGAGTTCCTTCTCTATTCTCCATCCCTTTCTAAATTCCCATATTAAAAATGCCTGCCGAGATTTAAAGTCAGCCCAATGGCAGACAACTGTAGGTAGTGATGGAAAGAATACAAGCAACAAACCCAATATTTCTATGTAGTAACTTCAAAAGGTGTAAAACATTAAAATGGAACACCAGTCTAATATATCCATTACCTTTGGTATGACCTACACTCCTGGACACCGGAACTGAGATGAAGCTGCTTTAACCATCCTGATTTAAACATACACACTGGAAAGAAAGGTCCACAATTAAGCGATAGATTACGCACGAGAGAACTCAATTTTCTAGTGAGCTGTGGTTCATTGAGCTTGAAAGAATCGCAGTAAACAATCCTTCAGAAGAGGGCTTCTTTAACTACTCTGTCGAGCCACTCAAATGATGCCTCTGAGCACAAAAGATAGCTTCAGGACAACAACCTTTGTAGCCTGCTGGCTCTGCAAATGCTCCCTGTTCTGAGGCTCTGTATTTCCCATTCTCTTCCTGTGTTTCCCCCCACCCCCCAAGCACGCATACACACATAGTATATTTCATTCATGTCATGTAAACCTCATGTGACCGAGCTCTTCTAGACTGGCCAGTTACCATGGAGATGGTGTTACATGGATAACCCACTGTCAGTCCATCTCCTGTTTCCGATCCTTTGCTTTATTATAAAGCAAACAAGGAATCAAGAATAAAAACAGAAGATTTCTTTAAGACAAGGGGGTCTTAACCGGAGAATGGGGACTTTAAAAACAAATTTGTTTTCATAAATGTTTTCTCACATATAAACCCCTGTATTTCAATATATCTGGTTTCCTTTATAATCTGATGAATTTTAAAAATATTCTTCTAAGAAGAGGTTTATGGGTTTCACCAGACTGACAAAAGCATCCAGGACACACAAAAAGGTTAACAACCCCAGATTTATGAGAATGTGTTCCCTTAGGATGACTAATAAGTAATCCTAGCAGAAGTATAGAAACAAGGTGATTTTCCTTTGGGGAATCTAACACTAAAAGCAAAAATGGGTAGGGGTTCCTTCGGTTTTCTTGAAGTACTAATATTGATGAAGAGGGGGCAGGAAGAGGAAGGTGTTATTGTTCAGTCATTTCAGCTGCGTTCCATCTTTGTGACCCCATTTGGAGTATTCTTGGCAAAGATATAGGAGTGACTTGTCATTTCCTTTTCAGTTCATTTTACAAATGAGGAAACTGAGGCAAAGAGGGCAAAATGATAAAAGAAACAGCTGTTAAATGTCAGGCACTGTACTTAACAATGAGCTATTAAAAATAGTTTCATAGCACTTTAAGATTTAAGAATCACAGATAGTTTTATTCACATTTTCCAGAGTGGAGAAACTTAAAAGTAAGATTAAGTGAATTGTTGGAGGCCTCAAAACCTGAATTCAAACTCAGTTTCTCCAACTTAAGTTCAGTGTTCTTTTAGGTTGGTACAGTGGGGAAAATCATGGATCAAGAATCAGAGGACTGAAGTTCAAATTTTACCCCTAATACTTACTACCTATTTGACCCACCTGCATGGTCTCCCAAGGCTTCATTTTCTTTTTTCTGGTGTCTTAAACTACAGCTAGATGGTCCCTAAAATGTCTTTCATCTCAAGATCTATAACCTTAATCTATTGAGGGACTTCAAAAGCTCTCTTCCAAGTTCTTTCTATGTTGAAGACATAGCTATGTCTTTATCTAATTAGATTTAAAGCATCCTAGGATGACACCTAGATGACAGTGTCACTTCTCCGTGCCTCTGGCGTTCATAGAAGGTTTATGGATAGATTTCATGAGTCCAAGAACTTGGATGGGGGGGGGGGGGGGAGAGAAATGACATCTTTATTTTCATTAACTTCTAACTGAAATTTAGTACTTCTTTCCATAACCCCTCCCCCAAACATTTTAACAAATGTTAATTTTTTATGTTTTTCCTAGAATGCCAAAGGGGCCCAGCTCAGAAAATTGATTTCAAACACTTGATGTAGATCAAACCACCCAGAAAAGCAGTAAAAGAAGGCAGGTACCAGCTTTCTCTTTAGACACAAATATTGGATCCAGATTAAATGACTATAAGCTAGGTTATCTCCTTCCCCATAAATTTTATTGACCCACGCTAATAAAGCCTTTTAGAGGCTTTCCTCCTAAAAGAAATGATGAATTCTTCACTTGAAGCAAAAATAGCCACAGTTCCCAGCTTACCTATGTGTAATTTCTGGAACCAGAAATTTCTGCTCTGACTTAGAAAAAACTAATTCTTTAAAGAAGTGAAGCCACAATTTTAATACCTAATTTGAAAAAATGAGTTTGAGGTCCCCTTACTTAAGCTTTGGAATACTTAATAAAGATAATTCCCTGAATCTCTATTAGTACTCAAAATTTTTCAATATTTACCATATCGATTTTCCCAGCAATCCAGTAAGAGAAGGTGAATATCATTAGATTGTAAGCTTCTTCAGGGCAGGAATTATCTTTTGCCTCTTTTTGTCTCCCAGATGCCAGTACCTGGCATATAATAGATGCTTCCAATGTTTAATGATTACTGATTTATATCATGTTTCTTGTTTTACAGAAGAAAAAACTGAGAGGAAGTGACTATGAATCTTAAATTAGTGACAGAATGCAAACTACAAGTTTTTGATTCCTAATTCACAAGTTAATATGAGTAAAGTCAGGTTTGATATTCTCAATCCTATTCAGAAAGAAGCTATGTTAAAATCTTTATTAATGGCCTAAAGGCAGTCAATGGATCAGTGGATAACAGTGCTGGACAGAAAAGACCTGAGTTTGAATCTGGCCTCAGACACCTAATACCTACTGTGTGTCCCAAGACAAATGGAGAAAGGAATGGCAAACCACTTTAGTATCTTTGCCAAGAAAACCTCATGGGCAAGATGGGTATGCTATGGTCTGTGAAATCAGAGTCATACAAAGCTGAACAATTAACAATAGAACAATAACAAAAGCCATTCATTGAATGAATGTTTGTTAAGATCTTATAATGCCAGTTGCAGTTATGGAAAACAGTTTTGAATCCCACCCGAGATGCCAGATGATCTTGAGCAAGTCAATTTCAATTCAGTGTTCTCATACATAAAGTGCACTCCAAGGTTCTTTCCAGCTCTATATTTACAATCCTAGGTACTAGGTGCTGGACATATAAAAATCCCTGCCCCATTCAAAAAGTTTATATTCCAAAATGTTCTCACTGGCTCCTGAACTCCTTCAGATTCTAGCAAATGTCCCACATTCCAAGTCTTTCCCAGATCTCACTTTGTTTGTGAAAACCTTCCCTCTGAGGTGATCTTCACTTAATTCTCTACGTGGTATGCCCGAATGTAGCTATTTGCATGATCCCTCCCTCCATTATTCTGAGAAGAAAAAAAGAGATTGTCTGTTGCCTTCTTTGTATCCTCAGCAATTAGCAAAATCCCTGGCATATATAATGGTGCTTAATAAATGCTTGTTGATTTTATTTGGCTGAAATATTTAGTAGGGAATGATAAGCTACCCAATTCATCAACCCCAAGCACTGGCTCTCCAGAGAAAGAACAAAGAGTTAAGATGGATCTCTCCTCCAGAGCGCCTGGTGTTTTTCATCTATCTCATCAGCCCTGTGGTTTTAGCCTTTTCTTGTCAGTGTAGATAACAGTCAGCAAAAGACTTTAGGGCACAAATAGCTGGGCTGAATCACCAGGAGAATTCGTTCCACCCTTTCCTACCATTCATTTCTTAGCTTCCTCACAACCAATTTATCTCAAACACAGGCAAAACCCTAACCTACTCAACTCCTAGATTTAGCTCCAAAGAAATCCCTTTCGGTATGTAAATACAGTTGTGAGAATGTCTCCATGAATATGCAAAACAGCCCGGAGCCTGTAAATAAAAGCAATCATTTAAATGCAAATGATATTCCAGACCATTCCTTTCAGGACTGGCAGGTTTCCCCTAGGTTGTGATAGAGAAAATTCTACCAATTTTGAACTGCATTTAAGAAATCAGATAGTTCTGGGAAGGGACACTATTTGTTCTAAATAACTCTTAACATAGGGGTCCAGGTCTTCTGTCAGATCCAAAGAGCACACTTTGGGAAGAGTAAGAATCCAGTGAGACTGGAGTCAGAGATGCTCAAGCCCTGGGGCTTAATATATCTTTGTCTGCACATCACCCATTAGTGACAACCGGGCACCTCCTCAGATAATGGAGGTTTAAGTCCATTAATTTTGCATCTAGACACCAAGCCAATTGGCACAGAATGGTGAGGAGCCAGTGGCGCTAGTCTGTATAAAACCAGTACCTATCTCTCCCAGTTCATTGCTATAGCTACTAAGAGTTGCTTTGAGGTAAATCAGACCCCAGGGAGCTTCGGGTCTTAGAAGAGGCAGACAGGGGACAAACTGCAAAAAAATGTCCTCCTGTTAAATCACAATAGTCTGTCGTTAGGTAGAAAATTCCTCATGATCTTTAGTATGTAATTTCTGAAACACTTTTAAACATTTGTGCCTTAAAAGTGCTGATATTTCTTTTTTACTCCCTATCCCACCCCTCTACTTCCCCCTCTAAGTATTACACTTCTCTTCTGCCAGGGCATCCAGCACTCCAACTGGCTCCAATACACAGAATCAACCCTTCTGACTTAAGCCCTAGGGCAATGAATAGAGAGGAAGAACAATTTACACAGTGGTTTGAATGCAAAATTGCTTGGGGATTGTAGTTTCAAAATAAGACCTAAATTTGCATATTGTTCTGCATACTATTAGACTGCCTCCAGTCAAAATACACAGACCCTCATTCTCAAATTCTCCTACACCTACCTCTCCCTTAAAAAAAAAAATCTCAGCAATCTGTAGGAATATGGGTCAAGTTCAGGGGCACACTGGACAGACAGGAAATTAAGTACCCAGGATCACACATCAAAAGAAGGTCTTTGCCAATCTGAAGCCAACTCTATTACTCCATAGGGTCTATCCAATAAAAAGGGAAAAAAAATCTCTTAAAGAGACTGGAGTTAGGTAGGGAGAATAGAACTCACATACATATTGCTGTTTTCTCTCATTTCTGTGACCCTCTCAGATAAGGACTGAGGGCTGGCTCCGAATCACCCACTTTCTTTACAAATCCCAAGCACATGTTAGTAAGGTAGGGAATTATGGGAATAACATAGAATTTGGATCCCCAGGGATGTGAGCTCAAACCTTGGCTCAGTTAGTTATAGAGTATCTTCATGACCTTGGGTTATCATTTAACTTCTCAAGAGCTTCAGAGTTCCTAAATGAAGATATCGGACTGACTAGAATTTGATCCATAAGATCATAAGCAGGATAGCCAGCTCTTTCAAAATCTTATGGCTGACAGTTCCACAGTACTCTGCCTTGATCAAAGGGTATCTGTAATATTGTGTTCAGAGGTAGGAAGGCAAGTTTCCTCTTGGTTTTAGAGATAATCATCTCTAAGGATTCTCCCAGTACTCCCAGTGACTGGATGCAAACGAAATCAAACAATATTTGCTAATCAATTCCCTGCTTTTTCTGATAGAGGAGCCACCTTTTCAAAAAGATGGAAAGGAGACAGCTACATGGAGGAGTTAAAGGCCCTGTACCACCCTAGGGTTCATCCAAAGAAAATCTAAACTATAATGACAGGTCCCCCAGAGCCAACTTTTAGGAGCTGAAATAGGGAAGAATAAAAATGCATTGCACTCTGGCCCACATATCTGCCCCTACCAGAAGCCTGGGGAGCTGAACAACAACGCAGAGCTGAATTGTCAGGGGCTGGTGGGGGTCCCTGGGGTCAACAACCCTACAAAGGAGCAGAATTTTTTTGTAGAGCTGAGGTGGGCTAGTACTCCCTCCCTCCTCCATTAAGGTCCCGACCTTCCCACAGCAGGCAAATATTTCCCAGCCACCATATCCTTCAACCAGATGTACTATTGTATTCAATGACCTTCTCTCCATCTCTTCTCTCCTTCCCCTCCTCCTCCCCAACCCAGCAATCGTCCTCTAACATAGAGGCATACATAGACAAAAAAACTGAGAAAACTGAAAAAAAAAAAAAAAAAACCAGCTATATAAGCTTGAACCATATACGCTACTAACCCCAGGTCTTTTCATGCTCTGGCAATCTGCCACCAGCCCCCAAGTCCTGGCGGTAGGCTGCAGTCTCCTTACAAGCTTTTCCCTCAAAACTCTCCTCGTCACATTTCCCAAGGTGCTCTTCTAATCACTACGGTCCCTAGAGCCTCCAGCTCAGGTTTCCCCCCTTTCTTCTCTAATTCTGCATTAGTCCGTTTCCAACCCGATTTCCTCTAGTGTTCTGTGGCCCCCGTTTCTCCAGTAGTCTCCAGCCCGCAGTGACTCCATTCTGGATAGTACGAAGCACTACCCGCAACAACCTTCCTTCTGCAGGTGTGGGCCAGGCACTGGTTTCCCAAGGGGATCAGGGGATGCCTCCCCTGCTGTGATTCGAAGATGGTCTGACTATCTTCCACTTAACCCTGCTCCTCTACCCCCTCCATTTCATACCCAGACCCTCCCCGCATCTTTCCTGAAACAATCACCCCCAAGGCTGGCCCCGCTGCGCCCTTTGCGGCTCCTCTCTGGACGCGGCCATGCAGGGGTCTCCTCCCAGCTCCCCAATAATCTTCCTCCCCCTTCCCCCATTTGTCTCACTCAGTCCCTGCGGCGGTCCTTGGATGATACAGGGGGACCACACTCTCCGGGATGGAAGACTTTGTACAGAGCTCTTCCCGCCGAAGAAGAAGAAAAGTTTCTCAAGGGCCTGGAAAGCCATCTCCTCCTTCCCCCCCATCCCCATCCCCATCCCCCGCTAGGGCTGAACTCCTCTGCAACCGCATCGCACTCACCCGCACCGGCGGCCCCAAAGCCGGACGGATTCTCCCGCTTCTCCCGCAGTCGCCACTGAAGTCACATTTCTGCAGAGCGGTCTCCCCTTCCCCTGCCCTCCCCCCCACCCCCTAGTCCCGGCTCCAGCTCCCCCAGACGCCCTCACTGCATTGCCGCGCACGGCCCCCCTGCGCCCTGTTGCCGCTGCTGGCGACGTCGCCGGACCCGCTCAGGTTCTGACTACGGCTCCAGCTCCGTTCCAACAGCGGTCCCGGATTTCGCTGTCAGCCCTGTCGCCTCAATGTATTCAGCCTACCCCCCGCCCTCTCTCCAGCTCAGCTCAGCCCCACGGGCCCCAAGCCCAGCTAGTTCACTGGCTCTCCCACAGCCCCAACTCCACCTCCGCGGCCGCCCCTCCCCCCTCCCGCAGGTCCTCAGCCCCTGTGCAGTCCGCTTATTCCCCGATACCCAGTGTTGATGCAAACTCCCTGACCCCCTCCCCCACCATGCTCCGTCCACCCCTAGTGTGCACTCCGCACGTGAACTGCCGTCCTCACAGGCCCCAACACACAAAGGGTGCGGATGCAGATCTCACGGCGCACGGGCGCACACAGACGAAAACGAGCCCCCAGCCACACGCGCGTGGGGGCACACAGAGCACACGCCTACGTGTGTGAACACGCGAACCATACGCCTTAGTGTCAGAAAACAATTGAATGAGTTACACAAAACAGGAATGCACTTAGCTCAGACACGTGCTCGCTGTTGTCTTAGATGTGGAACTGGAAGAGACTTTAGAAGGCTGATCAGCTCTTCATCCACTTCTGCGGCCCCGCAATTTACATAGGAGGAGACTGACTTGCCCAAGTAATGAGCACTTTACCCAGATAATAAGTGCAGGGGAAGGATTTGAAACCAGAACGCCGACTCGGTGCTCTGATACCCACCTGTACCTCACCCTCTGTGTCAGGAGCCTAAAGTGAAAGGAAGAGTCTGGGAGCTTTGCCACTGGAAATATTTAGATCAGATCTCTATCCCTTCTGAATTGTTCATCTTATTTAGATTAGATCTCTTTCTGTTCAGAATTGTTCATCTGCTTGAAGGCGAGGTGGAGATAGGTCAGAGGATCTTTTGCAATCTTTTGTAGCTTCAGAATCCCAAGATTCTCTTGTCCTAAACCAATTCAGTTTAATTGAAGAAAGACATTGGCCTCTGGGGAGAAGACCCTGGGCTATGATAGCTTTTGAAATGGGACCACAAAGAAGAAAATGTCTGCGAATCCAAAGATAATAACTTTTTTCAAATCAGAAATTAGAAATCAACATTTTTTCTGAACCTCATCCTGCTACCCCCAATGCAGACTTTAAAGGTGAAAAAAAAAAGGATATTTTTGGGTTTCTTCTACGACTCTTCTAGTTGTTTAATGATATAGAGATGCTCATATTCAATTAATCAACAAATCAATCAAAAAGTATTTATTAAGGTCTTACAGTGTTTCTGTTGCTGTGCTAAGTTTGAGGAAATGGGCATAGAAAGAAAAGTTAAAAGGGAACCTCTAGGAACTTAACGTTGTTGGAGAGATATAAATAATTAGATATTGACAGTTGCCTCAAAGGGAAAAGTAGGAATACCAGGGGAGATTGGGAAAGGCCCCCTCAGGGCTGGAGTAGTGGGAGGTTGGGGTTAGTTTTTGTGGGAAAGTTGGAAAAGGAGGACTCTTTAAAAAAAAAAAAAAATTCCTCAGCCTTCCCCAGTTCCTTCATTTTTAAATTGAGGGGGAGAGGGAGTTGGCTATATAAGCTGCAAAATACCTTTCACCTCTATCTTTTAAATATTTCTGACTTCTTAATCTTATCCTGCCTCCAACCTTTTCAGTGATTTCTTGATTTTGCATATCACTCTGCATTCTATTTGTATATGGTTCCGCTGTAAAACATAGCATAGGATCATGTAGTTAGAGCTAAAAGGGACTTTAGGGCTGTCAAAGCCAATCCTCTTATTTTGCAGCTAAGGGAACTGAGGCCAGGAAAGGGGTGACAGCTGGTTAATGTTCTCTATCCCTGTTTAAAGTTTATTCCCTTATGAGTGTGAGATTGGGGCTATGTGCACAGCACATACATGTGCTCAGGCACACACATATATCCCTTCATCTATATATATCCACTTAGGCTTTTTTTTTTTTTTTTTTTTCTTAATAAAGGAAAAGATTCTTTGGGGAGAGAGTTTTTCATTAGATGAATTCCTTGAACTTGTGGAATTGTAAATGGATAGATACCACCATCTCCTGGTGGACAGAGGGATTTGGTTCCTGAGAAGATTTCTAAAAGTCCCTTTTACCAGGCAGACAGAATTGGGTGATAAGTAGTGCCTAAGGAGTAGAAGGGTAACTCAAGACATACAACCTTCATTTTTTTTTCCCTTCTTATTTTTTTTTCTTATGGTTTTTCCCTTTTGTTCTGATTTTTCTATCCTAACATGATTCATATGGAAATATGTAAAAAGTGAATGTACATGTATTACCAAAAATTACCAAAAAAGAAAAGAAAAAAAGAAGAAAAAGAAATAGAAGGTTAGCTGTGTGGCACAATGGATAGGGCACCAGGCCCACAGCCAGGAATTCTCATCTTTGTTGAGTTCAACTCTGGTCAAGTCCCTTAACCCTGTTTACCTCAATCTTGTCATCTATAAAATGGCCTGGAGAAGGACATGGCAAATCACTCAATATCTTTGGCAAGAATACCCTAAATGGAGTCACAAAGAGTCAAACAGGACCAAAAATGACTAGGAAACAATAACAAAAAAGGAATGGAAACAAGTAGAGTTGGTTCAGGCCAGCTTTTTCTAGTCCTCACTTCCCAAGGGGCAAAGACATCAGCCTCAGGCTAAACCAGGGCACTATGGGAGTACTGGAAACAGTGCTGGATTTGCAGTCAGAGGACATGGCTTTGAATCCCTCTTCTGCCACTTAATTGCCCTTGACCTTGGGCAACTTATTTAATAATTCTGGTCTTCAGTTTCCTCAATTATAAAAGAAGGTCTCTTCTAGCTCTAAACCTATGTTTCAAGTTATTCTACATACAACATGGTTCATGGACTGGATGGACTTTAAAGATTACTTCACAACTCTAATCTATGATCTTTGTAGGGTTTCTGGAGTGACCTGCAGATTCCCAAAAAGCAAAGCCATTATGGGATAGGTCCAAAAAGGAAAAAAAAAATGGTCAAAGTATAAGAAAATATGATGGGGTTAGTATATTTCTCAAGAGTCCTGTAAGCCCCAGGGTAATGAAATTATCCAAATGAGTTGCCACAGTTTGAGATCTATGTAGAATAATGGTATCCCCTAGGAATCCCTGAGGTGAGTCAGTGGGGAAGATGGGGCTACTGCCCATCTTTCATTGAAATTGGATTTGCAGGGTTTATATTCCTTGTGGTTAATCTGAGCTGGTGGCTTCAATAAAGAAACCCACCAAGAAAATATGACAGTGTGATGTAAATCTGTCTTATTCCCATAGTTGGAGGTGGGAGAAAACTGATTGAGGTCCCTGTAAAAAGCTGTGGCATTCATACAATAGCTTCAACCAATAGTCTTAATAGCTGCATCAGATAAAGGGCTTTGGTTCTGATTACATTGGGGTTAATCTCTTACTTGTTCATAGAGGTAGCAGAATCTTACTAATGTGTCTTTCTTCCGCGTTGATTTTTAGGAAATTGAGAAGCAGCTAACATTTGCCTTGAGATGACTTTCCCTTCCATGTCCTTATAGTCTTTCCTCAAGTTCCTCTATCATCCACTAACCCCTTATTTTCCCATTCCTCATCAAAATTTAGCCAACCTGGTTAGTCAATATTTAAAAATCAGATTAAAGGGCAGATAGGTAGTGCAGTGGATAGAATGCTTGGGCTTGGAATCAGGAAGACTCATCTTCCTAATTTCAAATCTGACCTCAGACACTTACTAGTTGTGTAACTGTTGGCAAAGTCACTTAACTCAGTTTGCTTCAGTTTTCTCATCTGTAAAATGAGCGAGAAAAGGAAATGACAAACCACTCTAGTATCTTGGTCAAGAAAATGCTGAATAGGGTCATGGAGAGTAGGACACAACTGAATAAAATGGAAGCAACCACTCCCTTCTTATTGGTCTACAGATATCAGTGAACTCGGATGGACAAAAATGTGTGAATCTTTATTTTCACTTACCTCTAGTGAAAATTTCTGTTAATTATGAGTAAAAAAATCCCATTGTTATGAGCGCCAATGGGCTTCATGCCAAGAATCCCTGCATTAGTGGAAGCTATTTTGGTTTATTTTAATAGTTTATTTATAATTTATTATAATTTGAATAGACCTGTGATTTCATTTTTAGAGGGAAACTCTTGGTTGTGGAAATTCCTCTCCAAATGCAGGTTGCAACCTTCTCTGCAATGGAAAGCTGTGAAGTGTTGACTGAGACATTGAATGGATAAGGGAGATTTTCTCAGAGTTCCATAGCCAATATATAGGAGAATTAAAACTTAATTAAACACAGATTTTCTTGGTTCCAAGGTCAGCTCTTTGTTCACTCCACCAAGTTCCCTCTTAGCATATTATAATAATAGCTTACATTTATAGCATTTTTACAAATATGAGGTACTCTCACATCAATGATTTGCTCTGCACTATTTTCAATTTTAGATGCTCTTTTGGTTCTAGGGTTAGATGATATTGAATTAAATCCTTCCCCAATGGCACTTACACAAAAATTAACTATGTATTAGGGCATTAAAAACCTCACCATCAAATGCAAAAAGGCAGCAATAGTAAATGCATTCTTTTCAGATCAAGATGCAATGAAAATTACATTCAATAAAGGACAAGGAAAAGGTAAGACTAAAAGCCAATTAGAAATTAAATAATCTAATCTAAACAATGAATGGGTCAAACAACAAATCATAGAAACAGTCAATTTCATCCAAGAGAATGACAATGAGACAACATACCAAAACTTATGAGATGAAGCCAAAGCAGTTCTTAAGAGAAATTTTATATCTCTAAATGTTTACCTGAATGAAATAGAAAAAGAGGAGATCAATGGATTGGGCATGCAACTAAAACAACTAAAAAAAAAAGAACAAGTTAAAAAACCCAATGAAATGACAAATTAAAAATTCTGAAAATCAAAGGAGAGATTAATAAATTTGAATGTAAGAAAATTATTGAACTAATAAATATAACTAAGAATTTTATGAAAAAACTAACAAAATAATAAATTTTTGGTAAACTTGATTAGAAAAAGAAAAGAAGAAAGCCAAATTATCAGCATCAAAAAAGGATAAGGGTGAACTTACCATCAATAATAAATTAAAGCAATAATTAGGAATTATTTTGTCCAAATGAATTAATTCCTTTCCTACACCCAAATTATAAGTCTTTGACAGGAAAGTGATTCTTTTCTGAGTATTCTGGTATATAGGCTCTAGCATATAATTGAAATTGGTAGCATAATAGATTTAGTGATATTCATTGAGTAGGAAAATATACTTTTAAACCTTATATATCTGATAGGCAAGTTGCTTAATATCTTTTAAGCTCAGTTTTCTCATCTGTAAAATAGGGCTAATAATAATACCTGAAGTAATTCTATCAGAGGACTACATTTAAGTTTCACTTGTTATAGTCTTATTTATTACTGTTGTCCCTGTTTGTGAAGGGGGAGAAGAAAGCTAGCTCCTTGATGATTGAATAGACTAAGTTTTAAAACTCAATACACAAACCTCTAAAGGAGTCTAGACACCTTTCTTCTGAGGGAAAACTCTTAAATCTAATAAGCTAGAATTTTTTTTAGTTTTCTATGAAGTAGCAAGACGCAAGTGTGTTCTTGATATGTACTTGTCTCTAGAGAGAGCCTACAAGTTTCATTTTAAGAGCATTAAAAAAACCTATTAACATTTTATTATTTTTTCCAATTACATGTAAAGATAGTTTTCAACATTCATCTTTATATGTTTGTAAGCTCCAGTTTTTTCTCCCTCTCTTCTTTCTTCTCCCTTCCCAAAACAGCAAGCAAGCTGATAGGTTATACAGGTATAATCATGTTAAACATAATTTCATATTAGTATTATTGTGAGGGAAGACTCAGAATAAAAGGGAAAAACCAAGAGAAAGGAAAAAAAAACAAATTAAAAAATAAAAATAGTATGCTTCAATCCACATTCAGATTCTATAGTTCTTTCTCTGGATGTGGTTCGCATTTTCTATCAAGAATCTTTTGGAATTGTCTTGAATCATTACATTGCTGAAAAGAGCTAAGACTATCAGAGTGATATCACACAATGTTGCTGTTACAGCATACACTGTTCTAGGAACCTTTTTCATGTAAGATGTGATGCTGTATATGTGTGAGAGGAGGGAGTGAAGAGAAGGAGAAGGGAACACAAGGAGAGGGGGAAAGAAAAAGGGTATAAATCTGGGTCTTCTAGGTTCCTGTGATTAGTGCCTGGGGAGAATATTAATTACCAAATCAAGTCAACAAGTCAACAAGCATTTATTATGCTCCTACTATTTGCTAACCAAACCAAATCACACCTACGACTAAGAAGTTCCTTCAGTTTTTGGGGATAAATAGCTGACCCAGAGAGGAGACTATTTGGGCAGTCTTTGCCCCTACATGGAAGAAGAGCTATTTTCAAAGGCAGGGGCCTTTTTTTTTTTGCAATGTCCTTTGTAGTCATACTGCCTTGAGTGGGAATTAAAATTTGGGCTCTGCTGATGGAGCAGTCCCTGGCTTAATTGCTACTTTAGGGCTATACACTTTTAGTGTTTTCAGCCATGGAATTTTTTAAGATGGCAGACATAGAAGGAAGGAAAATAGGGCCATTTTTACTGTGAACTTTGGTCTGAAACAAGCCATCTTATTGACTTGGAGGATTCTCTTACTGAACTCTGGTGAGAACAAAGAATGCTTCCAAAATAACCCACTTTGAGTCTTTCAAGAGAAAAGAGTTTCACAAGGGGAGTGGGAGATATAAGTATTGATTACAGGAAAGACTAAAAGGCAGGCTGGGGAAATAATGAAAGCTATTGATGTAACAATAGCAAAAATGAAAGCCAGACACAAAGGAAAAAATATGATTTAACCATAATCTTTAGTGTATGCTAGGGAGAGCATACAGAAGAGGATTGGGGAGAGTGAAGAAGAAGAGGAGGACAAAAATTTTCTGAGGCACTAATGTGGTGAAATAAGATGAAAATGTTTCTGAGACGTGAATAGCTCTAAGCCAGAGACATCATTAAGACTGCTATAGAAAGAAAATTATAGAAGTTCCAGTTTGAGGACAAAAGACAAGTCGGCTAACCCTTCCATTTTTACCTCTGTCTTTTTCTCTACAATGTTTGATGATTCAGAACCAGATTTGGGGGATACAAAGGCATTTGTAGAATTGGATGAAGAGAATCAGAGAAAAAAGAGGAAAAAAAGGGAGGGAAGTTGAGGAAGTAAAACTGATTGGTTCATTAGCTCACCCATCAGATCATCTTCTTATTTTTCTGGTGGCAAAGAATTAGAATAAATGGGGAAAAACATTCCTGATTCCCTTGCCCTGTAAGTCTTGACTCAGTAATTCTTTTGGCCCCAGATGACAAAGATAGGTGCTCTCTCTAGTAGCCCGTCACATACCCACAATGTTGCTCTCTGCTTTTTCTCCCACCTCCAAAAGAGTCTTTTCCAAGAAGCCCAGGCTAACTCTGCCTGACAATTGGTGTCCTAGAAATCCTCTGTATTGTAGTATGATGGAAAGAATTATAGAATTCACTATGACAAAATGTGGCATGGGGAGAAAAGAAACAAGCCTCAAAAAATCAACAATCCAAGAAATCACCTCCCCCATTTCTTTCGTTTACCCTAAGTGTCCCAGTACTGGAAAATATCCAATTAGGGACAAATGTTAAACATTGTCCCTTCACTCCAGCTCCTATTAGAATACAAATACTTTTGGGGGAGAGAAAAACATTTGGTATGTTGGCAAAACTTCTTGGCAAAAATGAGTTGGTTATTCAACGGTTTTTCTTCCCAAGCAGGAGACCAGGATACACTAGGAGTGCTAGGGTCTAGGAGGGAAGGATACAAATAAGGGGGAAAAAACCAGCCATAGAGGTCTTGAAGATAAGCTGGTTCTGTAACAAGCCATCTTATTGATATGGAGGATTCTCTTACTGAATTCTGGTGAGAGCAAGGAATGCTTCCAAAATAACCTGGTTTTGCCAAGAGTTGACTCTCCTTTCACTTCATTTTTCTGTACCTCAAATTCCTCATCTGTAAAATAAGATAGATTAAAAAATAAATATATAAAAATAAAATAAATTAGAAAAGGCAATTGGATCAAGTGACTTCTGATGTCTTATAGCTCTAGTTCTAACATCCTATCTTCAAGGCACTATTCCGGATGATAGGACTTGAAAATAAAAACAATTTCTAACAATTTATATCCAATAGAATTAATAAAAGTCATTTAGATGTTACAATAAAGATTCTAAGCATTTTTTAAAAAATTTCATTTGATTCTCACAGTCACCATGTGAAGAAATTTTTTTTTTGAAATTGTCACTTTATTTATTTAACTAATATGCAGAATACAGCATGCAAAATGCAAGGTTGAATCAAAAATTGGAATTAAGGATGGGAGAAATATCAATAATCTTAGATATTTAAATGATACCATTCTGATGAAAAGATAGTGAAAAGGAATTAAGAACCTTCTTGATGAGGATAAAAGAAAAGAATGTAAAAGCTGACTTGAAGTTTAACATTAAAAAAAAATTAAGTTTTTGACAACTGATCCTCTCACTTCTTGACAGATAGAGAGAGGAGCAATGGAAACAATGTCAGGTTTTATATTCTTTATCTCAAAAATCACTGTAGATGGTAACTGCAGCCATGAAATTAAAAGATACTTGCTTCTGGGAAGAAAAGCTCTATGAAACATGGACAGCGTACTAAAAAGCAGAGAAATCCCCTTGCTAACAAAAGTCCATATAGTCAAAGCTATGTTTTTACAGTAGTGATGTTGAGTGAGAGTTGTACTGTAAGAAAAGCTGAGTATTGCAGAATCCATTCTGTTGAATTGTGGTGTTGGAGAAGACTTAAGTCTCTTGAACAGCAAGGAGATCAAATCAGTCAATATTTATTTATTCTTTTCTTCTTCTTCTTTTTTTTTAAATAACTTTTTATTCATAGAAGTCATGCCAGGGTAATTTTTTACAACATTATCCCTTGCATTCACTTCTGTTCCGATTTTTCCCCTCCCTCCCTCCACCCCTTCCCCAGTTGACAAGCAATCCTTTACATGTTGAATAGGTTACAGTATATCCTGGATACATAAATATACGTGTGCAGAACCGAACCATGTGAAGAAATTAATGTGATAATTTGTTATATTCATTAATATAATATTTGGTATAAAGTTTTACATTTTTGCAGATGTCCATTTTTACAGATGAGGAAATTGGGATTCAGGTTCAATGACTTGTCAGTGATCACATGGCAAGGATCAGTGAAGAGATATAAGTCCTTTCTGTTGTAGAGATAGCTAGGTAGCATAGTGAGCCTAGAATTAGGAAAATCTGAGTTAAAATCCTTCCTTAAATGCTTAATACCTGTGTGATCCTGGGCAAGTCTCTTAATTATTAACTTTGCCACCTTTAGTTTCTTCAGCTGTACAATGAGGATGATAATAACCCATTCCTCCTAGGATTATTGTGAAGATCAAATGAGAAAAAAAATTTTTTTGTCGATAATAGTTTATTTTTCCAAATACATGTAAATAGTTTTGCAACATTCATTTTTGTAAGATTTTGTGTTGAGAAAATATTTGTAAAGTGTTGGCTCAGAGTCTGACACATAATAAGGTGCTTAATAAATCCATGTTTTTTTCCTTTACTCTTAGAATGAGCAAAAAATAAGTACCTACTTGCCTTTTTAGCCAGACAATACAAGTTAAAATCTTGATTCTGCCACTCTGCTATATATGTTATCTCAGATAAGTCACTTTACTTTTCTGGAACTCAAATTCCTCATCTGTGAAATAAGTCAATTGGACAAAATGAACAAATAAATAAATAAATTAAAATAAATAAAAAGGCAGTTGGATGGTGGCTTCCGATGTCCTTTATTACTTTGGTTCTAAGATCCTATCTGCTTTTAGATGCCAGGACTTGAAAATAAAAACAATTTCTAAGCAACCCCAAAGTAGGTTTTTCTCATTTAGATTCCTGGGCACAGCTCATTTTTGTTTTCTCTACGGCTCTACAAATCATGAGGTATCAAAGGGACTGAGAGTCAATGGGCATTCTATCCTACTAAAATGCTTAAGTGAGGAGGACTAGAGAGTTCAGGAAAAGGACTGACTTTTGTAAATGTATAGATAAACTATCAAAGGTATTTATTGAAGAAAGGAATGTCAGTCATTTTCAGAGCCAGAAAGACATTCTTAGAGGAGAGAAAAAGACCCAAGAATAGAGGCAGCTACCAAATCATTATTAATCAGAGAAATGCAAATTAAGACAACTCTGAGATACCACTACACTCCTGTCAGATTGGCTAGAGTGACAGGGAAAGATAATGTGGAATGTTGGAGGGGATGTGGGAAAACAGGGACACTGATACATTGTTGGTGGAATTGTGAACACATCCAGCCATTCTGGAGAGCAGTTTGGAACTATGCCCCAAAAGTTATCAAACTGTGCATACCCTTTGATCCAGCAGTGTTTCTACTGGGCTTATACCCCAAAGAGATACTAAAGAAGGGAAAGGGACCTGTATGTGCCAAAATGTTTGTGGCAGCCCTGTTTGTAGTGGCTAAAAGCTGGAAAATGAATGGATGTCCATCAATTGGAGAATGGCTGGGTAAACTGTGGTATATGAATGTTATGGAATATGATTGTTCTGTAAGGAATGACCAGCAGGATGAATACAGAGAGGACTGGAGAGACTTACATGAACTGATGCTAAGTGAAATGAGCAGGACCAGGAGATCATTATATACCTCAACAATGATACTGTTTGAGGATGTATTCTGATGGAAGTGGATCTCTTCGATAAAGAGAGCTAATTCAGTTTCAATTGATCAAAGATGGGCAGAAGCAGCTACACCCAAAGAAAGAACACTGGGAGATGAATATAAACTGCTTGCATTTTTGTTTCTCCTCCCGGATTATTTATACCTTCTGAATTCAATTCTCCCTGTGCAACAAGAGAACTGTTTGGTTCTGCACACGTATATTGTATCCAGGATATACTGTAACCTATTCAACATGTAAAGGATTGCTTGTCAACTGGGGGAGGGGGTGGAGAGAGGGAGGGGAAAAATCGGAACAGAAGTGAATGCAAGGGATAATGTTGTAAAAAATTACCCTGGCATGAGTTCTATCAATAAAAAGTTATTTAAAAAAAAAAAAAGAATAGAGGCAACTGGTTATTGATGGTTTCCGAGTTGTTTTCTTCATGTTGTGTCTTCATGATGCCATTGGTGGTTTTCTTGGCAGAAATCCTAGAGTGATTTGCCTTTTCCTTATCCATCTTGCTTTATAGATGAGGAAATTGAGACAAACAGGGTTATGTGACTCGCCCAGTGTCACACAGCTAGTCAATGTCTGAGGTTAGATTTGTACTCAGGAAGATGAGTCTTTAGTATTCTAGTCACTCTACCTAGCTGCCATCTAGCACATAGCAGACACCAAACAAATATTTATTGGCTGACCCTCAAACTATAAAACTAAGCCTCAGAGTCCAGAGGCTTTTTCCTGAAGGACAGAGAGATAGATGATCCTTTAGTGCATTAGGAAATCCCAGGACTTTAGAAGTTCTTTCCAGGGAGGAGTCTTTATCTGCAACCTTTGATTCTTACACCAAGTTCAGTCCTCTTTCCACTCTAACATACTGTGCATAGGGTCAAATTCCAGTTCTGCTACTAGCTATGTGACTTTGAGAAAATAATTTGTCTTGCAGCCTTAGTTTTCTCTCCTAGAGAATGAGAATAATTATATTTGCACTATCCATCTCTCAGATTCCTTCTAAATAGCACTTGAAAAACCTTAAAGCATTATATTATGTCAAGTGATCAGTATTTTTATTACATGAAGAAGTCTTCCTCATCAGGATCAGAGAAATATATAAAGGGACAATACTGGGTTTGGTGCTACAGGATCTTGTCTTAAATCCCAGCTCTCTGATTTCTTATTTATTTGATCTTAAAAAAGTTACAAAGTCTTTCAGCTTTGGATTTTCTCATCTACACTAGAGCTTCTTAAATTTTTTCCACTCTCAATCCCTTTTCTCCTGAGAAATTTTTCTGTGATCCTGGAATGCAAAGTTGCTTTCATCTTTAATAAGGGATAAAATTATGTGTAATTTTAAAATAAAATTTTTATCAGTTAATGTTTGATTTATATACCTATTTTATATACTTGCATACCCGCAGTCATGTAAAAATTTCTCAGGCCAAAAAGGGTCATGAGTGGAAAAAGTTAAAGAAGTTCTGGTCTAGAGCTAGTGTTCTTTCTCTTTGTTCCACTCAGAATTACAAGAAGAGATCATAGAAATTATCTAGTCCATTCTCTTTACTTTTTCAGAACAAGGAAATATTGTCAGAGAGTTTACTTGGGCACTTCAAAGGAAAAAAATCCTTCTCTAATTTTATGGAACTAATGTTCTAAAATCTTTTATTGGGGGTGGATGGGAGGGAGAGAGACAAGCTGTCTCTTCTTTGGACCTGCTTCCTTTTCTTTCCACCTACTGCCTAATAATCCCTTACTGGTCTCTTCTCTGGAACCCACCACATTCAGAATCCTTCTCACCAGAAAATAAATTTCCAGTTTCGTAGCTCATTGGTGCATCCTTGGTACCAGGGAGTCACTTGGAAGACCATGCCTTAAACCAAAACCAATCTGATTCTCATTGGTCACCAAGAGATCCCAGGCCAAGACTCATTGGTCATTGGTTTTGTCCTAATTGACTCAGATTGAACGTAAATAACAATCATTTTTTCTTTGGCAAAAAAACCCTGAGATTTCCTCCCTCCCAGATTCATTCATTCATTCATTCATTTAATAGTAGGCTTATTTGTTTATTTAGATTTTTTTTTTGAACTAGGTGAAAGAAGAGATTCTTTGCTTCAGTTGCTACCTAACCTTAATTATTGCATGGGTGTGACCTCAGTCAAACTGAGACCTTAGCTTAAGAAGCAAAGGTCTCCTATTTTATCCAGAACCCTCTCCAATCATCTTGATCTATGTCTTGCCACTGGACCCAGATGGCTCTGGAGGGAAAAGTGAGGTGGGTGACTTTACACAAAGACCATTCAAATCCAACTCATTTGCCTGTGGACAAACAACAACCTCTGGGAAACCAAAATGCAAACTAGATGCACCTGAATAAGATCATGACTGCAGCCTACAAAACATCTAGCTCTTTCCTATATATCAGAGGAGCCATGTGTTTTGGGTATATCTCAGGTGGACCCCTCCAAACCAAAAGATGGGGAGACTGGCCTAATTAGGTCTAGAGGGAGACTCTGATTGTGTCATAGACTTCTTTCCCACCCTGTTTTCTGAAGATCATCTCAATTCAGACTTGTACTCTCTTTCTTCCAAAGTCACAGGTATACCTTGACTTTTTTTTCCTTTTCATTTATTTATTTATTTTTAACTGAAGCTTTTTATTTTCAAAACATATGCAAGGATAATTTTTCACCACTGACTCTTGCAAAACCTTATATTCTAATTTTTTCCCTGTCTCTCTACTCCCTCTCCTAGATGGCAAGTAATCCAATAAACATGTATAACTTGACTTTCAAGCTTTCAAGAGATCCATTGGTAACCTTGTCTCTCTAGTGATTATAAAGGGGGTATATTCTTTCTGTGTTCCTCCCCTCCTTTTTCTTGCCCTTACCTTCTCATTCAATAAATATCTCAAATTAAGCCACAAAGGCTTCTCTTGTGTGAAGTTAGAATGACCTATAATAAAGCATCACTGATCGATTGGTTGGCTCTTTCTGTAGAAATCTCAAAAAAAAAAAAAAAAAAAAAAAGCAGCTACCTGCCATAGACTGATTCACTTGCTTAATATTACACAGATAATTCAGCTGCAAAGGCAAGATCCAGACCCAGACCTTTTGATTCTAAATCCAGTGATTTCCCCACTGTGCCTCACTGCCCCAATATTCCCTTTCTAGGCCAAAGCTTCCTCATTTAACATAAAAGGAATTGGTTTACCTCAGAAGTTGGTATCCTTTTTTGTGATAGAGACCCCTTTGACAGTCTGATGAAGCCCATGAACATCATTCTCAGAAGAATATTCTACTAAAAATCATAATAGAAAGAAATGCTAAATTTCAGCTAGAGATGAATGAAAATAAAGATGTAATCCTCCCTCCCCTATCCAAGTTCAGGGACCCCCTGAAATCTCCTCACACATAGTACACACACATGGTCTGAAATGATCTAAGCTTGTTTTCAACTCTTGTCATTCCAGAAAGATCACATTCCCATGATCTTCTGGTTTTTTTGTCCATTGGGGCTTTCTGCCCTGTTATTTATTCTGAATTTGTAATATATAGCTGAACATTTAAGAAAGCCAGCAGGATCAAAAGAACTGGGACAAGGGCCAGGTCAATGATTAGTGCCATCTTGGGGGCCCTATGGGATCTTTCTCTCTTTATCTCTGCTTCCATTTTTATGCAAGTGAAATGTGGTTAAAATAAACATTAAGAATATGAGGGCAAATTCACAAAAGAGAAGAAATCAGAAGCAGTAGCCGGAGGTGAGGCTGCTACCAACTAGGACAGGAGTTGGGATGAAGTGCTGACACATATTATATTGATGTCCCTTACTCTTCCTCCTGTCCTACTTTCCTGAGTCACTGTAGGAGCAAGGCCATCCAAAGTGTTGGGTAGCATCAATGGCCTGATTTGTTACACCTTAGGGATAGTTATAACAAGAATTGTGAGCTGGAACCTTTATGACCTGACTCCTCACCTTCCCAAAGTCCTTTCTAGATTTAGGATTCACCAATGATTTTTCCTGACAGAGGCAATCTTTAGGGCTCACCCCAGTCAGAGAGGAAACCCTCCTACTTGAGCAAGTGATAGAGCTCGGAATGGCAGTTTTCCTTTTTCTCCTTTTTCCATTTCTTGCTGAGGGCATGATCCAGCCAAGCATGAAAGATTACTACTGACAAGTAACCGGAGGAAGGAGGGGAGCCTGAGGTGACTGGTTATGTAAGGTCTACTTGGACATGGACAATTATATAAAGCAAGAAGTGGGGATTGGAGGCTGGAAGTAGAAGGAGAGGGGGTAAAAGGAGAAGGGAAGAAAGGACACAAAAGCAAAATTCACTTGCCATGGAAATGCAATCAAGAATGGCACAGACTCCCAGAAAACGCTTCCGAAGCAAGGGCATCCATGTGTTTTTGGAGTCAAGGAGAATTACTCAGCATTATGAACCTATTCCAGGCTCTTCCTCTGGCCTCATTCCAGGACTCTCCAAGGGGAGAATCAGTAGCATCATGGTCTCATAGAACCAGAATGTCAGAGCCAGAAGGGACCTTAGAGATTATCTAGTGTAACTTCATTATTTTACAGATAAAGAAAGAAGGGATTTGAAGCAGACTTTTAACATTAATGCAGAAATTACAGATTTGTTTTGCTTTGTCCCTGTTTACCTAAGTATGGAGATGTATATAGATATATCTATACAGAATATTTCTTCTTTTTATTATTTAAAAATTCTACAGCTTTCCTATCATCTATACTTCCAAATATGTCATTTCTCTGCAATCCCCCTCCCCCAACAACAAATGCAAAAGAGAAGGAGAAAAGGCAGTTCAGTTAAATGAATCAACATTTTAATTGAGTCTGATGGTATGTGTCATATTACATACTACATTCCCCCCCTTCTCCCCCAGCTCTGAAAAGAAGAGAGGGTAAAGTATTTTCTTATCTTTTCTTTAGGTCCAAGAATATTCATGATATTATAGCATTCATATTATTTTTGTTCTTTACATTTACATTGTTGTAGTCATTTTGGAGGTTGTTTTCCTGGTTCTGCTTACTTTCTCAGATTTTCATGTCTTTCTCTCTGAATTTTCATATTTATTATTTCTCATAATATAGTAATATATCTTATTATGTTAATGAATTAAATAATAGCCATTTTCAGCCATTTTTTCAGTCACTCCTTCCTCTCTCCAAGTGATGGGTATTTACTTTAATTCTAGTTTTTTGCTATTATGAAAATAGCTGTTATAAATATTTTGGTGTCTGCAAAGTTTTTCAATCTTTGATCATCTTGACAATTTAGACTTCGCAATAGTATCTCTGGATTAAAGGATATTTTAGACATTTTTTTTTTTTAGCATGATTCCAAGTTGTTTTTCAAAACAGTTGGACCAATTTATAGTTTCATCCATCATGTAGAACTAGTTTGGAGAGAGGTTTTTCTGCAACTTGCCTCCAAGGTTGATAATTCCTTTCTTTTATCATCTTTACCAGTTCACTAAAGATGAGATGAAATCTCAAAGGTTGTTTCAATTTGCATTTCACTTATTAATCATTTGGAAATTTCATGGGGTAATTAATAATTTGTAATTCTTTTGAGAACTGTTTGCTTATATTATTTTTTCTCTTAAAATTTATTATTTTAAAATTTCAACATTTTTTAAAATTTTGAGTTCAAAATTTTTCCCTTTCTACCTGACAAGGCAAAGATATAATATCAATTATACATGCAAAAATTGTGCAAAATATATTTGCATGTTGCAAAAAAACAAAAAAAGCAAAAAAAAATCTGAGAAAGTTATACTTCAGTCTACACTCATTGTTCATCAGTTTCCTCTCTGGCGATAGCATTTTTTCATTTGAATCCTTTGAAATTATCTTGGAACATTGTATTGTTCAGAGTAGCCAATTATTCTGATCATTGACCATTATTAGAACATTCTTACTGTACACAATGATCTCCTGGCTCACTTGCTATCAATTCATATAGATCTCCCTTCTTTCTTGTCATTTCTTATGCATATAGTATTGCATCACAATCATATGCCACAATTTGTTCAGTCATTCCCCAATCTCTGGATATTCTTTCAATTGCCAATTTTTTGTCACCATTAAAATAGTTGTTATAAATATTTTTTGCAAATATATATTCATTTCCTTTTTCCTTGATTTTGTTGTGATAAAGATATGCTGGTGGCATTGCTAGATCAAAGAATATGTTCTATCTTCTAATCCTTTAAGCATAATTTCAAATTGTTCTCCATAATGGCTGGGCCCATTCACTATTCCACCACTAATTTATCAATGTACCCATTTTCCCTAATCACCTCTATCATTTGTCATTTCTGATAGTTATGAAGTGATACTTCAGAACTGTTTTAATTTACATTATCTAATCCATAACTATTTTAAGCATTTTTATATGACTATAAATAGCTTTGATTTCTTCTGTAAACTACCTATTCATATCCTTTGACCATTTGTTAATGGGGAATAGCTCTTAATTTTATATATTTGATTCAATTTGTTATTTGTGAATTGAGATTTTTATTGGAGGAAATTGCTATAAAATTTTTAAAAATATTATTTCATTATCTATAGTATCTTTTAGTAAAATGCAATTTTCCTTATCTTTTAAAATTAGATTTATTTTTGCTTCTACTTCGTTTGAGATCATGACTACTATTTTTAAAATTTTTTCTTCACCTGAAGCATATAAGATTCCACTCATGCTCTTTATTTTAATTCTCTGTGTGTGTCTTTCTGTTTCAGATGTATCTCATATAAAGAAAATATTGCTGGATTCTGATTTCTAATCTTTTCTGCTATCTGCTTCTGTTTTATGGGTGAACCCATTTGCATTTACAGTTATGATTACTAACTATGTATTTCCCTGCATCCTAATGTCTTTTATTTCTTCTCTCTCTTTTTATCTTGTTCTTAATACTATCTGTGTTCCTCTTAATCTGACCTCCTTTTTATTGTCCCCCTCCTTTTCTCTTAATACCTTCCCTTTCAATTTTCCTATTGGGCAAGAAAAAAATTTATACACAACTGGGAGTGTATATATATTCTTTCCTCTTTGATCCAGTTCTGATGAGAATGAAATTCAAACATTGTCCACCATTTTCCGACACCCCACCCCCCTACCCCGCCACTCTCTCTTTCCCTATAAAAGTTTTTCCTTGTGCACCTCTTTTATGAGTAGAATTTTCCTTTCTTTTCACCTTTATCCTTCTCCCAGTACATTCCTCTTTCTTACCTCTTCATTTTTTTTCTACCATTCCAACATAATTGTCTCATACCCATACCCTCTGTCTATGTAAACTCCTTTTAACTGCCCTAATAATGATAAAGTTCTTAAAAGTAACAGTTGTCAGGGGACAGCTAGGTGGTACAGTGGATAGAGCACCAGCCCTGAAGGCAGGAGGATCTGAGTTCAAATTTGATCTCAGACATTTAACATTTCCTAGCTGTGTGACCCTAGCCAAGTCACTTAACCCCAATTGCCTCACGTTTAAAAAAAAAGAGTTCCATTTGTCAACTTCGCATATAGGAATGTAAATAGTTTAACTTTATTTAGTCCCTTGTGATTTCTCTTTATGTTTATCTTTTTATGTTTCTCTTCAGTCTCATGTTTGAATGTCAGATTTTCTATTCAGCTCTGGTCTTTTCATCAGGAATGCTTGAAAGTCCTCTATTTCTTTAAATATCCATCCTCCTAATCCTCCACAGGATTATACTCAGTTTGGGTGGATAGGTATTCTTGGTTTGGGTGGATAGATAATCCTAGTTTCTTTGCCTTCTATAATACAATATTCTAAGTTTTTAGTGGCAGCCACTAAATTTTGTGTGATCCTGACTAAAAAAAGAAATTCCATATTTGAATTGTTTCTTGCTGTTAGTAATATTTTCTTCTTGATCTGGGAAATCAATATTCCTGGGAGTCTTCATTTTGGGAATTTCTTTCAGGAGGTGATCAATGGACTTTTTCAATTTCTATTTTACCCTGTAAACCTAAGCTATTGGGGCATTTTCTTTTTGAACTATCATGTCTAGGCTATTTTTAAAAATTGTGGCTTTCTGATAATCCCAACAATTCTTAAATTGTTTCCATCTCGGGAATGTTGAGAGAATTAAACTGGTTTTTTGCCTCTAATTTACCATCATACTTCCCCTTCTACCTCACCCCAATTTGTCTATTTTTAAACCATTTTTTTTTTTCATTGAATGGTCCTTAGTCCCATGAGTCTGTGGTATCTCCTGTATCTTATATATATTAGGCCCTTATCAGAGATGTTTGATACAAGATTTTTTTCTCAATTAAAAACTTTTCTTCTATAAATTGCTTAGGTATTTTGTGCAAAAGCTTTTCAACTTGACATACACACACATCATTAATTCTATTTTCTTTTGATCTAAGGACTCCTGTATTGGTAACAGACAACAGACAACCCCCACCCCCAAGAATATCTATTCTACTTTTTTCTGTCTGTCTGTCCAAATTAATGAGAAAAATGGTGCTGTTTTCAATGAAATACCAATAAAATAATACTCATTTTTTATAACCATTATAACTGCAATTATTGCCCTCTCTCGTATTAGTGTAAAACAAATCATACTGAAAAACTCTACTGCTAGAATTCCTTGCTAATTTTCTAGGTTCAGAGTGAAGTGTATTGGTCAATCAATTGCAACATTTGAAGACTGGATGAAAAAGTCACATTAGATAGCTAAGTATTTAACTAAATGAATGAAAAAGCAAGTGTCCACTGAATTCTAAGAACTTTATTAAGGCAACAATGCAAACTAATACATGAAAGAAATAACTAGGTTTTGATAACCATCTTCTTGTGATAATTCATGATTAATGCCTATAACTGAGAGCTCTATATTATTACAGAGGTCTATGTAGATCCTTGGCAAATATATTCACTTCAGCTCCTGTTCTGAGCCATCCACTTTTTCTTTGAATAAATGACATTGGATGGGACTCATCCTGTTTTAGATAAAACTGCTATTCTTCTTAGAACATGGTGTATAAATACTTAATATAAAGAAATTTCACAGTCTGACTTTATTGCTGGGACTAAAATGGCTTCTCAGAAGAATTAGATAAGCTATTCAAAGCTGAAGGTGATAAGTAAGCACTTTTATTTGATGTATTTAAAGTAAGACACACAAAGGTAGTCATTTAGCTAACCTGAAGAAAGCCCCAAGAAGGGGGAGATAGGAATAACAAAGGAAGAGAACTAGGACAGTCCCATAAGTCCCTTACACTAATTTGGATTGTATTTACAAAATAGCCCATCATTTCCCTCTGATAAAGACTAACATTTTCAAAGCAAGATTGGGAAGGACCAAGAAAGGCAAATAACCACAATTGTTTCCAGGGAATTTTGTTCATGATAGTCTTCAAGCCATAGCAAGAAGAGGGAATCCATAATGGTCTAGGATACCTAGTTCCATGCTATAGTTCTCTGTATGTTCTGAGTTCAGGACAACTGGCTTAGTTCACTGGATTATGACCTCGTTGGAATTACCAGTGATCTCAGAAGTGCGAAATCTGATTTTTTTTTTTTTTTTGGCTTTCATTTTTTTATTTTACAATAGCTTTTGACACTACTGAGTCCTTGATACTCTCTCACTTATTCCTAGTTACTTTTTACACTCTAGTTTTTTTTTTTTAATTTAAAAATTATTATTTATTTATTTAAAAATTATTAAAAAAACTTTTTTAGTTTTTTAGTGTCTGCATGTACCAGGACTGTGCTAAGCTCCTTAAAAATATTAATTTAGGACATTATTCTGCCTTGGTCCTCTTCTCTGTCTGCCATTTTTCAGTCTCCTTTTTTGGATCATTGTCTATGTCACTCATAGGTATGTGTAGAACATTTCATTAGGGTGTGTGCCCAGGAAATTTTTATTTTTTATTTTGTAAAACATAAACATTTATTGAATTCCTAATTATAAAAAACTTTATTTTTTATTAATCAAATGCACTAAATCAGTGAATTAATGAATAAGCAAGCATTTATTAAATGCTTACTATGTGTTAGACACTGCTAAGAAGTGGGGAAACAAATTCACGTAAAACTTAAAACAGTTCCTGCCCTCAAGGAAAACAATCTATTTAGATAAGACAATACATAAAAAGGAGCTAATATTAGAAAGCAGGAAGGCAGAAGGAGGATGAGAGTAACTTAGCAATGATTTGGAAAAGAACATGAAATAGTGTCATCTTGGTTTCAAAGAAGTTAATATAAGATTTTGGTTAGCAGAGCCCATTATCTGAGGAACATCAGAAACTCAATTGAATTAAAAAAAAAAAAACTCACACCAACACAATGTCTTTTAAAAAAAAATACAGGGACTTCTGGGGGTGGAGCCACAATGGGAGGGAATGACACATATTTCTTTCTCACTTTCTTCTATAACCCTCAGACTAATTAGCAAATCCAGCCTCTGAATTAGCTCTGGACCAGCAGAACCCACAAATATTGCAACAAATTATCAGCAGAAGATAATTTTGAAGATCACCAGAAAAGGTCTGTTTCAATTGGAAATGGGAGGGAGGCAGCCAGCGCAAGCAGTTGAGCACAAACTCCAATACAGAGAGAGGCAATGTGGACTCTGTGTGGTGGTGTAGACTCCACGTGGAGAAGAATCTACAGGGAGGAATCTACAACAGTGTTGGCTACTCTGCCTTGGTTGCAAGCCATACATCAGCAGAAATGTTATAAAATATTCAACACAAACACAAGAGATAAATAGTGAATCCCAAAGTGCCAGAATCTCAGAGGACTTGACAACAACCATCCAACCCTGGCACTGAGTCAGCACTGACCCAGCACATCCCTGCCTGCTTGTAGAGGAAGCTTGGAAAACTTCCCCTACCCTAAAAGTAGACCTTAATTTTTTTTTTTAAATGAGCAAAAAAGTATAGAGAACTCTGATGATAGACAGCTTTTATGGTGAAAGAGAAGAACAGGTATCAAACTCTAAGGAGACTAAAGGCAGATTGTCTCCAGATGAAGCCCTGAAAGGTGATATAATCTGGTCCCCATCATACAAGGCTCTCCCAGAAGACATTAAAAAGGATCTTAAAAGAAAGCTAGAAGAAAATTGAGGAAAAGAAATGAAAAATTTGCAAGAGGATTTGGAAAAGGCATATGACTCATAAAATGACAGATTTGATAAAATGGAAAAAGAAAGGGACTCCCAGAAAAACAGAATTTGTGAAACAGAAAAAGAAAATAATTCCTTAAAAAACAGAATTTGTGAAATGGAAAAAAATAATTCCTTAAAAAAACAGAATTTGTGAAGTGGGGAAAAAATTCCATAGAATGAAACAACTCATTTAAAAATTCAATTGGACAAATACAAAAAGAAGTAAAAAAAAAAGTAAATGAAGAAAATAATTCACTAAAATTCAGAACTGAACAAATGGAAATGAATGACTCAATGAGACAACATGAATCATTCAAGCAAAACCAAAAAAATGAAAAAATAGGAAAAAATGTAAACTACCTAATTGGGAAAACAATCGACCTGTAAAATAGATCTAGGAGAGACAATCTAAGGATTATTGGTCTTCCTGAAATCTATG
Source organism: Antechinus flavipes (assembly GCF_016432865.1). Classification (NCBI taxonomy): domain Eukaryota; kingdom Metazoa; phylum Chordata; class Mammalia; order Dasyuromorphia; family Dasyuridae; genus Antechinus; species Antechinus flavipes. The sequence continues at coordinate 264,711,000 of NC_067398.1, read as the reverse complement.
GTGAAAAAAAGAACCTAGACACTCTTTTTCAGGAAATCATCAAAGAAAACTGCCCAGATGTCATAGAATCAGAAGGTAAAATGATCATTGAAAGAATTCACCAAACACCTCCTGAAAGAGATCCCTATATTAAAATCCCAAAGATTATTGTGGCTAAATTTCAGAATTATTGGTCCAAGTTAAAAATATTACAAGCAGCCAGAAAGAAACAATTCAAATACTGAGGAGCCACAATAAGTATTACTCAGGATCTAGCAGCTTTCACTTTATAGGATTGAAGGGCCTGGAATGCAGCCAAGAATAAATTACTCTGCTAAACTGAGCATTTTCTTTCAGGGAAGAAGGACATTCAATGAAATTGGTGAATTCCATTTATTTTTGATGAAAAGACCAGAGCTAAATAAAAAAAATGAACTCGAGAGAAGCATAAAAAGGTAAAAAGAAAAAAAAAACCTCTTGAGAACTATTTCTGTTATGGGTATACATAGAGAATAATATATAATTCGATTTTACTGTTATAATATAAAAAGGAAACTAGGGGTGGAAAGAGGATTGTAATAGAAAAAAAGGGAAAGGGGAGGTAAAATGAGGGAAATTACATCTCAGGAAGAGGCAAAGAAAATCTATTATAATTGAGGAAAAGAAGGGAGTGCAAAGGGCTAGAACTCTGGAGAAGTATACTTGAAACAAGGTGTTAACTCAGTGGAATTGATGAGATAATGGTTCTCTAGTTCACACATATACTTAGTACTTAGTATGATGAAATAATGGTTCTCTAGTTTCACATATAATCAGTATGCTGTAATGATGTAATTACAATAAAGTATATAAGGGCTAAGAAGGACTGGAAGATGGACATTCCATCTTTGATCAGCCTGGTGGTAGCTGTCCTGTCTCCTTCATTCCTCCACTAAGACCAAGGACTCTTGGATAGGTCGAGTGAATATAATAAAGTAAATATAATAAAGATGACAATAATCCCTAAAATAATCTATTTATTTAGTGCTATACCAATCAAATTCCCAAGAAATGATTTTACCAACCTAGAAAAAAACCACAAAATTCATCTGGTAGAACAAAAGGTCAAGATTTCAAAGGAATTAATGAAGAGAAAAGTAAATGAAAGTGGCTTAGCTGTACCAGATCTAAAACTATATCTAAAACTATATTATAAAGCAGAGGTCATCAAAACCATTTGGTATGGGCTAAGAAATAGAGAAGTTGATCAGTGGAATAGGTTACGTTCACAGAACAAAATAGTCTATGACTGTAGCAATCTAGTATTTGACAAATAATAATTTTTTATATTAGAGTATAATTGTAGGAAATAGGCACTATACAAACATATATACATGCACACACACACACACATATATAAATGTTTGTGTATTGGTATACATACATGTATATCATCTCCCTTCTTCTTTTCTTCTCTCTCCCTCCTCCACTCTATCCCTTTAACTATGGATGTTTTTAAGCCTCTTCTGGTCTTTTTATATTTGTTTTGGTGATTTCATCAATTCCTATAGATTCAGCTATCACCTCTGCTTAGGTGACTTCCTGATTTTACATCCAGCCTAAATATCTCCCCTGCACTACAGTTATATTAAGTAAAATCAACGAGCATTTATTAAGTGCCTACTATGTGCCAGGAACTATGCTAAAAACAAGGTATACAAAGAAAGGCAAAAAAAGTCTCTTTTCTCAAGAACTCAGAGTCTCTAATGAAAAAGATAACATTTAAACAATAATGTGCAAACAGGATATAGATAGAATAAATTGGAGATAATCAATCAAATAGAAATCATTAGTATTAAAAGGAATTGAGAAAGACTTCTTGTAGAATATGAAATTTTAGCTGGAACTTGAAAGAATCCAATAAGCCAGGAGATGGAGATCAAGTAGGAGGCAATTCTAGACATTAGGGACAGTTGGTGGAAATGTAGAATCAGTAGCTAAACCATTTTATTTGAGGAACAGTAAAGGAGGCCAGTATCACTAGACTATAGAGAGATACACTTCTCCAAGGGAGAGAAATAAGATGTAAGAAGACAAGAATTGTAACAAGGGTTTTAAAGAAGAGTTTTAAAAACCAAACAAAGGATTTTCGATTTGATCTCAGAGGTAACAGGGAGCCAATGAAGTTTATTGAGTAAGAGGATGTTATGGCAGATTTGTATATGTCAGTTTGACAGATGAGTGGAGGATGAACTGGAGAAGGGAAAGACTTGATGCAGGAAGATCAATCAGAAATCTCCTGCAATAGTCCAGACTTGAGATAATGAGGGTAGCCACTAACCTGGTGGCAAAGTTAAAGCAAAGAATGGGGCATATATTAGAGATATTACTTAGGTAAAATGACAAGATTTGGCAACTGATTGGATATGGGTCGTGAGAAAGAATGAGGATTTATTGATGACAGTTTGGTTGTGGGTCTGAGTGATGGGAAATTGTGGTGGTGGTGTCCTTGGCAATAATTGAGATTTTAGGAAGAGAAGGGTTTGAAGGAAAAAATAATGAGTTCAATTTGGGACATGCTGAGTTTGAGGTGTTTATGGGACATCTAGTTCAAGATGTCTAAAAGACAGTAAGAAATTTAAGACTGGAGGTCATATCATCTAGACGTGTTCACTATTTTGTGAACACTTCAAACTAAACATGTTTAAATCAGGACTCATTACCTTCCCTCCCAAATCTGTCCCTCTGTACTTCCCTATTTCTGTTTCATTATCAATGGTATCTTTAAATGTAGTATAGTTTTTCATTGCTTATTTTCTTAGTCATGTTTATTTTTACTTAACTTCTGATTCACCTGAGATATAATAGATTCTTCTTAAATTCCTTATTTTTAAAAAAGCCAAAATATATCAGAGACAATTTATAAATATGCAAATATTTCTGTTGGAGAGAGGTTCACATGGACAAAAAAGGGAATTCTCTCTTTCTCAAATAACTTCTGAGTTAAATTTTATACTATTCAAGAAGCTGTAAAATTTCTGCTGTAAAATATAACAAAGTAACATGCTTAAAATTTAGTTTTTTCCATATATACAATATAAATTATTTTTTTAAATAATTTTTTATTTTCTATTATTCTGAACACCAACAAAAATGAACATTTCATGTTTAAAGGACAGAAAAAGGATTGTATATGAAGCTCCAAATGTTTATATATAGATTGCTTTTTAAATGATAATAAAAGTCAATGCATTAATTAGAAAGCTATTCTGCTTCTTTGTATTTCCTTCCAAACTTCCTTTTGCTCTCTTCTGTGCATTAAAAAAATGCAATAACCCCCTTTTTTGTATGACTATCACTTCCTCCTTTTATGCCCTCCCAAAAAACAAAATAAAAAACCCCACAACTTTCCATTATGACTGAATTACACAGTGAAGTGAAGCAAATTGACAAACTGACCATGCCTGAAAATGCATATCTCATTCTGAAACTTAAAACATCACCTCTTTGTCAGGAAGGGGGTGGCGTACTGTACTAATAGTTCGCTTACACTAAATACTTATTAAAACTTTCAAATATTTTTCTGTCTTTTTTTGGAAAATTATTTGTTGTTATTCACCAGAAAATATGCAAAAAACAGGAATTATTTTTAAAAAGAATTTTGCATTTTTAATTTAGAAGAAACAAATTACAAGTCATAGGAATATACTGAGGAAAAAAGAAAAAAACTCAAAATGTCAGGAGAATTATTTTTTGTAAAAAAAATAATCTAAGGTGAAACAATTATTTTTTCTTTTTTGAATAGGAAGCATGCTCTTTCTTTTTGGGAAACATATCTCTTGGGAAATATGGCTTTCTTTTCAAATGGAACACAGGATCACAGGGATCTCAGGGGCCTTTGAGTCCTGCCATCTCATGAAATCCTTGAGAAAACACTAGGAAAGTGTAAGGATTTAAAATCAGTTCCTCTGATTCTGCTGCCAATTATTTTTCCAAATGAGACTAAACATTTAGAGGAATTCTGGTCAGTTGTAGCATCTGAGGAGATCAGTTTTAGATGAAAACAAATACGTTTTCTGATGATATATCTTGCCTTTGGGGGGAGGATCCTGAATCTGTGATTTCTTTGATCTTACAGATACTCAAGAAGATTTCCTTTCTTTGAAGAAAATCGTAAATTCATTCACAATTCATAGGCTGAGAATGTTTCTTGGGGCATTGAGAAAGCAAACAATTTGCTCATGGGTACATAGCAAGTTCTAGAGACAGCACTCAATTGAAGTCCTCTTGACTCCAATACTCACCTTCATGAAATAAACTAATGCATGTCTACATCTTGTTTTATGTTGTATTTTAAATTTTGAAAATATTGATTAGATGCAATAAAAATAATCAGAGAACACAATGAATATTTTATGTCATTTCTCTTATTTGGATTGGGATTATTTATATTTCTTTCTAACTAGGTGGCACAGTGGATAGAGTGTAGGCTTGAAGTCTTGGAAGACCTGAATTCAATTTGACTTCAGACTCAAAAGTTATTTTATAATGCTTTTTTGTAGTGATTTCATAAATTGTCTCCTGGTTCTTTTCAGATTTGTCTTAATCTATAATATTCTTAATTTCTTATGGCACAAACAATCTTCTATTACATCCATATGCCCTGGTTTGTTGATAAGCTTATTTTCAAGTACTTTGCTACCCAAAAAGTACTGTTAAAATTTTTTTGTGTGGATGTGAGCTTTTCTGTTTTCTTTGATCTCTTAGGGGTATAAACTTAACAGTGATCAAAGAGTATGCATAGTTTGATGACTTTTGAGGCAAAGTTCTAAATTGCTTTTCAGAATGGTTAGATTTTGTCACTGCTCCATCAAGCAGTATATTACTATGCCTGACTTCCTATATCTACTTTAATAAGTATATTTTCATTTTTTTGTTTTCTTTGCAAATTTGATATGCTTAAGGTAGAACCTTAGAATCTCTTGATTTGAATTTCTTTTATTAATGATTGAAACATTTTTTCCATATAACTGCTGGTAGCTTCAGTTTCTTTCCTTGAAAATTACTTGCCTTGGGCTGGTTCAATATTAGGAAAACCATGAACATAATTGACTATATCAATAACCAAACTAACAAAAAATCATAGTATTATCTCAACAGATGCAGAAAAAGAATTTGATAATGTACAACACCCATTCCTATTAAAAACAAGAGAATATAGGAATAAATGGAGTTTTTCTTAAAATGATCAATAGCATCTATTTAAAACCATCAAGCATCATATGTAATAGGGACAAACTAGAACCATTCTTAAAATGATCAGGGGTGAAATAAGGTTGCTCACTATCACTATTACTATTCAATATTGTATTAGAAATATTAGCTTTGGCAATAAGAGAAGAAAAAGAGACTAAAGAAATTAGAGTAGGTTATGAGGAAAACAAATCTTTGCAGATGATATAATGATACTATTTAGAGAGCCCTAGAGAATCAACTAAAAAACTGTTAGAAACAATTTACAAATTTAGTAAAGTTGCAGGATACAAAATAAATCCTCATAAATCATCAGCATTTCTATATGTTACCAACAAAATCCAGCAGCAAGAGATACAAAGAGAAATTCCATTTAAAATTACTGTCAATAATATAAAATATTATTGGCAAAGTCAGGAACTATATGAATACAACTACAAAACACTTTCCACACAAAGTCAGGTCTAATCAATTGGAAAAACATCAAGTGCTTATGGGTGGGCCGAACTAATATAAAAATGGCAATGCTACCTAAATTAATGTACTTATTTAGTATCATACCAATCAAATTCCCAAGAAATTATTTTACAGATGTAGAAAAAATAGTAACAAAGTTTATCTGGAAAAAAAAAAACCTACTTGCTATTATCATATTGGCAGTAGCTCTTATTCTTTAATATTTGAATCAGTCCTTATATATCCTTATATTAGACCTTTATTAGAAAAACATGCTATGATTTCTGCCCAGCTAATTATTTTTCTTTTAATTTTAAGTGCATTGATTTTTATTTGGGTAGAAGCCTTTTGATTTTATGCAATCAAAACTATCCATTTTATCTCTTGCTATCTTCTCTGTTCCTTGTTTGTCCAAATATTCTTTATGTATCAACAGATGGGAAAGGAAAGGAATTTTTTTGATACTCTTATTTATGATGTGATCTTTTGAATCTAGGTTGTGTATCTCTTTGGAATTCATTGAGGTATTTGATATAATATCTTTCTCTAAACCTGATTTCTGATATTGTGCTTTCCAATTTTTCCCAGCATATTTTCTTAAAATATGAGTCATTTAACTTAGTAATGTTAGTTCCTTGAACACTATAACACTATATTTATTTAGTGTATTTAATCCGTTTCACTAATCAACCTTTTTTTTTTTTAGTCAATACTAAATAGTATTTTGTGATAATTGCCCTTTTGAGATTTAGTATTGTCAGAATTCCTTCCTTCCTACTTTTTTCATTATTTCCCTTAACTTTATTTTTGCTCCCAGATGAATTTTGTTATTATTATAGTTTTTTTCCTACTCTATAATATATTCTTTGGGTCCTTTTATTGGTATGGAATTGAATAAAAATTTAGATAGAATTATCATTTTTATATCACATAGCCCAAACATGAGCAATTCCTATCTTGTAAATTATTTAAGTTTGTCTTTGTTTTTGTAAGATGTATTTTATAATTGTAGCAATGTTGATTCTAAATGTGTTTTGGTAGATAGATGACCAAATATTTCATAATTCAATACTGTAGTTGTTTTGAGTGGAATTTAAAAAAATATATTTCTGTAGTGTTTGGTTTGTAATATGTAGGAGAACCTATGACTTACATGGTCCTATTTTATATCCTAATACTTTGCTGAAATTATTGTTTCAATTAATTTTGGTAAGTTTCTGTGGTTCTCTAAATAGACCATAATATTATCTTGCAAAAAAAAATGATAATTTAGCTTTTTTTCCTTTCTTCTTATTATTTCATTTTCTTGTTCTTATTTTATTGCTATAGTTAGCATCTTTAGAACTTTATCAAATAATAATTATGATAATGGAATTCTTGATTTAGCTTTGGTTTTATTGGAAAGGATTCCACTATTTCTCTATTACATATAACTGGGGTATATGGAGTATTGAGAGAGAACTAGCACCTCCAGTGAGAGGACTTGCTGAACTCTTTTCAAAGTTGTTCAACTCTCACCTGTGACTCCAAGCAGCTGTAACATGCAAAGCAGCTGCACCCTGGTAAATCCATTGGTGAGTTAGGGGAATGCCTATTCCAAGCATTTCAAGACTTCTCCAGACAGATTGAGTAGGCCAAAAGATTTGTTTAAATGGTCATGAAGGCAGTGGAAGCAAGCTCTGTGGAGCACTGAGACTTAGTAAGACATCAGAAACATCAAGGGCATCCTTTGCATTCCAGGCTATTGCCAATTGTTCTGTTTTTTTTTTTTTTTTTTTCCTTCCAGTGGACTTCTGTGGCTCTGGAAGAGAGATTGAGGCCGATGATTTGCACAATTCTACTTCACTCACATCCAATTCACTAGCATCTCAAGACATCACTCCATGATATTTTTGGTCTTTTTTTTGAAAACGAAGGGCAAACACATTACCATATTAAGGAAAGATCTGTTTATCCCTGTAATTTTTAGTTTTTTAAAACAAAAGTAGGCATTATATTTAGTAAAAATCTTCTGCATCTGCTGATACAGTCTTGCAATTTTTATTATTTCTATTATTAATATAGGACAGTCATGTGGTACCTGAATTCAGATCATTTATTAGCTATGTGACTCTAGGCTTAATCACTTAATCTCCTGTGCCTCAGTAAAATGAGCTGGAGAAGGAAATGGCAAATCACTCCAGTATCTTTGCCAAGAAAACCCCAAAAAGGGTCATGGAATCAGAAGTGATTGAAATGATTGAACAAATAAAATGATTTGTGATGCTTATAGTTTTGCTAATATTAAAACAACCCATCCTTTTTTTTTGTATACATGTATCCTGGTCATATTCATAATTAAAAATTATAGTAATCTCTTTTGCTAATATTTTGTTCAAAATTTTTTTTTTTGTAGTCTGAAATGCATCCCAGAAAACTGCATGTATTTCTCAGTCCAGCATTGCTTTTTTTTTTTTTTTTAAACAAAAATTGACCATGAGCTAAGACATAAAACCTCAAAATTTCAGAAGGGCAGAAATATTAAACATACATTTTACTGATCACAACACAAAAATTATAATACAAATTATATCGATATATTTATATATTATCAAATGACCTTTGAAGAAAGGATTCAAACTTAAATGGAAACTAAATAATTTTAGACTAACAAAATAATGGATCAAATAACAAATCATAAAAGGAATTGGTTTTTTTAATCAAGGAAAATAAATACAGTGAGATAGCATACTAATATTCCTAGGATATAGAGCAAGTCTGGAGGGGCCAGATTTATTTCTATAACCATTTGATAAACAAGAATTAGAAAGAATAAATCAATGAATTAGCTATGCAATTGACAAATCCAAAAAAGCAACAAACCTACAGAAATCTCAACCAAACAACAAATAGAAATTTTAAAAATCAGAGGCTAAATTAACAAAATTGAAAGAAAAAAAACTAATTGATAAATAAAACCAAGGACTGTTTTTTTTTTGGTTAAAAATAACCCAAAGTAATAAAATATATCACATTATATAGAGTGAGTTTAAAAGAAGAAAAAACCCAAATTGCTTATAGCAATATTGAAAAAAGCAAAAATAACAAGTTAAGAATGAATAAATACTTTTAAAGAGAAATTTGAATTATATATATTATCATTTTTTTGCAGATAACATTATGGTCTCTCTCTATATATATACTGAATTATATAGCATAAATTTATGCTATATAACTAATAATTTAATGACAAATAAATGTTTACAAAATATAAGGTAAAAAAGATTAAGAAAAATCTAAATAATTCAGCATCGATAAAGAAAAATTGAACAAGCTGTAAATGAACTCTCCAAAAGTAAAAAAATAAACTTTAAGATCAGACAAACTTATAAACAAAATCTATCAAATATCCAAAAAACAATCTAATAGAAACTTTGCTAATAAAAGAAAAGGAGAGATGCTATCTCCATCTGTCTCTCTTTTTAAGTTTTTAACTTTTTTTGTTATCTTTTAAATCTAAGTCTACTTAACTAAGTCTACTGTTAAGTGAATTTGTAGTTCATTTGAATTATTTTTGCAGTGGCATGGATCGTTTGTGAGAATTTTGAGTGCTCTTTGGAATTAGGACTTTGGGGAAATTTGCCTGGATTTCCAAGATTATTTTATAAGAATCTCTAATAAGAAACCCTAGAGAAATTTTGGTGTGTCTTATATAGAAAGAGCGTGTAGAAAATTTTGTTCAGACCCCATTGGATCTCCTAGTGTGGTGGGAGTATCATGGAACAGTTTTTACATTGGGTGGTTTTTTTTTTTTAATCTAAGAGTGAGGAATGGCCAGATCCTATATCCTTGTGTGGAGATCTCTATGTGATCTGCAAAGCTTTGTATGAATCAGATTTCTTTCCAAGACAAGAAATCAATTTTCTTTCTCTTGATTTTTTTCTTTGCTTTTGTTTGTGGGTTGCAGTCATTTGAGCCCCTAATCAGACACTTGTAAGTACTAAGCAAATACTTAGGTGGTAAAGTAGATAGAGTGCCAGGGGCCTGGAATTAAGAAGATTCATCTTCCTGAGTCCAAACCTGGCTTCAGACACTTAGTAACTGAATTTGGGCAAGTCACTTTGTTTGCCTCAGTTTCCTCAACTGTAAAATGAGCCGGAAAGGAAAATAGCAAACTATTCTAGTGTCTTTGCCAAGAAAACCCCAAATGGGGTCATGAAGCATCAGACATGACTGAAAAACAATTGAATATTGTATCAAATTAACTTCTTTACTCACAGCAAGTGAGGTCTACATTGTAAGGGGATGGCTCTTAGGGTTTCCTTCCTCCCCCATTGCACCCTAGAGGAATAGGGCTGGGGCCTTGGCCTTTTTCTTTTTTTTCCCCCTGTTCTAAGAGCAGAATTTCTGCAGTGTCCTGGTAGCACCAACCATGGGCATCTAAAAGTCTAAGAATCTTGACTAGATTTTACAACCAGTTTAGCAGTGATACCCTGAGAATACTCCAGTCCAAAAGAACCCAATCCTATTGTCTTTGGGCTTGAATTTATTTGGACTAAGAACTGGAATAAATTGTGAGCCTAATTTTCTCCATTTCTTCCCATCATCATAAACTTGGGAAATTTATGAAGTTGATACTGTCCCTATGTTGGGGAAAATATCTACATGCTTGTCCTCGCTTTGTCTTTGAAGTAAATATTATTTTGTAAAAACTAGTTTGATATGATGTGGTTAAATGGAACTGGGATGGAGATAATCACTGGGCCTCTAAAAACATGGCGAACAAAGCTTGTGGGAACTGGAGTTGATGGCAGGGAATAGAGACTCTCCATCCATTTCAGGACATCAGAGAACCCCTAAGAGTTTTAAATGGTAATAGCCTGGCTCCAAGAGCAACCATGTGCCAAAAGGATCATAGAATCACACAATTTTCTTTTTTCTTTTTTTTTGAGAGAGAATTGGGATTAAGTGATTTACCCAGTCATCCAACTACTAAGTGTTTAGTACCTGAGACCATATTTGAATTCCCATGTTCCTGACTCCAGAGCCAGTGCTCTATCCTCTGTGTCTTTAGGTGCCCTGAATCACACAATTTTAGAGCTTAAAGGGACCTAAAAATCAAAGCAAAGGAGACTGAAGCTTCTAGGGTCAGGTGACTCACTTACAACCATATAACAAGTAAATGACTTTATTGTTTCTGTTAGTGGAATCACCATTCTCCCAGTCTCCCACTTTTCAAACCTTGGTGTTATCTCTGATTTTTCCCCTTTCCCTCAAGCACCAGATCTGATTTAACTCCCATTTTTATTTCCAATACTACAAGACCAGTAGATGTCTCTTTTTGGGCAGGGCATTTTTGCCTGGATTATTGTAAATTATTCTCCCCAAAGCTCTTTTGATACCTACATCTTCTTTTTCTGATTCAATTTTCAGCCTGCTGTCAAGATGAATCTTCCTTATGTATAGTAAAAACACACACATACATAATTTACAAAAATACAAATTACACAAATATAATAGCAACACATAAACAGCAGCAAAACACAACAAACAATATATTTCTATTCTGTTTCTGTCTTTTATGTTTCTAGGATGGGGGTTAATGCTGGTAGGTACCTAGTCAGTGTTTGTAGGTTTGATATCAAGTTCTATTAAACACTTAATATGATTTAAGTTATATTAAGGTTTACAGGGCACTGTTTTCCAAACAATTCTATTGAACTGCTGCTCGTATTTACAGAATGCTTTAAGAATCTACCCTTTGGAATTGTGTGCTGGAGAAGACTTTTGAGAGTCCCTTGGACAGCAAGTAGATCAAATCAGTCAATTGATGCAGACTGTTCTGAAGGACAGATACTGAAACTGAAGCTTAAATACTTTGGCCACATAATTGAAAGACAGGACTCATTGGAAGAGATCTTTATGTTAGCAAAGATTGAAGGTGAAAGGCGATGGGATTAGCAGAGAATGAGATGAATAGTGTCATGGAAACAATGAACAAGAGCTTGAACAGATTTTGAGAGATAGTGGAGAATGGAAGGTCCATGGGATCATGAAGAGTTGGACATGGCTGAACAACAGGTTATATTTAATTCTATTCAAGAAGTGCTTATTGAGCTTCTACTATGTTTGTGCAAGATACAATGCATTAGGTAAAAAAGGAAGCATTAGCTGTCCTTAAAGAGCTTTCTGGACTGAAGGATATATAATACTCACGTAGAGAAGTTTAATAACAAGGTATTTTATAGATATTCCTTCCTCCCAAAGCTAGTTCAGTTCACAAAACTTGTTTTCCCAACTAGACTATAAGATCTTTATCTTATTAGAGACAAGAATTACATCTTTATCTTTTATTTCCTAGAGTAGAATGCTGAGAACATAAGAAGTATCTAATAGATCAAGTATCCAATAGTTCAATGACTAAGTGGATTAATAAAAGCCTGGCTGCAGCTGAATTATTAAGGAAGCCTTCTTCCAGTAGGTGGTGCCAGACACCATCTAAAGGATACATGAGGAAGAAGACGATTCCATTTTCTCGGTGAAAGACACAAGAATTGTAATTAATGTATTGGCTACCCACATTTCCAGAGGACTAATGAAGAAGCACGTTCCTACCTCATGACAGAGAGGTGATGAGCGTAGGATGCAGAAGGAGACACGACCTTTTGGACATGGCAATGTAGAAATTTGTTTTATTTCACTATGCATATTACATATTACATAGTTTTCTTTTTCTTCAGTGGGAAAGAGAAGTGAGCATGTAGAAGGAAGAAAAAATAATAGATTTTTTCTTAACAGAAAAAGTTACATTAAGGTCTAAATGACAGAACTATAGAATCTCAGAGCTGAAAGGCATTTCAGATGCTGTCCAGTTCAACCTTTAGTTGAATGAAATTCCATACTAAAACATCTCTGTCAAATGATTGTCCAGTTTTTGCTTGAAGACCTTTGGTTTGATCTAATCTGCCATCTTGGAGGCATTCAATTTTGCTTTTGGATAAATCTAATTATTGGGAAGTTCTTTATATTAGCTTAAATCTATTTCTGCTAACTTCTATCCATTGTCCTTTGTTTAGAGACAAGGAAAACACATCGCTTTCCATGTGCACATGAAAATACTTCAAATTTTTGAAGATAGCAAACAAGTCTTCCCAAGTGTTTTCTTTTGCAGGCTAACTATTCTTAATTCTTTAATTGGCATAGTAGGCATGGTAACTAGAGCAGTGGTCTGGAGGACACTAAATCCAATCTCAGACATTTATTAGTTATGTGATGCTGGCAAATTACTTAACTCCAATTGCCTCCTCCTGCCTGATCATCTGTTTTTGGTCTTATAAATGGGCTTATAGTGTCAAGTCAGGTGGAGCTTGACTTGGATAGAGTGCAGTGCGACAATTACTTCCCCTATTTGGGCACGATCCCTCTGATAAAGCTAAGATCACTCTACTTTTTTGGATTCAATGTTTTTTCTTGATTCATATTAAACTGGCAGTCCATTAAAACCTCAAGATATTTTTCTTATAAAGTTTGCATTGCTTATATTCCAGTGAGAGAGTAAAAATATAAATAATTAGGCATGGCTGAGTATATGTAAAAGTTTATTGATAATTAGCTTGTTTAAAGTTTAGTGGGCAATATAATGGCTCCTCAAGTCCTCAAAATTTAAGTGTACAATCACAATTGCTTTGAGCCCTAAGGAAAATTTCTATAATTTAGGAAGGACTTGGCTGTCTTTGTATTGTATCTTTGTGGTTGAGTTAAAATTCAAGTTGCCAAAAATGTTTGGGAAAAGAAATACAACATAGTATATTACTATGTCTGTTGGTAGACAGGCACCAGGAGGGGAATTTTTTATTTTTTATTTTGGCACTTATTTTAGTCCCTGAAGAGGTGAATATAACTGGTTGCATCTATAATAATCTATAATTCTATAGAATAATGACCTTCCATTACAGCTTAGTCTTATTTCTCTTTTTCCCATTTATGGTTTTGGATTGATTTCAAATTAGGATGTAACCAAGTTTCTTCAGCCAATTGGAACATTCTTCACTTGGATTGTTCATAGACTTTTTTCTCACTTTATTTAAGTGCTTGATCTATTGGTTTGAGATTCATCTCATTTGTTCTCATCTCATTGAGTGCATGGGCTGGCTTGTCGTGACTGATTTACTCATCCATATATGTGTGTGTGTGTGTGTGTGTATGTGTGTGTGTGTGTGTGTGTTCTCCACTGAGAAGAGTCAAGTGTATTGCATATATAGATGAATTTCATATACACATATAAGTATATGAAATTCATCAACATATAGAGGGTCAAATGAATTGATTGATAAAGTGCTTCACAAATCAGAAATTGATATATTATTGTTAGTCTGTGTGTATGTATGTACACATATATTTTTAATGTTTATATAATATCATACATACATTAAAATATACTTACTCAACAAACCTCATCCTTGTATTTGTTTATATATTTATATAACATTTTAATATGGTATAATTATTATAAAATATTAATAAATATGCGATAAATATGGTCCTTTGAAAAAAGACCCAAGTTTGCGTGTGAAAATGGGCAACAGAAGCATTGCAGTTTCTAGGTTATTGTGAATTGATTTCATTTTCTATATTCTCACTGTTTCTTAAAGATGAAATTTTGCATAAGCAAATAAGAATTTCAAATAATGCTTAAAGTGTTCTGTAATATAAATCAATCAATTTGGAAGAAATTTGTATTTTCAAAGCAAGTGTTATGGAAGAACTGACTGTAAGAACAATACAATCCAGGAAATAAAAGAGACAGAACTGAGATCAAGCAGCCCTGCTTGTCTGAAGAAGAATAGAACACTAAAACAGATGGAAAGTGTCATAGAAGGCTTCAAGAAGAGTGATTTTTAAGAGATGGTCATGAATAACGCAATTAGAAGGCACCATAGTGCACACAGTACCTGGCCTGGAGTCAGGAAGACTCCCAGAGATAAATATGGTCTGAGACACCTACTAGCAATATGACCCTGGGCAAATCACTTAATCCTGTTTGCCTCAGTTTCCTTATCTATAAAATTATCTGGGGAAGGAAATGGCAAACCATTCCAGTATCTTTGCCAAGAAAACTCCAAATAGGTCATGGAAAGTTGGACATGACTAAAACAATTGAACAACATGAATAAGAAGTATATACTTATATATAGAAGTATATGCTTATATGTAAATTTAAATATAACATAGATTTATATATAAATACATTTACATGTATTATTCATATATAAACATATATATGCATGTAAGGATGAGGTTTTTTGAGTATTTATATGGTATATTCAAATATACCTAAAATATATTTAAATAGTTCATGTAATAAACTATATTTCTCTAATATAAATGGTTAAAAAATCCCTCATAAATGCTATAATAAACAGTGACACAGTTCTCAGCCTCTGATTGCTGCTCAGTCTTCATCTTATCCACCAGATTGGCAAAGTGAACAGATATATCTGAGAAGGTCAAAACTCCAGAATATGTGCCCTGGCAAAAGAGAAAAAGGGCAGTTGGAATGGATGAGTGTGGACTGACTTCCTCTTGCCACAATTCCTACCACACCAGAATATATGCAATCAATATAGCTCTTTGAATAACACCTGAAATTTGCATGTAGAAATGGACATCAAAAACATTGCAGCTTGTGGGTTATTGTGAATTGATTCCCTTTTTTTTGCGTTTGCACTGTTTTTTGAAAATAATATTTTGCTTAAACAAATGAGAAATTCAAATTCTGCTTGAATTGTTTCCTGATATATCAAACAAGTTGGAATAAATTTGTGATTTCAAAACAGGTATTACAGCAGAACCAAGTGTAAGTATAAAACAGGCAGGGAGTGAAGGAGGAGATCACAGAGGAGAGATCACAGAGCCCTGGGATGTTTGAGGAAGGATAAAAAAACTAAAATGAAACAGGGTATCACAGGTTTCAAGAAGGTGCTGGCTCCTCAGTCATTTCTACATAAGGGAACAGGATCAGAGAGGCTAAATACTACGCTAAAGGTCATACACATATTTAATAGCAGAATCTAGACTCCAGATCCAAAGCTTTTCTTATTATACCTGTGTTTAGGAAGAATATTGTTCCCTCCAAAGCCAGGAGAGCCCATGAAGTAGCTAGAGGAGCCCTTTTCATCTTCCCTCCTGTCTGTCAGATATAAGAAGTCCCAGGAGATTTACTGAGAAGTTATTGGAGGAAAAGAGATTCACAGGCCATAGAATGATAAAACAGAGAATATAGAACAGTAGAAGGGGCAGCTAGATGACTCAATGGAGGGAGCATTGGCTGTGGAGGCAGAAAGACCAGAGTTCAAATTCAAGCTCAGATAGTGAATAGCTGTTGGAGTTTGACTTAAGTCATTTAACCTTTGTTTGCCTCAATCCATTTGTAGAAGGAAATGGTAAATCACTTCAGCGTCCTTGCCAAAAAAACCCCATGACCAGTATCAGCATGCTATAGTCATGAAGAGTCAGAACATAAGAACATATGTTATTGGAACATAAGCATATAATCTCTACCATCACAATGCTGTCACCACCTTACTCACAAACCTCCTTGTAATGTTTGGGTTAGCTTTCTTCAGGATCTCTGGATGAGCCTTGGTCTTAGCAGGACAGTCACTATGAGAATGGTCAGGGATAGAGTCTAGAGTCTGGAGTCGGGGATTGAGCTTGAGCACACACTCACACTCACTCGAGTCTGCTTATTTCAAGTCCTCTCAGCCCTTAAATACCTTAGTACAATTACATCACTACAGCACACTGAGCATGTGCCAACTGTAGAACCATTACATCACCATATCACACTAAGTACTAAGTATATGTGAACTAGAGAACCATTATTTCATCAATCATACTGAGTAAACACCTTGTTGTAAGTATCCTTGTTTTAAGTATACTTTTCCAGAGTTCTGGCCCTCTCTACCTCTCCAAATACATGTCTGTGGGTATCTGTATGTATGGATATGACTATTAAAACATAAAATATTTAATGTCAGAGCTGGAAAATGTCAAAGTCTCAAGCACAATCCAGCACAATATTTATTTTTTATTTTTTGGCCTTTAGATTTCTTTTATTTATTTTCTTTTTGATTATTTTAAAATAGTATTTTATTTTCCCAAATATATGTAAAGACAGTTTTTAACATTCATTTTTGTAAAATTTTGTGTTCCAAATTTTTCTCCCTCCCTGTTTTACCTTCCCCTTCCCTAAAACAGCAGGCAATCTGATACAGGTATATAGATATATAGATATATGCAAATATCATATATAGATATAGGCAGTTCTTTTAAATATATTTCCATATTTTTTGTGTTGTTTAATATCAAAAGGGAAAAAAAAAACATGAGAAAGAAAAAAAACCAAGCAAACAAACAACAAAAGATAAAAATACTATGCTTCAATCTTCATTTAGTCTCCATACTTCTCTCTGGATGGGGATGGTGCTTTCCATCACATAGTCTTTTGGAATTGCCCTGAATCACCACATTGTTGAGAAGAGCCATTCCATCACAGTTGATCATTACATAATCTTGTTATTGTTGTGTACAGTGTTCTCTTTGTTCTATTCACTTCCCTTAGCATCATTCATCAAGGAACAGTTCATCAAGTCTTTTTGAGCTTTTCAGAAATCAGGCTGCTCTTCATTTCTTATAGAACAATAATATTTTATTACATTCATATAGAACAATAATATTTTATTACATTCATATACCATAACTTATTCAGTAATTTCCCAACTCACTTTCCAATTCCTTGCCACTACAAAAAGAGCTGCCAGAAACATTTTTATGATCTTTTTGGGATACAGGCCCAGTAGAAACACTGCTGGATCAAAGAGTATGTACAGTTTTATAGCCCTTTGGGCATAGTTCCAAACTGCTCTCCAGAATCAACCACTGGTTTTATAGTCTCAGAGGAAGTTGATGGCTTCTTATGTAGACACTATAGCCTTATCACAAATAAGAGGACACTGGAGATCAGTGAATCTCCTAGCTCTTGCCTACTCATGTTCCTGGAGGCTGTAACTACATCTAAAAAATTAGTTTCTTTCCCCTTATCCTAAAGGAAGAAGGAAAAAAGGAAAATGTGAAAAAATAAATGTGAGCAAGCTTATAGGAAGGAACATAAGAAGAATTCTGGCAGGAAGTGAAGAAAGTTTTTTGGGTGAAGAGGCTGTCTCAGGGGAGAGAGACACAGCTTCTGTTTTTCACCACAAAGGTACTAAAACATCTCTCTATGCATGAGCACACCAGGGATGCCTCACCTCTTACTCTCTGTGTTCTTGCTCCCATTCTTTTCTCAGGATTTCCATTTTCTCTTTCCTTTAAGGACTAATATTTTTATATAGTCACAGCTTTCAGGGGCTTGAGTAAATAGATATTGGGGATTTATATCAATCCACTAATCTCCCATGTCTTAGTATAATCATTTACTATTAAAAGGATACCAATGGGCCTACATCTTAAGGTTGATCTTGAAATAAAATGGTGACTGATAGCTTTCAAGTGGATTTTTCTGTGATACTGAACTGGATAAAATGTAGTTGCTCATAGAAGTTCTAGTAATAAGGCTCTTTCTTTGTCTTTTCTCTAGCATTTAAGTTCCATTCTTCTGCTCCACCTCTTCCTTTCTAGACACTATAGACATATACTTTGTATAGAAAGTGTCATAAATAATCTTCTGGAGGTACATAGAGGTATGGAGGATCTTGCAGATTTTTTTCATCAGTCACGAGGCATGGGTGAATTGAGGGATTTTAGAAGGAGGTTATCTGCAGTGTTTTCCCATTGTGGTGGAGTCCTGGGCTTGATTAATACAGATTCAAGTTTGTGAAATTTGTTTGGATGAAAGTACTATATAATTCTAAGACACTCTCTTCATTGTGCCCTTCCCCTATTCAAAAACTTAGTTTGACATTCAGGGCTTGTGAATATAAACAAATTAAGACCTTCATGGACAAAACTAATGTTGGATCGAATCATTAGTTTTATGAGTAATAAGGAAAAATTTAATAGTATATAATGGGGCTGTGAAAAAACAGTGCGCAAAGACTCTAAGTAACCAGGTTTTTTGATTGACTAAATCCTAGGAAAAACACAGTTGTCAAGAATGTATGGCAGTAAAGGAAGAAGAGAAAGAGAAATATCATGGATGTATGTAACCAGGAGTATGATTGGTTGAAGCTGAAAAGACTGAAAGATGAAATAATGCCTTGAAGTTTTCTCCCTTAATGGGTGTATTCATCTCTTCTGCGAGTATATTTGGCTAAGACTTCTGTGGGCATACGAGGATCATTGATATCACATGGAAGATGATTGATTAAGTTCTGGGATTTGGGGGGATGTATACCTCAGCCGTACTATCTTACAAGGAAGAACAGACCTAGAATTAGTGATTACAGAATCACAGACATTGGTGGTTGGGAGAAACTCAGAAGCCATCAATCATGTACTATCACATATCTGCTTAGTAGTGAGCAATCCAGCCCTTGCTTGAAGACCTCCAAGGAGGGGAAAATCACTAAAAGACAAATGAGAAAAATAGGTTCGATTCAGTAAAGATTAATTAAGTGCCAACTCTGTACCAGGCACCTGACTTGGCATATTCTAGGACAAAAATGGCGCTAGCCTAGGGCCATTCCTTACACAATCTGACCTTTTTCCTCTTTTTGCAAATGAGGACAATATTTGCCCTTTAAACTTTTCTTAGTTTCATGTTTTAAAAAACATGCAAATATCTTGATTATTTGAGGACCAAAGACTAATTTTTGTCTCCTTGGTGACTGATTTAAAAACTGCTGGTTAATATTTTGTAATGGTCTGTGATGGTAAGAATCAAACATTAGATGGCACCATTCATCTAGAGGTTTATCCATGCACGGGGGAAGCTGGCATAGTAGTAAATTGAGGAAAAAAATTTTCTTGCAGAAATAAAATTTGAGATTCAAAGACCCAGATTGTCTAATGTTTGTGTTTTGACATTTGATATTTATAATGGAAAGAGCAGTGACTTTGGAGTCATAGGACCTCAGCTAAAATCTTGGCTTTTCTGCTTACTGCTAATATGATCTTAAGTAAGTCAGTTTCTTTGGGCCTCTGTTTCCAAATCTGTAAGGTGAAAGAATTCGATGAAATGATCTGTAAGCTCTTGAGGATTTTTTCCTTATCCTGAGAATTGGCTGGTGTGTGGGCTTGGAATGAGACAAAGTGAGTAGAAATCTTCCCATTGGTTTCAAAAAAAAATTTATAACCATGCATTTATTAAATACTAATTATATACCAGGATCTGTGCCAGATGCTGCAGATACCAAGATGAAAACAAAATAGTTCCTGCTCTCAAGAGGTTTATGTTCCATAGGAGAAATGATCAGTCATTCTTTTTCTATTTTTCCTTCCTTCCTTTCTCCCTTCTTTTCCTTTCTTCCTTCCCTCCCTCCTTCCCTTCCTTCCTTTCTCCCTTCTTTTCCTCCTTCCTTCCTTCCTTCCTTCCTTCCTTCCTTCCTTCCTTCCTTCCTTCCTTCCTTCCTTCCTTCCTTCCTTCCTTCCTCTCCTGGCAGTTGGGAATTAAGTGACTTGCCCAAGGTTAAACAGACTAGTGTTTGGGACTGGATTTGAATTTAGGTCCTCTTGATTCCACGGCTAGTACTTTATCCCCTGGACTACCTACCTGCCCTCATTATAGATTTTTAAAAATATGTACTAACTCCCCTACCTTCATTTTGCTCTTTCCTAGGGAAAAAGGCAGAAGGATAAGTAAAGAGCCTGATCTAACAAGAAGAAAGGTGTCCAGCAGTTGGAAGACCTGAGTTTTAAACTTGCTTTAATACCAAGTGCAGATGAGTCTTATCTTTCTTATACAGTATGCCACTTCTGACCCAACTTATAAGCCATAACTTTAAATTGTTTTTATAGATGATAGGAATTGGATATGGCTTCAGTGATTCACTAGGTTATTTGGTCTCTCTTATGAATAGCAGCATGCATTTACAAGAGGGCTGACCAAAATTTGGAGTAGTCTATTTCTGGGCAAATGAGGTATTTATGTTTGGATTATATCTCAGTAATTTACATTAAACAAAGCCTATGGCATTAATCTTACTGGTAGAATCAGAGGACCAAAAGATGCTAGAACTGCATAAGACCTTGTAGATCAGTTGATCTAACCCCCATATTTTTCAGATGAGGAAAAATGATTTGCTTTAAGTCACCAAGTTAGCAGTGTATTTCAAGTGATCTAGCCAGCATACAGGTGTACAGAGTAAATACTTGCTAACCTGCTATTTTGTTTAAAAAGAGCTTAATTTAAGAGCACAGGGGTAGGGCTGGAGGCAGGAAAGTAGCCTTAATATTTAGGACTGAATGATAATCTCACTGTTTTCTTTCTTTCTTAGCCCCTCTTTTAATTATTTATTTTTTTTAATTAACAAAAATCTATTTTTTTCTCCTTCCTATTTGCCCTTGGAAAACAAAAGAAAAAGATATTATGATAAATATGCATAATGAAATAAAACAAATTACCACATTGGCCATATCAAAAAAATGTCAGTCTGTATTCTGAGACCATTATTTCTCTGTCAGGAAGTAGGTAACCTGTTTCATCATGAAATATTCAGTTCCATTGTATTCTGTTCTAGTTAGATCACATCTGAGTACTAGAGTTAATTCTGGGTACCACATTTTAATTAGAACCCTGTTGAACTGGAGATTGTCCATAGGAAGGTAACCAGAATGGGAGAGCTTTGAGTTCATGCTAGATGAGGGTTGAAGGAAGTGGAAATATTTAGCCTGCAGGAGACGATTGATAGAAAGAATGATAGCAGTTTTAATTATTTGAAAGACTGTCATGTGAAAGAGGAATTAATTTGGCTTTGCTTGGCCCTGGAGGATGGAACTAGGATCAAGGCATGGAAATAGAAAGTTGGAAATACTTGGTGTATAGAAAAACATCCTAAGAATCAGGGATATCCAAAAATGCAATGGGCTATCAAAGGGAAATTGCTGGATTATCCTTACTGGATGTCTTCAAATAAAAGCTGGAATTCAGGTGAATTGGACTAGATGGCTCTAAAGTCTCTTTTAGTAGTGAATCCCTATGATTTTGTGACTTTTAGACTCCTTAGACCTGTTGGTGTTCAGTTGTGTCTGACTTTTTGTGACCCCATTTGGCGTTTTCTTGGCAAAACTACTGGAGTGGTTTGCTATTTCCTTCTCTAGCTCATTTGACAGATTAGGAGACTGAGGCAAACAAGGTTAAATGACTTGCCCACATATAGGATCAGACATATAGGAAATGTCTGAAGCCAGATTTGAACTTAGTAAGATGAGTCTTCCTGACTCTAGGTCTAGCACTCTATCTAAGGAGCCACCTGTCTGCTATTTAGACTTTTACCATCCCTTTAACACCATTTCACTAAGCTTGGATCCTGGGAACATTATTTTTATGAGGATGTAGACCTCAGCCAAGGCACTATGGGAGTGATGAGTGGAGGAACTACAAAATACCTTTAATAATACTAACACCAATAGATCTGATAAGTTTTCTCCCAGCAATGCTCGCTGCTGCCAGTTAAGTGTGGGATTGGCTGGTTGGAATAGCATAAGTTTAGCTGTCTTGATTTTTTCTTCTGAACCTGTCTTACCAAGGATGATATTAATGATGAATAGGCATAATTTGGGCAGAGTAATGAAGTTTTACTTTTTTTTGTCTTCCTCTTAATGCTATTGAGCATTACTTAATGCACCCAATAGATTATGTCATGAAGAGTCCCTAGCCTGGGAAAGAGCAGCCTCATGACTGGGGTGGTCAGCAGAAAGGAAATGCTATTGGCATTTGGAGGCCAATAGGACAGTTAATGCATTTAGAATTTTCATTGCAAGGAGGGAGGTTTTTTTTTTTTCTTTTTAGAAAGGCTAATTAGGGGAGACAGATTAGAATGCACTCAGGAAGAACTGGAAATGGGAATTTTTGGTTCATGCACATACACATACACCACAATAATATATAAATATAGATGTGTGTATATTTATATATGAAAGGGACCCAAATTAAAAGCAATCTTCCCCTCCCCCTTTTCTATAGTTTGGGGACAGGAATGATAAATAAAAACAGGTTAAAAAAATCAATGTCCATATAAACGACTCTGTTTTTGTCTTCTCAGTAGCTTAAATGTGGATTTTAATAAAAGTTCAACAGTGTAAGCATTTCTGGGTTGAGGGACTGCTGACTCATTCCTTGTACCAAAGCCAAGCAAACAGAACATGAGCAGCCCTGGCTACATCCTGGAGGGCTTGTTTTTTATCCTGGGAGGAGTAAATTCTCAGCTCCTTACTCTGTTGGTTGTTCACCTTAACATGGAGCTAAGTAACATCAAATGTGGGATTCCTAGCATGCAACAATACATAATCCCAGGGGACAGAACTAGGAACAATAGACAAGATAGGCAAATTTAGACTTAGCATAAAGAAAATTTAGACAGAGAAAGTCATCCCAAAGTGGAAGGGGTTGCTTCTGTAGATAGTGATGTGGAACCTCTGCAGTTCTTCAAAGGGAAACTGGGTGACCTTTTGTCGGATGTGAAAATGAGATCCTTATTTTCAGGTATGACTTGCAACAGAGAGCCTACCTGTTGCTCTTGATAGCACCTTAGAATTAGAGTTATGGGGTTAAGAGGAAGTGTGCCATAGTCGAAAGAGAACTTTCCTGGGAGCCAGGAATGAACCAACAAATTAACAAATAAGAAAGCATTTATTAAGAATTTACTATGTGCCAAGAACTGGGGATACAAATGGAAAATGTAAGACAGCTCCTGCTCCTAGGGATCTCATCTTCTAATTGGGAAAGACACCAGATAAAAGAAAGTTCAGCTATAGAACAGATAGTAAGGTCTGGTAGTCTTCCATTTCACTAGAAGGGAATAGAATTGGGGAGTCTCATCTCATCCAAGTCAAGTGAGCCGGAAGACCTTGGTTTCAAGTCCTTCTGATATGGACTGTATGTAAGCCATGTGATGCTGGCTGAATCCCTTAACCTTTTGATTTCCGATATATTTCTCTATAACTCTATAATGCAAATAAAGTGTTGATTTACACTGTGAGAAACTTCTTCATTCAGGAGTTTCCTTTATTTATGAAATCATAAATTTAATCCCTATTCTTATCCAATAAGGATTAATTTTGGTCAATGATTGGTCAACCTACTTTTTTTTTTTTTTTTTTTTTTGCTGAGGCAATTGGAGTTGAGTGACTTGCCCAGGGTCACACAGCTAGGAAGTGTTAAGTGTCTGAGGCCAGATTTGAAACCAGGTCCTCCTGAGGGCTGATATTCTCTCCCCTGCACCATGTAGCTGGCTGGGTCAACCTACTCTTAAAGACTCTAAATAAGGAGATCTATCCTTTTTCTCTTCTCTGGATACGTTAGAATAAAGGAAACTACATGAATATTATGGCTAATATAATAAATTAAATAGAGAAGTAGTTATGGTTTCTACTTTAAAGGAGATATTGAAGCACAAAGGGTGTAATTAAATAAAGAATGCCCAGCTAAGTGGTTGATAACATTTAGAACAATCACAGAAGCGGTCACTTAGTTTTGGAGTCTTTTTTTTTTGCCAGAAGGTTGATTTTGCATTTAGCCTTAAGTTTGACCTCTTGTCATCATTTCTATTTTCTCTTGCTATCTGGATAGTGTAATAACTTACATTTCTTCAGGGTATAAGATTTGCAAAATGCTTTTCTCAAAACAGCCCTTTGAAATAGGCAATGCAAGTAATATTCTCATTCAAATGAAAAATTGGAGAAATGAAGGAAGTTTTTTTAAACTTTTTTAGTTTTATTTAAAAAATTTTGAACTTTGCATAAAATAATAATTTTTATATATAGTATGGAACAGAAGATTATAGATGGAACTGTAAACCTCTATTTTGTAGAGCTTGATTTTTCTTTAAAAATATTTAATAAATTCAACATGTAACTTTTAAAAAAATATCCTGCATGTTTGGAACTATACTCAAAAAGTTATCAAACTGTGCATACCCTTTGATCCAGCAGTGTTACTACTGGGCTTATATCCCAAAGAGATTTTAAAGAAAGGAAAGGGACCTGTAATGTACAAGAATGTTTGTGGCAGCCCTCTTTATAGTGGCCAGAAACTGGAAATTGAGTGGATGCCCATCAATTGGGAGAATGGCTGAATAAATTGTGGTATATGAATATTATTGTTCTGTAAAAAATGACCAGCAGGATGATTTTGGAAAGGCCTGGAGAGACTTACATAAACTGATGCTAAGTGAAATGAGCAGGACCAGGAAATCATTGTATACAGCAACAAGACTATAGGATGATCAATTCTGACAGACAGTGGCTCTCTTCAACAATGAGATGATATAAACCATTGCCACTTGTGCAGTGATTGAAGAGAACCATCTACACCCAGAGAGAGAATCATGGGAACAGAGGGTGGAACACAGCATAGCATCCTACTCTCTCTGTTATTATTTGCTTGCATTTTGTTTCTTTTTTCTCAGTTTTTCATTTTCTTCCTTCTTGATCTGATTTTTCTTGCACAACTGGATGGCTGTGTGAATATGTATATACACATATTGGATCTGGCATGTATTTCGGCATATTTGGCATGTATCGGAATGCCTGTCAGGTTAGGGAGGGGATGGGAGGAAGAAGGGGAAAATTTGAGGCAGGGGGTTATGCAGGGGTCAGTCATGGAAAAATTACCCATGCATATGTTTTGTGAATAAAAAGCTTTTAAAAAAATGTCCTGCATATCTGTTTGCTTCTGTTCTTTTCTCTCTCTCTCTCTCTCTCTCTCTCTCTCTCTCTCTCTCTCTCTCTTGAGGGGTTGAAGGTAGTATGGAAGCTTTCTCTTAACTTCCTTCTTCTCTTTCCTTCCTCTCTCTCCCGATTACAAAAAAAAAAAGAAAGAAAAGCAAAATTGGTGTGGCAAATACGCATAATTAAACAAAACACTCCCACATCGGGCATGTTAAAAAATATGTCTCATTTTGCATTGTAAATGCATCATCTTTCTGTCAGGAGTTCAGGAGTGTGCTTCATCATGAGTTCTTTGGAATTCTGATTGGTCATTTCATTCATCTGAGCTTTTTATTTTTCCAGAGTTCTTTGGTTTTCAGTGTTGTTACTGCATATGTTCTTTTGCTTGTTCTGCTTGTTTTACTCATCAGTTCATACAAGTCTTCCCTTTCTGTGAAACTATCCCTTTCATCATTTCTTATGGTGATAGTAGTATTTTATGTTGTTTATATACCATAATTTGTTCAATCATTCCCAAATTGATGGGTGGACTCTCTTTTGGCTTCCAGTTTTTTGGTTAGTAAAAAAACCCAGTCCTAAAATATTTTAGGTTCATATAGGTTTTCTCCCTTTTTCTTTGATTTCTTTGGAAAATGACACAACTATCCAGTTTTATTCAGAGAGAGCTTGATTCAAATCTCAGTCTTCTCTCCCCAAGTCTAGCCTTCTGTTTATTATACTTTGTCTATTAGCCTGTAACTAATACCTCTCTTTAATGGATTTCTGCTAGAAAACCTGAATGTGATGTTACCTTCTGACAGAGATGGCTACCCTTTTTATAATGGGAGGCTGTTGTTCATTGCTCCAAAAGTGTTAGGTCATTCAGATTGGGCTTGGTAGTAACTGGTACAAGGGAGAGAGAGTGCTTCCAATGAAATTCAGAGGAGGGATGAGGAGAGAATGGGAAGGGTGACAGTAAATTCTCTGGCAGTTGAGCCAGTGAGTAATGCCAGAGAGTTTGACTTCCTGATTGCTAGGATTCTTTCTGGACTAGGAAATGTGACCACGTTAGATACCTTAAAAATCCATATGTTTTGAGTTCTGCATCTAGTAGATTTTGATCTACCAGTTGGAAATCCCTACTTTAGTATAAAAGAATGAAAAAGTGTGTTAGGGAAAAGAATGCTTATTTTCAGAAGGCAGTTGAATGACACAAGGGAATGAGTTCTCACTGAAGTCAAATCTCACCTCTGATGCTATCTGTATGACCTTGGATAAGTCAGTAAATAGGTTTCAACTTCTTCATCTGTAGAATGAAGGAATTGGACTGGATAATCTTGGGCTTCTTCCAGTTCTCAATGCTGTTAACTGGTTGGCAATCCTCTGACCAGTTATAACCCCTTTGTGCAAATACTTCATTTAGTAAAGGTAATCCTCTCCAGTTATCATCCTTCTGTGCCATAAATGTGGAAGGTACAATTTTTTGCTTAACTTAAAGCTAAGGATGAGCCAAGGATGAGCACCTTAAGCATGCCCCACCCTTTTATGATCTTCAGATCATTAAAACTCTTGGACTTCACTGATCCTTTACCATCAGATAGATGCTGTCCTTCTGCCCTTTCTCTTTTTCCCTTTTTCTTTGGTCTGGCACAATTCAAGCTAATATTACCTTTGTTCCTATGAAGGGTGAGAAATCTATTGCCCTATAATCCCACCCAGAATCTGTTCCTCAAGATTGTAAATGGCCCAAACCAAAGCTCTTTTCCCTCACCATCAATTCTTACTCTCTCATAGCCTATGCATATTAGATTATCTTTTCATTGTCACTTCCCCCTCTCTTCCCTAACTTCCCATTGTTCCCTCTAGCACTCTTGTTCTGTTAACAAACCTCCTGACAGATTAAGAAAACTGGTGCTCCCCTCTCCTTGAAAATTACTTCCCATACATTTTGTATTAACACATACATATTCTACATATACATGTATATATGTGTATATATACAAAATGTTTCTGTACAGTAGCATAAGTTCTTTGAGGTTAAGGACTGTTATATTCTGTCTTGTTATCTTGAGCACCTAGTACAATGCCTGGTACATTGCTGATGCTTAATAACCATTGCATTGAATGGACTAGACAAAAATCTGAATTTATAATGCATGTAAATTAGGAAGAGATTGCATTAAAAGGATGCTTCACTTTTAGAATAAAAGATTCACTAGAAAATTTCTTTTGGGAAATGAATTACTATATTATTTATTATATGGAAAAAGTTTGGGTTATGCACAATATTTCAGGAATATGCTTATTGTGCAGAGCAAAAAGCATTATATCTTTGCTATTTTTATCTTTATAAATTTTGATGACTGGCATATTAATTAGGATATTATGTTTAAACCAAATTTAGCTATCTATTACTGCTAGAAACCTAGTAATATGACAGATATATAGATCTATTGCCTTTTGAATTTTTGCCCAAAGTATTTACTTGGGAGAGAGAATTTTTTTTCTTTTGGAAGACTGGCTTTAGGAAAGTTTTTTTTTTTTTTTTTTTGTGTGTGTGTCTATAAACTTTTTTTTATTAAAAGTTTTTTATTTTCAAAACATATGCATGGATAATTTTCAACATTCACCCTTGCAAAAACTTGTGTTTCAAATTTTTCCCTCCTTTCCCTACATGCCAAGTAATTTAATATATGTTAAACATGTGCAATTCTTCTATTACATATTTCCATAATTATTGTGTTACACAAGAAAAACTAGATTTAAAAGGAAAGAAAATGAAAAAGAAAACAAAATGCTAACAAACAACGATAAAAAGAGTGAAAATACTATACTGTGATCCACACTCAGTTCCCATAGTTCTCTCTCTTGGTGCAGATGGCTTTCTTCATCACAAGATCATTGGAACTGGTCTGAAACACCTCATTGTTGAAAAGAGCCATGTCCATCAGAATTGATCATCAAATAATCTTGTTGCCAAGTACAGTGATCTCCTGGTTCTGCTTATTTCACTCAGCATCAGTTCATGTAAATCTCTTCAGGCCTCTCTGAAATCATCCTGCTGATCATTTCTTACAGAAAATAATATTCCATAACATTAATATACCATAATTTATTCAGCCATTTCCCAATTGATGGGCATTCACTCAGTTTCCAGTTTCTTGTCATTACAAAGAGGGCTGCCACAAACATTTTTGCACATGTGGGTCCCTTTGCTCCATTATGATCTCTTTGGGATATAAGCCCAGTAGAAACACGGCTGGATTAAATGGTATGCAGTTTGATAGCCCTATGGGCATAGTTAGGAAAGTATTTGTAAGAATCTGTGATGCATGGGCTTAGATAGTGTTGAATGTAATCATGTAGGCTGATCTCATCCACAAATTCCAGGATTTCAGAGAATTAAAGACTGACATAAAATGATATATCAAGGCAGAATTTGGAGTTCAGTTTGTTTTGTATTGCTTAGTCAAAGAATTCCGAGGATTCTCTCCCTCCCCCCCTCTCTCTCTCTGTCTCTCTCACACACACAGATTTTATTGTTTCTTTTTTTCTTTCTGTCATCACTATTACTTCCTAATGACTACCCCTTCTCCCAATAGAAACACTGCAGATGGTGCAGTGAATAGAGCACAGGGCTTGGAATCTGGAAGATTTCTTGAGTTTAAATCTTGCCTCAGACACTAACTCTGATCAAATCAATTAACCCTGTTTACTTCAGTTTCTTCTTTTGGAAAATCAATTGGAAAAAGAAATGGTGAACTACTCTAGTGTCTTTACCAAGAAAACCCCCAAAGAGGTTATGAAAAGTTGGGCATGAATGACAACAAATCCCCCCTATAGAATCATCCTTTTAACAAATGTCTTGTTCAGCCATTCAATTATGTTTGCCTCTTTATGACCCCATGGCCCATAATGTCCATGATGTTTTCTTGGCAAAGATACTGCAGCAGTTTGCCATTTCCTTCTCCAGCAGATTAAGTCAAACAAGGGTTCATCAAAAACAACAATAAAAATCCTTTTCCAATGACCACCCTCGCTCCTAGAATTTTCCTTCTGACAATAAGTCTGGCTAAACAAATAAACAAACAAAACCCAAAACAAGAATAATAATCCACAAAATCCACAAACCACTGTCAGGTTTCAAAATGTATATCTCCTTTAGTTCTTGAACCTTTCTGCTGAGAGATAGAAGGCATGTTTCACTTTCACAATTGACATGGATTAGAGGAGAAGACTTGGACTTCTTTGGCAGATGGTCTTCCTGCCCCCAAAGTCAGTTTGTTATATGCTATTCCATGCTTGCCTTTGATAGCTCAGCAAGACCCAAAACTCACTCTGAGTTCAGTTTGAATTAATTGACCTAAAATCCATTGGAAAGTATTCCTGCCCATCCAGAGCAGAAATGAGGGAGAGAAAGAGGATACATCCTTACCTTAATTCCATAATTGTTTATGTCCTTTATTCTTGAAGAGTTCCATGACATCAGAGAGGTAATGCCATGACATGCAAGTGAGTTGGATTTAAATGAGATTGGGCAAAGTCACCAGCCCTACTTTCTCATCTAGAGTCATCTGGGTCCAGTAGCAAGATATAGGTCTGGATGAGGAAATGCCCATTCAATGATTAAGGCTAGGCAAAAATTGAGGCAAAGAATGGTCTCTTTTATCTAGTTTAAAAAAAAATCCAATCTAGGATGTAAGAGAAACAATTCCTATTTGCATTCACTCTGAGTCAATCAAGACCAACAATGACCAACTGGGGCTTGGCCTGGGATCTATTGCTAGCTAATCAATGAGAGCCAGGTGAAACTTAAATCACTCTGCCTCTCATTCACTGATAGCTATTTTTACCATGCTAATGAGCAGAAATACAGAGTAATAAAAAGTTAGGAGGTATGGGTTCAAAAAATTTGGCTTTTGGTAAGGAGAAATCGAACACAGAACTCATGTGTCCAGTACCTTTCTTTCACCCCACAAGAAGAAAACAAGTAGAAAAATAGTTATGTGTTAAGGATTTAAACTCAGGTTAAATGCTAATAGGTCAATCTATTCTTATCAACACTGGCTTTGGGGTGAGGGTGTTGATTCAAATAAGCCTCAGATCATCTCTGGTCTTAAGAAGAATAAGTTGGATCTGAATCTTCTCTAAGGATTCTAGACCCATCCTGGTTCAGACTCAGAGTAATGGCACATTCATTTTGAGAATCAACATGTACAGCTGGCTTAGAGGACTACACAATCTAAAATCCCTTTAATAAAGCAAATCCAGTGTATTCTCTTCCCAGAGCCAGCCTCAAATGTCCCTCATCCTTTTGTAGAAGGAATTTAATCATTTAATGAGATAATGTACATGAAAGCACTCTGAAAATCAAAGTGCTGCATATAACCCTTGGCTTAGAGAGACTTGGATACACAGGAGGTTGACTCACTCTCTGGGCTTATATGCCACGTCCACTGGGATGTACATGTATTGTGCCCTCAGTACAGTATACTAGTGTTAATTTCTTCATTTTTTAAAACCAAAATCGATTCACAATTCTATAATTTATAGTGTCGGGGAGTTTCCTGAGAAGCACTGAGAAATTAAGTGACTTGTTTTAAAAATAAGTTATAGTTGCTCTCTTTTTTGACCTTATTGTCATTTCCCAGTGACTCTTCCTGCTCCAGTAGAATTTCCCTTGTAACAGGTAAGCAAAACAAGTCCAGATTATGGCTATGTTTGAAATTGTATACTTCATTTCACCTCCTTAGTCCACCACCTCTGTAAATAATAGGAAATATGTTTCACCCTCAGTGTTAGGTAACTTGCTTAGGGTCACACAGACAGTATATGTCAGAAGTAAGTCTTCAATCTATGTCTCCTTAACTTCAAGGCCAAACCTCTATCTGCTAAGTCATGCTGATGGAATATAGCTTCTAGGGGAGACAATATTGATTTTGTGGTACCCTGATTTTGGCGGGGCTTCTCTTCTAATAATAAGTCTGTAGTCCTAAATCTTCTAACTTTGGAGTCTGCCTCAGGAAACTCCTATGTCCAATCTGTTTGATTCAGAATATACCACTCCTCAGTTAGATAACTTCTGGCTTCAGGACAGCCCCACAGATCAAACTCCCGAGACAATAGTGAACAGACCACTCCTCAGTTCATTGGTGACTGTCAGATAGATAATCTGTTGGTAATGAGAACCAAATTCTGGAGACCACTCCTCTGGGCCACACTCCTCTGGATCATAGAATTAGCATGTCAATGATAGAAAACTGGATAAAGGGGTCTCCTTTCTCTTATCACTTTGCTAATTTCTTTTGAAACTAGCCCACTTGTAATGACATTACAATCACAATAAAACTTTGCCCCTTGACTAGGTAATGGATTCAAGCCTGCAAATTCTTTTGCAATACTTCACAACACAGGTCTATGACCTCAATTTTGGGGTCTTCTTCCCCTTTAACAATGCTGCCTCTCTAGTTCACAATATGACAGAATGAAGTTTTATTAAAATGTGGGAAACAAAAAAAAAATTCTTGATTGAGCAATCATTATTCCCAAAGCTTTCTATAAAACCTTAGTCATTTAGCTTTTTCTTTTTCTTGTGGCTCTGCTCTATTCCCCATCTCATCAATATCCATCCTTTTTCTTACTTTATGGATTTAGAGTAATAGGACCCTGAAAGATTATCTAGTCCAACCCTTTAACTTCATAAATGAAGAAACTGAGACTTTGAGATGATATTAATAATACTATTTTATCATCATATAAATGTTGCATTTGTGACCCCAAAACCTGGGTTCAAATCCTGGCCATAACACAAAGAAGTGAGGTAATCTTGGGCAAGGGACAGCTAGGTAACGCAGTAGATAAGCATTGGGCCTGAAGTTAGGAAGATATGCATTCAAACACTTACTACTTGTGCAATCCTGGGAAAGCCACTCATCTTTGTGTGCCTCAGTTTCCTCATCTGTAAAATGAGCTAGAGAAGGCAATGGCAAACTATTCTAGTATCTTTGCAAAGAAAATCCCCAGTAAGATCATGAAATCATACACAGCTGAAAATGATAAGAGATGGGGATACAGAGTGGTGAACCCCCAAATATATTGGGTTTGGGACTGGTATCATGAGGTATCTCAAAAGAATTTGTAGGCTTAAATCTTCTCTAACTCAAGAAGCAAAGATTTTATTATTGTGCCATTGACTGGCAGGCTAAGTTCCAAATGGGAGTTTTGGCAAATAACAAGGGTCAAGACTTAGGCACTAAATTCTCTAGTGGAACTCACAGTTAACCAGGAGGAAGATGCTATATGAAAAACATTTATTAATTGTCTTTGCATCTATTTCTGTGCTAGATAAACAACAAGGTGAGTTTGGCATGGGCTCTGACTTTATGAGTCTCTATTTCAAGCAAGATAGTGTGAGAAATGGATGGGCATTTAGTTGGTTTTCACAGTTATAAAAATTAAATTGGAGAAATGAAAATTAAATTAAAAAATTGAAACCCCATGAGAGTTCAGAGTGTGCTCAGGGTAGAGGTTAACTCCTCCAAAAGAATGTAAAAATGTAAGTGCCTTAGGGACAGGGACTGGGTTTTGTAATCAGAGCTGGTGGCCTGAGATCTGAAAAGAATCATTTGTTCTTTGCCTTCCCTTTCTAAAATGGAAGCTCCTTGTGGGGTAGGAACTAGATTGAGGGGGGAACACCCTGACCTATTAAGCATTTGATAGTCTCAGGCTATTTTACCTCACATTTTTAGAAACTTCACTTTAGAAACCCCAGCCAATGGGGAAAGGAGGCAGGGGGTTGAGGAGGGGAGCTTGTGTTAGGGAATATAAAAGGGACTGCCCTTTGCATGGGTGAGTGTGTGTCTCTCTCAAACCATACTTTGTGGGTCAGAGACTGTGCACCTTTCTCATGAGAAAGAAATAAATTCTTTCCTGACTCATTCTAGCACCTTTGATTGTTTCAGTGGTTACTACCATCCCACAGAGCATCATTTACAAGTGTAGTGTCTGGGAACACCCCCTAACTTGTGAATTTCCCAAGTTCAAGTTACTCTATGAATCTATCTTTTTTCAAATACTATAGCATCTGAGTCCTTATTTTACTTTTGCTAGTCTGTCAGAGGATAGAATTTTATAGGAGAGGCATTTAAAGTTATAGTATAGTAAGGAAAATGTCAATAGAACATTTACTCTCCCATCCAAACTTAGTGTTGTATATTATCTCCTAAATGATGAGGTCCTGAGTAATTTGGTGGGGTTGGCAGATAAAAACTAAAGTACCGATAAGATTATTCCCTGAGGCAAGCAGGGAAGGGCAGTTCAACTTTATAGACTCATCCTCTGTCGAAGTCATGGGTAGTATCACCTTTCTGTGTCCAGTCAGAAATCCAAGTTATGTCAAACCACTGAGGTTAAATTTTCCCTATAATTCTGTCCATAGTCCATGCCATATTTGTTGAATACCTCTGGCTAAGCCTGCCATGGGTTCTGTCTCATGGTATCTTTCTCCTTATATTTAACTGACTCTTTTACAATGCTAAATCCTCTATGCATTTAGCTTGCCAGTCAATGGAGTACTCTCATTTCATGCTATATTCCTATTAAAGTATTGGTAACTTTATTGCTCTCTGAAATTCATTTTATATATCTCTTCATTTTGTGTGTAACTTCTCCTCCTAAATAAACCTACCTTTTGGGAAAGAGAATGGCCATTGTGAATTCTACACAAGATTGAACCCCAACAGTTGGTGCCTCCATCAATCTCATCACTTGGTGCTGAACCCTAAACACATTATAAATGTAGACATTCATCATAAGGGGAGTATTGGACACACCTAGGGAACATGTGTGCAAGTGTGAGAAACTGTAAGAAGTATAAGAAGATATTTTATATCTTACCAAGAATTCCACTGATTCACTGATGAATGCAGGAAAAATTTATTTTACATTCTTGCAGGAATGGGTGCCTAGCAAAGGAAGCATTTTATTTCCTATCCTGAAGAATAAATACCGCCCCTGATTCCTTATTAATTGGATGTTACAGAAGTTCCACAACATGAATCTCCACCCCTTATTACTAGCCAGTCCCTGCCCCAAAGGAGCTTACATTCTAGAAGAGAGAAGCAACAAAGGAGGGTTAAGGGCAACGAACAAAAGATTCTTTTCCAATCTCAGGGCACCACTCCTTATTACAAAAGTCAGTCCCTGTCTCCAAGGAGCTTTCATTCTTGCATTCTTTTGGGGGAGGATAAACTAATCTCCATCCTTGATTATTCTTTTATATCTTTGTGAGTTTCAATTTTCTAATTTAAATTTCATTTCTCCAATTTAATTTTCTTAACTGTGGAAATCAAATAAATGCCCATTCATTTTTCATATAAGGAATACTTGTGGCTAAGGCAAATGTATAGAAGGGAAATGTACATCTACAATGCTCTAAAGCCACAAATATTGTCTGGTGATACCACTGAACTGTTTCTCTCTGGATTCATGTCTTTTCCAGGCAGGGAATTCAGCAGGGAAACAGAAGCAAGGAGATACATTTATCTAGCTTTCAATCATAGATATGCTAATTTTATGACTCAAGGGTAGGAGGGAGTGGTACTTTGTTGATCAGATTATTACTGACAAGATTACCAGTCAGCAATGAATTGAGAAGTGGTCTCTGGAATTAGAGGGAGTAGCTGCACCCTTGATTGAGTTAAAGATTAGCCCAGGACCACTCCTAATAGCTTTAATTTAAGTGGTCTCATTCAGTTGGAGATCTGGGCTTGATATTCCTACTGAGTAGCTTGAAACTTCAAGATAAGTACTCTCTTTTCAACTGGAAATCTAGGCCTAGGATCATTAAATCTCATTCAATAGAAGCCCCAGCCTCAGACTTCTTATACAAAGACAATTTTGAACTCCAAATCTCTACAGAAGTCTGAAGTAAGATTAACAACAAAGTTCTCTTGGCAAATGTACTTACCGGGACTCTTGCCCTCTGTGAAGACATTCTCTTCTCAGTGTTAACCTTGATTTCCCTAACAGGACCTCTTGCCACTAAGAAGTCTGTCTTCCTAGCAAAGCTGGCTTCTCAGGGCCAATAAAAATCTTTTTTGCCATTCAGAATTTTCAGGTTCGAGAATTCTTTCATGCTGGACTTGTGCACTGACCAGAGGGGATTCCCACCTCAATTCTCTACCACTAGACCCTGATCAAAACCATTGCTATATTTCCCTAGAAGCTATACCATATCAACATCAACCACCTAACAAAACCCAGGCCTAGTGACTCCAGATTAAGATTTTATTTTCTACAGGCCATTGTAACAGACCTAATTAAGATTAACCATCCCCTAGCTCTTCTTTTGTTTGGCTGATAGATAAATTTGAATCAGACCAAAAAATAATTAAAGGAGGCAAGGTCACTGTCTTTCATTTATATGGCTTGAATTCTTTTCTTTATCCTGTGTAATTGGCTGGCAACAAGTCTGTTGGGCTTTGAGCCCCTTTATAAATGGAAGAATGTGGTAGAGGTTTTGTAGGTCAGTCTTTTGACTCTTTGGGACTCCTCTGGGGTTTTCTTGGCAAAGATAATGGAGGGTTTTGCCATTTTTTCCAATTTATTTTGCGGATGAAGAACCTGAGACAAATAGCACAAAGTCACACAGCTCATAGGTGTCTGAGACTAGATTTGAGTCTTCCTCACTTCAGGACTGGCATTCTATCTATTGTGCCACCTACCTGCCTTGTAGTGGTACAAATAATGAGATTGCTGTGAGCAATTTATACCAAATGGTGAGATTGAGAAGAACAATAGGCTCTGAGTGAGGAGATTGGTGTAGGCACCACATGTTGGGGTTCAGTCATGTGACAAATTCACAATGGCCATTCTCTTTGCCAAAAGGTAGATTTATTTATGGCAAGAAGTTACAGACAAAATGAAGAGTAAAATAGGCACGGAAGTGGTAACTATGAAATAGATTAGAGAGAGTATATAACTAGCAAGGAAAGGGGATTTTTAACAATTAACAATAAAAAAGACAAGTTCCCCAGAAGAACTTACAGTTTATTAGGAGAGGGAAAACTCTATGAGGTAGGACTATGCCATTGACTGGCAAGTTGAATCCGTAAAGAAGTTTAGCACCCTAAAAGAGTAAATTAGCTATAAGAAGAAAGACACCATGAGACAAGGGGAAGGAGGAATGGCAATGGTGAGTTAAAAGAGATTCAGGAGAGATGGCACAGGCCATGGGCAGATTTATAAGAAAATTTAACCTCAAGGGTTTTACATAACTTGGCTTTGTGATTAGATATAGTAAGGCAGAGTTACCTAAGACCTCCACAAGGGTGGGACTGTAAGGCTTCAGGCTTTCTGTGCCAATCCCACTGGGTAACTCAGGACCTCATCATAAACAAACATCACTGAAATTGGGTGAGCTAATTAGGAAATGGACTACATCAGATGCTTTCTTCATGTCCCTCCTAATTTGACATTATTTTTAACTCCTCATCCTAATGTATTTCAGATAGAAACAGCTCTGGAGCATTCTTTCAAGTTTAATGCTCCATGGACTTTATTATTATTATTATTTATATTTCAATCTCCCATTCAAATAATATCCTTCCTAAAATCCCATCACAGAGGTGATCTTGGATCTTAAAAAGTAGGTCAATGGAGTGCAAACTTCAGAAGGTTAAACTAGAAGGATCTCAAGGGCAGTTGTGATAAGATGTTTTAGGACTAGCCTAGATGAGGGCAAAAAGCCACAAAGTGTGACTAATGCGGAACTAAATTAAAAAAAAAAAAGCCATGGAGAAATGGCATTTGCATAGGAGGAGGAAGTACTCACACTGATGAAATGATCTTTTGATTCAATCAGTAAATATTTTAAATCAGATAACAAAAGCCTTTTGACACAAATTTCCCCTTAGGAAGCAGAAATGATTTTCTTACAGACGCCCAGGAGGTCAATATTTTCCTTTAGGACTAAGAAAAAGAGGGGGTTTGAGGTGATGACTTAGAGTAAGGCTGCTTTTAGACTTGTTTCTTTGCCTATTAGACTGAGCCCCTTGACAACAGAAACTGTTTTTTGCCTTTCTTTGTATCACTGGAATTTGGCACAGTTCCTGGAACATAATAGGTGCTTAATTAATGTTTGTTCACTTTAATTAAAAGATATAGGGGTCACTGAAGAAAGGGGGTGCAATACTTTGCTCTGAAAGATATTCTCAAACTTAGTGGCATTATCTCTGACAACCAACTTCTTAAAATCATTATTAAGCTAGATAACAACCACCCAAAATTTACCACTTTTTCAATAGTTGAATTGGTGAAGATTTAGGGAAAAAAGAGAGGAAGAGGGGTGGACAAAATCTTCAGACTTGCCCTTACTTTTGCTTCTGGCTTCCTCCTCTTTTTTCTTTTCTCCCTAATAGTGGATTTATTTTCTCCTCTGCTTTGTCACT
This sequence comes from Antechinus flavipes, assembly GCF_016432865.1. NCBI lineage: Eukaryota > Metazoa > Chordata > Mammalia > Dasyuromorphia > Dasyuridae > Antechinus > Antechinus flavipes. Next base: position 264,673,099 of record NC_067398.1, on the reverse strand, counting down.
ATAGATCTCTGAGGACTTAGAAATTGATTTCTGCATCAGATTGATTGAAGTAGGAAAACATATGGAAGTAAACTGCCTCCAAAGACAAATAAGAAATAGGCTGGTCAACATTCTTTGTTCTTCATCCTTTCTCTCCAATCCTTCTTTCTCTGCTTTCATAATTAGCACAGGATTTTTCAGAGAGTTCTTTCCTTCCATCAGGTACTTGGGGTGTATAACATTGGGACTGGAGCTCTCCTTATCTCCACTTCCATCTCAATGTCAGGGAAATTCTCTTTGACAATTTAGGTGAGAGAAAAGAACACATTCATTACTCAATGCTGGGTAACCCCCACATTGCTAGCACTGTTTCTGTTCTGTATTAGACATCATTGCCTCTATTAAATAAATCAGTAAGCATTAATTTAATTTGAGATATACACATTCCTGGCTTTCCAGCTTAAAGGTGGTTGGGATAGAAAGACAGCTGTGCCCATTGATTGAACTGAAGATCTTGGCAGTGGATATAGTTATATGGAATAACCTACAACACAATTTCTTCAATCTAAGAAAAAAAAAGGAATGTGGCCCAATCATAATGGAATGGATTTTTAAAAATCATATAGTTTTTTGGATGCATTGTCTTTTCTAAAAAAATTGAATTATCAGATTTTTTTTCTTTCCTTAAAAATTTCTTTAAATTAAAGTGAGCCTGTAGAGAAAGGAAGAATTAGAAGACACAAAAATCCACCCTTGTTTCACTTGGAGAATAAAACCTGAAGCAAAGGGTAGCCTGAAATTGAGGCTAACGGAAATTAAGCAAGAGGGAAGGAGATAAGAAGAGAGTTAATTAGAAGGTCAGATTAAACCTCTTCTGTGGTGCTTATTGCTAGTCATTTTTTTCCCCTTCAAATTTAATATACATGGCTTCATACAGCAGCTCTTACTAGATCCTATGCTCTCTCTCTCTCATCAATATTTTCTGACATTGCCTTTTTTACGTTCTTCATCAGAGGTTGAGCAGTATTTTAGAGAGCAATGCTTACCAGCTCCTTCCTAGGTAGGGCTCAGTTGTACTTCCATGGGCTGATCAGTAAATGGGATACTTTGGAGACCAAATTTGCTTCTTGTCTAGCTCTCCCAGTAAATCATGTAGGGAGTTTGTCGAGTTGGGACTGGGAATCAAGTTCACTGTGGCAAATTCTTCTTCCAATTTGTGCCAAGGCTGCTTTCCATGGATGGCATTATTACAGGTAGGATGTAGAAAGAATGTGTTATTGGGAGTCTTTTGGAAGTTTGCTATCTCAAAGAGTGCTTTGATTTTTTCTTAGGTGGATGATACAACTGATTGACTACCAACAGATCTTGTGCCTTGAATTATTAACTTGCTTCATATCCTTGGGTATGACACTGTCACAATCTGAGCCTTTATCTTACTCATCTGTAAAATGATGGTGATGGGGTAAGTGATCAGTAGTTGCTTTTAGGAAATTGTAAATAGGTAAATGTTTACTATTGGTTTCCTGGGGGAAAAGTGTGCTTGACTAAGTTTAACCTGTATTATTGTTATTTTCTCCATTACTTTCTTGAGTCTAGAAATTAACAAAACAAAATCAAGTTCTGATTTGTAGCATTTGTCAATTTCCAAGGTGTATATGCTCAATTTGGAAAATGCAAAATTTAAAAAATAAATTGTTTTTATTATTTACTTTGTATTATATTTCAATATACATTGTTTATATTTTATTATTTTTATATTTCACTTTATTTTATTATTTATGTTTTGTTATATTAATAAAAGTGCTCTCGTACATCTCTGCTTTTAGACCTAATGCTCTAAGCCAGAGGTTCTTAATTTTTTTCTGTGTGTGAATGTCCTAGATTCAACTCTATCTTGATTAGTGCCTTCGCTCAGCAGTTACTCAAAGATGCAATGAGTGAAAAGTAGAATGCATTGTATCTTTGAGGGACAGGGTCATCTCAATTCATTGGCTTTTGGCCCAACCTCCATCAGGTAGCATGGATTCTATGCCTTTCTGGATTAGTCAGCATTCAGGCTAGTCATGTTTTGTTTTAGCCTTTGGATAAGACACTTAATACTATGGGAAAACCAACCATTCAAAGTGAAGGGTGAAGAGGAGTTGCAGAGAGAATTATGCTTGTATTGAGTTATCCTGACACTCTTACCCTGATCTCTTTGTGACCAGTGGCATCCACATGGAAGATGGTTGGCTATGTTTAAAAGTATAGACCATAGCCAAAGGACAGTTTTGTTTGAGGGGGCTCATTGCCCTTTTTGGGATTTTGTAGAAAGATGTGCCACTATAATATATCACACTTGTCTTGGTGCAATGGGAAGGGCATTGAGTTTGGAGTCAGAGGACATGGATTCTAATCTCGGCTCTGCTACTTCTCAGGACCTCAGTTTCCTTTTGTATAGAATGTGGGAATCATCCAACTCTAAATCTTTAATTCTTGTCAGTGACCTCGGCTAAAGACCCTAGCAGCTAATCACCCCACAGAGCAGTGATCCTGTCATTTATTGGTTCATCTGATACTCTGTAGTCATCCTTAGCAGTCGAACCATTGACCTAAAATCAAATGTACCTTCCCAAGTGTCTCCTTCCTATCCTGGAAGTCAATTATCAACTAGAAGAATCTGGCTCATTAACCAGGTCTGGGCAATCCATTCTATACAAACAAGAGATGAGGTTTTCCCCAGGGCAGAAGAAAATTCTTGATGTCTGAAGGAAACTGAGGGAGATGGAAATCATACATGACAACTCTCTAGGAGGCCAGAGCTCATTACTTTCTTCACAATGCATCCAGTGAGCAAGGGAAGCTGTGATTCTATCCACTAACGGGAGAATAAATGAACATCCAGACACCCAGCTGAGAGCATTTCTCTGCACTCCATTGGACCCCAAGACTATTAAATGTTCCAAAGGGTATTTTGGGCATGGTTTCCTTTCTCCTCTATATCCCGCCTCCATATTTTGTTCTATTGTGAGTGTGATATTGTTGTGTAATTGAATGACAGTTCTAAAGACAAACAGTTTTAAGAGAAATGCTATCTCTGTTTCCTTATTTTTTTTTTTTAGTTGAAAACTACAACACATTTGCAAGTAAACTAGGAAATTGAGAGCATATTATATGAGTGGAATTTCAAACTAGTGGTTTGAAAGAAGGAATAGTTAATGCTAATTGCTCTACCTTTGTTTGATGGAGCTCATCCAAGTATGGGACTAATTTTCCCAGGGTAGTAATCTGGGAAAAACAGAATCCTGGGACCAAGGTTATTTAGTGAATTCAATCATTCCTAAAACTCTCAGGGTATTCCAAGCTCTTGTTACTTTTAGTCTATGGATGAGATGTCTGGACCTCCATTACTTTGCAGGTCCTCGATGTACATGATGGTCATGAGAATAATGGAGAGAAAGAGAAAAGTTTCTCATCCAGGTTTTCCATTTTGGGGCCTCAGTTCCCCTATCTGTAAAATGAACTTTAATGAACAATTGAATGAACAAAAAAGTGAAAATACTATATTGTGATCCACACTCAGTCCCATAATCCTTTCTCTGGATGCAGATGACTTTCTCCATTACTGGTCAGAATCATCTCATTGTTGAAAAGACCTAGGTCCATCACAGTTGTTCATCACATAATCTTGTTGCTGTGTACAATGTTTTATTTTTATTTTTTACTCTATTCACCTCACTTAGCATCTATTCATGTAAGTCTCTCCAGGCCTTTCTGAAATCATCATGCTGATCATTTCTTATAGAACAATAAAATTCCATTACATTCATATACCACAACTTATTCAGTTACTTCCCAACTGATAGATATCCATGCAGGTTCCAGTTCCTTGTCATTACAAAAAGGGCTGCTAAAAATGTTTTTGCACACGGGGGTCCTTTTTGATTGGGCATATTATTGATTAGATTTCTTTTTCCTAACCCCTAGGTAGGATGAGTTTTATGAAAATATGAGAATATTAATTATGGAAAAAAGGGAGAAAATTTTCGGATAAGGGACACTGAAGCAGAGGAAGAAGTCTAGACAGGACAATAGGAAGGAAGGTATACTTTGGGCAGCTAAAGGGTACAGTACTAGTTATCAAACTTGAATCACTTTAAAATTTTACCCAAGACTAGCAGTAACCCTATAATCCTCATAAGAAAAAATTGGGTAGCCTTTAAGAAAGAAGGGAATATCCTCATAGCTCTGACTCCTCCATGGCCTGGAGAGCCAGAAGTGTTAGAACAGAGATTGGAGGTGGGGGTGGGAAAAGACAGAAAATGAGCTTGGTTTCAATAGTCCAGAATTAAGGATTTCTTTTTTCTTTGGGTGTGGTACTAATGAAGTAGGCATTCAAGGTACCTCAGAGTGACAGCCTAAGAGTAGAGCAGAATGAACTCCAGGTTGGAATACATTCTAATTAGGGATGATACCATCTTCTAAATCACTGACAGAAGCCAGCTTTCTAATTCCTCCTTGTTTCAAAAGAGAGAAACAAACAGATGCTCACCAGGGATTCCTATTATCCTTAGACACTTGGAAAAGTTTCTGAAGAAGCATAAGAGTAAAAGACCCAGATCTCAATGGGCAGGCTTCCAGGCTGACACTTGATGGCACTAGGGAAAGATTTCTATATTTCATTTTATTTATTATTATTATTATTTAAAAATCATGTTTTATTTATCCAAATACATGCAAATATAGTTTTCAACATTAGGGGAAGATTTCTAACACAGTAAATGAGGAAGTCTTTGTTTCATATGGTCCTTTAAGTGTTCCAGTTAATATTTTAATAATAACTTAAGTAATTGGAGATAAGTGACTGGATCAGATTACCAGTCCCACGATTTCCTGTAGGTGTCTCATATAGGGTGTATGAGGGAAGGCAGTAGCTGATAATTACTTGTCTCAGTTGAAATCTTACTGTAGATCCCCTTTCCTCATCTCATACCTTCTTATTTATGCTTTTTTCCCCTATCCTCCACCTCCATCCATAGTAGGTATATGTATAAGAAATGGCATTTTAAAAGACATCATTAAAGACATAAAGGAGGTTGACTCATCATGTGATGAGAATGCATGATAACAGAGAGATGGCTGATAGCCTGCACTGGTAGCTTTAAATATTAAAAACCCAGAAGGAGAGCTCTAGCATACTGGGTGAATCCTTTATGAAGGATTAACAGAAGGATATGCACAAGAATTGGGCAAAATGATAAAATGTAGAGAGATTTGGATATGCATTCCCCTTCATGAATAAATTCCTTGAGAAAGTTTCTTGAAAGAATTGCCTATAAACAGTACCTTCATTTTCCTCTTACTCTTAGCAGTCAAGTAAGATTGGATAGAGCATTATCCTAGTGTTAGGAAATCCTGAGTTCAAATTCAGAGGTAATTAGCTATAGAGGGTCACAGTCAGTGGGGAAATTCTGAGTAAAGTACAAGATCCTTCAGCCCAGAAGGAACCTGCTGATAATGTCTGGTTTGGTTCCCCATCTCCCCTAAGGGCTCTCAGCCTTCCTGAGAAGTCAGAGGGTGTTGACAACCTATGTTAAGATTGAAGCAGAGTGATACCAGGTGAAAGAGTGATACCAGGTGGCAAATTGTACAATAGCAAGTTGTTTATGTAGTCCCGTGTGTAGTGTTGTTTTTGTTACATTATATAAAGGAGAAAGTCCTTGAAATAAACAGACTCCATCTTTCCACCATCCTCAGGAGTCCTGTCTCATCACTTCTCCACTAGGAAGATGTATTTTAATGACCCCGGTGTGAAGACTCTAGAAAGCAATGGTACATTTTGTCACCCCAACTTGGGGGCTCTAGAAAGCAGGACACAATAGTTAGCTACTAGTAAGATATCTGGAGCAACCGTCTATTTCAGTTTCCTCAATTGTAAAATGGGAATACTAAGAACACCTACCTCCCAGGGTTGTTGTGAGGATCAACTGAGAAAATATTTGTAAAGAATTTAGCACACTGTGTGGTGCATAGTAGTTTCTTCATAAATGCTCATTCTCTTGTTTCCTTCAAAACTCTTTGCAATCTGGCTTCTGAAATGCATTCCTGAACCCTTTTGCTGTCTCACTTAGTGATTCATTCTTCATAACTAGGACTAGTTTTTTTTTTTTTTTCCTTTAAAAAAATACCCTTCAGTACTTAACACAGTGTCAGGCACATAGTAAACATTTAGTAAGTGCTTGATATGTAGATTGATAGAAGGAAGAATACTAAGTCAATGAGATCACAGACCTATTTGAGTAAATATGGCATCTAAGAAGTACATTTATCAGTCATCTTGTCTTATATATATTTTATTTTGTTTTTACTGGGGGTGTATATGTGCATGTGGGCTCCCCTAGCATACTTGTCAAATCTTCTGTCAAATGTTCACTCTTATGCCTCAGGGGTGTGCATTATCATCACCTGGATAAGTCAGTTATCTTTCTCCTAGCTTGCTTTCTTCTAACTTTTCTTATATAAAATTAGACTTCCATACTTGCTGCTTGCTCCCATTTAAGAATGGTCCCGTGCTCCTCTGTAAAGTAGTGAGAAGAAGAAAATCTTCTTATATCCTGAATCTATGAAGCAGATAGAGGCCTAGGGAAGTTTTAAAGGAACTAGGTTAGCTTCAACTGTGCTTAGCAAATACATGGTCACTGAGCAGCTCATGAGAAACAAGATCAAGAGTATCACTTCTCTACTCTGGATTGTGTAAATTTATTCAGAGATCCGAATTAGATAATCTTATTATTCTCTAAGAGAATGTTTCCTCAAGCATCTGATATAAAATGGTGGCATCTTTTTGAAGAAAGTATACATCAATAATCACATAACTTATTTAGTTTCGCTTTTCCATTTGGAAAAACTTAGTGATGGTTGAAATGAGTAAAAAGGAGTAGAATGTAGTATAGTAAAAATAGAATTGTACTGGGTAGGAGTCAGGAAAATAATGTTTGGGTATTCTATCATCAATTTATCTATTTAGCTTTAGGTAATTATAATATTAATAAAATAAAAATAATATTGTACTTCCAGGTTCGCAAAAAATCTTTATGTACATTGCTTCAATCCTGTGAGATAGGTGGTACTATCATTTCTGTTTTTAGATGTCACATAGTTGAAACTCAGAGGCATTAAATGATTTTCTTAGGGACTTACCACTAGTATCTGAGATAAATTTGAACCCTGATTCCAGGGTTTACTTCCAATGAACACAGTTTTTTTGGGGTGGTGGTGATGGTGCTGGCAATTGGGGGTAAGTGACTTACTCAGGGTCACACAGCTAGGAAGTGTTAAGTGTCTGAGACTGCATTTGAACTGAGGTCCATTTGACCTCAGAGCTGTGACTCTATATCCATTGTGCAATCTTGCTGTCCCTGAGCACAGTTTTTTTTTTTTTTAAAACAACAACTAAGAGTCTGGTGGGGGTGTTGCTAGATATAGGAGAGAGAGAGATGAAGAAAAATGGAAGCCGCCTTCAAGCTGTGGTGGTCATTTGGATATATACATTCCAGAGATAGTGGAGAAGTGAAATGTGTATCTAGTTCTTGAGAGGTGGCAACAGTGGCCCCAAGACTATTGCTATAGTGCCAAGAGCAACAATGTTTTCTAGAAACTGTGTATCCAGATGACAGAGCACCTAAAACTGCCTTGGCAAGATGGAAAGATAGGTAATCAAGTAAAGCCTGCTGCTTGTGCTCCTCTGATACTTTTCAAGTTAATTGAACAATGTCTTCTTCCCACTGTGTTGGTGAGAGTTGGGATCTAAGGCTAATTTGTAGGAGAGATTTAAGGGTGGCAACCATTTGGGAATAGATGCTGAGATCATTCCATACTTGATCAATTCCCTTTTTATGATCTTACCTTTATTTTTGAATTAAATATCTTATGCTAAATGAAATGAGCAGAACCAGAAGATCATTATACACTTCAACAACAGTACTATGTGATGATCAATCCTGATGGACGTGGCTCTCTTCAACAATGAGATGAAGCAAATCAGTTCCATTTGTTCAATAAGGAAGAGAATCAGCTACATCTAGAGAGAGAACTATGGGAAATGAATGTGGATCACAACATAGCATTTCCACTCTTTCTGTTATTGTCTGCTTGCATTCTTGTTTTCCTTCTCAGGTTATTTTTACCTTTTTTTCTAAATCCGATTTTTCTTGTGCAGCAAAATAACTGTTTAAATGTGTATACATATATATATGTATTGTATTGAACATATTTAACATGTATTGGACTGTCTCCCAGCTAGGGGAGAGGGTGTGGGGGGGAAGAAGGGGAAAAGTTGAAACAGAAAGTTTTGCAAGGATCAATGTTGAAAAATTACACATGCGTATGTTTTGTAAATAAAAAGCTATAATAAATAAAAATAAATAAATAAATAAAATATCTTGGCTTTGGATTCATCATGTGTCATTTGGATCATACTGGTAGAAAGGATACATTGGGGGCTTAGAGACATGGATAGGAATAACAGATTGCCCAAATTGCAATAAGAACCTGAATTCCTTTCTACAGGAATGGTATGAGGGCAAGCTCATAGTTCAGTTTTTAAAAACAGAATGTTATTTCTCCTTATATTGGCATTGATATAATCCCTTCATACTGTAGTGAATAGTCTTCTTGAGTTGCTGTGGCCAAAGTGCTGACAATAAGCCTCTCTAAATTTATATGGAGTTGTCTTTGTACAACAGACATATAATCTATCACTAGATGAAAATTCAAGATCTTTTCAGCTTGCTAGGAACTTTTAGAAGATATGCTTCTTTGGAATTTGTAGGAGTTTCTTTGGAACTCAGTACCATCTCTATACCATAATATGATTTTGGAAAAAAACTTTAGTGGAAAGAAGTGGGAGGAATGGAAGGGAACAAATGTTTATTAAATACTTACTTTGTACCAGGCTCTATGCCAAGTACTTTACAGATTTTATTTCATTTGATCCTTCCCAAAATCCTGTGAAATAGGTCTCCTCCTCTTCCTCTTTCTACTCCTTCTCTTCCTCCTCTTCTTTCTCTTTCTCTTTCTCCACTTTCTTCTCTCCCACACTCTCTTCCTCTTCTGTTTCTTCCTCCTTCTATTCCTCTTCCTCCTCTTTCCCTTAGTCTTCTTCCTTCTCTTCCTTTATTCCTCATGGCCACTAAGCAGTCTGACAGGATCTGACAGTCAAGTTCTACATAGCTCTGCCTTCCCCACTGATCACAAAGAAGCAAACTCCCAGATTTATCCACTATCCATCCGTTCCCTCTGGGAAACTGTGTCACTCAAGGAATCAAAATGTTTTATAGGATTTAGAAGTAGAAACAATCTGCATCTGCACGTGTGTGTGTGTGTGTGTGTGTGTGTGTGTGTGTGTGTATAATGTGGCATATAAAATCCATAAAATATGTGTGTCTATATCTATATCACCAAAATAAATCTGGCCTTCACAAACTATAATAGCATAAGCACTATTAACCAAAAATATTAATACAATCTAGTGTTAGTTTGAAGATTTTTTGGTGCTATGATAGTATAGATTTCCTGGTGCTGTTGTAGTATAGATCAAACCTCTGATTCTTTAATGTGCACATTAATATATAGGATCATAGACTGAAAGGTAGAAGGGACATTAGAAGTCATCTGGTGCCATCCTCAAGAAGGAAATGGAGGCACAGAGAGGTCCCCAAAGTCACACAGGCAGCAAGTGTGTACTGAAGCAGGAGTCATTCATGTCTTCTGACTCCAGACCAGTGAGCCAAGTTGCTGCTATTAGTAATTATGATAATATTTAACATTTTTATAGAGCATATTGTATACTATGCTATGCTGATGTTTACAAATTTATATTCTTTGATCTTTACAGAAACATTGGGAGGTAGTTGCCATTATTATCCCTATTTTACAGATAAGGAAACTGAGGCAAATAAAAATTAAGTGACTCGCCCTGCATCAAACAGTGTCTGAGTATAGATTTCAATTCAATTCTGACTCCAGATCCAGAGCTGTATCCATTGTGCCACTCAGCACCTTTTAATGAATAAATGATTGATTAGGATTATTAGTTCAGTTTGAATTGATAGAGGCTACTCTGAGTCCTCAAATGCTGCTAGTGCATTCTATAGAGTTGTACTCAAAAAATCCTTAGTGGTTGAATGAACAAATGAATAAAAATAAATGACTGAAGGATAATGTATATTTACATAGAGCTTTAGAGTTTATGAAGCACTTTTGCATAATTATTTAGTTTAATCTCCACAACCCTGTGGAGTAGGTAATGCAAGAATTATCTCCATCTTACAGTTGATGAAACAAGATCCAAATGAGAAGAGATTAGGTAAATACCACATCTCAGGTGAATGACAGAGCCCTGTCTTAGACCGAAGTTTCTTGGCTCCCAGGCTCAAATCTTCTGTCTTTGTTTAAAAGTTTTCTAAATACAGAATTCTGTATGTGCATTATGTAAATATAACCCTTGAATGAATAGATCCAAATATCCTCTACTGGTGAGGGGGCCTTAGAATGAACAAAAGTCTTATCCCCCCATAACTTTCATTCCGGAGAATCCTGAAAGATTGTATGTGCATCTCTGAGCATCCAACCTCCCATTAGGGAGTGATTCAGGCACATGTGGAGTCTAGCTCTGCATCTCTGGGTATGAAAGATGTACTGCACTTAGTACATGGGGATGAGAGAGGGAAGGGAAGTGATTTTCATTTGGATGATTTGAGAGTTGGGGAGATTATTCCCTCTCCTTGTTTCTTGTCATTTTCTGTCCTTGGAGGAATTCTATTTATCATGCCCAGTGAGCAGCTGCTCCATCAGGAATCTGACAGTCAAGTTCCAGATGACTCCTTTGGTCCTCTCTCTTCTCTTCTTCCTCGCAATCACCAAGAAGGCAAATTCTCCTATTTATCCACTATGTATTTACTCCCTCTGGGAAACTGAGTCACTCAGGATATCAAAATGCTTCATTGTATCCTCTTGGATTTTACCCATTTACAATGTATAAACACTGTTCCACATTTTTCCCCCCTTCTTCTGAAGGACCGACCTAACCTTTAATCAGCAAATAGAAACTCCAATAGGACAGATATGAGAGAAACAAAAACATATAAACAATTGGAGCTTCTTTAACAAGTCAGTTCCCTGGATGCAGGAGTCTGATGACACCAATATGGTACCTATCTAATTACAGATGCCAATCCCAGGCTGAGAGCTGGTCTATCTTGTGAGACAATTGGGGTTAAGTGACTTGTCCAAGGTTACAAAGCTAGCAAGTGCTAAGTGCTTAAGGCTTAATTTGAACTCAGGTCCTCCTGATTTCAGAACCAGCATTTTTTCTACTGTGCTATTTTAAAAAATTTATAATAGCTTTTTATTTTTCAATATACATGCAAAGACAGTTTTGAACATTCACCCTTGCAAAACCCTGTGTTGCATAAATTTTTTCCTCCTTATCCTCCTTTCCCTTCCTCTAGACAGCAAGAAATCTAATATTAGTTGAACATGTACAATTCTTCCAAACATATTTTCACATTTGTCATGCTGCATAAGAAAAATCATATCTAAAGGGAGAAAAAGAAGAAAGATAAAAAAGAAAAAAACTACAAGCAAGCAAACAACAACAGCAAAAAATTGAAAATACTATGCTTTAATCCATATTTAGTCTTCTTAATTCTCTCTCTGGATGTGGATGTGGATTTTCCATAACAAGTCTATTGAAATTGCCTTGAATAACTTCATTATTGAAAAGAGCTTAAGTCCATCATATAATCTTGTGGTACCATGTATAATGTTCTCTTAGTTCTGCTCACTTCACTTAGCATCAGTTTTTGTAAGTCTTCCCAGATTTTTTCTGAAATCAGCCTGCTCATCATTTCTTATAGAACAATAATATTCTATTATATCCATATGCCATAACTTATTCATGCACTCAATTTCCAGTTCTCTGCCACTACAAAAAGGGCTGCTACACACATTTTTGCATATGTGGGTCCTTTCCCCTCTTTTATGATCTCATTGAGATATAGAACCAGTAGAGACATGCAGATTAATTGTAAAAGTGTAAATAACTTTTTCTTTTTAAGGGGAAGCTGATTGTTAAACATTTAATAGCATACCACTGGCAGACAATTAAAAAAACACAAATAATATGTATATGTATATATACATATATGTTATATATGTATATATATCTGCATATGCTAAATAAATATAAAAAGAATAAGAACAAGTAAATACAAAGTAATCAAATACAAAGATAGTTTGAGAAGGAAGACACATAAGACTGGGGAGATGAGCATGACAGCAATACAATTATAATATACATTACATGATAAATGCATTTGTTCAGTTGTTCCACTCTTCATGATCCCAATTGGCCTTTTCTTGACAAAGATATTGGAGTGGTTTACCATTTCCTTTGGGAATTCATTTTATAGATGAGGAAACTGATGCAGACTGGATGAAGTGATTTGCCTAGGTTCACCCAGCTAGTAAATGTTTGAGGCCAGATTTGACCTCATAAAGATGAGTCATCCTGATTCCATTAGCTGCCCAATAAATGCATTAGGACATTATAAAATTAAGTTTACCTAAATAATGAAATGTGAGAAAGGTAATTTAAGAAAAGGCGAGATAAAGATCAGGGAACTTACAATTATCAGAGATCACAGCTAGTCAAGATCTAGAATGGACCTCTATAAGAGGTCAAATGTGAAGCAAGCAGAGAACTATAAAATAATTTTGATCTTAAGGCAAGATTCTAGCTCTCCTATAATTTCCATTAGATCAGGAAATAATCCTAGGATGGAGATAATCCCAAGCCCATAAATGATTATATCTGATGAAGAGAATGAGAGATGAAGGCAGCATTTGACAATGGATACAGTATCCTTGTGGAAATTTAAACATTCATTTAAATATATAGCTACCTCAATATCAGTTCATTCCTTGTAGTTTTAATTTAAAAAATCTTTTTTTTTTTTTTTATAAAAACAGCATATTTAAATGGATAAATGTGTCAATATGTAGTTTAGTAGGATGGGTGCTATATTTGGAATCAGAGGTACTGGTGCAAATCCTTACTTACATGTGACCCTGAGCAAATAATTTTCTGGGTTTCTGTTTTCTCATTTACAAAATAAGAGGATTGATTTGACAGATTCCCTCTAGTTCTAAATCTAAGATTTTATGCTAACATGGAAAGCTAGGTGAAACAGTGAATAGAATGTCAGGTCTGAAGTCAGGAGACACAATTTTCTGAGTTGAAATTTATCATCAGACATTTAGTAGCTCTGTGATCTTGGGCAAGTCATTTAAACCTATCTGTCTCAGTTTCTTCATCTGTAAAATGAGCTGGAAAAGAGAATATCAAACTGTTATGGAATCTTTACAGAGAAAACCCCAAATGGGGTCATAAAAAGTCAGACATGATTGAAATGACTGCACAACAACAAATGTGGTAAACCTAGTAATTTTATCCATGAAACATTGTTGTTGACTTGATGACATCTACTGAAACTGAAGGCTAAATTTCTAGAAGGAAATAACCATTACTGACTGAAAGTTGTTATTTCATCTAAAAAATAGTGCAACATTATATGGACAGGAATAACCATATTTTTAGGTATACATACATATAGGCAAACATACACACATATTTACATGTATGCATACCATATATGTGTATCTATGTTTATATATGCATACATGTATATATAAACACACACATGTATGTATGTATGTATATACATACATAACATTTGAAGTTACTGAAATGGTTGTCCCCAGGATCTTCTTCACTAGCCTGAGATATCCTGCCACTAAAATCCTATAATCACTGATTTTGGAGAAGCTACCCCTTCGGTGAGATCCAGCACTCTTTTTATTAGTTGAGATAATACTTTTCTCCTAATGGAAGAGCCCCTGTATTGCCTAGCATATATTCTCCTATGTACTGTTGTTAAGTTATGTGTAACTCTTTCTGACTCCACGAACCATACTGTTCATGGAATTTTCTTGGCAAAAATACACTTTTACAAAACTATCCTTAATGTCTTTAATATATACCATCCTCATCTGCCTCTCAAAATCCTTGTCTTCTTTCAAGATTTAGTTTAGGCACTTTCCTCCTTGACCCTTCTGACTCCCCTTTCCTGGGTCATTTATTCGTTCTAAACTTCCTGATTACGAACATACAGACTCTGCCCTGGGTCCTCTTCTCTTTTCTCTCTGTATTCTTGCGCTTCATGATCTAATTGTGTATTCAGTTATCATCTCAGCAGATGGAATTAAATATGTGTATGTAGGCTTGTACTCTTGAACTTCTGTGCACATCATCAAATGTTTATTGGATATTTTGAACTGGATTTAAGCATCTCAAACTCAACACATCCACACTAAACTCATTACCTCTCCTCAAAATTTGTTCCTCTCTCAAACTTCCCTATTTCCATTAAGAGCACAATCACCTTGCTAGTTTTCTAGTTCTGCAGTCTTTGTATCTGTCCCTTTACTCCCTCTCACCCCACATATCCAATTACCTTTGCACCCCATCTCTCAGTACCTTTGGTATATGGCACATATTGGGCACTTAATTCATACTTGTGGATTGATTGATTCTCCTACTTGTTAGGATTCTTTTCCTTCTCAAATTATCTTTTATTAATTTGCCAGTTTGTTGTATGCCCTTTTCCCCAGTTATATATACTCTCCTTAAAGGGACAAACTATTTTGTTTTTGCTTTGCAAACCCAGTGCTTAGAAGAATGTTTTCCTTGCCCAGAGTGGATATTTAATAAATGTTTGCTGAATAGAATGAAAAGAATCCTCTTTTGCAGAGATCAAAATATTTTCACAGTAAGTGCTGTTGATTTGAAGTTCTACATCTATATTTGGGTCAAGAACCAACCTAGAGGGACAGTTAGGTGGCACAGTGCATAGAGCACCAGCCCTGAAGTCAGGAGGACCTGAGTTCAAATCTGGTCTCAGATACTTAACAGTTCCTAGTTGCATGACCTTGGGCAAGTCACTTAATCCCAATTGCTTCAGGAAGAAAAAAGAATCCACCTAGAAATAGTTAGTGTAGAAAGGTAATAAAAAAGAATAGATGTAAGGTATCATGGACAGCTATGGAAGTGTGATGGTGAAAGAGAGAACCTACATTACCTTGGGAAAAAAGTCAGATGAAAATAGTGGATGAAAGGAAGGGAATAATTATTAATATAGAGATTACCATATTTCAGATACTGTGCGATGTGTTTTGTAAATATTATCATATTTTATCCTCATAACAACCTTGGTACTTACTATTTGTTGTTCTTCAGTCATTTCTAGCTTGTCTGCTCTTCTGTGATCCCATTTGTTGTTGTGGTGGTTGTTTTGTTTTTATTCTTTAACAAAGATATTGGAATGATTTGCCATTTCCTTCTCCAGCTCATTTTACAGATGAGGAAACTGAAGCAAACAGAGCTCAGTGACTTGGTCAAGATTTCACAGCTAGTGAGCAACTAGAGCCATATTGAAACTCAGAAGGATGATTCTTTCTGATTCTAGGCCTGGCACTCTATACAATGCACCACCTAGCTGCCTGGATTATTGTGTCTACCATGTGCCAGATATTATACTTAACACTAGAGATACAAACAAAAGACAAAGACATTCCTTACATTTGGGGAAACTCACACACAACCTCTCTGTCTCTGTCAGAGAGACTGTCTCTCTGATATATGTAGTATTCTATACCTATGCCTTTCTACTTCTTCAAAATAGAACAAGAAGCATTTTCTCCTACTTATTCCCAGAAGCCAACCTTGGACATTATAATTTCACAGCATTTCAATTTTGATAATTTTGATGTTGTTTATTGTTCTTTCTACTTAAATTTATGTGATTATTTTTCTGGCTTACTTGAGTTTGTGTCAGTTCACATATGTTTTTCCATATGTCTCTAGTCATCATGTTCATTGTTTCTTGTAGCACAGTAATTTTCCATTACATTCAAATATTAGAATTTGTTTAGTTCTCTAATTAATGGAAATTATTTTGTTTCTCATTCTTTGGTACAATAAAAAAGGACCGCTATAAATAGGGTTATAGGGGCTTTTATTTTGTCATTGACATTTTTTCTAGTATATGCCTAGCAGTGGAATTTTTGGATCAAAAATTACATAGTAATTTTAGTCATTTTAAAAACATAATTCCATAAGGCTTTCCAGAATGGTTGGACAGCTCCATCGTGCATTAGTGTGTAAGTCTTGTGGAGACTAGTTTTGACTTGGAACTGGGATTATATCTAGAGTATGCTTTTCCCATCTCAGCTCTATGACTGTTAAGAGCCCCTCATATCTGTCTCTATATAAGCTCTGACATCCTAAAGATGGGGGCCAAGAGGAATAAATTAATTGGCCTCTGGGTAAAAAATAGTGAAAAGGAGGAATAGAATAGAGGCAGTTACAAGGCTTAGTGAATAGAGCACTGGGTCTGAAGTCAGGAAGATCTGAGAACAAATCTGACCTTAGACACTTATTAACGATATGACCATGGCCCAGGTTTCTTAAATTCTTTCCCCCTTAATCCACTGGGGAAGGAAATGGCAATCTGTAGTATCTTTGCCAAGAAAACTCTGTGGATAGTATTAATGTGCTATGATCCATGGAGCAATGAAAAGTTGGAACAAATGAACAACAACAAAAGGAATAAAAAATTAAATTATCACAACTGAATTTTTGTAATTTTCAAGATAGATACTATGTGATTGAAATTACTCATGTTATGCAGTTACACTCCACAAAGCTGGTGACTTTTGATATGCTACTGACTCATCATCAAGACTCTAGTACTCCATCTTAGAATACAAGGCTAGACTGTGGTGCTAATATTGCAATATAAATTTCTTGTGTTGTGGTAGCAGAAAAAAATGATGGGGACCCTTTCTTTGGGAGGGGTCTCTAAGTGGTTTTACCTTAATCTGTTGGCAGTGATGAAGCAAAGGTCTTTGTCATAATTCCACCAGGATGAATGCTCATAGAGAATTGGCAGAGACCAAAGCAGCTGTTGTATATTGTGCTGATTATGGAGATGTGTGGAACTTCTGATTAGGAAGATCTATAGAGGTGATATCCAGACTCGAATATCACATAATTAATGTGCCTAGGGTAGAAGTGAGGGGACTACTCTCACCTGTCCTGTGGTAGAAGCAGGAAAAATACACATATGAAATTTCTAGGTTTCAGAAGGGAGAGAAGTATTCTTAGTATAAAGATGCCAACAAAATGGCAAGACAGGAAGCATCTTGGGCTGGTGTTCTTAATACCCTCTAAAATTTCCAACCTATGACAAAATTTTGTTCATTTCACCTTAGTTATGGCATTATTTTTTAGTTAATACCAGCCATTCACCTCCCCTTGTCTCATCTATTCATAAATAATTTCTATTATCCTCATATGATCCTATGGACTCCGGTGCACTGGATACTCCAGAGAATAGGGATGAAGGAGTTTCTATTTAGAGAGAGTTCCCCCCCCCCCCAGTTCCTTCTTTACAAAATATGGTCTTGAACTTGAATGTAAATAGTGACTAACATCCTGAGGCACTGAGTGAAATGGCTTTTATGGAAACAATGAAAAGAGTGTGAGCAAAAGGCTATTTGACCTTACTGAGCGCACAAGGGCACACTACTCTGTCTCCATTGCAGCGGAAGGCCACAGCACTGACAGAGCGGATCACATTAATTTTGAAATGGCCAGCTCCCTGATTGTTATGAATGAGTCGTGAAAGTCAAAATTGAGGATGAGGGGTTGCCTCTGACTCCAGTGTCAGCACATCTCATGCTGCTTAGCTTTTGGCCTGGCTGTCAGCATGAGCTGGGATGCATAGACACAAAGGGTGGTTATTGAAATATACTGGAAATGGGGCAGGCACGAGTGTGTTTTCCTAGATTGTGACTCTCTGAATGTGAAATTCAGGGCACACAAGTACAACCTTTAGTGATGTTTTTATTAGGAACTTCAATCTTGCTGATCTCAGAGGTCAAAAGTCTAGCTATATAAATGTACTTATTACAGTGATTGCAAGATTTAGAAACCATCTAAGCCAATTGCCTTATTTTGCAGATGAGGGAATTAAAGCCTCCCAAAGTTGAGTTGTATTCAAAAAAAAGTTTTATCAAAGGTCACAAAGGTAGTAAAGATTTGGGATGTTATATTTTATTCCCTCCAGAATAGCTTTCCCCATCTGGAATAACCTATCTCCTCTGCTGTTTTCAAGCTTACACATCATTTAAAATCTGTCATTAACTACCCAGGCTAAACTTCTGTATCCTAAGGAGGCTCAGATATGACTTACCACTATCCACTTTTGGCTCACTCTCCAGCCCACTTCCCCAGCCTGCCATCTTTCCAGATCCCTTTAATGCCTTCCCTAATTAGATCATAAGCTTCTTAAAAGTAAGAACTGTTTTTATATCCCTAGTGCTTAGCACAATTCTTTGTACACATTAGTTAAGCAATTAATAAATGCATTTGTCTATCATTTATCTTTGTTATCTTTCTGTATCTGTGTCTCTATGTCTCTGTTTCTTTGTCTGCTGGCACCTAGTATCTGAATGTATGTATGTATATATATATAGCACATATATTGCTAAATATGGGCTTTATCTCCAGAGCTTATATATTGTATCCTCAGCTGATTTTCAAGCTCCTCAAGCACATAGCTGTGTCTATTATCTTCTTTTGTCCTTGGAGTCTTTTTTTTTTTTTTTTTTTTAACAAGGCATTGGCGACTTTCCCAGAGTCACACAGCTAGTAAGTGTGAAGTTCCTGAGGTTGGATTTGATCTCAGGCTGGATTTGAACTCAGGTCCTCCTGACCTCATGCCTGGTGCTCTATCAACAGTACCATCTAGCTGCCCCCTTCTTCTGTCCTTGGAACACTAATCAAAGTGCCCTAGTAGATCCATAGGCAAAAAGGAATAGCATGAAGAATTCTTAATTGGGAATTGTAAGACCTGTGTTCATACTTTTTTTCACCAATTTCTAATTGTCTAAATCTTAAACAAGTCAAGTATCTTCTCTGCTAAAGAACATACTAAAGGCAATTAGGTGGTATAGTGGATAGAGTTCTGGGACTGGAGTCCAGAAGATGAGTTCAAATTCGATCTCAAATACTTATTGTGTGACCCTGGGCAAGTTATGACTTGTATCTGCCCAGTTTTTTCTTCTTTAAAATGGTAACTCATAATAGTATTTACTTCATAAGATCAGATGATATATTTGTGAAGCATTTAGTGGCACATGGTAAGTGCTTAATAAATGTTTATTGTCTTCTTTATCCTTTCTCTGATCTTTGGTTTCTTGACATGTAAAACAGGGGGCAATAACCTATTTTTACCCATTTTAATACATTTTTTAAAATGAGGATTAATGATTTATCTACAGATCTTTAAAATGGGTCACAAAGTGATTGTAATAAATGACTTTCAAGATCATAGAGTTATAGAATCAAAGATCTGAGGCTGGAAGATCATTTAATCTAACCCTTTCATTTTAGAGAAGGAAATTGAGATCTATACAGGAGAGTTAAATTGTCTAAGGTAACCAAATTAGGAAACTTCAGAGATTTGAATTCAGGTTTTCTGAGTCCCAAATATGTATCATTTCCTTACTGCCTAAATGGGAGCTATTATTTCCATGGGATTTAGTGTTGGAAGTGGTTTTAGAATTATGCAGTCCAATCCTTTTAACTCAAAGCTTTCCTTGACAAATCTCTAAGCCAGTTACTGATACTCCTATTCCTTCCCTCTGCTATTTTTCTACTTACTTTTAGGTATTGTCCTTGAGGAGAGGAGTATAGATTGTTGAAACATCTTTTTATTATTTTAAAAAAAAATCTTTTAATTAAATTTTTTTACATTTGTTTTTTAATTTTTTTGAGTTCTGGGTTCTTTCCCTTATCCCCACTTACAATTAAGAAACACATATGAAGTTATGCAAAACATTTCCATAAAAGTTAAGTTGTGAAAAACATAGATCTCCTATTCTAATGAAAATAAAAACCCTCAGGAAAAAAATTAAGTTAAAAAAATAAGATAGAGAGAGAATGCTTCAATCTGTATTCAGACACAATCAGTTTTTTCTCTGGGTATGGATAGGATTTTTCATCATAAGTCCTTCAGAGTAGTTGTGGATGATTGTACTACTGAGAATAGCGGAGCCATTTACAGCTAGGCATCCCAAACATTGCTATTACTTTGTTTACAGTATATTTCACTTTACTTGAGTTCATTCTCCCAAGGATTTCAATTTTGTCTCCTTTGTTCCCCAACCCCAGGTGAATTCAAGGGGTGGAAAATAAAATTAGCTAACATTTGCATAGAACTTCTGGGTTTAAAAATGACTTATACATATTGTATCATTTAAGCCTTGAAACAATTCATTGAAAAAATTGTTATGGATATTACTACTGAAGAAAAAAACTGAGGTTAGAAAGGTTGAGTGACTTTTGCAATCATTGTCACCCAGCTAATAGGCACCCAAGGCACTTTTTGAAATGAATTCTTTCCTGACTCTTAAATCCAATGTTCTCCCTACTACACCGCAGTTCCTCCTAACAAAAAAGTGGAAGGAATCTGAGATAGTAATTCCTTTAAAAATATTGCTGATGAATTGATTTTGAACTGGAATATTGGCCAAGGTCTTAAGACTTGGAGGGTTTTAGCCTTTGTCCATTGCAGGATGAAAGATTTGGAAATCACTGTGCCAGTTCCTCTTTGGTGGTGGAGGAATCTCTTCTGTTTAAGGAAAGGTGCAATTATCATGGCCCATGATAGTATCTATACTAAGCCTCAGGAGAGCTTCTTATGGCATTTGTAACTTCATAGATGCATCCAAACAGTCCCTTTTCCCCCTTGATGCCATGGAACATTGACATGAGATTCAACTTTCAGCAGGCTCATCTTGTTACTTTTTCCAACTTAATTTTTGTGTTTATCTCAGGTTTCTTTTTCTTGGAAAGGTTATTCTCCTGAAACTTAGCTTCATCATATTGCACTGCTACTTGTGAGCTTGTGTGGATTGACACTTAAGAATCATAGATTTGGAGGGGACTTGAGAGATTAACTGCTTTCCCTCTTATTTTCTGGATGAGGAAACAGAAGATAGAGCTGTCAAGTGATTTCTTCAAGGTCCCATAGGCAATAAATAAGTAGCATTCAAATTCAGGTACACTATCTCTAAATTCTGTATTTTTTTTAAACAACCACTTCATGATCTGAATCCCTTTGGCAGTACTCTTAAATAGAAAAGGAAGTATAAGGAATTAGAGAATGAAATTAAACAAGTAGTTCCCTGAAAAGCATCCCTAAGATATAGAGACCTGAGGAAATAACAGTGTGCTTATCTTTCTACTAATATTTTATCCAGTTGTGTTGTGTGGTTTAGTATAATGAATGTTCCATTTGGAGTAGAAGACCTGAGTATGAGTGCTGGTCTTGCTACTCATTTGCTTCGCAACTTTGGGAATACTAATTAAATCTTCTGAGCCTTAGTTTCTTTACCTGTATATCAATCAACCAACAAACATTGATAAAACAGCTATTGTGTGCCAGTGTTGTGCTATGTGCAGAGATAATACTTGCCCTCCTTACCTCACAGGGTTATTGTGAGAAAATGGTTTGTAAATTATAAAGCATCATTTAAACAAGAATTATTGCTATCATTTTTGAATTGGTAAAATCCTTCTGCTTGAAATGACTATTAAAGGTAGCCCTGAAGATGAAAAGAAATGGTTATATTTTTTGGAGGGATAGGTAATTAATGTGAGAAGGAAAGGGCAATGTGTAGCTCAAAAAGGGCATTTGGGGACTAGCAATGACACTAACTTTACTTTGTGATGATGGGAATAGGAAATTTATTGTTCAATTTTTTTTTTGTGTGTGTGTGCATCTATATGTGTGCATGTGCATATGTAACAGGGAGTTGATACAATCCACCATGTAGAAGAGGTTGGGGACATTGATTTTGGAAAGACATGATAATAAGGAAGGGAAATCCCTTGCTCCCAAGTTGGGATCAAGTTTTAGGAGGGACAATTTAAAAATTATTGTTCTACCTGAAGGTAGACTTGGTGATGGCAAATGCTATATAGAAACTGTCTTAAATCTGAGTTTACTTTCCATGAAGACCTATATGGTATAAATAAAAAATATTGTACCCCCAATACTTGGGATGTTATAGAAAGTTATAGTTTTTATTTCAGGCCATTTCTTCAAAGTAAATAGGTCTATATAAAAGCTATTTGATGTTAATTGGCGAAATGGAACTGGGGTGCTAATCAGTAGTTAACTGTGGAGGAACATTCTAGAATAGGAGGTTTAAGCTGATAGCATTAGAGAAACATACCCTAATTCCTCAGGAACACCTTAGAATTCTGAAGGGGAAATGTAGCCAGCTTTTCTTTGGGAAGGTGAGTTAAGACAATACACTTGGCAATTTGAGATTTCAGGAGAGAGACTAGGGCTAGATATATAGATGTGGCAATAATCTGCATAAAGACTATAATTGAACTTATAGAAATTGATTATCACTGAGAGACAATATAGACAGAAAGAAGAAGAAGGCCCAGGACAGAGTTGGGAGGGCAGGGGTGATGTAATGTGTGCATCTACAATTATTAAATAATCCAGCAAAAGAAGGAATAGGAAGAAAACCAAGAGAGAGTTGTGTTTGGAAAACCTAGAGAGGAGAGAGATTCTAGGCAAAGGTTGTCATCAGTGTCAAATGTTGCAAGTTAAGAAGGATAAAGATTGAGAAAAGCTCATTATATTTGACATTTAAGAAATCATGGGCAACTTTGGAGAGAGCAGTTTCAGTTGAATGATGATGTTAAAGCCAGATTTCAGAAAGTTTAGAAGAGAAAAAGAGAAAATAGAAGTTCTGAGCATAGAGAACCTTTGCTTGAGAAGGGAAGGAGAGATAAAGGATGATAGGTCGTGAGAATTTAACAGAATATTTTTTTTAGGAAGGAACATTTTTGTAGATAGCAGAGGAGCCAGGAGAGGGAGTTTGAACTGATGACCTTGGCCCCATTAGCACCCTGTTGTAATCAGCTGAGCTAATTGTACTGCTCATACCTGTATTCTCTATTGAGAAGGGTTTTACTGAGTCACTTCACTCAGATACATTATTAGCACAACTCATCCTTACAGAGGGAGAAAATAGTCATTGTTGTGGTCATGGCAAGGTGCTCCCAAAAGCAGACCTACAAGGTGACTCTTCTAGAAACCCCAAAATAGTTCAATACAAAACAGACTCTGCTTTTCCGATCCCAAGAATGAGTGATGTCATCTGACCGGTACTGAGAAAGGAAAACATAACCCAAAGACAAAGTGGAAATCAAAGTTGGACGGTTTTAGCCTAAGTATCCCAGGGTCGGGAGAGATCCGGGAGTGGTGGTTGATTGATGACATTGAACAGGTTGTTAATTACACGGAATGGGCCCATGTGATGCTTTTAAGCCTCCACAGCTGGCCAACAGAGGGGGAGAGGCAGGCAGCGCAGTGAGTTCCATTCCTTGACTCAAAGCTTAGTGGTGAGGTTTTAGATCCACTTCCTTTGCCACTCTTAGCTCATCTCAAACTCTGCTGATGAAATCATGCACGGTGAAGGGCCTGGGGGAGCTGATCTAATTGTGGCTAAACCCAAACAGTTGAGTTTTTTTCTTTATTGTTGTTTTTTTCACTCACAGCTGGGGTAAGCTCCACTGGCTGGACTACAGAATTTGTTCAACCCAGGTTCCTTAGGGAACTTGTCAATATAGGATTTGACTGTTGATGTACCTTAGAGGGTTTCAAACTTTTTCAATCATATTATCCTCTGAGGGCCTCTTCATGACATTCTCTTACCTTGTTCCACATCACTTCTTTTTCCTTTTCCAATTATTATGCATTTATTTTTCTCCCTTCCTGCCCCACTCCTCCTCACTGAAAAAGAAACAAGACTCTTGTAACAAAATGCAATTTAGCAAAACATAGTCCCACATTGGTCACATCTAAAAATTTCATATTACTTAACAATTAAAGAATAATAATAGTACAAAGCCCCAAATCAAAATTGTCATACTTGTGGAAATTGTTTATACCACTTTTCTGGACCAGGTCTAACTCAGGTTTGTGCAGTGTTTCAGACTTGGAATTGGAACAAAATGAGACCATTTGGAATACTTAGCATTTAACAAAGAGTTTACTTAATAGCATGGGAAAGATATTCAACTAGAGTACAGCATTGATAGCATTGATTCAGGCAGATGTAGCTTCTTTCTTTTCTGCATTTGCCACTGGTGTGTCTGATCAGAAGAGTGCTTTGGATCATGGTGACAGGAAAGTGAATGGGCTTTTATTCCAGAGATGAATAGGAAGATTACTAGCTAGCTTTTCCAGCCTTAGTTCCCTGGACCAATGAAATATTTTTTTATTTAAATTTTTTATTAAAGCTTTTTATTTACAAAATATATGCATAGGTAATTTTTCAACAGTGACCCTTGCAAAATTTTGTTCCAAATTTTTACCTCCTTCCCCCCCCTCCCCTAGATGGCAGGTAGTTCAATATGTGTTAAATATGTTAAAATATATGTTAAATCTAATATATGTATACATATTTATACAGTTATTTTGCTGCACAAGAAAAATTGGATTTAGAAAGAAAAAATAAACTTGAGAAGGAAAACAAAATGCAAACAAACATCAGCAGAAAGCATAAAAATGCTATGTTGTGGTCGATATTCAGTTCCCACAGGCTTCTCTGTGGGTGTATATGGCTTTCTTCATCACTGAACAATTGGAATTGGTTTGAATATCTCATTGTTGAAGAGAGCCATGTCCATCAGAATTGATCATTGTATAGTCTTGTTGTTGCCGTGTATAATGATCTCCTGGTTCTGCTCATTTCACTTAGTATAAGTCTCTTTAGATCTCTCTGAAATCATCATGTTGGTTGTTTCTTACAGAACAATAATATTCCATAACACTCACATAGCATAGTTTATCAGTCATTCTCCAACTGATGGGCATCCACTCAGTTTCCAGTTTCTTGCCACCACAAAAAGGGCTGCCACAAACATTTTTGCACATGTGGGTCCCTTTCCCTCTTTTAAGATCTCTTTGGGAGAAACACTGCTGAGATCAATTAAATCTTGAGGACAAATTCATTGTCTTTTTAGGGGAAAACTAGCTTGATTTGAAGTAGGAATTGCTGCTACTGTATCCACTAAATGATTGAAAGCATGATTATTCTTGTCTTTGGTGTTATATTGTGTAGCTCTTCAAGGCTGGGAGAGAGTATGGAGGAAAGTCTCAAAAGGTAGAGAAAAATTGTCTATGTGGTCATACATATCACTAATCCCATTCAATAATCATAATGAGAGTATGCATGGTCAGTTAAGTGCTCAGTACCACCTTTCATGCGCAATACTTACCACCAGATGGCATTCTGGTTTAACTGCCAAGCTCCCTGTGACTTTCCCTGATTTAGGAATTGGCTGCTATTAAACTGTTGGCTCCATGCTTCTGTGGGTGTGCCACTGCTTTCTTATTAGTCCAGAAATGCAGCTCAGCTCAGCTCTTAACCTACTTCAAAAAAAACCTCTTCTTTGTTTATTACTCATTATTTTGGAGTAAAATTATTTTGTTACTTTTTAAATTTTTAAACAAATTTTATTATTTTTTCCCATCACTTCATATCTGAATATATTCCCATTCTCTACCCTAATAAAGATGCTTTTATTAGAAAGAATAAAAATGAAAGAAATAAAAAGTCAGTCCAGCAAAACTCACCAATACATCACTAATATGTTATTTTTTTGGAGGTGGGTCTGGGATTTATGATTTCTTAGATACAAGGAATTGCCATTAAGGAAACTCCTTCCACAAGTAAAGATGAATAGCTGCAATATAAAGTCTTAGAATGTAACTTGGGGTCTTGAGATGTTAAGTGACTTGTCAAGAATCATAGCTACAGTAAGAAGTTGAACGAGAAGAAAATGTTTTTCAGGGATGGGGAGAATCTATGCAAAGGCAGCCAGAAGTAGAAGGTGTAATGTGTGAAGAATAGCAAGAACAGTGTGGTTCAAACATATTGTGCAGGTAAACTAAGGATTCTTAATGTCTTTTTTTTTTTTTTTTAATGTATCAAGGACACCTTTGTCATATGGTGAAATCTGTGGATCTTTTGTCAGAATAATGTTTTTAAAGGAATAAAAACAATACTTGGGATTACAAAGGAAAAACAATAATATGAAATAGTTATTAAATATAAAAGTACTAGTTTATAGATCCCAGACTAAGAACTTCTTATTGTAGGTCCTGGAAAGGTAGGTTGGAACCAAGTTGTGGAGAATTTTAAATGCTAAACAGAGGAATCTGCTTTTAATCTTAGAAACAATAAGGATCAGTGGGAAAATGACATGTTCAAACTTGGATGGTCACTTTAGCATATCTGTGGAGAAGAGATTGGAAAGGGGAAGAGATAAGAGGTAGGGGAGACCAATTAGTTATTTATTGTAACATTCTAATGTAGAGCTAATGAGGGACTAAACTTAAGTGTGGTATTGAGTTAAGAGAAAAGGATGGATGAAAAAGAGATTGTGGAGGTAGAGTTGACAAGACTTGTCAGTTGATTGGATATATAAAATGAAGGAGAATAAGGAGCCAAGTGTAAGACTTCAAACCTGGGAGACTAGAAGGATGGTAGTAGTTGATAGAAATAAGGATATTAGGAAGAGAAAAAGATTTTTTTGGGAGATATAATGAATTCTGTTTTGAACATATTGAGATACCAATAGGAAATCCATTTTGAAATATCTAATAGTTAATAATGTAGAACTGGAGCTCAAAAGAGATTTGGGCTCTATATCTTTATCTAAGTCTATATGATTTAAAGAGAGGTAAAATGTTTTTGGATACAGCCAGAAATAGAATGGTTATTTCCTTGAGTTAAACAGCAGGTATAAATTATCTGGAGGACTGGTCTTGGGGTAGAACATGACAAAAAATATTCCAAAGGAACAGTTGTGAAATATACCACTCCCATTTCTGAAATAATCATGCAGTTCCATTGGCTGAGTCAGCAAAGCAAGACCTGTGGAGGGAGGGTAGTGGCCAAGCAAAAGTCATGGAATCCATTGAGTGAGCTGTTTCCAGAAAAGACACAGAAGAACTCTGCAGCATGTCTTTTGAAATAGGTGTAAAGTAATAAGATGAAAGAAAATGTGCATTAAAATATATCATTCCTTCCTATTTTGGGGAGACCTGGGAAAGATATTAGCTTGAAAAGACCAAATTTCCCACTGCATCTAGAACTATCTCGTCATTCTGATCTATGTCTTGCCACTGGACTCCTATGACTGGAGGAGAGATTGAGGTTGGTGACTTACAAAGCCCTGTTTCACTTATATCCAATTTACTTGCAAGTCAAGATATCAACTTCCTGATGTCACTGATCCTCTTCAAAAATGAATGACAAACATGTTTACATCTTAATCTATATCTATGTCTATATCTATAGAGATAGGGATGGATGGATAGATTCCCCAGTCTACCAATCCAGTAATATTGCCAGAAAAGGAAATAAGGTTAATTTGTCATAATCTATTCTTGATAATACTAAGATGGTTCTTTGTAATTACCACATCTATTTCTAAATGTTCCCTAATCACCTCTTTAATGATGTAGTCAAAATTTTTCTAGGAATTGAGGTCAAGTTCATAGCGTTATAGGTTTAAAAAAACTTTATTTTATTCTACTTGAAATGGATGTTTTCTTCTATTTTGAATTTTTCCTTTGCAATTTAAAAAAATCCATTAATTTCTTAGTAATCATGCCCGCCACTTTAATAATACTAATAGCTAGCACTTATGTGCATTTTACAACTATTATCTCATTTGGTTATCATGGTAACCTCAGGATGTAGGTGCTATTATTATCCTTAATTTAAAAAAGGGAAACTGAGGCAGATAGAGGTTAAATAACTTACCTAGGGTCACATAGCTAATACATATCTGAGAAAGATTTCAACTGAGGCATTCCAGATCCAACTCTCTAAAGACTACCCCCACCCAATTGTCCTCTTTTAAAAATAAGTTTATCTGTTCTATATGACTTAAATTAATCAAGGATAAATAGGTCCTCTCTTACTATTTCCTGACTCCTCTTGAGTATCAACTGGAACTACAAATTTTTGTTTTTCCTTTATTGGTTCAAAGATTATTCTTCTAGACATAGCACTTGGCACACAGTAAATACTATATAAATGCTTATTCCCGGCTCTATTTATGGGAATTGATCAACTTTGGGATGTTCATTTATTCCTTTAATTGGTTCATATCCAATTGCAATATGAGGAATACATATGAGTTAGAGCTAGGAATGATAATATCATCAAACCCAACTCTTTCATATTTTATAGATAAGTCAACTGAGGCTCAGGGGAGTCCAAATCAAAATTCAAAATGATACTGACAGAAGAAATTTTAGAAATTTGTCAATGCAGGGGATAATGCTGGGTTTGGAGTCAAGAAGATCTGAGTTCAAATTCGATGTGAGATACAAGCATTTTGACCACGAACAATTTACTTAATCTCTGCCTGCCTTGATTTCATCATCTATAAAATGGGAATAGCACCTACTTCACAAGGTTGTTGTAAGGACAAAATGTGATATTTGTAAAGCATTTTGTAAGCTTTAAAGTGCTATATCAATAGCTGCATTATCATTATTATTATCATTGTTGTTGTTATTGTTAATCCAGTGCTTTTTCTATTACACCTTGCTGTCTCATGCAATAAACTTAAGCTAAGGGTGAACAACAAAAGGATTCCTGAATACCAAGGGATTACAAGCATAGTAAATGACAGAAACATATTAAGATCACAGATGAAGTAATAGTTAACAATATCAAACCATCACCATCATCATCATCATCATTTTTTATTGATTCTTCAACAACCTTGTGAAGTAGGTACTACATCTAACTCCTGTGGTGCAGAGAACTTGGTCATAGATCTTAAATTGGAGGGAACTAAATGATCATTTTTGAGTTCATCTACTCTCTCATTTTACAGATGAGAGAACTGAGTCCTAAAGGGATTAGGTGACTTCTGAAAAATCATCCAAGTAGAAGCAGGTCTGGGATTTGAGTTATAGTCACAGGATCACAGATCTTGAAATAGAAGACATGCCAAAAGCTATCTAGCCAAGCTCATTTTATATATAGGGAAACTGAGCACCTAAGTTCTCTTGTACCATTCTACCTTCTAGTTGAATGATGCACACACTAATCACTAAGTGTTAGAGATGATGTTGAAACTAAATCTTTCCATGACTTGAGTCAAATAATCTAACAGGAAAATCTTGAGTTCTCCCCAGCTCTGCCATTAATTCTCTTTGTTCAGATCTCTCTGGGCTTCTCTGGACCAAATTTCCAATTTGGCAAAATTAGACAGTAGGACTACATGATTTCAGGCCTCATCCATATCTTATTTACAAAATCCTCAGCCCAACACTAATCCCGAAGGTATATCTGTGGGCTTCTGGAAAATCACAGTAGCAGATAAATCAAGCTGGTATCCAGCAGTCCAGGGACTCGTTTTGAGTGACGGCCATCGGGCAGGCTTTATAGTTAAGAGGTAGAATACCAATCAGTGCCATGTTTTATAAACAGAAGCTAAAGCTGTCAGCCTCTAGAGAGCCTTACACTCCAAATTCCCTTTGTGCATCAGCTCCATTATGTGAATTTGAACTTGTTTGTTCATTTCATGGTAAGTGTTATCAAGTTATTTTTCCCTTTTTTTCATGTTTCTCTCCTGGGTTGAACTCTTGAAGGACCTGGACCTATATAGCTCTTAACTCTTTTGGTAAAATAACTCTGGGCCATCCATATATGGTATTTCACTAAATAATGATGGTGCTGATTTTTAGAATTGTGGGATCTTAGAATGAAAAGAAACTCTAGATCACATTTTAGCTCTACAGCATTTCTGATCGTCTTTGTCATTCCACTCTCAAGATATTTCTAGCCTTTGTTTGAAGTACACATTTTAGACATTTTTTTCAGAATAAAACATTTTTTTTCTTTTTAACATTTTAGAAACTTGAAAGACTCATGAGGGATATTACTAGGAGGGGTTTATTAAGTGAAGAGCATTGACTAGATGATCTCTAAGGTTTCTTCTGCTTCTAAATTCCAGTTTTAAATTAAGAATCTCTGGGATGTCTTTTCCTATTCTCTAACTGTGAATTCTTCCATGATTTGGAATAGTCTTATCCATGGAATATTGAAGCCTATCAGCCACATAATTGCTATATATGTTTTCTGTTGTCATTAGTGGTGGTGATGATTTTTTATAGGATGGGAGGAAGTTAGTAAGGTTCCAGACAACTCCCCATCATCCTCTTGCATTAAGAGTAAACATTTTTCTCTCCCTTTATCAGATCAAAGTCTTCCATCAAACTGTCTTGCCCTGTCTTATCCAATTATATTCTTAATCCAATTTGACTCATGCATTCATCTTCTTTGAAATCTGATAGACGTCAGCACACATTACAGATTGAGAGTAAATGGCTGAATTAGCTTTCTGAGGAGATTCAGTGAGATTGCCTTTTCATGCAGCCTAGCCTGGTCTGGTCTCTAAGACAACTGGAATTCTAGTCGGAAGGGGCTATAGTCATAGAGGAAATAAAAATAAGTCAGGTCACAATATGGAGAGACTGAGTAGGTGGGTTTGTAGTTTAAAGGACTATGGGCAAAGTGATTTTTTATGATGTTAATGAAAGTACTATGGACAAAATAAGTGTGTGTGTGTGTGTGTGTGTGTGTGGTTTTTTCTGCCATTCTAGTCCAGTACACAGTGGATGACAGTCTAGTTTAATGTTCCTGAAACTTTTTTGTTTTAAAATTCCTTTGAACTCTAAAAAATTATTTCCCACAAATTTCCCCACAAAATATTTTTCTTATATGGGCTATATCCATCAGTATTTATCATATTAGAAGTTAAAAATCTTTATATTATTGTTATGAAAAGAGTTTTGACTTTGGTTACCCCCTGAAAAAATCAAGGTGCTCCCTAGGAGGCCTTGGGCCATTCTAAGATAACTGCTATGACTGTCCCTATTGAGGGACTTTTGATGAAAATGATGACTCTGGGCAATCTTCATCCTCAAAATGTAAGAAACTGAAATTTTAGGTCTTCATACCTCCACCCCAATATCAGTCAAGGTAAGAAATAATTCATCTCTATTCTATTCTAATCAGTATTAATCAGTTTGCCATGATTCCTTAGATATACTGATTATAAGTTTTGTACATTAGGCCCCAGGGCTTTGAGCTGTGGGTTCTAAGCTCATTTGCTTAATTATAGGAAGATAATTAGAGCCCTCCACTTTTGTTTTGGGTTGTCATGGTGACCAAACCCAGTGTGGCAGAGTTGACTCAACTACATGGAAAGTCCTCTAATTTATTTTTGTACTTCTGGACCATTCTCTTTTGTCCAACATGAACAGATGACCAACTTATGACCACTTAGTCAATGGAGATGTCCCATGCTTCATTCAACCTGTGACTCCCCTGCTAATATATCATTTTGGGCCTTCAAAAGCAAAATCTATCAACCAATGAGATTTTGAATTTCACTATATCAAATTTTATTAATACAATGCCCTGGAAGAAGGGGGCATCTCAGATCATGAAGAAGTTCACTTCATCAGAGAGGACCATGGACCCTTTAATAAAATATCATTGGTTCAGAGTTCTGCCTCAGTCTCTTTTACTTTAGGTTGAACAATTTTAATCCCTCCATTAACTCTGTCTAATAAAGCACTGTGTTAATGAAGCAAAGGTCATGGGTTTGATCCTCATTTTGATGAGTTAGCTTTGCTCTGCTCTGCTAGAGATTGCATTCAAAGACAGAGCCATCTGTCCTGCTAATATGCCACCATTAGTCATGAAGGGGAGAGAGCAGAGGTCAGTGTCAACCCATCCCCACTATTGGGAAAACAACTCATTTTGTATGTCCTGCATATTGTAGGTCAGTAGCTTCATCCTCACACAAAGGTAGCATATTATAACTCAGGTCTCTTTAATTGCTTTAAATGTTGTCTCCTCAGTTAGAATTGAAGCTCCTTGAGAGCAGAGACAACTTTTGCCTATTTTCATGTCTCTAGATTTTAACACAGATCTTGGCACATAGGGCTTGTTGACTTGATTTGAGAAACCAGTGCCAATATAAGTTACATGGAGGGAAAATGGGGGAAATAATGACAGTATTTTCCCTTTGATAGTTTGTGGAGAGTTTATTTGGCTAAAAAACTGTTGCTGAAACATAAAACTTTGGGTCATGGCTTTGATTTCCTTAGAAAACTTTTCTAAATGTAGAGTTGGAATTGTTTCAAAACACTTTGTAGAAATATCATTTATTCTCATTCAGAGCAGGGTTAAGTCCTTTGAATGGTGCTTAGGAGCATAAATTTCCAGATGGAAAGAGAACCCAGAGTGTCGCTCAACTGTTTGATTTTACAGATTAAGAAACTGAGGCCTTGAGACATTAAGTTACACCAGTTACCCAAAATTACACAGTTAGTAAATGTCAGAGCCAGAATTTGAACTGAAATCCTTTGATTTTCCTTCCACATCAAGCAAATAGAGTATGAAAGAGAAAATAGTTTAATCTGTTCCTTGTCAGTGGGGAGTGCTTCAAGAAGACCGGTGAGGGAACAATTCTGAGCATGTACCACTGTTGGCAAGTCCTAATGGAAAATGAAGTGTCTGACAAGAATCTAACCAAGAAGCAATAGCAAGAGCAACAGGAGAAGAAGAACCATTTCTAAATCCCAACCAGAGGGAAACCAGATCAAATATTTTGTTTAGCTAGTGAACAGTATATTCTTCTTGCAACTAGAAGCTGTTTGAGTTTATACATGGTTTGGGGGTAAGATTTTCCTGAATGCTATACCCAAATGAACAGAAGAGCTAGGAGAATGGCCAGTCAGTTTGATTTTGATCTTGGAGCTACTTGCTTATCTTCACAGATCATTTGTGGGCATTTTTTGTTTTGTAGACCCAGTGCCTATTACAGTTCCTGGCACATAGTTTAGATGCTTAGTTTAATTATTGCTAGTTGAATGAAATTGAATTTATTTGGGTAAAATAAAACCATTATTCACTCACAAGAATGATCATTTCTTGAATTTTCTCTTTACTATTACTTCTTATAGAATTCCTCTAATCCTTTAAGGTATAGTTCAGACATTATCTTCTGCAGGAAATCTTTCCTGACTCACCCAATTCCTAGCATTCTCCCTTGGATTTTACATAAATAAATATACATGCATTTCTTAACTTTATATTTATGAAGTATATATTTTATATGTGTTATTGTGCTCCCCATTCAAATGAAAACTCATAATGAGTAGTGATAATTACTCTTTTGTACTTGTAGCCAGAGAGCTAGCACAATGCTTGGTGCATAGTAGGTACTTACTAAGTACTTAGTTAATTGATCTACAAAATTAGATTCAAGCTTATCATATCTTATATGTAGAGAAAGAAGGGAAGGAAACTGTATTGGGGAATAATTGGAATTTTGTACTTATGTCCTATTAAACTTTTGGAGTACTTTCATATTTATTAACTAATTTGAATCTCATAAAACTATAATTTCTATTATTTATTATCCTCATTTATGGATGAGGAAAATGAGATCTAGGGAGATAATAATCTGATGTCACAGAATCATAGCATAGCAAAGCTGGAAGGAATATTAGGAGCCATTTAGTACAAAAGCCTCATCTTATAGATGAGGAAACTGGGGTCTAGGAGGGTTAAAGGATTTGCCTATGATCACATAGACATTAAGAGCCTGAACTTGAACTCAAATATTTTGATTCTATTGATACTATTTTCCCTGCCCATGCCATTTGACCAACCCAGTCATAGGATCATCACTCTAGGAATGGAAGCTTTGAATAGAGGTGTGTGTGTGTGTGTGTGTGTGTGTGTGTGTGTGTGTGTGTGTGTGTGTGTGTATGTGTATGTGTTTGTGATATTCTCTTTGACTTTTATGTTTCTACCCAGAGTTTAATTTGGGGAACTTTTATATATATTCATATTTGTTCCCAAAAATGTAGGAAAAAAAACACCTACTTCCATAAAATCAAACAAATTCATATCATGTGAAGATCCTTTATTTCATCCTACAGAAAAGATTAAAAGTGCAAAAATTATTAGAATCTATAAAAAAGATACAGAAAACACTTTAAAAAACTCACATACTTCATAAACTGACCTTGGAAGGGAATTGAATTTAAAGAAATACTGATTTCTAGTGAAATCTTTCTCTCCCAAGAGGTTCTACATAGTCTCTCTTAGATTCTTAGTGCAAATCTATGATTTGGACTTCCCTTGGAAGCAAACCCAGCTTGGTGATGCTGAAAGGTGATATTCTTTCCTTCATACCTGTAAATTCTCTACTATTCTCTGCTGCTATTCTCTCTATTTGCCTTAACCATCTTTGCTTCCCAGAGCCATAGATGTAATCTCTTTGGCTTTTATCCACTAGAAGTTGAATGGCTGGCAAAGTTGTCATCTTCTTCTTCTTCTTCTTCTTCTTCTTCTTCTTCTTCTTCTTCTTCTTCTTCTTCTTCTTCTTCTTCTTCTTCTTCTTCTTAAGAAGAAAGAAGAATAAAAAGAAGTTGGAGTCTGGGAATCAGAGTGGAGATAATAAAAAACTAGATTTTGTCTTTTTAATAACATTGCAATGGTCATGTTTATACTCTCAATGGGGTGAGAGAAGCTTCTTTTACCCTTTTCTCCCTCCCATCCCTGAAAAACATCTCATTTTCCATTATCCAATTGAACTCTGCTACAACTCTGTGTGTGTGTGTGTGTGTGTGTGTATGTGTGTGTGTGTGTGTGTGTGTGTGTGTGTGTGATATTCTCTATCCTTTGCTTGTTTATGAGTTGTCCCCTAATCAAAGACCTGAAAGGCAATTTTATTTTAATTTTTTTCTTTATTAAATGATATATTGACTTCTTTAGTTTTCTTTCATAGGCATTATCTTTGAGGCAGTGAGGTACAATGACAAATGTGCTATGTTGGAATCAGAAAAACTAGGTTTGAATTCTCAGTCTGACATTAGCTATAACCACACAATCCTGGTAAGTCAAGTTAGCCCTTTTGGGCCTCAAATTTCCTCATTTGACAAATGACAGTATCGAACTAGATGACCTTTAAGATCCCTTTTAGCTATAGGGTTATGATCCAATGATTTTGCTTGATCCTCATAACAACCATGAAGTTGGAAGAACAGATGGTATTATATTTCCATTTTACCGATGAAAAATAGAGGATGAGGGATATAAAGTGACTTATTTAAAATCAGATATCTAGGAAATGAATTAGAACCCAAGTGCCTTGACTTTTTCCACTGTCATATAATTAAAAAAAAACTTGCCATATGATGATTAGCTATTCTTCATCTCCACCAAGGACAGGATGATAATAAATGAGTCTTAAGAAACAAGAGATTCAGTTGTTATAAGAATTATGTTCTGATAATGAGGACAGGTAAACATTGGGATGGGCAACCAAGACCAGTTGTAATAGTTTCATTCCTTGAGATCTTAGAAATAGAAGAGAGTCTCATCTAGTTGAAGAGTGGAATAAAGATATTTATAAGAAGGTATCCCATATTGCTTTGAGCATGTTATTTCTGCAGCTTCCATATTCTATTATTTTTCTCCTGGGGTTGAATGCACTCCCTGAAACATCTTGCAGAATTCTGTGTCTAAAATATATTGATAAAGAAATTCACATGCTTCATAGAATACCAGTTGTTGAAGTTAGCTGTGACCTTCATCTCTCCCTTCTCTCTGAATCAATTCATTTAATATTTACCACCTTTTTCCTTTAATGGGTCTTACACTTCTTGTCTTATGTTGTCAATTATGTTTCTATGTGTTTTTGTCCTGTTGAACATATATGAATTTTTACATACACAATAAGTTCTTGGCTGATCTTTTTGCAGGATGGAATGCTTCTTACATATCTTTGTGTTCTCTCCCCTCCCAACACTTAGTACTAGGCATGTAGTAGGCACTTAATAAATATTTACTATTTAGTTTAATTCCAGTACAGAAAAGATCTGAAGAGCAGATTGCAGCACCACCTCCATCTCCCCAGCCTGCCTTATAGAACATTTCAAAATCTCAGAAACCTTAACTTAGCCTTAATGGATTTATAGGGCATAGATTCATGTCTCACAGATTAAGATTCATGAGTAAGGGACTCATTTTACATTTCAGAAAATTGAGCCACAGCAATTAAATGTCTTGTCTAGGGATACACAGCTAGTAATTATCTGAGGTGGGATTTGACATCAGGTCTAGTGCTCTTTCCACTTTGCCACAATATCAACAAACCTTAGCTAGATTCTCAGCCATGTACATCATCAATATCTGGACCACTCCATTAAAGCTCCTTCTCTGTGGGCCAAACTTCATGTTTATTTGCTTTTTCATATGCCTTTCATTTGTCCTACACTGGGCTGTGTCTGCCATCTCCTGTTCCTTCTGGATCTCAGGTCCCAAATGACCCATTCTTGGGGAAGTTATGAATTATTTTACAATCCTCAATCCTGTCCTCCCATTACCCTACAACTCTCTTGGAAATGATAACAGCACAGATTGGTTGAAACCACCTTGCATGTATTGCATTTGGATGATCAACAGAGGATTTGAGGGGATATTATTACATGCAGAGTGATGCTTTTCCAGGGGCATATTTGTGTTACCTGGCAACACATGCCTCCAAAATGGTCCCTGGGGATTCCCTTGGCATAATCAGCATGACTTGTTATATTCTCTGTCTTATAATGCAGCAGCAAGTACACATTAGAAAATGAATTTATTGACACAAAAGGTACTTGGCTTCCCTTGTCCTCAGTTCTACACTGCTCATTACACTTTCATTTAATACAGAGCTTGCCAATTCTTCAGTGTGGAGTAGATTCATAATTGTTACACTTGGCGGAGGTGCAGCTTGCTTCTTGGAGAGCTTGGAGAGCTTTTCCACCTGCTGTTAAAATGAGCCAATCAGCATTCCAACTTCTCTAAGACTTCAGTGTCATTTGGACTCGCTTTCTAAGACCTAAGTTATTGCATAAAGTTTTTAAAGTGCTTTATATTCTTTAAATGAGTTCTTGGATGCCTAAAGAGAAGGGAAGACAGAATCAAGATTGATTAGTTCAGTTGCTCTACCTCCTTCCTTTCCCTTCTATCTCCCAGTCAAAAAAAGTGTTCATAAATTGTATTGGGTCTAGGTTCTTCTCTGCCATTAACTGACAGTACAATTTTAATCAAGTTAATTATACAATATAAAACAACATTATTATCACCACTAGTACTAGTAGTAGTGTTAGCACACTGTGAATATGGTCTTACTTTTGAGTTGTTTTCCCCATAGTATAAAGTCATATTCTAATGCCCCATTATGGCACAGATTCTGTGTTCTTTGACCCTGGGTTCTTTATAGTTATAAAAATGTGAACCAAGATTTATATTGCTGTATGTTCTAACAGCAGCACTCATCTCACTATGCAAACCTTTCTCTTACATGCCATCATAGTACAAATTCTAAGATCTTACCAAGTTAGAAAAGTTTGAAGTTTGGGATGGCCCAATGGTTGCCAACTTTTTGGTTTCAAGACCCCTTTATATTCTTAAAGATTATTGACCTCTATGCTTTGGAACTTTTGCTTATATGGGTTATATTTATCTTTATTTACTATATTAGAAATTGAGACATATTAATAGGAAAATAATTTTGACCTTGGGGATCCCACAAAGGATCTTAAGGACCATCAGGGATACTTGGATCACAATTTGAGAGCCACCAGAATAGATGATGGTTTATGTGTTTGTCACTCAAAAAGTTAATCAATAGGGTATTTCTCTCTTCATCATGTAATTTGTGACGGCTATATACTAAGATGTGCAGTAGCTACAATTTGGATTGATGAAAGGAGTACATACCATTGAAATAAGAGATATTTTGCTATAATAATATAAGGGAATAGAGTTCATCTACCCACTATTACTAAATCTCTCATCCAACTTATTTTGATGTTTACATTGATAATCTGAGCTAGCATGGAGTTACGATGCCTACTGTTTACAAATGTCCTATTTATTCTGCATTCTGTATCTCTAATGCATAATCCCTCTAATGTTAAGTAAAGATGGAGTCTCAGAATATGGAAGCTTCAATAAGAATCTAAGGATAGATTGATCTGAAGGTCAACTCTCATTCCAGGCCACTGATTAAGGCCTGCCTAATTGGCCCAGGCCTAGGGTCCAATTCTCCCCTCTATTATATAGTTCCTATAGATCAGTGGGATTCCATCAAGTTTGTTCTCCAAGGTACAAGGCATATCTACTCAGCATCCAGTTTCATAAGCTCTTGGCCAGAAGAAAAGATAAAACTCATGTCACAATTTAGGAAGGATTTGATAACAAAAAATGTAGGGACAGAGTTTTTTGATATGAGAAATTCTGGGGAAATGTACTATCAATGAACTTTTCTATTGGACATTCTAAGAAACCCATAGAGCATTGCAAAAACACAACTGTAAGTAATACTAAATAATAGGTAGGATTTTATGTCCAATTTTATTGGCCAGAACATGATGCCAACAGTATTCTGAACATTATGCTACTTCCTGCTTTCCCTAAGCATTCTTTAGCAGTATCTTTGGTGTAGCTTATTTTCTTATTCTGTCAGAGTTTCAATGTGACTAAGACTGTCCATGTCAGTACCATGGCCAGCAACTTACCAGGTTTCCTGAATACTGCGAACAGAGCAAAACTGCCAGGATCATGAGGCTGAAAGCCAATAAATTTGCTTTCATTGTGCTATGTTACATTCAAAGTGAATTTACTAGTCACATACACGACTAAGATAATGCAAGTGGAATATATTAAAATGAAATAAAATACAAACTCCTTTGGTTGTTATTTTAATATAATTTTCAAATCTTACTTTATTCTTTTTTATCATAGCTTTTGACAAACATATTGCATGGGTAATTTTTCAACACTGACCCTTGCAAAAACTTCTGTTCCAACTTTTTCCCTCCTTCCCTCCACCCCCTTCCCCTAGATGGCAGGTAGTTTCATATATGTTAAATATGTTAAAGTATATGTTAAATGCAATAGATCTTACTTTATTTTCAAAAATAATTTTTGTTTTTTTTTCATGTCACCAATATTTTCCCCTGTGTTATTTCTTCTTCTCATCTTTGAGAACCTTTTCATATAATGAAGAGTATCTTTTAAAGAAAAGAAGAAAAGGGGAAAGAGAAAAAAAAATCAGTGAAATTAACCATACTTCGAAAAAAACAAAATACATGCAAAATTTCACATGTATAGGCTGCCCATTTCTGTAGGGGAAGCAGGAGAAACATCTTACTAATCCTCTTTTGGGGGACCATACTTATTCTTAGAATTTTGAAACATTCATTTTTGTTTGTTTTATAGGTGTAGTTCTTTCCATTTACAAAGTTATAGTCATGGTGTAATATTTTTTCTTGACTATGCTTACTGCACTCCCTATCAGTTCTTACAAGACATTTTATTCTTTATACCAATCATATTCATTGTTTTTAATAGCACAGCAATATTTCATTACATTTCATAAACCACAATTTGTTTAGCCATTTCCCGAATGATAGGCATCTATACTTTTACAGTTTTTTACTATGAAAAAGAGTATTCCTATGTGTACTTTGTTGTATATAGAAACTTTCATGGGACAGCTAGATGGTGCAATGAGTATATCACCAGCCCTGAAGTTAGGAGAATCTGAATTCAAATCCAACCTCAGACACTTAAGATTTACTGCCTGTGTTTCCCCGATAATAAGACACTGTCTTATTAATTTTTTTGGACAGAAAAACACCAGAGGGCTTATTTTCAGGGGAGGGCTTATTTTAATGAACATCGACAGCAATTTTAATAAACAGGTAAATGTGAACAAAAAAAAGTACCTTTATTCAATAATGTTTTAACCTCATCATGCTCCCTGAGTGCTCCTTCTATCCTCCATCATGCCCCCTGAGTTCTTCTTTTATCCTCCATCGTGCCCCTTTTGTCCTTCATCATGCCCCCTCACTCCCACTTACATACTGGGTTTTTATGTTGTCCTGCCTCAGCTCTCCTCCGCGGCACTGCTCTCAATGGCACCAGCAAGCAAATCACTGGGGAAGAACAGGATGACGCGCTCACTGCTGCAGCTCTGATTGGATGCAGCTCAGAGTGTGGAATGCGTTTCACTTGGGGGAGGGGAAGGAGGAGAGGGACGGTACATACAGAGGGTACCATAATGTAGTGTGTAGCGCAGGGAATCACCTTCACTACAGTAGCAATCTCAATAGGGCTTATTTTCGGGGGAAGGCTTATTTTAGAGGAATCTTACACAGTAAGGGGAGGGCTTATTTTCGGGATAGGTCTTATTATAGGGGAAACACGGTAGCTGTGTGACCCCTTGCAAGTCATGTAACCCCAGTTGCCTCCCAAAGAAAAAAGTAGAGAGAATCTTTTTTTTTTTTTTTAAATCAATGACCTCCTTGGAGTTATATACTCCATAATGGAATCTCTGTTAAGAAAGGATATGTCTATTTTTAGTCATTTTATTTGTGTAATTACAGATTGCTGTCAAAAATGGTTGTACTGATTTACACCTTCACCAGCCATTCACACAACTAATGTAGCTTTCTTTCCATAACTTCTCCAACATTGAGAACTGCTGTCATCTGTTATTTTTTTCCAATTGCCTGTGCATAAAGTATACTCTCAGTACTGTTTTTACATTTTTATCATTATGAACTTCTCTTTCATATGGCTTTTGATAGTTTGCAATTTTCTTGAAAACTCCTTGTTCATTTTTTGACTACTTTTGGATTTAGGAATAATTTTTGGTCATTTGCACACATTTGTTTCTGTTTATCACTTAATGCCCTTTTCCATTTTATTTCAATCTATTTTTTAAGGTTTTCCTTGCCTCCATGAACTCTCTATTTAGACTGGACAAGCTACTTGCTTGTTATTCCCTAAGTTTGATACTTCATCTTCTGTCTCCATGCCCTTTTCATTCATTACCCTTCATGCCTACCACACACTTCCTCTTTCCCTCTTTCCCTTATAATACCTAACTTCCTTCAAGGCTCAGTGTATAATGTTACTCCTATGAGAAGTCTTTTTTGATCCTGTCTTAGTTGTTTGTGTTCTCTCCTCAAATAATCATGTATATACTTGTAAGTTTACATATAGTATCCCTCCAGTACAATATAAGCTCCTTGATGCCAGGAAACTAATTTTTTGCCTTTAATTTCCAATGATTAGCACAGATCCTGCACATAATAAATGAGTTTTGAATTGGATTGAAATATCTGAGCAAAAAAATATGTTTTTCTGCAATACTGGAGAAGATGATTTCCAGAATTAATCTTTTAAAATCAGATTTCTTCAGATAATAACAATCTTCCAATTCAATTAGTCCTGACTCTTCTGCCAACTTACTTTGAAAAGTAAGTTGAGCCCATTACCCCTTATCTAAAGATGAGATCTATCAAGGATATATTAATGATTTTTCCCTAACTTGCTATCATTCCTTAGACAATTATAGGCCATATTCAGTCTTTTCACTCTGAGTAGATAACAAAATGGCAAGTTAGTTGATAAAAAGACTATTTTCTTTGTTCCGTGTGAGAAAAGGTGTCAGGATTGATTAGGAATCTCACTTTCAAATAATCAAATGGATTTGTGATCTCACTAATTTTTGAATTCTTTCCAGTGATGCAGATTGTCTATTTCCTTCCCCAAATTTACTCTAACAGACCTACCCAAAGTGGTGCACATTTTCCTTATTTTCTCCCAATAATACGAAAGTAATAGTGGAGCACTCTAGCTGTCCATTTCTCATTTCTTGCTCTTGCCACTTGACCAGTCCATTTTTCTTTCTGTCATAGAATCCTTTGATGAGAGCCTTTACTCTCCTCTTCTACTCATATCCTCCAGTCCTTTAAAAATACCCCTTTGATTCTGATCTTAGATTTTCTGTAGGCAATGGCATTCCAGATCTCATTGCTGTAATAGCAACAGCAAGGAAACATTCATATTGGAAAGATGGACTTTTGTAGATTTGGGAAGATTGGTTAAGAGCCTTGGAGCTCATTGTCCATTTGTTTCATTTGTTCCATAAATACATATCACTGGATAATAAGATCTATGGGTACCCATTCAGATATATGTTGAAATCTGGGCTTAGAAATCATGGTACTTTTGTAAAGAACAACATTTCCCTCCCACAATTAATAAAGCTAATTTATTTTAATAACTCAGTATTTGATTCTCCACAATTACATGTAAAACAATTTTTAACATTTAAAAAAATTGACTTCCAAATTCTCTCTCTCTCCCTTGCTATTGAGAAAGCAAGCAATTTGATGTAGGTTATATATATATATATTCAGTCATGCAAAACATTTCCATGTTAGTAATGTTATGAATAAAAACACAGACTCCTCCCCCTAAAAACTCCTCAAGAAAAATAAAGATAAAATATGCTGAAATATGCATTTAGATTTCATTAGTTCTTTCTCTGGAAATGGATAGCATTTATATCACAGGTCTTTCAGAAAGTAAAGAACCACATTTTCAAAGAGTCATAAACTCTCATCTGCTTCAATCTCCTGTTCCATGTATGAATCTACTTTAAGAGATTGCTTAGAAAAAGTAATTTAACCTTGCTTAAACACAACGATGGAAAACTTAATCTTCTGGGCAATCTAGTTAATTGTTGAATAGCACAGATTTCTGTAAAATGTCTTTATTGTTGATCTGAAATCTGCTTCTCTAAAACTTAGCCAACTGGCCCTAGAACTGGAACTACAAAGGATAAATTTAATTTCTTGCCTACAAGATGTCTCCTCAGCACATTCAAAGATGGTGATCATGTACTCCCTTAAGTCTTATTTTCCTCAGGTATAACATG
This sequence comes from Antechinus flavipes, assembly GCF_016432865.1. Classification (NCBI taxonomy): domain Eukaryota; kingdom Metazoa; phylum Chordata; class Mammalia; order Dasyuromorphia; family Dasyuridae; genus Antechinus; species Antechinus flavipes. Next base: position 264,630,021 of record NC_067398.1, on the reverse strand, counting down.
TCTAGTTATTTCAGCTGTTCCTCTTAGTAATGTAGTTTTGAAACTCCCTTGTGTTCTGCTTGCCTTTTACTGGATGTTCTTCTAGCTTGTCAATGTCCCTCCTAAAATATTGTTCCTGTAATTGACAATCTTCCAGATGGAGTCTGACCACTGCAGAGTATAGTAAGATCCCATCACCTCTGTCAGGTGTTAACACCATTAGCATTGAGTATGAAATTCAATTGACATTTATTTAGCTAAGTGTAGAGGGGCATTTGTCTCTAGGATTGCCCAGGTGATTTTAATCACACACAACTCTGGAATTTTAACACATTGTACTGGTTGGAATCAACAAACTTTTATTTGGTTTTCTAGAGAATATTAAACATGATGCTGTGCCAAATCTTTTGGAATAACTTAGTTTGGAAAGGGAGAAGCTTGAGATTGGATGATTATTTGGATGAGGGAAGGCAGTAAATCAAGGAAAGATGAGATAAAATGTTCCATTCATAGAGTTCTCTTTTTTCCTTCTCTACAAAACAAATTTGCAGAATTTGCTAGTAGAACTTCTTAAAGTGACAGATTTCTCCTGTTCTCCAATGAATTTTGGTTTAGCTCTGTTGCCTTCCATTGTCAAAGGTTGGGATTTTTTCTAACCATTGATTAATAGAACTTAAGATGGATATGACATGAGTTATATGTTAAACATCTGCCCTATCTTAAATTTAATGAATTCACAAATAGAGGCTTGAAAGGAAAGTGCAATAAATTATTCACAAGAAAACCTCCAGTATTAGAAATTTGAACTGGGGTCAATCCATTCAAAGGATGCTTTGGTTACTGTATGTGAAACATCAATTTTAATGGGAAGAATCCAGTCTTATCCAGCACTTTGGCTGTGCAGTCTAAACTAATTTAAATAGATTAAGCATAATCAAAATACTCTGTACATCTTAAATAGTGCATCAATTGAATTGAGTCCAAAGAATTTTAGATATTCAAACCATGAGGACCTTTTTTTTTTAGAAGAAAATTCCTTTTTAAATCATTTCAAGGAATCAAGATTGCATGGGGATATAAATGTAGTGAATTTGTTCTGAAAAATAAACCCAAATATACTAATTATTTGACTCATCTCAGCAGTCTTGTGACTTAGAGAGAGGTACGTAATTGTCCACACACTCATTTTAAAAAGGGGAGATCCTGGACAAAAAAAGGTAAGAATGAAGCCTAAAAAAAGTTAGTTGATTTGGCCAAATTTATATACAGTAGGGAATAAACTCTGTTTTCATGCAGAAAGTCACTGTCACTGACTCCAAAGATTTGATAGTAACTTGTGCCAGTGCCCCCCAAGAACAGCAGAAACAATTTGGATATTACTGAATCTCAGTGGAAGAAAGGCATGAAATTGACAACCGTGTGTGTTCTCTCCCACTTTCCAATAACTAAGGCAATTCAAAGGAGTTCTGGGTCCTCCAATTCTCTCTGGTTAAAGGTACCATTCCATTCACTAAAAATCAATTCTCACACATCTGTGATTGTGTAAATGAGACACCTTTCATTTTTATCTTATCCCTATCTCCCCTAATCATGAGTCCAAAAATTTTTTCTCTGACTATAGTTAAATATAATAAAATCTCCATAACTGAGAGGATGTTGGGATACAGAAGGCTCTTCAGTGGCTTGGCATTTTTTTTTGGCTGAGGCAATTGGGGTTAAGTGACTTTCCTAGGGTCACACAGCTAGAAAGTGTTAAATGTCTGTGACTAGCTTTGAACTCTGGTCCTTCTGACTTCAGGGCTGGTGCTCTATCCATTGCACCACCTCGCTGCCCCTTGGCATTTTTTTTTTGCTATTGTGACTTTTCACCTAAACATTTGGGAGAGGAGGACATTCATTACTTTCCTCTCCAAAAACAAATCATGCTGAGAACATTGCAAAGAAACCTGAGTGGGCTTTGAAGATGCCTGATGATCTCCTTTTCCAAATCTGTTGGACTAAATAATGATTTTTAGCAGGAAAAGCACTTTGGTTTGAAAACGAACCTTTCAGTGGTGCTTGACCTGAGTTGATTGATGGAGCACCTGTTGTAAGCCAGCTTTTCCTTACTAGATTTGGCAATACTAACTGCATCTGTTACTCAAGACAGCTTCCTTATCTAGCTGCACACGAAAAAGGGAGGAAAGTGGTTAAATTGCTCTTCCCTACTCATCCAATTGAAACATTTTACAAAACAAATCAAAAGTGTCTAATAACATTGGGGCATCTTCCCATTGGACCAAAACCAGTTTACATTGCTGGCCAAGAAAAGGTGTTGTAGGGGATAAGAGAAATTTCATATGATAAACAAAATGCCTGGATAATTATGAATTGTTATTTATAACCAAAGACCTAAAGTTGAGAGAGTCTTTCAGATGTCATCCAGTTGAACCCTATAATTTTATAGATGAGGAAATTGAAATCTAAGATGATTAAATGACTCACTCAAGATCACACATGTTCTAATAGTCAGAGGTAAGACTGGGACTCAAGTTTTTTGATCCAGTGCTTTTCCTCACTGTACCAATTGTCCATTAATTGGTTATTTTAACCTCTTAATAACCTAAGATTTTTAAACTAGAGTTGAGGAAAAGGATCATCAGAGATAGTTTGATGGTATGAGCATGAGCGTTCATAATTAATCTGATGTTAAGTCATAGGGAAGAACAGACTAGAGAATCCACAAACTGAGAAATGCTTCTCAGGAATCAAGAGTTAGGTGGCAACAATAATATTCTTTATTTTGTCAATGAAATTCAGTAAACTTTTATTGAATACCTACTATGTGCCAGACACTGTACTGAGCACTATGGATACAAAAAGAGGCAAAATGTAGTCCCTACCCTTACGAGACTTACAAGTTAGTATGGGAGACAACATGTAAACAAATATATACAAAGTAAGCTATATAAAAGAAAAGTAGGAAATATTTAATAGGGATGGCACTGGAATTTAAAGGTGTTTGGGAAGGCTTCCTGCATCCTGAAGAAGTAGGATTTGATAATCATAGAATTATAAAAGTTAGACTCTTAAGATTTATCATCAAGTATTTATTGAGTATCTAGTATAGCTTGGAAATACGGGAAATATCTTTACAAAACTTGTGGGAAATACAGAGATATTATACTTGGTTTCTGTTCTTTAGGGATGCATAATTTCCTTTTTAAAATTTTTTTAATTTTTTATTTTATTTTAATCTTTTTTATTAGTTTAAACTTTTTACTGATAGAACTCATGCCAGGGTAATTTTTTACAGCATTATCCCTTGCACTCACTTCTGTTCTGATTTTTCCCCTCCCTCCCTCTACCCGCTCCCCCAGATGGCAAGCAGTCCTTTATATGTTAAATAGGTTACAGTATATCCTAGATACAATATATGTGTGCAGAACCGAACAGTTCTCTTGTTGCACAGGGAGAATTGGATTCAGAAGGTATAAATAATCCGAGAAGAAAAACAAAAATGCAAGCAGTTTATATTCATTTCCCAGTGGTCTTTCTTTGAGTGTAGCTGCTACTGTCCATCCTTGATCAATTGAAACTGAGTTAGATCTCTTTATCGAAGAGATCCACTTCCATCAAAATACATCCTCAAACAGTAGCGTTGATGAAGTATATAATTGCTCATTTCACTTAGCATCAGTTCATGTAAGTCTCGCCAGTCCTCTCTGTATTCATCCTGCTGGTCATTTCTTACAGAACAATAATATTCCATAACGTTCATAAACCATAATTTACTCAACCATTCTCCCATTGATGGGCATCCATTCATTTTCCAGCTTCTAGCCACTACAAACAGGGCTGCCACAAACATTTTGGCACATACAGATCCCTTTCTCTTCTTTAGTATCTCTTTGGGGTATAAGCCCAGTAGAAACACTGCTGGATCAAAGGTTATGCACAGTTTGATAACTTTTTGAGCATAGTTCAAAATTGCTCTCCAGAATGGCTGGATGTGTTCACAACATAATTTCCTTTATAAGACTAGACTAATACACATGAAACAACAGCAGATAATGTCAAGATAGTGTAAAATTTATAATTAAATTGTGTGGTATGGATTATGAATCCTAAAGAAATATAGAGAATCAGAAAAAAAACTAGAATAATTTAAAAATATATATATACCTTTTTATTAATGTGAGGTGAAACTATAGGCAGCATATTTGGGAATATCAAAAGCCTTTTGTTTCCTGAATATGCAGAAATACTAAGAAATATACAATGGTCAAATTCTACCAATGCCAAATTCTTATACTGGATGAACTTCTGGGTAACTGCCCAACCACTAAACTCTCTAGGTAGGCTCAGTATAGAAGAATTAGAGAGAAAAGTGGTGCTTAGAGATGGCAATAGATTTTGTTTCATTGGGATTCAAAAAAGGTTTCAGTTCAATATCTGAGTCAATAGCTCAGGCAATTTTGGAAGTCATTTGAGGTTCCTAAAGCACTGGCCAGAGATTGGCATGAGATGACTGTATACATGGGATCTGCAGCATTGCACTTGCTCATTTTAGAGATAGAAGGATAGGTTAATATTTTCTTTTTTTTGTTAATATTTTCTTTATTTCAGTCCACATAATCCTTGTAGATTTATAGATTTTGAGCGAGTTCATCTGAGTAGATAATTCTCCAGTACAGCAAATCACAACTCATCCAGGATTTAAACCATGTGAATTGCCTATGTTCTCCCCTACATTTTCTGTAACATAGCTACCAAATAGATTGGAGATAAGTTGGAAAAAGCCCTAAGTCTTTTAATAGTACATTGGCACTATTTGGACTGTTTATATCTTCTCATTCTCATATGTGACTGGCCAAACTTCTTTTCTGATTATATACTTTAAGGCTGGTTTCTTTTGAGCTACTTGCAGGCGATTTTTGGAATTAGCTCATATTCTTCCTCCTCCTCCTCATTATCATTATTATTCATGTCATTCATCTTACAATTTTTTTATGGAGTTTGGAAGAAAGAGATCTGGGGCAAGTCATTATCCTTCTCTTTTTCCTTTATATCTAATATTCTGTAGAGTGTTACACAGGTGGATAAAATAACTGCTTTTTATAATTCAATAAAAGTACTGGAGGAGTATAAGCTCATTTTTTGTAATCTCACTGACAGAATCTTAGAGGAAACTCCAGTAACAGAGGATGATGGGGATGATATGTATTTATGTTTCCACATGATTTTTTGTTTTCTTCTACTAGGTTTTCTTAATGTTAAAGTTTTTCATTTGGCAAAATTGGAGATCATGAATATTAAAATATTCTTAAATGTTTATATATCAATGCTATTGAGGGCAATTGTGAGCAACAATTTTGTCTGTGATAATGATTTAGTCCTAATATAGTTTATTTGTTGAACTATCAAGTTTATATTGAGGTCTGTATTTGTATATGATAAAACAATTTTTCATCCATTAATATATGTATAATTCTAATCACCAGGTTCTGTCCTATAAGGCATTTGTTGTGCCAAATTTTTACAGCCTGCAATGATTTGTTGAATTATTTTATTATTTTCTTTGTACAATCATCATTAATTAGTAAGTTCTGGTTCCTTAACAAGAATCTGTCTGAAGTCTTTGTAGGTGCTAACTTAGTCCTGAATTGCCATAATAAATGCTCCAATTTCTATATACAAACATGCATGACAGCCACATTTTTCTATTTATAGATTGTTGGGTAAGTGGAAAGCTTATTGATTTCAACCTTATATTCTCATTGTTTTATAAATGCTATTTTGAGATAAAATACCTTTGTTTTCTTTTGGCATTCCTAATTATTTTTTATTCTTGCTAAATGAAGAGTTGTTTGTTAGCTCCAAAATACCTTCTCTAAATTTTAAACCAGTTTATTACATGTGATAAGATTTATCAATGTCCTTTCCCTGGTTTTTAGGAGCTTGGGGCTTGGCCTGTAGATTCTTTTTTTTTTTTTTTTTTTTTTTGCTTTTTATATTTTTTATTAAAGTTTTTTGTTTACAAAACATATTTATGGATAGTTTTTCAACATTGACCCTTGTAAAACATTTTGTTCCAAATTTTCTCCTCCCCCCCACCCGTTCCCCTAGCTGGCAAGTAGTCCAATATATGTTAAATATGTTAAATCCAATGTGTGTGTGTGTGTGTGTGTGTGTGTGTGTGTGTATACACACAGTTATTTTGCTACACAAGTAAAATCAGATCAAGAAGGAAGGAAAAAAAAACTGAGAAAGAGAACAAAATGCTAGCAAACAACAACTGAGTGAGATTGCTATGTTGTATTCCACACTCAATTCCCACAGTCCTCTCTCTGGGTATAGATGGCGCGCTTTCTCTCTCTCTCTCTCATTCTCTCTTTTAAAAAAATTTTAATAGCTTTTTATTTACAAGATATATGCATGGGTAATTTTACAGCATTGACAATTGTCAAACCTTTTGTTCCATTTTTCCCCTTTCTTCCCTCCACTCCCTCCCCTAGATGGCAGGATGACCAATACATGTTAAATATATTAGAGGATAAATTAAATACAAAATAAGTATACATGTCCAAACCATTATTTTGCTGTACAAAAAGAATCAGACTCCGAAATATTGTACAGTTAGCCTGTGAAGGAAATCAAAAATGCAGGAGGGCAAAAATATAGGGATTGGGAATTCAATGTAATGGTTCTTAATCATCTCCCAGAGTTCTTTCACTGGATATAGCTGGTTCAGTTCATTACTGCTCCATTAGAACTAATTTGGTTCATCTCATTGCTGAGGATGGCCACGTCCATCAGAATTCATCATCATATAGCATTGTTGTTGAAGTATATAATGATCTCCTGGTCCTGCTCATTTCACTCAACATCAATTCATGTAAGTCTCTCCAGGCCTTTCTGAAATCATCCTGTTGATCATTTCCTACTGAACAATAATATTCCATAATATTCATATACCACAATTTATTCAGCCATTCTCCAATTGATGGTTATCTACTTTGTTTCCAGTTTCTGACCACTACAAAGAGGGCTGCCACAAACATTTTGGCACATGGCCTGTAGATTCTTAATAATCTATTTAATAATCTAATAAAATAGTCTTTTTTGTTGGTCCATTGAAATATGTGAGTTTTTGAAGGTTGTTACCTATTCAGATCATATTAGCTTCTTTCTCAAGGATTATAGTATCTGGTTTGAAATGTTCTTATCTTCTTCAGCCCTTCTGCCCCTTGATATTTTTAGTCTTCATTGTACATGCTCAAATATCCTTGTTTTTTCATTTATCAACCTTCTCAAAACCTATAAGCTGCATATTCTCTCCATCCCAGCTACAAATCAACATAGTTATATAATTGTTCTGTCTTTCATAAATGTTTTATCTACACTGTCCACAATTCTGATTTATCTTAACTTGATCATAATCCCATTTTCTTCTTGTTTCCCACCTGTCAAAATCTCCACAACCTCCAGCCACTCCATCCCTTCCTTTTTCAGGACACCATTCCTGCTGATATTATATTCTTAACTTTCAACATCTTTGCATTGCCCTTAATCTTTTAATCTCCTGCCCTATTACCACTCATCCTTTTCTAAGATCCAACCTTGCCTTATTCTCACCAATTCACTCTCTTTGATCCTATACTCATGTTTGTAATGACAACCTGTGGATTGAGTTCACTTCAAATGTATGTTATGTAATCTTAAAGAAGAGGCCTTAATTGCTACAGAAAAATCCTTTAATTCTTCCATTTTTCTCAGTGTCTGTTTTAAGCTGTCTCTTGTCCTCTTCTGTCCTTTCCTCTCTTCTCCTCTCCTGTCCTCTCCTGTCCTCTCCTAACCCCTCTCCTAATTCCTCTCTTGTCCTGTCCTGTCCTGTCCTGTCGTGTCCTCTCCTCTCCTGTTTTCTCCTCTCCTCTCCTAACTCCTCTCCTAATTCCTCTCCTCTCCTCTCTTCTTCTCTTCTCTTCCAAATACTTCCTTGAAAAAATTTAAACTCTCTCTTCTTTCTAATTCTGCATTCCAAATCACCACAGTATCATTTCTTTCTCTATCCTCCTTTGTTGTACTTTCAGAAGAGGTGACCCTTTTCTTTACAAACAATAACCCCTTTATTTGTGTCCTTGATCTCATTTCTTCCAGTCTCCTGTATCTTATCACAATTAAAATTCCTTTCTCTTAGGTCACCAATGATCTATTAATTGCCCAATCTGACTTCTTCTCTTAGTCCTTTTTAATCTGTCTCATCATTTGACACTGTTGACCTCCATACCATCCCTTCCTTTTCCCAACTAACAAAGGGAGATGATTCATCAAGCAAGCACTCCTTCACACACAAGAGAAAATATTATTTTAGAATGTCAATAGACCCATGTCATGGCCTACAACTATAAATGAATTGATTTCCTGTAGATATAGGCTTCACTAAAAGATGGAACTTTCTGTATCAGGAAGAATCAAATGGTGGCAAAGTCCAAGATCACAGAGTAGAACTCAGAGTTTTGGATCAGGCAGGAAAACTGGAATAATACTGTAAGGGGATTAATTTTAACAGCTCCTTTTAAATGTAACTAGAGAATCTGGCAATCTATATCTCTACTTTTTTGGCCTGTATAGACAGGTCACTTGGATTTTTGCCTCACTTTTCCCTTCTTGGTCTTCAATCTGCAAACTTATTTTTTTCCTCTATTTGGCTGTCATGGTGGAGGATAAAACAACAATATAACACTAAAACCAAGAGAAAGAAGGCTAATTTTGCATTTTATTTCATAACTCTTTCTTCCTGAGTTTTCATAATATTGCTTCCTTCTCAGTATTGATTCTATCTTATCAGTTATTTCTACTAAGTTTGCAAGATTATTATTATTACATACTCCATAAGCATATCTTGAAACTTTATATTTGACTTTCTTCCATTTATACTTACTCTTTTGGTGATGTCATTTTCCAATGATTCAATTATCACCTTCATGTGGATAATTCTCAGATCTTTATATCCACTTCCATATCTTTCCTGCGCTTCAGTTCACATTACCAATTGTCTATTGGAATTTCCTGCTCAGTGTTGCAAATGCATCTCAAACTTAATCTGCTCAAAATAGAATTTTTTTTATCTTTCTCAACAAACTCCAACTTTTCCCCAATTTTCAATTTCTATTGAGATCATTAATAGTTTTACAGTCATCCATATTCACAACCCTGGGATCATCCTTGGCTCTTCTCTCTCCCTCACCTCAAAAAACTTGCTAAATCTTGTTAAATTTTACTTTAAAAATTTATCTCAAGTCCATCCTCTCCACCATCCTCATTCAGGCTCTCAACACCTTTTAACTATATAATTGCAATAGATTCCTATTGCTCTTCTAGCCTCAAATGTCTCCCTTCTCTAATCCATCCTCCCCACAGATACCAAAGTAAAATTCTTAAAGCTCAGACCTATCATATCACTCCTTCTCATGAAACTTCAGTAGTTTCATCTTGTTTCTAGAATAAAATATTTCTCCATTTGGCTTATAAAGTCTTTCATTATCTAGCTCCAGAGTAGTTTTCCAGATTTTTCATATATTATTTTTCTTTTCTTTTTTTATTTAAGCTTTTTTTTTTTGAAACATATGTATGGATAATTTTTTTTTGTTGAGGCTATTGGGGTTAAGTGATTTTTGTAGGGTCACACAGCTAGGAAGTATTAAGTGTCTGAGGCCAGATTTGAACTCGGGTCATCCTGACTTCAGGGCTGGTGCTCACTGTGCCACCTTGGTGCCCGCCATGGATAATTGTTCAACATTGACTCTTGCAAAATCTTGTGTTCCAAATTTCCCCCTTCCTCCCACCCCCTGCCTTATATTGCAAGTAATCCAATATATGCTAAATATATGTTAAACATGTTAGAAATATGTTAAATCCAATATATGTATACATATTTATACAATTATTGTGCTGCAAAAGAAAAATCAGATCAAAAAAAATGAGAGAAACAAAATGCAAGCAAACAACAACAAAATGAGTGAAAATGCTATGTTTTAATCCACACTCAGTTCCCACAGTCCTCTCTCTGGTTGTAGATGGCTTTCTTCATCACAAGATCACTGGAATTGGTCTCAGTCATCTCATTGTTGAAAAGGTCCATATCCATCAGAATTAATCTTCATGTAATCTTGTTGCTATGTACAAAGACCTCCTGGTTTTGCTCATTTCACTTAGCATCAGTTCATATGAGTCTCTCCAGGACTCTGAAATTATTCTGCTGATCATTTCTTATAGAACAATAATCATATATTATTTTTCTTCACACACTCAGTTCTAGCCACCAGAATCTGCTTGCCATTTAAGCTCATTTAATTTTTAAAGTTAAATGAAACATTATGCCTTCCCTTAGAGAGAATGGAAGCTCCTTGAGATCAGAAACTGTATCATTTTTGTCTTTATATCTATCATCTGCAATACCTTGAACAATGTATACAGTAGGCACTTAATACATGCTATTTCTAAGACTAGAAGTCAATAGTTTCAAAAGGATCTAGGGGCTCTTAAACCTCATCGGATTTAACAATTCACCCATTAGGAAAAGAGTGAAGGTTTTTTTTTTTTTAGGGAATAGGAAACACATTTATTTTTAAATAGCTACCACCTGCCACTGCTTAATTTAATATTTCACAGCCCTTATGTTTGTCATCCTTGGAGCTTTGCTGCTGTTTTCTCCCAAAACAGAGACCTGTCATTCAGCATACTCAGTTCAGAGAACAGAACCTTATTATTTTATGGCTGGAACTCTTCAATCAGTCTTACTCTATATTCTCCACTGACAGCTGCCTGCCGAAGAGCTCCCCCTAAGTCAGACTATTATGGGAAGGGAGTAAGAGCTAGGAAAGGGAATTGGGCTTGCTTTCTTGAAGGTCAAATATTCCCAATTTAAAAAAAAAAAAATAGTCCACCTTCCCGGGTTTCCACATTGGTCTCATCCAGATCCAATTTTTTTTTATTTTTTTTTTTTTAAGTTTCAAACTCTTTCAAGTACTATTAATTGATTAGAATGAGTTCTAGATACACAGAAATGATTGGATTGTGAATAAAGTATGAGTCTAGATAAACACAATTAACATTCTGATCAAAAAAGAAACTTAGAATGCATGAAAATGTATATAAAACATCAGTAGAGTAATCTTGACAAATATGCATGAAATTAACTTTACTATAGAAATCATTCTGAGGGATTTATAGGGGAAACTAAATACTTACATTTTGACATAAAGCAAATTGGATTATATCAAAAACACAATATACCTTTTTATTTATGAACTTTTCCTTGAAGTTCTCTCATATTTGTTGTTGTTGCACATAAGCTTGATCTGTTAACAACCTTTGGGAACCCAACAGATTATTTTTTCTTATAAAAGTCTAGTGCTTATTGTTCTAGATTTCATTATATGCAATGGAATGATAGAATTGTAATGTCTGTTCATTACCTATGAACAGATTGGTTGGAAGGATTTGAAATACCTTGAGAAAAATCTCTTAAATTTGTGGCTTGTTGGTCATGGCTATCTTTTTCCCCCTTTAAATAACTTTTTGATCAAAATGAATCAGTCATCCATCCAGCCCATGCTTTTCTCTGTTTTTTGTTAAACATACAAATGTTCATTTACAAATAATGCACCAAAATGAATAGAAGTTTGGATAACAAAATGAGGATTTGTTCTAATTGATACATTGCTTTCTGTATGGAAAAGTTCATGGGTAAAGTATTTTTCTCCAAATGGCATGGTATGGTACAGGACAGAATTGTAATACAGAAGTACTTCTAACAGCAGATCTTCTTTTATAAAATGCTATTAACGCTTCCAACTATTGCTCATATATAGTCATTGATTGAAGTTAACATACTTTTTCCTTTTAAATTATAATTGTGGCCAGTATTGAGACATATCAGGCTCACTTCCAGGAACTTGAACTGGAACTGACACTTCAGGGGAAATGATACCAGAAGTGTCCATTGGTTGACTGTTCATAGGTGTCTGCATGTATGAGGATATGGAGTAATGGGCAACATGCCAGAATAAGAGGAAGGCTGGCTGGACTATTCACCATTATGAAGCTGGGAATGGTTGGCAAAGCACTATATGTATTTGTTAGGTCTGTATCTGACTGACCCAATAAAAAGCCTGATGTGAAGGAGGAAAAGAGTAGTGGTGGGATGTGGAATTAACTGGTAGACACTTGTGTTGAAGCTATTGTTGATGAAAATGCAGGTGTATGGCTAATCTGACTTCTCTCATTCCCCAGTTTCTCTTCTCTTCACTTTGCCTTTGATTAGACAGCCATACCTCTTCTTGCTTCGGATAGGTCTACTTTGGTAGATAGTTTCTTTTAGGCAAACGCATTTGGGTAATTAGTTTTTTCAAACTGTTTCCTTAGTACCTCAATTTGTTCTTGATTGAAGAATGTCCTATTTCTTTGTAGTTTTTACTTTAGCTGAAATTTCATTTGGACTTTATCTGAACCCTTCTCCATTTCAGCTGATGGAATTAATAGTCTTCTCCCTACCTTATCCCCTCCTGTTGCTGGCAGGCATCTTTCAGCTACAGAATGTGGATCAAAATATTACTAGCTTATAGTCTTAAAAGATGACACCCAGAATTGAATGCAGTTCTTCACATGTGGTCTGATGGGAACAAAAAGCCATGAGAGGAATTCCTTTTTTCCCCTTATATTGTAGGTTTATTAATGTAAAACACAATTGTCTTTTTTCCCTCCTAGTCACATCACTGTGACATGCTGAGTTTATAACTGCTTAAAATCACAAAGTGTGCTCTCTCTCTCCCTCTCTCCCTCCCTCCCCCCACCTCTCTGTTTATCTCTGTCTCTGTCTCTGTCTCTCTGTTTCTGTCTCTTTGTCTCTCTCTCTGTCTCTGTCTCTCTGTATCTATCTCTCTGGTTTTCTGGCTCTGTCTCTCTCTGTCTCTCTCTATATAGTGGAGTGATGTTTCTATCATCTTGTATTTATGTTGTTGGATTTTTTGAACCTAAGCACTAAAGTTTACATTTATTTGTATTTTGTTAGATTATTCCAGTTTATCAAGACCTTTTTGAATTCTGATTCTGTTATCTAATGACAGATAATTTTTGTCACCTTCAAATTTTATAAACACCATTTGTTTATTTATAAATACCATATATTTATTCCTTTATTTAAATTAGGAGGTGGCAAACTATACTCTGTGGACAAATCCAACTCATCGGCCAGGCCATTAAGTTAAGAGTTTGAACATAAAATTTTATTTATTTTAAAATGCAAAAATCATTCTTAGCTCTTGAGCCATAGAAAACAGGTGGGAAGATTCACTCTGTGCCAGTAATTTGCTGATCTTGTTCTGATGAAAGACAAAATTTCCAGATGATATTCTATTTATCAACAGATTTTGAGTAAAATCTTTCAAGCAGATAATCCAAATAGTTATGCCAACCAATATTTCTATACCTTATCCTACAAGAATATCTTGTAATGTTGGGTTAAATGTCTTGCTTTAACAATTCATTATAGTCTCATTAGTGACATTCCCCAGATGTATGTATGTTTAAAAAGGGAATGACTGTATGAATAGTTCTTAGTGAATCCATGTTGGCATCTAGTATCACTATCTTTCTTTCTCAATTTTCATCAACCATAAATTTAATAGTCAAGAATTTTGCCAAAAATTAACATCAATATTAGTAGTCCATATGTTTAGAATTACTTCTTTTTGAAAATCAGGACAACTTTTATTTATGTCCAGTTTTATTGCCCTTCTTTCATTCTTCATGATTCTTCAATATAGTGAGTCCATTCAACCATCCATCATCCAATCAACACACATGCACTTGGCACTATATATATGCCAGGTACTATACTAGGCACTGGAGATAGAAATACAAAAAACAATCTCTACTCATTAAAAGCTTACATTATAACAGAGGAAAAATAGATGTCTGTCAATCTCTCCATACATAGATATGTATTTATATATGTGTTTTTATACATGTATATGGATATAAGTATTTGTAGCATAAACATAAAAATAATAAACACAAATAAACCATCACATCTAAAAGGTTAATTTTTTTTTTCATTCTGGAGTAAAACTCATTTAGGTCTAGAGATTTGAATACAGAATTGGATGTTCTCACTATCTATTCCTTATATTGTATTTCAATTCCTTCTTTGTACTCTTTCTCTTCTATCCTTTTGCAATCTGAAGATTGATTATTTTTCTTGACACAGAAGACAGAAAGATAAAAATTGAATAGTTTAATTTTCTGTCATTTGTTAACATATGCTCTATCTTAAACATTAGGTTTGTCTTTTAATTTTCCATTTTTTTTGTTTCATTCATGGTTTTAAAATTTTATTTGTTTTTATTTTGTAGCTCTTTTGCTTATTTTGTGCTTTTGTGCTTATTTTGTGCTTAAGCTACTTTCTCTTTTCACAGGAATGAGCCAATTTGTTTTATCCTTTCTCAATTATAATATTGTTTTTTATTTTTGTCATACATTAAAAAAACTTGAAGTTTCATCAGAGAATTCTCTGTGTAGTCACATCACCCTCTTTGTATGTCCTCCTCCTTAATTTTCTTTCTCACAGGGATCCTTTACAACTATATTGATGGAATTTGACTTTGAGTAGAACCAGGAGACTGTATCAGTGCATGTCTTTCCAGATTTTTCTGAAATCAGTCTGCTCATCATTTCTTATAGTGCAATAGTTTTTAATTATACTCATATGCTACAACTTGTTTATCCATTCCTCAATTAATGGAAAACCCCCTCAATGTCCTTTTCTCTTTTGTTTGATCTCTTTGGGATAAAAACTTAGTAGTAATATTGGTGAGTCAAAGCATACATTCAGTTTGAGTGCTCTTTGGGCATAATTCCAAATTATTCTCCAAAATGGTTGGACAACTATTTCACAACTCCATTATAGTGCATTAGGATCCCAATTTTTTTTCACATCTTTCCACTATTGGTCATTTTTTTCTATCACATTAGCCAATCTGATAGGTGTGCATTGGTATCTCAGAATTGTTTGAATTTGCTTTTCTCTGATCAATAGTGATTTAGAGCATTTTTTCATATGACTATAGTTAGCTTTGGTTTCTTTGATTGAAAATTGCCTGTTCATATCCTTTGTCCATTTATCATTTGGAGGATTTGTAGCCTTATAAATTTGATTTAGTTATCTATATATGTTTGAGAAATGAGACATTTATCAGAGATACTTCCTACAAAAAATGTTTTCCAGATTTCTGATTTCCTTCTAATCTTGATTATATTGATTTTGTTTCCTAGCTAGCACCAGATAGTTTTGATGATTGTCACTTTATAACATAGTTTCAAATATGTATGCCCCTTCCTTTGCATTTTTCATTAATTCCCTTGATATTTTTGATTTTTTGTTCTTCAAGATGAATTTTTTCTAGCTCTATAAAATATTTTTTGATAGTTTGATTGGTATGGCTCAGAAAAAATAAGTCAATTTAGATAGAATCATCATTTTCATTATATAGGCTTGACCTATTCATGAGCAAATGATATTTTTTTCAATTTTTTAGATCTGATTTTATTTGTGTGAAAAGTGTTTTGTAACTGTGTTCATATAGTTCCTGGGTACATTTCTGCAGGTAGATTGCCAAGTATTTTATTTTGTCTACAATTATTTTAAATGGATTTTTGCTGTCTGTTGCTGCTGGACTTTCTTGGTAATATTCAGAATGTTGATGATTTATATGAGTTCATTTATCTTTTGCAACTTTGCTGAAGTTGTAAATTATTTCAAGTAGTTTTTTAGTTGATTTTCTAGGTTTCTCTAATATGCCATCAGATCATCTGCAAAGAGTGATAGTTTTGTTTCCTTGTTGCTTATTCTAATTTGTTCAATTTTTTTGTCTTATTGCTATAGATAAAATTTCTAGTATAATACTGAAAAATAGTATTAGTTATGGACATTCTTGCTTCATCTTGATCTTAACTGGGAAGGCTTCAAGTTTATCCCCATTACAGATAATTCTTGCTCTTGGTTTTAAATAGATATTATTTATTTTAAGAAAGTCTCCATTGATCCCTATTCTTCCTAATGTTTTTAAAGAGTGATGTCATATTTTGTCAAAGGTTTTTCTGCAATGATTGAAATAATCATGCAATTTTTGTTGTTTTTGTTATTGATATGATCAATGCTGATATAGTTTTCCTAATATTGATCCAGCCCTATATTCCTAGTATTAATTCCAACTAATCATAGTGTATGATCTCTGTGATATATTGCTATATTTTATTTAATACTTTAATTTAATACTTGCCAGTATTTTATTTAAAATGTTTACATTAATTTTCACTAGGGAATTGGTTATAGCTTTTTCCCTCTGTTTTTGTCTTCCTGATTTTGGTATCAGCATTATTTTTTGTTGTAAAAAGAATTTGGTAGAACTCTTTCTTTGTTTATTTTTCCAAATTGTTTGTATAATATTAGAATTAATGGTTCTTTAAATATTTGGTAAATTTACTTATGAATCCATTTGGCATGAGGATTTTTTTAAGGAAGTTCAATAATGGCTTGTTCAATTTCTTTTTTCTAAGATAGAATTATTTAAGTACTCTATTTCCTCTCCTGCTAAGCTGGGCAATTTATATTTTTGTAAATATTCATCTATTGCACTTAAATTATCAGATTTATTAGCATATAAATGGGCAAAAAAACTTCTTATAATTGCTTTAATTTCCTCTTTGGTAGTGAATTCAGCCTTGTCACTTTTGATACTGGTAATTTGGTTTTCTTTCTTTTTTTTTTCTTTTTTGCACAGATTAACCAATAAATCATCTATTTTATTTTTTAATTAGTATATTCCCCCATAAAACCTAGCATCTAGTTTTATTTATTAATTCAATGATTTGATTTTTTCTTCCAAGAATTATTAATCTGTTTTAATTTACAGGATTTCCAAAATCATGTTTAATTGGAGGTTTTAAATTTGCTTTTTTTCTAATTTTTTGGTTGTACATCCACTTTGCTGATAAGCTCTTTCTTTGTTTTATTGATATAAGCATTTAGAGATAAAATTTTTCCCAAGAACTGCTTTGATCGAATCCTATAAATTTTGGTATGTTGTTTTATTGTTATCATTATTTTAAATAATATTATTTATTGTTTCTATGATTTATTCTTTGACTCACTAATTTTTAGGATTAGATTGTTTTATTTCCGATTAAATTTTAATCTATGTTTCCATGACCTTTTATTGAATGTAGTTTTAATTGTATTACAACATGAAAAGAGTGCAATTAAGACATCTGTTTTTTTTTTTTTTTTGCATTTGGTTATAAGGGCTTTACGTCCTAATACACGATTAATTTTTGCATTTTGACTCCATATCTAGAACATTATCCTGTGTACAGAAGAGGCTTGATGAATGTTTAAATTTTTGAAATGTATTTGATGAAATATAAAACTCTCCAAAACATAAGAAGTTTGATAATAGTATTGACAATGAAATTCCTATCCTTGGAGCATGTTAGAATTTCCTTTTTTTGATTGATTAGACAAAGCATACACAACATTCAAATAAAACCAATAGAAACTTGGTGAATCAATGTTTGATCCTGAGTGATAGAGAAAGAGAAGAGTATTGTTCTTTTGTTCAGAAGAAGTCTTCTGGATGGCTGAAGAACTGGAAGGACTGATGATCTAGAAGACATGAGATAGAACTGAGTTCATGTACAAAATAATCGACATATTCTTCCCTTAGTTCTTTTGTCATCTTTCCTTCCTGGTGGTGAGCAGAGAGGTAAGAATTTCAGTGAATTGGTGGGTTGAGGAAGGTAGTCTCTGCTTTACCTCCCACTTATCCATTATGTATCCATGGAACCTTGTATTTTTTGTTTGTTTGTTTGTTTATCTATTTATATATTTATTTGTGATCCTAAGTGAATGAGTGTTCTGAGAAAGTGTTCAGGTGATTGGAGAGATCAAGAGATCCATCAAAGACATCAATGGCTCAATTTGCAACTAGAGTCAATAATAGGAGTAGCTAAGTCCAGTAAAGAGCAAGGATAACAGCTGAGTGACTTGTATGTCTCAGCTTAGAAGGGTATCGGTCAGTCACCTAAGACAAGGAGTCATCCCAATTGAACAAGGGATTTACCTATCCATTACCAATGCCATACCTGGAAGTGAACTTTATGCAGATTTAACTTCCTGCAAATATCTGGGTTGTTGGGTCGATCATTGCTCTATCTTGCCTCCATAAAATTTTCTGATCTGTAAAAGGAACTCCATATCCATCTTCTCTATCTTGACAAATGGGCTGTAAAATACTCTTATAATATAATATTATATATATTATAATATTACTTTTGTTTATTTCTTTTCTTTTGTTATCATTCATATATTTTCTCCACTATGAAAACTCTTCAGGTTCACGTGTTCCTGCATAGATGTATATTCTTGATATATTCCTTCTTGGTATTTTTAGAGCTGGACCATCCTTTCTCTTCAGTTGTACTAATTTTTTTGACCAATGTGTTTTCTTTTATTAGACTATTACAGTTGTGAATCCCATGTCATCAAGTCTTAGTGATAGGGAGACATTCACATTTGCCTTCTTTTCTTAATAAATCTTAAATTCTACAACTCTACAATTTCATGCCTCTCAGACTGGCTAAGATGACAGGAAAAGATATAATGATAAATGTTGGAGGGGATGTGGGAAAACTGGGACACTAATACATTGTGGATGGAGTTGTGAACTGATCTAACCATTCTAGAAAGTAATTTAGAACTATGCCCAAAGGGATATAAAATTGTGCATAGTCTTTGATCCAACAGTGCCAGTATTGAGTCTGTATCCCAAAGAAATCATATAAGAGCAAAAAGGACCCACATGTGCAAAAATGTTGTAGCAGATCTTTTGTGGCGGCAAAGAATTGGAAAACAAGTAGATATCCATCAGTTGAGGAATGACTGAATAAGTTATGGTATATGATGGAAATGGAATATTACTGTTCTATAAAAATGATGAACAAGCTGATTTTAGAAAGGCCTGGAAAGATTTACATGAACTGATGTTGAACAAAACAAGTAAAAGTAGGAACACACTGTACACAGTAACAGCAAGATTGTGCAATGATCAACTATGACAGATTTGGTTCTTCTCAGTGGTTCAGTGATCCAAGATAATCCCAATAAACTTTGGATGGAAAATGCAATCCACATACAGAGAAAGAACTAAGGAGATTTGAATATGAATCAACACATGCTATGTTCATTTTTTTGTTTTTTCTTCTGTTTTATTTTTTCTCTCATGGTTTTTACCTTCTGTTTTTATTTGTCTCTCCCAACATGATTCATAAAGAAATGTTTTTAAAAATGAATGTGCATGTATAACAAAAATGTTATTTTTACATGTAACTGAGGAAAATACAAATACATATACATATAAGTAAATAAATAAAAAGAAAAAAAGAAGAAACAACAACAACAACAAAAACAACTGTGCATACTCTTTGATCCAGCAGTGTTTCTACTGGCTCTGTATCTCAAAGAGATCATAAAAAAGAAAAAGGACCCACATGTACAAACATTTTTGTAGCAGCCTTTTTTGTAGTGGCAAGGAACTGAAAATTGAGTGGATGTACATCAGTTGGGGAATGGCTGAATAAATTATGGTATATTTATATAATGGAATGTTGTTTTCTATAAGAAATTCTGAGCAGGCTGATTTCAGAAAAGTCTGGAAAGTCTAATATGAACTGATGCTAAATGAAATGAGTAGAACTAAGAGAACATTGTATGTAGCAATAACAAGATTATGTGATGATCAAGTGTGATGGACTTGGTTCTTTTCTCAACAATGTGGTGATTCAAAGCAATTCCATTAGACTTGGAATGAAAATGTCATTTGTGTCCAGAAAGAGAACTATGGAGACTGAATATGGATCAAAGCATAGTATTTTCACTTTTTGTTGTTGTTTGTTTGCTTGTCTTTCTTCTTGTGTTTTCTTTTTTCCTTTATGTCTAGGGAAAGGAGATAGAGAAAGGGAAGGAGATAAGATTATGCAAAGGTGAATGTTGAAAACTATCTTTTTTGAAAAAATAAGAAGCTATTGTAAAATTTAAAAATCCAAATCTTAAATTCACTATTTGCTACTCATATTCTGTGCATTGATATAATCATATCCAAGACTTAAGTATTGGTCCCAAATCTTTTTCCAGTTATTTTCTCCTATGAGTTACTGAACACCTCCCCTGTGATTCTTCTTTCTCTGTTGTAGCTGTTGTCCTCTATAACACCTGGATTTAAAATGTTTCCTGGACATTCTGCTCTTCCTCTGTCAAGAATGTGTCAACAGTCAAAGGAGGACAGCGACTGAATAGTCATGCAGAAAAGGAGAGGTTAATTGCAGATCAGTGACACATCCAAGTCTATGGAAGGAGAGAGTCAGAACCTAAGTTAAAAAAAAATTACCTAGGGAATGGGATACTACCAGTAATGAATACAGTTGGTACTAAATCAACTGCATTTTGAGGCAATACCTAGATTATCATTCTTTTTCGAGGTTAGAACCATTCTTAGAATGAGGGTATTAGGTCTCAGCCTAATCCTGGAGACAAGTTACTGCAACTCTGGACAATACCAAGCTGTCAATTGCCCATCTTGGTGGTTAATATGATATGAAATGTCTTCATTTTCTACATTCCTTTTATTTCCCTTCATGTACCCTCATTGTGTTCCCCTTTTAGTCTCTATTGTATTTTGTTGCTTAAAGTGCAGTTGTTATACATGCACTACGTGATAAAATATTCAAATTTTTAGAGAAGTTAAGTCAGTTACAGGAAGTTCTTTTTTTTTTCTTAATCCTTATTTCCCTTTTTGTTTCCCTTTTCTCTACTTTCCATGTTTTTCTTTTTCCCTTCTTCCTCTTTATCTTCTTTTCTTTCACCTTCTTTCTCCTTCTCCCTTTTCCTCCTCCCTCTTCTCTTCCTACTTTTTCTTCCTGTTCCTCTTTTTTCTTCCTTTCCCTTTCTCGTCTCCATTTCCTTCTCCTTCTCCTTATTATTGGATCTTGACTAAAGAAAATGTGTGTTCAAATCCTGCCTCAGAAACTTACTACATAGGGAATCTAGGCAAGTCACTTAAACCTCTTTATCCTAAAATTTCTCTAGCTCAATGTCTTCTAAGGTTCTTTTTAACTCTAAAAAATCTAGGATTCTGTGAATTCAATTATCTATGAACCATCATCATCACCACCAAGATTATCATTAAATATTTCTTGATTTCACTCCTTTAGGCTCTTCACATAAGTTAGTAAAAATTCTTTCAATTCTGTTTGACTCTTATCTGTGCCCTTCCATATGTCCTTCTCAGGAAGTCCACTTACATAGGATAATAGAAACCTAGATTTAGAGCTAGAAGGGACTTTAGCCTATTCAAGTCCAATTCTTCATTCTACAGATGAAGAAACAGATCCAAACAAATCCAGACAGGTTGGGTGTCTTGCTAAGGGTCACACAGCTCCTAAGTGTCTGAGGTAAGATTTGAATCTTTGGTCTTCTTGACTTCAAGTCCAGTGCTCTATTGTCTATGCCACTCTAGATTATCTGCTTTATTTCCTACATTAACAACTTTCAATATGTTGGGGCCTTCCCCTGATTCTCATGAATAACAATGGAGGATATAGATTACTCATTAGTAATCTCTGAGTCTTGCAACTTGGTTAATCCATATTTTTTCCCAATCACCTATGTATCTGGTACATTGTATCTCTAATACCATTAAATTAACTTAATATTAATTAATACCTTTAATACCATTAAAATTTCAAGTATGTGTTATTTCACTTGTCTTATTACAAGTTAAATAAACTTTTGTGCATAAGTTAGAAACTTAACCACCATTTACACCACTGTTTCTCTGAGAAAATATATTCTGGGTGACAAATAGTTGATTTGCAAACCAATCTTTGGGAAAAAAACCCCTCTTTTTTTCAGGTAAGGACTTATTGTATTTTATGTCTCTCCATGTAGCACTGAGACTCATCTCTGTGGAGGTCGGAGCTTTAATCCTTCTCTTTCAGAAACATGAGATGGAGCCACAAATTTGAATGGAGAAAAATGGGTGTTTTTGTATCATTGTCCAATTTGGCCTAGACTGAATTCACTCCCACAAACAAATAAGCACTTGGCATCTCTTGGCAGGCTTTTCTTTGAGTCTCATTAGTTCCTCAAATGGAACAGCTGCTGCCAAAGCAGTTTCTTTCCCTAGTCCCCCTCCCTTTTGCCCCTCCCTTCACCACTGCCATCTCAACTCCCTCTGCTCAGGCTCTGGAGGAATTTGGTCCATCTGTGCTAGTGCTCACAGGCGCCACAATGACTTCAATCTATCTTCAACAGGCCATATGTAGCCAAGCTAAACATGGCAGAAAAAGCAATATCTATAGTTACAGCTGATAGCAAGATATGACAGGGCTTCATTGGTTAGAATTTCTCTCAACACTAGCAAAAAGCCAGACTAAAGGAAAAAGAATTAGTGAAATCATATCCTAATGACAGAAGGGATGTTGTTCAAAAAGAGGCATTTTCAGTTCTTTCTTTTCCTTCATTTCCTGGATCTATGCCTACTATGTTTTCTACTATTCAGAGGGGTGATGAGTGTCTGCACATTTTTTTTGTTTGTTATTGTGACTAATTATTGACCGCTTTTACAGCTAATGAAGAGTTCTTTACAGAAAAATTTGATCATTCCCAGTAGACAATTCAAGAGTATTTTTGTCCTTTAGGAATTCATCATGGGCAGACATGATGAAATGTATGAGAGTCCACCTCTTTCATATGAAACTTCTGTACAATTTGGCCTGACAGAGTAATGACACTGATTCTGTGTTGGAGTAAGGGTAAGGCTATCCATCTTTTCAGATTGTAGGAGCCTGTTTGCATGTAGAGGTGGATCCATTGGGGAAACAGAATACATTGTCCAAATTGAATTCTAAAACCTGTCCTGTTCTTTTGATTTCAAAGAAACAATCTCTGGTTTCTAGGTGTAGAATCCTAAAATTTGAGAGTTGGAAGGAATCTTAGAGATGATTTAATACAAACTGAAGTTTTTCTTTTTAGGTGAATAATGGCTCAGAGAAATTGAAGGAGCTATGAAAAATCACATAGTTGGCTAGACAGTGATAGAGATATGACTAGACTCTAGATTTCTTGACTCCTCAGTGCTTTTTCCACAACATTTTCTTCAATTGTATACAACAAATATTTATTAACTACTTATGATGACCAGAGTACCATGCTAGAAGAAGGAAGCACCTCAATAGAAATGATGGTTGATTGATTACAATGATACATTTCATAGGTAAAACATTTGATTCTTTCACAGGGAATTCACATCCATAATTTCATTCTAAAGACATTAGTCTATTGGCTAACCATGGTGTGTTTTTGGTAAAGATGCTAGAATGATTTGTCATTTTTTTCTTCAGCTTATTTTATAGATGAGGAAATTGAGACAAACAGGGTTAAGTGAATTCACTATTACATGTCTAAGACAGGATTGAACATATAAAAATGAATCTTCTTCTCAATTCTAGGCTCAGAGTTTATCCATTGTGCCACCTAGCTGTTCCTACTGGAGGAAGGAGTAGTCATTTAATAACTCTCAAAAAAGAAATACACATATAACATATTTTAAAATTTAATCTTCATTATTAAGATTTTCTTCATCACCTTTTAAAGTTTATACAATAAACAACCCAATACATATTAATTCATATGAAATATTTATTGATTGACTTTCATTAACTAACTTTACAGATGAGGAAACTGAGATTAAGTTACAATTCCATCATAAGTTAGAATCAGAAATCTTTTATAACTGTCTTCAAGAGTTTAAATATGAGATGTAGTGTTTATATATATATGTGTGTGTGTGTGTGTGTGTGTGTGTGTGTGTGTGTATGTGTGTTGTGTGTCCATCAACCCTCTATGTGGAGATGGAGAAGCAAGTTTGATCATGAGTCCTTGGAATTGTAGTTGGTTATGGTGTTAGAACTCCTAAGTCTTTCAAAGCTGTTGTCTTTTTAATATTGTTATAAATGTATGAATTATCCTTCTAGTTCTATTCATTTCACTTTGTATCAGTCCATATATGTTTTCCCAGGTATCAATGCAATCATTCTCTTAATCATTTCTTATAACACAATAGTATTTCATCACATTTCATATATCAGTTCATTCAGCCATTCTCCAATTAATAGGCATTATCCTCAGTTTCAATTCTTTGCCACCACAAAAAAGCTGTTATAAATATTTGTATATGTGAATCTTTTCCCTCTTTCTTTGATCTTTTTTGGATATCTACCTAATAGTTATATTGCTATCTCAAAGAATATTCATGGTTTAATAATTTTAAAGCTCTATTGGTTTAAATAGAATTTTGAGACTGTGCATTTCTATGGCAACTCCTGTTCCAACTCATGAAAAATTTTCTCTTCTCTGCTCTTCCTTTTCATATTCCTCTTCTCTAATTCCTTACCTACTAGGAAAAGGAAATTTGACAAGAAGGTATTCTAAAGGATGATTTGGCTGCTGTACATAATTAAGAAGTTCAAATTTCTCAGACCAAAGTAGCAATAAATGATTTAGCTTATCAATAAAATTATTATTTAATAATACAGAGAAGCCTGGGCCATTAAAATAATAGGGTGAGACAGAAGAGAAAAGGTGTTATGGCAAGAAAAGAATCATAAATTCAATAAATATTAATATTATATCAACAAATTCTGGCTGTCAGTTCATTAAACTGAGACTAATAGGTCAATGCCAGTTATAACCCCATGAATCAGTTGCAACCACAAAAAAAGTTGATTTAGGGCCTAGCAAATACTACATTGAAATAATCAATACTGGCAATGGCAGACACATTCATCACAGCTACTGAGTGGAGAATTACTTACTTTTTGGAATGAACAGTATGTGTATTCCGGGCTAGAAGAAAAGGGAGAATCTTGGGCCTGGAACTCCAAGGTAAAAGGGTTTTCTAGGTGCTACAGGGAAAAAGGAAACATATTAGATGTATATAATATTCATGTTCTGACATGATGGATTTGAATGACTATTTTCATGCTTTGGTTAATCTTTCTTGAATCTCTTTCAAAAGAGCATAAGCACCTTGAGAGGAGGGACTGATTTGACTTTTGTCTTTGTAAAGTGGCAGCTACCACTTTCTTTGATACAGAAAATGTAATAAATGTTTGTTAATTGATGGCTTGATTTCACCCATTTTTAGCCAGTCAGTCAGAGACATTACTAGGATGTTTTGCTCCCAGGAAAAACAGCACAAACCATGCCTAAGTTAAATAGCATGAAAAGCATACTCAATTAGCTTTGATAGGGGAAGGGAGATAAAATCCCCTGCATGACCATGAGAATACTATTGGGAAACTGTCCACCCTCTTCTCCCAGGAAAAGAAAGTAAGTCGTTTCATAGCTTCCTATTTAAACTAATTACTTTTGATAATTAGGTGTTATGGTCAGTTGTTTCTTTCCACTTGACATCCAAGAGATCTAATTAGAATGAGGGGATGAATGATAAATCTTATAATAAACAGATAGATGTTGAGGGATGACAGAAGTCTTGAAACTCTTTTCCCCTTCTACAAACCTTCTCTTCCTCCAAATTATAATGCTAGAATTAGAAGGGATCTTTGTGGTTGCTATTCAGTTGTTTGCAGTTGTGTCTGTCTCTTCATGACCCCATTTGAGATTTTCTTGGCAGAGATATTGGAGTGCTTTGCCAATTTTTTCTGTAACTCATTTTACAGATGAGGAAACTGAGGCAGAATTAAGTGACTTGCCTATGGTCATATAGTTAGCAAATGCCTGCAGCCACAGGATTCATTTTGAAGTCAGAAAGATTAACCTTCAGGCCTGGAGCTCTAACAGCTGCATTAACCAGCTACTGTTGGGGGAATTGCTACTCAATTCCTGCATGTTATAGAAGAACAAGTTAAATTTCCAGGGTTGGGGAGTGACAAAACCAACGTTATAGAGTAAGTCTCATTCAATTCTTACTGAAATTGTGCTTGAGTTGAAGGAGGAGGTAAGTGAAACCCAAGTCTCAAACTTACAGACTTAGAGAAGGGAGGAGCTTTAGAGAAGTCTTTGGCAATGCTTTGATCTTACAGAAGATGTCTTTCTCCTGCTTTACCCCCTTAAAGTGACCCTAACTCTTACACTTCTCTCCTGGACCCTAAGTGGGTGTGATGAAGGATTTCTTTTTTTATTATTAAAGCTTTTTGTTTACAAAACATATGCATGGGTAATTTTTCAACATTGATCCTTGCAAAATCTTTTGTTCAAAATTTTCTCCTTCTATTCCCCCACCCTCTTCCCTAGATGACAGGTAGTCCAATACATGTTAAATATGTTAAAATATACGTTAAATCCAATATATGTATACATATTTATACAGTTATCTTGCTGCACAAGAAAAATCGGATCAAGAAGAAAGAAAAAAACTGAGAAAGAAAAGAAAATGAAAACAAACAGCAACAGACAGTAAGAATGCTATCTTGTGCTCCACACTCAGTTCCCACAGTTCTCTCTGGGTATAGATGGCTTTCTTCATCACTGAACAAGTAGAACTGGTTCCACTGAATAAGTGGAACATTGTTGAAGAGAGTCACGTCTATCAGAATTGATCATCCTATAATCTTGTTGTTGCCCTATATAATGATCTCCTGATCCTGCTCATTTCCCTCAGCATCAATTCATGTAGGTCTCTCCAGGCCTCTCTGAAATTATGCTATTGGTCATTTCTTAAAGAACATAATATCCCATAACATTCATCTACCACAATTTATTTAGCCATTCTTCAATTGATGGGCATCCAGTTTCTCGCCACTAGAAAAAGGGCTGCAACATACAGTTTTTCACATGTGGGTCCACGATCTCTTTGGGCTATAAGCCCAGTAGAAACACTGCTGGATCAAAGGGTATGCACAGTTTGATAACTTTTTGAGCATTGTTCCAAATTACTTTCCAGAATGGTTGGATCCATTCACAACTCCACCAACAATGCATCAGTGTCCCAGTTTTCCCGCATCCCTTCCAACATTCATCATTATCTTTTCCTGTCTTCTTAGCCAATCTGACAGGTATGTAGTGATATCTCAGAGTTGTCTTAATTTGCATTTCTCTGATCAGTAGTGATTTAGAGCACCTTTTCATCTGACTACAAGTAGTTTCAATTTCTTCATCTAAAATTGTCTGTTCATATCTTTTGATCATTTATCAACTGGAGTCTGGCTTGATTTCTTTATAAATTTGAGTCAATTCTCTACATATTTTAGAAATGAGGCCTTTATCAGAACCCTTGAATGTAAAAATGTTTTCCCAGTTTATTGTTTCCCTTCTAGTCTTGTCTGCATTAGTTTTGTTTGTACAAAAACCTTTAACTTAATATAATCAAAATTATCTATTTTGTGATCAATAATGATCTCTAGTTCTTTTGTGGCTGCAAATTTCTTCCTCCTCCACAGATCTGAGAGGTAAACTATCCAATATTCTTTTTATTTGTTTACAATATCATTCTTTATGTCTAGATCATGAACTCATTTCAACCTTATCTTGGCATACAGAATTAGGTATGGGTCAATGTTTAGTTTCTGCCATACTAGTTTCCAATTTTCTAGCAGTTTTTGTCAAATAGTGAATTGTTATCCCAAAAGCTGGGGTCTTTGGGTTTAACAAATACTGGATTGCTATAGTCATTGACTATTTTGTTCTTTGAACCTAACCTATTCCACTGATCAACTGCTCTATTATTTTAATGATTTTAATGACTGCTGCTTTAGAATATAGTTTTAGATCTGGTACAGCTAGGCCACCTTCACTTATTTTTCTTTTCATTAATTCCCTTGAAATTCTTGACCTTTTATTCTTCCAGATGAATTTTGTTATTTTTTCTAGGTCAGTAAAATACTTTCTTGGGAGTTTGATTGGTATAGGACCAAATAAATAGATTAGTTTAGGTAGTATTGTCATCTTTCTTATATTCACTTGACCTATCCAAGAACACTTGATATTTTTCCAATTGCTTAGATCTGACTTTATTTGTGTGGAAAGTGTTTTGTAGTTTTGCTCATATAGTTCCTGAACCCTCCCTTGGCAGATATATTCCCAAATATTTTATTTGCTGTTTCACCCATTCATTTTTTAGGATGAGATTATTTAGTTTCCAATTACTTTTTGGTCTATTTCCCCCTGGCCTTTTAATGAATGTAATTTAATTGCATCATGATCTGAAAAAAATGTATTTACTATTTTTGCCTTTCTGCATTTGATTTTGAGGTCTTTATGTCCTAACATATGGTCAATTTTTGTACAGATTCCATGAACTGCTGAGAAGAAAGTGTATTCCTTTCTGTCTCCATTCAATTTTCTCCAAACATCTATCACACCTAACTTTTCTAGTATTCTATTTACCGCTTTAACTTCTTTCTTATTTATTTTGTGATTTGATTTATCTAGTTCTGAGAGAGCAAGGTTGAGATCTCTCATTATTACAGTTTTGCTGTCTATTTCTTCTTGCAATTCTCTTAACTTCTCTTTTAGGAATTTAGATGCTACACCACTTGGTGCATATATGTTTAATATTGATATTGCTTCATTATCTATGGTACCTTTTAGCAAGATATAGTTTCCTTCCTTATCTCTTTTAATTAGATCAAATTTTACTTTTACGTGCTCTGAGATCAGTATGGCTACCCCTGCTTTTTTTTACTTCACTTGAAGCATAATAGATTCTACTCCAGTCTTTTACCTTTACTCTATATCACTCTGCTTTAAATATGTTTCTTGTAAACAACATATTGTAGGATTCTGGCTTTTAATTCAGTCTGTTATCCGCTTACACTTTATGGGAGAATTCACTCCATTCACATTTATAATTAAAACTACTAATTCTGTATTTCCTGCCATCCTATTAACAAAAAATTATACTTTTCTCTTTCCTTTCCCCCTTTTCTTCCTCCCCAATATTTTACTTATGAACACTACTTGCCTCAAGCAGTCCTTCCCCTTTACAGAGACCCTCCCCTTTTCTTATATCTTTCCCCTACTAAACAGAAAGTTTAGCCTACCCTTTACTTTTCCCCTTTCCCCTCCCACTTTTCTATTTAGTGAGAGAAGTTTCTTAGTGAAACCAAATATTTCTATTCTTTCTTTGAGCCAAATCTGATGACAGCAAGATTCCCACAATGTTCATCACCCTCCCTTTTCTCTCTCAATTATAATAGGTTTTCTTTGCCTCTTCCTGAAATGTAATTTCCCTCATTTTACCTCCACTTTCCCCTTTTTTTCTAATACAATTCCCTTTCCACCTCTAGTTTCTTTTTTATATTATAATAGTAAAATCAGACTACACATGCACTTTCTATATATACCCATAACAGAAATACAGTTCTCAAGAGTTCTTTTCTTTTTACCTTTTTATGCTTCTCTTGAATTCCATATTTGAGGTCAAATTTTTTGTTTAGCTCTGATCTTTTCATCAGAAATGAATGGAATTCACATGTTTCATTGAATGTCCATTTTCTTCCCTGAAAGAAAATGCTCATTTTAGCAGAGTAATTCATTTTTGACTGCATTCCAAGTTCCTTTGCCTTTTGGAATATAAGGTCCCAGGCCCTTTAATCCTTTAAAGTAGAAACTGCTAGGTCCTGGGTAATCCTCATTGTGGCTCCTTGTTATTTGAATTATTTCTTTCTGGCTGCTTGTAATATTTTTCCTTGGTCCAATAGTTCTGAAACTTAGACACAATATTCCTTGGGGTTTTAATTTTGGGGTTTCTTTCAGGAATTGTTTAGTGAATTCTTTCAATGGTTATTTTACCTTCTGATTTATGACATCTGGGCAGTTCTCTTTGATGGTTTCCTAAAAATAATGTCTAGGCTCTTTTTTTCATCATGGTTTTCAGGGAGTTCAATAGATTGTCTCTTCTAGATCTATTTACCAAGTCAATTGTTGTCCCAATTAGGTATTTTACATGTTAGTCCTATTTTTTGGCTTTGCTTAACTGATTCTTGTTGTCTCATTGAGTCATTCATTTCCATTTGTTCAGTTCTGAATTTTAGTGATTTTCTTCATTTACTTTTTTATTTTTTTTGTATTTGTCCAGTTGAATTTTTAAATAAGTTGTTTTGTTCTATGGAATTTTTTCTATTTCACAAATTCTGTTTTTTAAGGAGTAATTTTCTTTTTCCATTTCATGAATTCTGTTTTTCTGGGAGTTGTTTTCTTTGTCCATTTTGTCAAATCCATCTTTTAATGAGTCATATGCATTTTCCAAATGCAAAGTTTTCATTTCCTTTCCCCATTTTTCTTGTAATTATTTTTTAAGATCCTTTTAAATTTCTTCTAGGAGAGCCTTATATGATGGGGATCAGATTATATCACCTTTTGGGGCTTCATCTGGAGACAATCTTTAAGTCTCCTCAAGGTTTGGAATCTGTTCTCTTTCACCATAAAAACTGTCTATGGTCAGAGTTCTCTTTACTTTTTTTTTTTTTTTTTTACTCATTTTTAAAAAGTGTTAAGGTCTAATTTTAGGGCAAGGGAGGTTTTACAGGCTTCTTTTACAAGCAGTAGCAACTTTCTCTACAAGCAGCCATTACTGTGGTAGGTCAGTGTCGGCTGGGTTGAGTCAGTGTTTACTGGCTATAGAGATTCTAGCCTTTTGGGTTCACTATTAAGCTTTTGTGTTTGTGTTAGATGTTTTATAATTTCTCTGCCAATCTATTGGCTTGCAACCAGGGCAGAGTAGCCAACACTGCTATAGATTCCTACCATAGATTCTCCACCATGCAGAATCTACACCACCCCATGGAGTCTGCACTGCCCCAGGACTCTGCACTGTCTTCACTGGCATCTGTGCTCAGCCTGCTTGTGCTTGGCCCATCTCCCTCCATTTCCAATCAAAACAGTCCTTTTCTGCCTATCTTCAAAATTATCTTCTGTTGGTAATTTGTTGCACTCCCAATATTCATGGATTCTGCCAGTCCATAACTAATTCAGAGGCTGGATTTGCTAATTGGGCTGAGGGTTGTAGGAGAAAGTCAGAAAGAAATGTGTGTTCTCTCCACCATCTTGACTCTGCTGTGATGAAGGACTTCTGCTCCCCAAAGCAACTTGGCCCATGAAGGTCATTTTTTATCTCCCCTTATAGAGTGGCACATATTTCAAAAATTATTTATTTTAGAGGTAGCAAGGTGGAGCAGTGGAAAGAGTACCAGCCTTGAAGTCAGGAGAACCTGAGTTCAAATCTAGCTTCAGACACTTGACCCGTCCTAGCTGTATAACCTTGAACAAGTCACTTAACCCCAATTACCTCAGAAAAAATAATTTTTTAAAATTTCATTCTGAACTTAAGAAATAAAACAGGCATTTTCATAATATAATAGGATATAAAAATATGATTATATGTGAAACTGCAAATCTATTATATACGATTTGCTATTACTTTTAAATATTTAATAAAGCTATTATCTCTTTTTTCTTTTTCCTCTCTCCTACCCCACTATAGGGATGGCAGCTACCATGGTACAAATATGTACCACACACATATATATGTATATATATCTAATATAAAAGCACTTTGTACACATTTCTATTTATCCAGTTTTTTCTCTGAATGTAGATAGCATTTTCCTTCATATGTCCTTTGCGGTTAATTTGGGTATAATAGTCCTATAGAAACAAGCAATTCAAAGCTATCATCACCATTAAAAGAAGTACTTAAATGCTAAGTAAGAGGTGGTGGGAAACAGAAGGGAACAAACACCTACAACTTTTAGCCATACCTGTATTTGCTATTATAAAGTCTCAAGTCATAATTAAGACTATAATTTAAAGTGATATTCCCATGAGAGTATCTTCACTCAGTTAATTCCACACAATTCCTCCATTTTTGTTTATTAATCTTTGAAGACCTCTCACACAATTCTTGATACATTTTCTCACCATCTTGTTCTCAGTCTCCAATCCTTCTGAACCTGGTTTGTCCTTTTTCTCTACTGGGGTCTACCCTTGTCTAACTGGACTTCCCTGTCCTGGCTGCTCAGTCTTTCTTCTGTGGAGATCCCAATCATGTCCCTGAGGTTAAATGTTCCATATAAAAACCACTTACGGGCCATCCCATGGTTGGCATTCTCCTCTGGATCAGCCACAGCATCCTACCTTGTGACATTTCCCTTCCCCCATACCATGTGGTATCTTTCCTAACTCCATTATGCTTTCAGACATTTGTTCCTCTTTACAGCTAAGTAATTCTTTTTAGGGTATTATGTCCCTTTCAGGAGTTAGCCTGCTAGCTAAGAACGTGCCCCAATGCCATAGGGTACTCCCTTTCTACTGGGAAATTGTGAGTCCCACCAAGAAACTTATAAAAGCCCTTTCCTTTCTAACTATATGTTCTCTCAATTCTATAGAAATTTTGTAACAAATCCAGTACCTTCATTATCTGGTTAATAATTTTTTGGACCAGGTCCTGGAGTCTAATGAGCCTATTCAGCATACAAATTGGGGTTCTGTACCCCCAACTCCCATTTGGGACCATCTATCACCCCAAACATTTGTGTACTCAGTAATTAGAGTAGGTAACCTTTCACAAATAAAAATGCCTATTAGCAACAACTAAAATACTAAAAGAAACATATATATATATATATATATATATATATATATATATATATATATATATCTAGCAATGGATAGATGACTAGGTCAAATACTCACTTACTTGCTTATTTAAGATATAATGACCACATATTTTCAGATAGGAAACTGCAAGATCTTACAAACACTGAACATTTGCTTTGATTATAGAAATTTGCTATAAGAGGAAACCTAGATTTTTTTTTTTGTAATTTGGCTGACTGAGAGAAACACAGAAGACAAACACAGGCGCTCTCTCTCTCTCTCTCTCTCTCTCTCTCTCTCTCTCTCTCTCTCACACACACACACACACACACACTGATTTTCTAAATCACTCAAGCTAGAATGAAAGTGAGGAGGGGAGGTCAGGAGCTGAAGCCTTTGGAGGGGCCTTCCAGTATTGAAGGCTCCTTTGAATTTACATCCAATCCTCAGGGGATGGACTGTTTCTCTGAGTGAGCTGGACACTTGCCCAAACAAAACAACAGTATTTAATATCTATACATGTTGGTACTTCATCCCAATTTTTCCTAAAAAAGTATCTTCCCAGGTCACTAGGTATGTTTAGAGTTAGCTACTTTCCTTTCCTGAGGTTCATAGTATCTTATTCTTTTTTTAATGGAAGATTGACCCAATCTTACTAAAGGAAAATAGGAGAATCCTTCTGGACTTGAACAGCCTAGGGTTTTCCCGTTTATCCAGATGGCTCACCAGTTACTTGGCAGAGGAGAAACCTCTATAGGGCTAGTCTCTTTACCCTCCTCACCAGTTCTTGCCGTTATCCAGATGGCTCACCGGTTGCTTGGCAGAAGAGAGTCCTCTTATAGATAGAGTCTCTCTTCCCCCCTCACCAGTTCTTGCCATTCAAAGGAAAATGGAAGTCTTCCTATATTCTCCCAATCCCAATCCCAATCACTCAGATAGCTCACCAATTACTTGGCAGAGTGTCTCCTCCCCTCACTAGTTCTTGCCTTCTAGGATGTACTGCACAACTTTCCTGACTGATTTCTAACATTTCTCAACTGTTTTAATCACCAAATTAATCCTCTATCTTTGCTAGCCTACTTCTGTTTTTGCTTTCTCCAAGTGTCTCTATTCAGGAATTTACTTAATCAGAACTAGAGTTCCTCAGCCATATCCAAGGACCTCTGGAGAACTCTCTGGAGAGTGCCTGCCCAAGGATTTGATATAGGAGAAACCCCTCACAAACAGGGAATATCTCAGAATGAGTCCCCAAATTGTGTGGGATAGCAGTGTCCACAAAACCAGAGATTCTCAGAGTAAGAAAAAGCAAAAAGGGGATTCTTACAATTTCTGGAGAAAGGGCATCTCCCATCTGAGAAGGTGTTTGTCAGTAAAGAAGTACAAAGCATGCCTCTGCCAAACAACAGGTTAAATAGAACAGAACCATATCCTCCTTGTCCTTTTATTCCATTGTTTGGCGGAGTTCAGGCTTATACCTACCCTAAACTAGGAAATCTATCCCAGAAATAAAAGAATACAAGTCAATAATACAAGACATAAAGACCTAAATTTCCCTAGAAAACTGCTATACAAGCAGATATCCTTGGATAAGAGAATTCAAAACCATCATCACCTTTAAAAGAAGTACTTAAATGCTAATTAAGAGGTAGTGAGAAACAGTAGGGAATGAATACCTGCAACTTTTAGCTATAGCTCTATTTCTTATTATAAAGTCTCAAGTCACAATTAAGGCTATAGTTTAAGGCTATATTCCCATGAAAGTGTCTTCACTCAGCTAATTCCACATATATTTGAGAAAAGTGAGAATCACAGGAACCATACTTTAGGCAACTCTGAAAGTTGAGGATAATTTTATCATTGACTAAATTCACTTTGATGTGAACTTCGAGCTTATTCACTTTCCTTGTCAGTAAGAAACCCAGCTGGCTATTATCAGGCATAAACAAGTCCCAGACTATTCTATTTGTATAGTGTGACTGTAAGACAGGAACTCTTTAACAGCCTCCATATCTACCCCTCCAACCTCTGGGCATCTTTAAATACCCTTTGAGATCTTGATTAATATATCTTTAGACAAGTCTTAAACCTGGTGCATCAGGTGCATTCCACCTGGCTCCTCCTTGATCCCTCTCTCAGAGCTACCAAATTCTTCCCTGGTACTTTTCCTCCCTCCCAAGTCCCCAAGGTTATATTTTCCTATAAAAGATATTCTTGCGATGATGATCTTTGCTAAGTTCTTTTCAGGACTAAGCACACTATGAGGTACTCTTTTTCTCTCTCCCTCCTCATAGTGCTTTCTCTTTAATGGCATCTTTTTCCTTACTCTAAGTAAGTCTGCTACACTTCTCTATGGATTTAACCTGCTGGTCAATGGCATACTCAGGTCTCATGGTATATTACTTTAATGAATTTTTCCAATCTCCTTTCCTTGGTAACTCTATTGCTCTCCCAAATCTATTTCATATTTACCACTCCTGGTGCCTATTTTATCTCTTTATTTTGATTATAACCTATTCTTCTAAATAAATATCCCTTTTGGCAAAGAGGAATAGCCATTGTGAACTTGTCACATGATCATTTCAAACTTGGAATTACTACCCTGACTTCACCACTTTACTTTAACTAACCAGGAGGATGAATCAGGGCTGGCATGCAAAAAAGAATAGTGAATATAGGTGCTGACTTGGAGTCAGGAAGACTGATAGCTGTGGGATCTTTCTGAGTTTCAGTTCTCTTCTCTGTAAAATGATTTTAAAATAGTATTTTCTCCCCAGGGTTGTAATGGGGATGAAGTAAAATAATACCTCTGGTAGTGCTATATCATTGTGAGCTATTATTGGATATTGGGGAAGAAACTTTCACTCATACACTTCATCAAAAGGAAAAAAGGAATGATGGGACAATCCCATATTAAGCACCTTCTCTATATTAGACATTGGGATACAAAGATAATTTTTTAAAAGTCCATTATCATAGAGCTGAAGCCAGAAGGTAGCAGAGAGATCATCTGGTGCAATTCTCATCATTTGATTTGATGAGGAAAATGAGACTCCCAAAGATTAAGTAACTTGGTAGTTGAGAGTAAGAAGCAGTATTCAAACCCATATCTCTGATTCCAGAGGTAAGCTCTTTTCAGCATTTTATGTTGGCTCAGTTTTCTCACAGAGTTTAAATTAGAGCAGAGAATCTCAAAACTTTTTGAGACTTGCTTAGACTTGTATCCTTGACCAAATCGACCTTTTTTTAAAGCAATATTTAACTATGACTAATCTAGAGGACAGATTCATACTATGAGGACATTCTTGAGCAGTGATGTGCAAAGGTCCTTAAAATTTGCTATAGGAGAAAGTGAAAGCCAGGAATAGAATCTAAATCTCTTGATTAATTAAATAGCCTATGCTCTTGTCATAAGATTACAATATCTTTCTAGGAACACTAAAGAATCAGCACAGTGTATAGAGCACCAGGTCTAGAGTCAGGAAAATCTGAGTTCAAATCCAGTCTCAGACATGTACTACCTGTGTGACTCTGGGCAAGACATTTAACCTGTTTGTCTCAGTTTCCTCATCTGTAAAATGGGGATAATAACATCTACCCCCTAAGGTTGCTCTTTGTGTGTAAGTAATTGGGGGTTAAGTGACTTGTCAAGGATAACACAGCTGAGTGTTGAATGTCTGATCCTCCTGACTTGAGGGCTGGTGTTCTATCTACCACTCTATCTAGCTGTCCCATTTCCTGGGTTGTTGTGAGAGATAATGATTGAAGTGAGGAAATAATAGTAAAGTACTATGTGGCTCAGAATGGTGAGGGGTCACCATTTAATAAAAAGCTGAAGACATTTCTAGGAGCAAAACAAAAATTTATTGTATGTTCTCACGAGAAGAAGCATCCCTCCAGTCGAACATGCAATCAAAAGGATGAGGCACCTTTTGGGACAGGTTTGACACTTAAATAGTCCCTAACAGAAATACCCCTTCCACCACTGACTATCATCCTCGTTGGCTGAGCATCTTACATTCTAAATGTGGGAACTACCCAGGAAATTGAACTTTGAACAATAAGTACATAGTTGCCCATATTTGATCAAAGTAGGGAGAAAATGATGTTATGGGAGGATAGAAGGAAGAAGACTTAGATTTGCCCTTGAGTCAATGCTCAAGGACCTTCAGGCCTACTCCAACTCTGAAGTAAATAAAGCTTTACTGGATTTTCACAACTGTCTTGAGAGATCTCACCCCATCTTGTTCAGTGCTTAGCACAATTTCTGACACAGATAAAAATTTATAAACTATTAGCTATTATTATTAAAGAATGTTATATCTAGAAGAAGGTTTAAAAATAAAATGGTCCAATGAAAATAAAAGGGTTATTGTGAGGATCAAATGAGTTAAAATGTAAATTAGTTGGCAAAGATTAAAGCTCTCTATAAAATCTAGCTATTATTATTATTATTAATTGCTTCTATTATGAGGAATTGTACCATTTAAAGATGTGCCCCATCTTTTAAAAAATTTATTTTTTATTTTCAAAATGTATGCAAAGATAGTTTTTAACATTCAACTTTGCAAAATCTTATGTTCCAAATTTTTCTCCCTCCTCTTCCATTACCTCCTCTAGAACACAAGTAATTCAAAATATGTTAAACATGCATAATTCTTCTACACATATTTTCACAATTATCATGCTGCACATACCCCAAAAAATATCAAAAAGGAAAAAAAAATGAGAAAGAAAACAAAAAGTAAGCAAACAAAACAAAGAGGTGAAAATATATTTCAATTCACATTCAATCACCACAGTTCTCATTCTGGATGCAGATGGCTCTCTCCATCACAAATCTATTGGAATTGGTTTGAATCATCTCATTTTTGAAAAGAGCCACATCCAGTGGGATTGAACGTCACTTAATTTTGTTGTTGCTGTGTATAATGTTCTCTTGGTTCTACTCACTTCACTTAATGTCAGTTCATGTAAGTGTCTCCGGGCCTTTCTGAAATCATCCTGCTGATCATTTCTTACAGAACAATAATATTCCATAACATTCATATACCAAAATTTATTCAGCCATTCTCCAAGCGATGGGCATCCACTCAGTTTCCAATTCCTTGCCACTAAAAAAGGTAGCTACAAACATTTTTGCATATGTGGCTCCTTTTCCCTTTCTTATGATATCTTTGAGATATAAGCTCAGTAGAGACACTGTTGGATCAAAAGGTATGCACAATTTGATAGCCCTTTGGACATAGTTCCATATTGTTCTCCAAAATGGTTGGATCACTTCACAACATTTTTTTTCCCACATCCCCTCTGATATTTATCATAATTTTTTCCTATCATCTTTGCCAATCTGAGGTATGCAGAGGTACCTCAGAGTTGTTTTAATTTGTGATTCTCTGATCAATAGTGATTTAGGGCATTTTTTTGATATGACTAGATAGGATTTTAATTTTTTCATCTGAAAATTGTTCATATCCTTTGATCATTTATCAATCAGAGAATAGTTTGTAATTTTATAAATTTGAGTCAATTCTATATATATTTTAGAAATAAGGTTTTTCTCAAAATCTTTGGATGTGAAAAATTGTCTCCATTTTTCTGCTTCCCTTCTAAAGTTGTCTGCATTGGTTTTGCTTATACAAAACCTTTTTAACTTAATATAATCAAAATTATCCATTTTGCATTTCATAATGTACTCTAGGTCTTTTTTGACCACAAATTCCTTTCTTCTCCTTAGATCTGAGAAGTAGACTATTCTTTATTTTTCTAATTTGCTTATAGTATTACTCTTTATATGTCTAAATCATGAACTCATTTTGACCTTGATATAGGATGTGGGTCAATGCCTAGTTTCTGCCATACTATTTTCTAATTTTCTCAGCATTTTTTTTTTTGTCAAACAGTGGGTTTTTATCTCAGCATTTTTTTTTGTCAAACAGTGGGTTTTTATCTTTGGTTTATCAAACAATAGATTACTCTAATCATTAACTGCTGTGTCTTGTGAATCTAATCTATTTCACTGATCAACTACTCTATTTCTTATCAAATACCAAATAATTTTGATGACTGCCGTTTTATCATATAGTTTTTGGTCTGGTATAGCTAAGCCATCTTCATTTGCATTTTTTTATTAATTCCCTCAAAATTCTTGACCTTTAGTTTTTCCAGATGAATTTTGTAATTATTTCTTCTAGCTTTGTAAAGTAATTTCTTGGCAGTTTGTTTGGTATGAACAGAATAAGTAGATTAATTTAGGTAGAATTATAATTTTTTATTATATTAGCTTGACCTACCTACCCATGAGCATTTGATGTTTTTCCAATTGATTAAATCTGACTTTATTTGCATTGAAAATATTTTGTAGTTATATTCATATAGTTCTTGATTTTGTCTTGGTAAGTAGACTCCCAAACATTTTATGTTATCTATAGTTATTTAAAATGGAATCATGGTGTTGGCCTTTGCTGGTAACATATAAAAATGTTGATCATTTATATGGATTTATTTTGTATTCTGTAACTTTACAGTAGTTTTGAATTGTTTTTGGTAATTTTTTTAGTTGATTCTCTAAGTATACCATCATATCATCTGCAAAGAGTAATGATTTTGTTTTCTTGTTACTTACTTTAATTTCTTTTTCTTATTTTATTGCTAATGTTAACATTTCTTTCTTTCTTTTTTTTTTTTTAAACTTTTTATTGACAGAACCCATGCCAGGTAATTTTTTACAGCATTATCCCTTGCACTCACTTCTGTTCCGATTTTCCCCTCCCTCCCTCCCCCTCTCCCCCCAGATGGCAAGCAGTCCTTTATATGTTAAATAGGTTACAGTATATCCTAGATACAATATATGTGTGCAGAACTGAACAGTTCTCTTGTTGCACAGGGAGAATTGGATTCAGAAGGTATAAATAACTCGAGAAGAAAAACAGAAATGCAAGCAGTTTATATTCATTTCCCAGTGTTCTTTCTTTGAGTGTAGCTGTAAAGCTAACATTTCTAATACAGTATCGAATGGTAATGGTGATAGTGGGCAAACTTGTTTTACCCCTGATTTTATTGGGAATCTTCTAATTTATTTCAATTACATATGATGTTTGCTGATGGTTTTAAATAGATGCTACTGATCATTTCAAGTAAAACTCTATTTACTCCTAGGCTCTCTAGTATTTTTTTTTTAATAGGAATGAGTGTTGGATTTTGTCAAATGCT
This sequence comes from Antechinus flavipes, assembly GCF_016432865.1. NCBI lineage: Eukaryota > Metazoa > Chordata > Mammalia > Dasyuromorphia > Dasyuridae > Antechinus > Antechinus flavipes. The sequence goes on along the minus strand of NC_067398.1, from coordinate 264,590,120 downwards.
TTTTCTGCATCTATTGAGATAATCATATGCTTTCTATTAGTTTGATTGTTGATATAATTAATTATGCTAATAGTTTTCCTAATATTGAACCAGTCCTGCATTCCTGGTATAAATTCTAGTTAGTGATGGTATATTATCCTAGTAATAATTTTCTGTAATTTCTTTACTAATATTTTATTTAAGATTTATGCATCAATATTCATTAGGGAAGTTGGTCTATAATTTTTTTTTTCTGTTTTGACCCTATCTGGTCTATATCTGCGTCATAAAAGAAATTTGGCAGGACTCCTTCTTTCCCTATTTTTCCAAATAGTTTACATGGTATTGGAATTAATTGTTCTTTAAATGTTTGGTAGAATTCACTTGTAAATCCAACTGGCCTTGGAGATTTTTTCTTAGGGACTTGATTAATAGTTGTTCAATTTCTTTTTCTAAAATGGGACTTTTAAGTAATTTATTTTCTTCCCTGTTAATATGGGCATCTATATTTTTGAAAGTATTCATCCATTTCACTTAGGTTATCCAATTTATTTACATACAGTTGGGCAAAACAGTTCCAAACTATTGATCTAATTTCCTCTTCATTGGTGGAAAGTTCACCCTTTTCATTTTTGATACTAGTAGTTTGATTTCCTTCTTTCCTTTTTCTAATCAAATTAACTAAAGTTTTATATATTTTTGTTTTTTTCCATAAAACCAACTCTTAGTTTTATTTCATAGTTATTTATTTCAATAGTTTTCTTACTTTCAATTTTATTAATCTCTCATTTTATTTTCAGAATTTAAAATTTGATATTTAAATGGGAATTTTTAATTTGTTCTTTCTCTAGTTTTAGTTGCAGGTCCAATTCATTGATCTTGTTCTCTGTTTTATTCAAATAAGCAACTAGAGATATAAAATGTCCTTTAAGAACTGCCTTGGCTGCATCCCATAAGCTTTAGTATGTTGTCTCATTATTGTCATCCCCTTGGATGAAATTATCAATTGTATCTATAATTTATTGCTTTATCCACTCATTCTTTAGGATTAGATTATTTAATTTCCAATTATGTTTTGGTCTATTTTCCCTGACCTTTTATTATATGCAATTTTTATCTCATCATTATCTGAAAAAAGATGCATTTACTGTTTCTGCCTGGATGCATTTGGTTTTGAAATTTTTATGGCCTAATTCATGGTTAGTTTTTGTGTAGGTTTCATATGCTGCTGAGAAAAAAGTATATTCCTTTCTGTCCCTATTCAATTTTCTTCATCTATCATACCTAACTTTTCTAAAATTCTATTTAACTCCTTAACTTCTTTCTTATTTAATTTGTGCTTCAATTTATCTAGTTCTGATATAGTAAATTTGAGATCCCCCACTAATATAGTTTTGTTGTCTATTTCTTCTTGCAGCTCTCTTAATTTCTCCTCTAGGAATTTGGATGCTATACCACTTGGTGCATAAATGTTTAGTATTATTATTTCATTATCTATGATATCCTTTTGCAAAATGTAGTTTCCTTCCTTATCTCTTTTAATTAAATCTATTTTTATTTTTACTTGATCTGAGATCAGGATTTCTAACCTACTTTAGTTGAAACATAATAGATTCTATTTCAGCCTTTTGTGTCTATCACTCTGCTTTAAATGTATTTTTTGTAAACAGCATATTGTATGATTCTGGCTTTTAATCCAGTCTGTTATCTGCTTCCATTTTATGAAAGAGTTCATCCCATTCACATTCCCAGTTAAAATTATTTACTCTGTATTTCTTGTCATCTTATTTTTCCCTTTTTTCTCTTTTTTTCCTTCCCAGTGCTTTACTTCTAACCATCACCTTTCTCAATCTGCTCTATGTTTTTTACAATCCTTCCCTCTTTTTGGGAGGATCTCTTTCAGAAAGAAATTGGTAAATTCTTTTAAAGGCTATTTTACCCTCTGGTTCTAGGATATTAGAGCAGTTTTCCTTAATTATTTCTTGAAAGATGTTGTCTAGGCTTTTTTTTTTAAATTATAGTTTTGACAGTTCAATAATTCTTAGATTGTCTCTCCTGGATCTTTTTTCCAGGTTAGTTGTTTTTCTGATGAGATATTTTACAATTTCTTCTATTTTTTTTCTTTTTGGTTTTCTTCTGTTGATTTTTGATGTCTCATTGAGTCATTTGCTTCCATTTGTTCATTTCTGATTTTTAGTGAATTATTTTCTTCAGCTATCTTTTTTTACCTCCTTTTGCATTTGGCCAATTTTTTTCCATTTCATCAATTCTGTTTTTTAGGGAGTTTTCCCTCTGTTTTCATCTCACCAATTCTGTTTTTCAAGGAGTTTTGTTTTTACATTTCACCAAATCTATTTTTAAGGAGTGATTTTCTTCAGACAATTTCTATGTTTCTTTTTCCAAAGCTCTCATTTCCTGTCCCCATTTTTCTGCCAAATCTCTTTTTAAGATCCTTTTGGAATTCTTCCAAGAGAGCCTTTGAGCAGTTCATATCACCATTTAAGGCTTTATCTGGAGATGTTTTGCCGTTAGTGTCCTCAGAATTTGGTGTCTGTTCTTTTCTGTCTTCAAAATAGCTATGATCAGAGCTCTTTTTGCTGTTTTATTCATTTTTTAAAGGATGAAGTCTGCTCTTAGGATAAAGGGGAATTTGTCTTAAGCTGCCTCTGCAGGCAACAGCCCTGGGGTCTGTACTGCCAGCTTCCTTCTTGTGTTGGGTGGGCATGGCCAAATCCCTCTTGTTATTTTGGGGTTCAGGGGTTCATTGTTTGACTTTTGTAGTTTTGTTGGTGATCTCTCAGCTAGTCTGCTGATTCACTGACTTCTAAACCAGAACAGAGCAGCCAACACTGTTTTACTTTTGCTAAGAGCCTCCTAGTAGATTCCCCCTGAATGTGGCGGCCTCTCTGTCCTGTGTATTCCTGTGCTACATCTGCTGGGCCACCTTCCCCCCACCTAATTGAGACAGACTTTTCCTGAAGTTCTTCAAAAATATTTTCTCCTGGAAAGTTGTTATACTTCAAACATTTTTTGGTTCTGTCACTCCAAAATCCTTTCATAGACTTGATCTGGTATTGATTCTGAGGGAAGCCAGAAAGAGCTCAGGCAAAGATCTGTCTACTCTCCACCATCTTGACACTGTGCTCCCATGTTTCATCTTTAGTACAGATAACTATTTAGTACAGGGAGAACAGTAATTTATACCTGGAACAAAAGTCTAAGGATAGTATAATCTAGAAGATTAGAATGTTGTACCTTACATTCACTTGAAAAAGGCCATTTAATCTTCTTGGCCTTCAACTTTTTGTCTATGAAAGGAAAGGATTGGATTCAAAGGCTTTTATGGTTCTTCTCAGCTGTTGATTTAAGGCTTTGTCATCCCCTGAAAACATAGACCCAAGGGAAGAGAACACAGCCAATACCCAGCCATTGCCTGTGCTGAAATAAATCAACAAGCCTTATTATTATACCAACTATGTATTGGGCATAGTATATACAAAGATAAACAAAAAGAAATAGCCTCTGTCCTCAAGGAGCTTGTGGGGGGGGAGGGAAAGGGATGTGGTGAGGAAGGATAAGTTGTTAAAAGAAGAAATTCCTCTATGTAAGCTAGAAGAAAGGATTTGGAAATCTTTGATCCAAGTTCCATAGACAAGACCTTAGAAGCTCTACAGACACTAATTTACTAAGGGAAATTTCCATGGAAATTAAATGACGCATATTTTTGTGGAAATTAAATTGCTCCACGGGGTCTTTGTAGAGCTGGCTCTCAATAAGTTGGAAGGAGAAAATTATTTATTTCTTCCAAAAAGCTTCCAGATAGATGGCTTCTGGGCCATTCATTTCCCAACTGCCCTCAGTGCCCCATGGAAGTCAGAGATAGTCGCATCTTTAAGATTTTGACTATTTTTTTTTTTTTATAATCTGCCTGCTCTGTCTAGTAGCTAGTATTGCTCCTTCCTTCCAAGTTTTTTGTGTCATGTCCCATTTCCTCAAGGTTCTGATCTCTACTAGGGAACAATCAAATTAAATTACTTTGATTAAATGAGTTCAAGTGGTTTTGTCAGTGGTTGATAGTAGCTGTAAAGTATACATTTGCTTTTTAACTGAAACAGTTTTTTAATCTCTGAACCTGAAGGAATGGATACTGGGTTTTTTGGTCATTGGTATTGGATTTTAAAAAAATGTGTATGCGTGCCACATGAACACAAGAATTCAAAATGTTTTAAGTGGGGCAGCCTTAATAAGTATTTATTAAATGTCTACGATGAGTCAGCATTGTGCTAAAGAACTAGGGTATAAAGGAAATAAAATTCTGTCTTTGTCTTCGAAGAGCTCATAGTTTAATGGGGGGGGATACAATATGCAAAAAACCCTTGGATATACAAGATATCTATCTGTTTATCTATCTACTTATATCTATTTAGGCTGTATTTATGTATTTATCTCTTTATCTACTTTTATGTATCTATCTGTCTGTCTAGCTATCTATCTATGTGGCAGGCACTTGAAATACAAAAGCAAAAATCAAATAGTCTCTGCTCTCAAGAAGCTTACAATCTATAATAGGAAATAATATGTGTGCATATAGCTACATGCAAAATAAATACAAGAGGATTATGATGTCCCTTAAACTGAACTATACAACTATAGATCTAGAAGTGAATTTAGAGATTGCCTAGTCCATATCTTTTCATTTTGAGATTATTGAGGGACACTTAGGTGAAATGATTGAAGTGCATATAAGGTGAAAAGATTGCTTAATGTCATAAAGGAAGCAAGGATTCAAATTCAGGTCCTTTGGATTAAAATCTATCATGTTGTCTTCCTAATAGGAAACTATCTTCTTAACTTGGAATAAAGCTAGTTCTGAGCCCCTTGATCTTCCAAAAAGCTTCCACAGTGATGAGAGTTATTCACTGAGGCTTGATCATCCATGAAACTCAAGCTCAGGTGACTTCACATATCAAATAGAATTTCTCTTTATTATCATTTTTTGGTATTTCTGCAAATTTCATTGGTGGTAAGGATGCTTTACTTACTGCCACATCCCTTTGAAATGTCACAAAAGAGTATCTGAGCAGAATAACTGAATTATAATGTGGTTCTGCTCCACTTGGAAAGGCTCAGAACCTTATTTCTTCTATGTGCTTCATTTAAGCTACTACTGCCATATTATTTTGTGAGAATTTCTTTAAAAAGAAAGCTACTTTCTTTTTATATCCTTTTAAAATTTTTTTTCTCAATGGTATTTTTTCCAAATACACCTTTCAATATTCATTTTTTTAAGATTTTGTGTTCCAAATTGTTTTCTCCTTATCTTCCTTTCCTCCCTCCCTCCCTGAGAGAATAAGCAATCTGATTTACGTTATATATGTACAATACTTTTAAACATATTTCCATATTTTTCATGTTGTGCAAGAAAAATCAGACCAAAAGGGGAAAAATCATGAGAAAGAAAAAGCAAATCAAGCAACAAACAAAAAGAAAAGGCAAAAATACTATATTTTGATTTTGATTACATGCACATGTAGTTTCTCTGGATGTGGATAGCATTTTCCATCTTAAGTCTATTGGAACTGGGTTGGATCACCACATTGCTGAGAAGAGCTAAGTCTATCATAGTTGATCATCACATAACCTTGCACAGTTAATTTTTCTATCCATCATAATCACATCCAGGAGTCAGTGAGCTGCCTTATAGATATGAATTGATCACTTTGGGAAGGACATTAATTCTCAGCAATTGCTTAGCTTTTAACTCCCAGCAATTACTTAGCTTTGTTGATTAGAACATGATGATAAAGAGATGACAGTTATGTGTGTGATCCCCATGTGGGCTTTACTCCAATTCATAGTCACAGATGGTACATATAATCCTGACCAGTCATCTTGACTACTGAAAGGACTAGCCAAAATGAGAGACTGGAAGGATAAATCTGTGGAAATTCGTTGATGGTGTTGCATAATAACTCCCAAACAACTTGCCAAGCTCAGGGCCGGGAATGCATTTACTGATCACATTTTCCTTCTAAAATCCCTGGTTTGCTTCAGAACTTGTGTCCCCTTATGAAGACTATTAGATTCTTCCTGCCCCCAGTTGATAGTACCCTTCCCCTGAAATGACTCTGTAATATTTTATGTTTATCTATGTATGTTATTCCTTCCACCCCTCTGGCTCCCTGAGGGCAAAGAAGCTTTTGTTTTTGTCTTTGTTTTTCCAGTGTCTAGCACAGTATCTGGCTCATTGTTGTTTAGTTAATTCAGTTGTGTTCAACTCTCTGTGATCACATTTTGAAGTTTTCCTGGTAAAAATTTTGGAATAATTTACCATTTTCTTCTCCAGTTTATTTCACAGATGAGGAAGTGAGACAAATAGGGTTAAGTGACTTGCCTAGGGTCATATAATTAATGAGTATCTGTGAATGGATTTGAACTCATGGAAATGACTGTTCCTGATTCCAAGCCCAATACTCTTTCCATTACACTATCTAGGAGTTATAGCAAGTACTTAATAAATGCTTGTTGACTAAATTGGAAGGCAGTACAATGCTTAAATGAATCTATAATTTCATTGTGGAGAGTTTCCCTTTAGGGACACAGACCATGACCTATTCATGTCTGTGTGATCTGTATGATCCATGTCTCCTTGAATATTAAACAGATATCATTAGAAGGGCTCTTTCTAATAAATATGGTATCAAAACCTAGACTTAGAAAGAAATTTAGAGGCCATCAAAATCAACATATTTACTTATGTTTACATATTAGAAAAATGAGGTTGAGAATTTAAGTGATTTGACCAAGGTCATACAGCAGGTAAATGTCCAACAAAGGATTTGAACTTGGGTCCTCCTGACTCTGAAAATTCAATTATTAAATGATTTCCAGAGGGGAAAAATGATTGAAGCCGAATCTTCCCTGAAGAAAGCCAATTATTAGGTATGAATAGAGTACATCTGGGAGATACACAAACTCTTAGCCCACCAGGATACCAGTTAATAAATGTACCAGTAATGTAATATAATTTTAAATAGTTCCTAACCCTAGTTATTTGAATTGAAGTTTAAAATTATCTAATAAAACAGTCAATTTTAAAGATAACCATACCAGTTAATGTACTATTTTTGTATAGTAAAACAACAAAATTTTTGTTAACTTGAACCCTGAATGGATAAAAGATTTTGTGCATCCTTCACTATAATGTCTTCTTGATGCTTAGATTACTCTGAGGGAAGATCTGGTCTCACTATAAGACAGCTTCTCCAGGGATCATTTTAGAATTGAACCGTTAGTTTCTATTATTCCAGCATACTTCTGAGAAGTTGGTAAGTATATATTTATTGGACGAGATCCTTCTGCTGATGTTGTCATGATTTAAAAGTCAGCTTTCATAAGAGAGAAATTTCTTTCTCTAGAGAAGCTCTGTTGATATATGGAGAGTTATAGGAATGGGAGGGATTAGTGGGGGATTGGGGTGAGAAGGATAGGTGTAAGTACGTAAAAACCATATTTTGTTTAAGTAATGGGAAGAGGGCGGTAGATTGGTATAGCCACTTCAAAAGCACAAGAAGTGAATCACATACAGCTGGGATGGCAAATTATTTGTTTGCAATATGTGCAATATCCCATGCTTTTGGAAGCCCATATTTATTGCTCCTATGAAACCCAATGGTTAATTGTTAATGATGAACAAGCCTCAGGCTCCTCACTCAGATACATCTTTTCTGATGGATATCCTATGTTTATTTTGCACATAGAGACCTACTTGATTAAGAATTTATGCAAAAAGCCATAATTCATGCAAATAAATGATGTTCCATTAGAAGTAATTATGACAGCCATGAAATTACTGAGAGTATTGATAAAAAGTTAATTATGCCTGAGTTATATAAGTCAATAGGACTCTATATCAAGTGAGACAGAGATGTATTGAAGTATTTACTAAGGAAGGAAAGACACCCATACTGCAAACACTCAGATTTACAAACTTGAGATCTATAAATACAAGCTTGTCTGCCTTTAGGACCCCCAAAAGAGAATTTTTCTTTTGAAAACTAGACTCCCTCCCATTCCTTTCACTGACCTTTTATTGTTGTTGCTGGTATCATTCCCATTTTGTAGTTAGTTAGCCAGTGAGCATTCATTAAGCGCCTATTATGTTCTAGTTCTTAAAAACTTTAGAATTGATTGTATGAAAAGGCACAAGACCACCCAGCATGCCCTCATCAGAGAAGATGCTGTGCTCTATGAACAAAGTAGAATTGAATTAGCTCAGAAGAAACATGTTAGAGTCCAATCCAAATGTTCATAGGAAATATTTGTGTCTGACCTGTGGCACTGTATTTTGAGCTTGTATTGGTCTGATCAGACATAGTCAGACATACTGTAAGTTGACTCTAACATAGTGATGTCATTTTGGTCCTCTTTGTGAACAATGGACAATGAGCAACCAACTATGTTCTAGACACTTGGTAAGCACTTTAAAAAATGTTATCCCATTTGATCCACACAACAATTCTGAGTAGTAAGTAGTATTATTGGACCCATTGTACAGTTGAGGAAATTGAGGTAAAGAGAGATTTAGTGACTTGCTCAGTATCACACAGCTAATAAAGAGCTGAAGTTGGAGCTGAATTCAAGTCTTATTGACTCCACTATTCCCCAGGCTACTCAGCTGCTGGGGGGAAGAACACTGGTCCCAGAGTCATCAAGAGACTCCAATTCAAGGCTTGTCCTTTAATCATGTGCCCTGGATTAGTCATTAACTACCTTGGGCTTCAGTTTTCTCATCTATAAAATTAAGGGGTTGGAGTAGATGATAGCTGAGGCCTTTTAGATCTAATAGATAGAATCCTGAGATGAGAAATTCTCAGACAATGACTACTAGACTGATGGAAGCCAAGTTTTTTGGCATTTGGCACTTGACTGCATAATTACAGTCCTCCCCAAACAAACAATCATGAACAAAGTTCAAAGGAAGGAAGGGGTACGTATACATACATACATATATGTGCATATATAGATGTGTTTGTGTTTGGGGAGGACTGTTCCCCACATATAGCATAGGAGTGTCATTGAAGGGAAGGCAGAATACACATCTTTAACCTTTTTCTCTACGCCTTCTCTAAGGGAGACATTAATTCCTGCTAGGAAGGGAGGCAGGAAGTTATTGCTGAGACTCCTCTGCTCTCCTCCTTCAGAGATAGAATTATATTCATCTGCTCCCTTAAATATTATTAGTCTAGCAAATGTGGTTTTCAGAATTAAGCTAAACTTTTGATTACTGTTCGTTATTTGCAGAAAGAACAGACAAGCTTTGTATGAAAGACTCCCCTTCCACCAAATACTAGTTCCATAAGGAACACATACAATGGGTAGCAAAGAAACCCAAGTTGATAGCAAAACAGAAATCTGAGAAAGTATTTACTAGAAAACAGACAATGAAAAAGCTCTATAGTTGGGAGCAAGTACTTTCAAGTCAAACAAGAAAGTCCTAGATCTTGTCCAAGGAGAAACTCCTAGAATTCTGTGGTGTAGCAAGCTAAGAATATGGGACATGATGAAGATGCTTGTTCCACTCCACTTCCCAGAGTCTTTTCTATTTGGCAACCTAAAGTGGGGTTAACATGGTCCATCCTCTCTCTAGCATTAGAAGTTGGAAGTGCCAATGAGGAAACCAAACTATCACTCTTTGCAGATGATATGATGGGATACCTAGAGAACCCCAGAGATTCTACTAAAAAGCTATTGGAAATAATTCTTAACTTTAGCAAAGTAGCAGGATACAAAATAAATCCCTGTAAATCCTCAGCATTTTTATATATCACCAACAAAATCCAACAGCAAGAGATACAAAGAGAAATTCCATTCAAAATAATTGTCGATAGCATAAAATATTTGGGAATTTATCTACCAAAGGAAAGTCAGGAATTATACGAGCAAAATTACAAAAAAACTTTCCACACAAATAAAGCCAGACTTAAATATTAAAATTGGAAAAATATTAAGTGCTCTTGGATAGGCTGAGTGAATATAATAAAGATGACAATACTCTCTAAACTAACCTATTTAGTGCTATACCAATCAGACTTCCAAGAAAATATTTTAATGATCTAGAAAAAATAACAACAAAATTCATATGGAACAATAAAAGGTCGAGAATCTCAAGGGAATTAATAAAAAAAATCAAATGAAGGTGGCCTAGCTGTACCTGATCTAAAATTATATTATAAAGCAGCAGTCACCAAAACCATTTGGTATTGGCTAAGAAATAGATTAGTTGATCAGTGGAATAGGTTAGGTTCACAAGACAGAGTAGTCAACTATAGCAATCTAGTGTTTGACAAACCCAAAGATCCTAACTTTTGGGATAAGAATTCATTATTTGATAAAAACTGCTGGGATAACTAGAAATCAGTATGGCAGAAATTAGGCATGGACCCATACTTAACACCATATACCAAGATAAGATCAAAATGGGTCTAGGAATAAAGAACGAGATTATAAATAAATTAGAGGAACATAGAATAGTTTATCTCTCAGACTTGTGGAGTAGAAAGAAATTTGTGACCAAAGATGAACTAGAGACTATTACTTATCACAAAATAGAAAATTTTGATTATATCAAATTAAAAGGCCTTTGTACAAACAAAACTAATGCAAACAAGATTAGAAGGGAAGCAACAAACTGGGAAAACATCTTCACAGTTAAAGGTTCTGATAAAGGCCTCATTTCCAAAATATATAGAGAACTGACTCAAATTTATAAGAAATCAAACCATTCTCCAATTGATAAATGGTCAAAGGATATGAACAGACAATTTTCAGATGATGAAATTGAAACTATTACCACTCATATGAAAGCATGTTCCAAATCACTATTGATCAGAGAAATGTAAATTAAGACAACTCTGAGATACCACTACATACCTGTCAGATTGGCTAAGATGACAGGAAAAAATAATAATGAATGTTGGAGGGGATGCGGGAAAACGGGGACACTAATGCATTTTGGTGGAGTTGTGAACGAATTCAACCATTCTGGAGAGTAATCTGGAATTATGCCCAAAAAGTTATCAAACTGTGCATACCCCTTGATCCAGCAATGTTACTTCTCAGCTTATATCCCAAAGAAATATTAAAGAAGGGAAAGGGACCTGTATGTGCCAAAATGTTTGTGGCAGCCCTGTTTGTAGTGGCTAGAAACTGGAAATTGAATGGATGCCCATCAATTGGAGAATGGCTGGGTAAATTGTGGTATATGAATGTTATGGAATATTATTGTTCTGTAAGAAATGACCAGCAGGATGAATGCAGAGAGGCTTGGTGAGACTTACATGAACTGATGCTAAGTGAAATGAGCAGAACCAGGAGATCATTATATACTTCAACAATGATACTGTATGAAGATGTATTCTGATGGAAGCAGATTTCTTTGACAAAGAGACCTAACTCAGTTTCAATTGATCATTGATGGACAGAAGCAGCTACACCCAAAGAAAGAACACTGGTAAATGAATGTAAGCTATTTGCATTTTTGTTTTTCTTCCCGGGTTATTTTTACCTTCTGAATCCAATTTTCCCTGTGCAACAAGAGAACTATTTGGTTCTGCACACATATATTGTATCTAGGACATACTGAAACATATTTAACATATATAGGACTGCTTGCCATCTAGGGGAGGTGGGGTGGAGGGAGGGAAGGGAAAAATCAGAACAGAAATGAGTACAAGGGATAATATTGTAAAAAATTACCCTGGCATGGGTTCTGTCAATAAAAAGTTATTATAAAATTAAAAAAAAATTAAATTAAAAAAAACGTTGGAAGTGCCCAAAGTAGAAGAGGCTGAAGAACTTAGAGAAATTCTAAAGAGCCCATCACTCTCCTCTCTCTCATTTTTACCAACTCAATCTTTCCCCTCACCTAAGCATGGGGAATTGATCTTCACCAGTGAGGAGAGAGCTTTGGGATTTAGATTATATTCACATAGGTAGTATAATTAGGTGTATGTATCTGGACAATCAGTTTCATTGATCTGTATTTATTGTGAAGCACTTTAGGTCCTTTTTTTACTCATTTGAATTTCCTCTTTAGTGTGTGCTTTCCACAGGGCTCTTTGTCATATAGCTTGGTCTGAAATTAATTAATCTGTGTGTTGAGAGGGACTTTGTACTATTTAGAAGATTATAAATGGAACTTAATGGGACATATAAGGTCTCTTTTCACTGGCCAATTAATCAGTCAACCAACAAACATTTATCAAGTTCTTATTATGAGCAGGCTTCATGATACAAAGGCAAAAAATATGGTCCTGCTCTCAAGGATCTTACAATCTAATGGAGGAGGGATTATGCAAACATAAACACACAGAATCAAGAGATGGAATGTCATGTTTGAGGAGTAGCAAAGAAGGCTTATGTAGCCAGATCATAAAGTACAGAGAAAGCAATAAAGTGTAAGAAAAGTGAAAAAGTAGGAAGGACTGAGATGGTGAAGTATTTAAAAGCTTAAACACAGGATTTTCATGACACTTTTTATTCTGTTGTGATCTTATTTTGCCCAAGGTCATAGCTTTAGAGCTAAAAGGAAACAGAGACTATTTAGTCCAAATACATAATTTTATAGATGAAGTAACTGAGGGTTAGAAAAATTAAGTGATCTTGATATCATACAGGTGACAGAGGTGAAATTTGAAGTTAGGTCATCTTACTCCAAATTTAATGTTCTTTCCATTATACCATAATGTCTTTCTAAAATCTATGACTTTTTTTTGAATTTTTCTTTTATTTTTTATTTGTGGAATAAAGCAAGCATTCCCATAACATAATATATTAAAAATGATTGCACATAAAACTGCAAATATATTATGTACAACTTACTATTACTTTTAAATATATTATATAATATATATTTCTTTCTTTTTTCTTCCCTTCCCTCTCCCCTAGCCTTAGAGATAGCTCTCATTAGATACAAATATGTGTATACATATGTATTTCTTTTTTTACCCACAAATTGTTTACTTTTCCATAAGTCTGATAAGTAATATATTCCATGATCTTCAAATATTTTTGTAGTATCTCTCTTTATGTCTAGGTCATATGTCCCATTTTCTTTAACATTTCTTTTTAAAATTTTGATAATAGCTTCTTATTTTCAAAATACATGCAAAGACAGTCCTCAATATCCACCCCTACAAAACTCCACATTCCATATTTCAATGTAATTCCAAATGTAAATGTGTAAAATCATTGTGTACATCTATCAGTTCTTTCTCGGTATACAGAAAGCATCTTTATTCATATGTCCTTTATAGTTTACAATAGTCAAAATAATGTATTCACTCAAAGTTGTTTTTAAAACAGTATCGTTATTACTGTATACAATGTTCTCTTGCTTCTGTTTATATCACTCTTCATACTTCATCACTTCTTGCATGAAATATGTAAGACTATTCATGATTTTCTAAAATAATTGAGCTCATCATTTCTTGTAACATTCTATCCCTTCCCCAATTGATTGGAATTCCCACAATTTCCTATATTTTATTTTGCCACTACAAAGAGAACAACTATAATTACTTAAGAATATGCAGCATCTCTTCCTTTTCTCCTAATCCTCTTTAGAAACAGAATAGTGATAATGCTTTGTTAAAAGATATAGGCAATGGAATAACTCTTTGGACAAAGTTAAAGATAGTTCTCCAAAATAATTCGATCAGTTCACAATGCCACCAATAATGAATTAGCTTCCCAGTTTTTCCACTTTTATCGCCTTTCTCTTCCATCATTTTAGCCAATCTGATTGGTATAAAATTATTTCTGAAGGTTGTTTAAATGTGCATTTCTCTAATCAATAATGATTTATAGCATTTTTTGTATGACTATTAATTATTTAGATTTCTTTATTGGAAAGCACTATTCACATCTTTTGACCATTTATCAATTATGGAATAACTAGTGTTCTTATAGATTTGACAATTTTCTGTTTGAGATATAAAACCTATATTATATATAAAACCTCTATAACTTCCCTCCCATTTTCTGCTTTTCTTTATCTATTGACTACATTTATTTCATTTGCACAATAGCTTTTAAATTTAATGTAATTGAAAGTATTAATTTTTACACCTTACTCTGCCTTCTATCCCTTTTTTTTAACCCACAAATTGTTTACCCCTCCATAAGTCTACTAAGTAATATATTCCATGTTCTTCAAATTTTTTAATATCTAATCATGTGTCCATTTTCTTTTTCATTTCTTTTTTAAAATTTTGATGATAGCTTTTTATTTTTAAAATACATGCAAAGAGAATTCTCAATATTCATCTCTGCAAAACCCCACATTAAAAATTCCCCACCCCCTCCTCTAACCCCTTTCTCCTACACAGCGGGAGATCCAACATGGGTTAAACTTGTGTAATTCCTTCAAACATCCACACCTATCATGCTGCACAAGAAAAAGCAGACCAAAAAGAAAAAAAAGAGAGAAAGAAAAAAGGAAATGAACAATAATAAAAAGGTGAAAATACTATACTGTGATCCATGTTCAGTTCTTGAAGTCCTGTCTCTGGATGCAGATGACTCTCCATCACAAGACCACTGGAATTGTCCTGAATCACCCTATCGTTGAAAAAGAGTCAAGTCTATCATAACTATTCACCACATAATCCCATTGTTGCTGCATTCATGTGTCCATTTTGGCTTTATATTGTAAATGGGGTAAGATATTGGTCTATGTCCAGTTCCTGCCACACTGATTTCTAGTTTTCCAAGTAGTTTTTTTTTTTTTTTACCAAATGTATTTTTATCCTATAATCTTAAATTTTTTGCATTTTTCAAATACAAAATTACTATATTTATTTGCTGCTATAAAGTGTATATGTACTTTGTTCCATTGATCTGCCTTTCTATTTCTTAGCCAATACCAGCCAGTTTTAACAGTTATTACCTTGTAATCTAATTGAAGATTTGGTACTGTTAAACTTCCTTCCTTTGCATTTTTATTTCACTAGTTTCTTTGATATTCTTGACTTTTAAAAATGAATTGTTAATTATTTTTTTCTAATTAAGCAAAATAATTTTTGGTAACTTAATTGGGATGGCATTGAATACAGAAAGTGGTTTAGGTCAAATGTTATTTTTATTATATTGGTGCTACCTACCCATGAATAATTATTTTCATTTTCTGATCAACCCAGGATAATATCGATTGGTGATTCTCCTTATGGTGGAATATACAGTGATGGAGGAATCTGAGTGTCAAGATTTTAGAGCTCTATTTACACACATACATAAGTATCTAATATACTTTAACTAATAGGATATGACATACAATATAGCAGTACAACATAATATAATATATAGAAATATCATAATACACAATATCATATAGACAATAATATTGCCATAGTAATATAGTATATGTTAATTACATAACATATAATTATATGCTATATAATAATACACACGTATATATATATATATACATACATACACATATATCTACACACATTTTCTTTTGATGCAATAGATCTTTCTCAACAAAACTCCTAACTTTAGACAGTGAGTTCCTTGAGAACAGGGACTATTTTTATCTTCTTTTGTGTCTCCAGTGCCTAGTACACAGAAGGGGCCAAACAAAAGATTATTGACTACCCTAACAAATTTTTTACCTACAAACAATATTCCCTGAAAACAGTATATTGATTGTTAACAGATAGGACAAATGTATATCCTTTAATTTTCTTGAGATGGAAAATACTCATTATTATGTTTGACCAAAGTTTTGTTGTCTTTTACTTCTGTCTTTACATATTTGTAATCATTGTGTGTTACTTCAATTTGACTTTCTTTCTTTCTTTCTTTTTTTTTGCTGAGGCAATTGGGGTTAAGTGACTTGCCCAGGGTCACACAGCTAGGAAATGTTATGTGTCTGAGGCCAGATTTGAACTCAGGTCCTCCTGATTCCAGGGCTGATGCTCTATCCATTGCACCAACTAATTGCCCCTGACTTTCTTTATTCTTTATCATTTCATACAAATCTTGTCTCTTTCTCTTCCATATTCATTATTCTTCATGATGCAACAATTTTATGATTTAATCATATACCACAACTTCTTGAGTTATTTTCCAATAATTAGTCCCATTTATTTTCGTTCTAGTTTTCTCTTACATTATGTAGTGAGGAATTGGTTGAATTGGGGACTTGTAAAGCATATTGAATCTATACTCTTTGATTCCATGGAAAGAGACATTCTTTGGTGTAATGACTGCGTATTTAAAATCAGCCGGAGTCAGGAATTCAGGTTAAGGGAAAAATCTTCAATCTTTATTGAAGTGAAGAGGTGAAAAAGGATTGCGATAGCAATATGGGCAAGAAAGATTGCGATAGCAATATGGGCAGCTGCGACAGAAAGCCAGCTAACAGAGGGGGATCTGACCTGAAAAACAGTCGCAATCGCAATGCCAGAAGTCTCTCCTTCCCCTTCCTTTTCCACTCCCCTGCCTCCACCCACCAAAATCGTCATTTCCTATACAACACATCAGGACTTGCACAAAGTGTGGGTGGGGGCCATTCTTTCTCCAAGCTTATATATTAATAGAGTGTGGTCCAATTACTATTTAGCCTCATGTGCTTGGGACCTCAGTGCATCAACTCAAGCCTCAGCCCATTACACTTTGGCTTCATCAGAAGGACCCTGGAAAGAAGCCAAAGAATGTGTCTCTTCCCATGGAATCAAAAAGTATTGAGAGTTCCAAAATGGATTGACAACTGAGTTAGAAAGAGCTGGCCAACACAATTGGCTTCTCCTTAGTCACACAGGTAATAAACATTGGGACAGAATTTGAACCTGGGTCTTCTTGACTCCAGAACTAGTGGTCTTTCTAGTTCACAGTCCCCAGGAACAAAGGCACTGACAAATTGATTCATGTAAACTTATGAGAACCCAGATTCACCTTCAAAAAACTGAATCTTATGGAACTTAATAAAATTCAGTAAAGAGATACTTGCTTTTTGGGCCAGAGAAGAACAGAGAGATTGCTTTTTTTTTTTTTTTTTTTTTTTTTTGTGGTGGCCTTTTCATTGGGACATAACCAATGCTGACTCTTCATTAGACTTCTGGGGTTTATGGGAGAGGGGGAAGAGGAATTGTTCTTCCTTTTCCATTCCCAGCAATTTATAATGGTTACATGAAGATGGCTTATGCTTGCCCAGAAGAATCTGAGATGGGAATTTTAAGTCTCTTCCACTTCTGTTCTGTTTCTTTACATGAACGCAGGTCACAGAATATTGGTGCTGAAGATGAGATTTCCATCTTTTGTGACTTTTTTGTGAGCTTGAGAGATCTAAAGACATTGGCTTAGATAGTGGTTGCCCAGTAGTCCAATAGTCCTTACTATTACCCTTTTCTTAGAGGAGATGATGAATGCTCTCAAGAAAATGGCTGGCCAGAAGATAGGAACTTTGAATGTCTTACTCAGAGAATGTATAATTAAGGTGAAAGAAAAATCCTATTCAGGAGTCCCACAAAGTGTCTTTACTTCTTGCAGGGAGAATTATAGAAGTGATGGGTTAATATTTATATTTTAGTATGGTTAATATGCACTTATTTTGTGTTTTAAGTGTTTATTTGTTAGAGTAAATAAACTATCTTACAGAGTATAGATTCTGACACAATAAGAAATTAATATAGTATCTATTATTTTATATATTGAGTAGTTTTTCTGGAAGGGATCTTGTCAGTCCCATATGGGGAAATTTTAGATATGAGTCATGCTTAAGCTTTGTTTAGGTATTTCCCCTAGAGTTTTACTTTTAGTAAGGGCATAATGATGCAGAGAAAATGAAGGGGATTTGTCTTTTTTGAAGTCCAGATTTCTCAATGACTAAATTAGGAAATGGTTGAAACTTGAGTTAAGGTACCTTGTGGGAGTCAGAACTGTTACACTTAGGCCATGAGCAATGATTGTTGCTGTACCTTCCTCCAAAATGTTCACATTATTCCAGGTGAGACAAATTGATGGAATAGAAATTTTCTTTTAAATACTCTTCTAAACACTGACATAGTTGTGAGTGGATATCACCAGGCTTCATAAAATCTATTGTTCTTCCCTTTGTTTATGGAACCACAGGATTGCAGGATTTTAGGATTTAGAAGTGATGGAAACATTATAGAACATTTAGTCCAACACCTAAATCTTATAGATGAGGAAAGTGAGGATCATGGAAGGAAAGAAACTTGACCAAAATCACATGGATGATGGTAGAGCCAGTGGAGTTCTTGTTATAGGTATATGTATATAAGTAGTTTTAAGGAATATCTACACCAAAAAAAGTAATGAAAGAGGTCAGTGATAAACTGGGTGTTATGGATATATGTCTCCCTTTTAGTGTTTTCTTAATTGCACTGAATGCTTCAAAACTCAGAGTTATAATTATTTTTGACACGCAGTTTAACCAACAAAATGATTTTTGAATTTGGAATGTTTGATTTCTCAATGAAATGAGCTGTGAAGTGCTATTTTTTTTCACTTCAACAGGTCAATCCAACTTTATTTCGATTTTTATGAAATTTTGAAGATTATGTTATATGTTGGCTTTTGGCTGATCTCATTAAAACATGTTCAGAAACTGAGGGTAATTTTGGTGCCCTTCCCCCACAGTTTTCTTTCCTCTTTCCCCTCTCTTAATAATAATGATAGCTAAGACATGTAAATCCCTGAGGTCAGAAGTTCTGAAAGGCAGTGGAGTTAAAAGCTAATTAGCTGTCTGCACTAATTCCATCACAAATATGGTGATTAGAGCCGGGGTACAGGGTGCGAGAGAATCAGGTAGCCAGGTTACCTATAGAATGGTAAAAATGGACTAGGTCAAACAGAATAGGTCAATGCTTAAATGAGCAGTGGGATCAAGTCCATTAGTGGTTATTACATTTCTAACCCAAGTTAGAGAAACCCAGACTCAAAAAAAAAAAAAAATACAAACAACTCCCTTCCCCCAAACTGGCCTAATCAAGCCAAAATTCCTAAAGGACAGGGATTGTATCTCTTGTTTGTAATATCTCCAGTGCTTAGCACAATGCCTGGAATATAGTAAACATTGATTAAATCCTCTCACTTCCTCTCCTTTTCTCTCCTTTCTTTCTTCCTGTCTCTTTCTCTTCCTTCCTCCCTCCCTCTTCTCTCTTTGCTTGCCTATGGCCCTTTCCCCCTCATCTACCTAGCTGTCTATCTCTTTCCTTTTCCTTCCCTATTGATTTTTTTCTTATCCTTTCTTCTTGCTTCTTTTCCTTACCCTTATTCTTAGCTAACCATAGTAGGGAATTGAAGTATATTAAAAACATTTGTTTCATTTATTGAATAAAATTATATATTCTCTGATGTTAATTTGAAGCTCAGGTGAGTGTTCAAAACAAAGTAAATTAAGTTGTGAATAACCTAAGAGGTAGCATGTTGTCATGGAAATAACAGTGCTCTTGGACAGCAGGGCTTGAATTCTGGCTCTAATATTTAACTATATATATGACGCACTGGAGAAATTACTTAACCTCTCTGTTTCATTTTCTTGGATATAAAACACTTGTCTTTGCTCTGTTACTTATTGTGGAGTGATTTAAATTCTCTATAAATCTTTTTTTATAATAATTTTATTGGTAGTTTATGTTTATATCACTTACATTTTCTACTGCATTCCTTCCTGATCTCTTCCTGAATTCCCTCTAATAAAGTTTTTTTTTTTTAAAGAGAAAGGAAAAAAGAAGAAACAAAGTCCCTCAAAATTAACATATATTTTTAAAAGTCTGACATTATATATAGTGATCCACAACCATAGTTCACTGCTTCTGCAAAGAAGTTGAGAACATGTCTTCTCATATCTTTTCTTTGAGGCCAAGCTTGATCATTATAATTTCACAGCGCTGAGTTTCAATTACTTTTTGTTGCTGTTATTTCTATTTCATTGTGGCAGTCATTGTGTATATTGCCTATATATATCTTAACTGTCACTATGGAATTAGTTTCTACTTCTCAGTAACCCTTAATTTTTTTCTCCTGTGCATCTGAAAAGAGAGGTTCTACATTCTTTCTTCAGACATCTTTCTGGTTTGGCATTTACTAACATATTTTAAAACTTTTCTAGCTAAAAAAGAAATTTCTGACATGAATGTTTTAATTCTTCTAGGAGCATTTTCCTTGAAAATAGTAGCTGCTGCAAGTCTTGTTTGGAAGTCCTATGTAAAATTCCCAGGTTTTTTGTTTGTTTGTTGTTTTTGGTGTTGATCCAGGAGACATTTTACTCTTGTGTTTGAATGAATCCCATTTTTATGACTGTTGTTCAAACCCATATCTTTCTGGGGAGGAGAGTGGAAAGGAAATTTGAAATAAAAATTTAGGTAACAATTAATTTAATAATATTTAGATAATAAAAATTTAAGTGCCAATTGAAATAACAATTTAGAAATTGTTAAAAAAAAAGGAATTGGTAACTTTGCACAGAACTGAAGACATGGACAGAAACTCTTAAATTTATGAGTAATATGTATTTTACAGAGATACCTTACCTTTACTTGGCTCTGGTCACCACTATCTGCAGGGATAGCTCTTGCAGTCAAGAAATCAGTTTCTTCTTTTAAAAGAGATAATTCAGCAAAATGTACCAAGGACTAAAAATGTTTTAAAATTGCATTCACATCTGCACACATATATTGTATTTAGGATATACTGCAACCCATTCAACATGTAAAGGACTGCTTGCCATCTGGGGGAAGGGGTGGAGGGAGGGAGGGGAAAAATCGGAACAGAAGTGAATGCAAGGGATAATGCTGTAAAAAATTACCCTGGCATGCGTTCTATCAATAAAAAGTTATTTAAAAAATAAAATATATTATTGTTAAAAATTGCATTCACAACATATTATTTGAGTATTAATCATGTCACTTAGTAAAGTTTTGCCTCTGTTTTTTTTTTTTGTCCCAATTACTTACTTTACATTTCAAATTTTCTAAGAAATTATATTATATTTGTCTGGAGGTGAAATTATGGAACCAATAATTGTGAAACTAAAACAGACATGGAATCCTTAGTTAAGGCTGTCAGGGCTATCTCCTTGGTTCTGATTTGTTCAGTATTTTTAATCTATTTGGGTGGGATAAAGACATAGGATGGCATGATGCAGATATACAACTGGGAAGGATTGCTAATAGGGATTGCTAATAGACTGGTTGAATAGTAGAATCCAAGTGGATGTAGTTGGGCTAAAATAATGAATGTCTCCCACTTTTTTTGGTCTCAATCTATGTTTTCATTAGTGTAGGGAATTGCTTTTGATGAAATTCCTATCAATGCAGACCATCAACTATTCTACAACTAAGAGTCTGAAACAATTACTTGGGAACACTTGAAAGGTTAAGTAACTTTCACGGAACCACATAGCCAGTGAACTTCAGAGGTGAGACTTGAACTCAGATTCCAATTCTCAGGTCACTCAATTATGCTGCATCTCTAGGCCAAATGTAATAAGATAAAATTTAATAGGAGAGGGGAAATAAAAGGGAAAATGGCACTGGATTTGGACTCAGATATCTTGGGTTCAAATTCTGTTTCTGTTACTAGCTATGAAGCATGAAATCATTTTCATTTGTCTAGACCTCAGTTTCCTGAAAAAATGAGGCAGTTGGACTAAATGAATAATGATAATAAAATAAGCATTTATGTAGCATCTATGTAGCCAGATACTTCATAAATTTTGTTTCAAATACTTCACAAATATTGTCTCATTTGATCCTTACAATAACCTTGGGAAATAGATGCTATTATTATCCTCATTTTACAATTGTGGAAACTGAAGCCATCAGAGATTAAATGACTTCCTCAGGGTCACACAGTTTGTAAATTTAGTCAATAGTTTTAGTAGCCTGAAGTCACGTTTGAATTCAGTGTTCTTAATCTGAAATTAGCTTTATCCATTGCAACTCCTTGCTTCCTAAGATTTTTCTGTTTCTAGATATATTTGTTCCTATATTTGGATTCAATATGGCAATTATGGAAATACAGGTTAGAGGAAATGTAGTTAGGCAATTCAAGAAGAAATAATCTGGGGATTTTGATGGCTCACAAGGTCAATATGAATGAGTATACAATGGTAACCAGAACTAAATAGTTTAACTAATTTGCTCTTTTTTTTCTTTTGCTCTGGACCTTTAAGTTTATCAGTGTGGTGAACTCCTAGTGCAGCAATTCCCTTCCATCAGTAAAGATCTGCAACTTATTTTAAAAATTGCTTGAAGTATTGAAAGAACTGAAACATGAAAGGGTTTTACCTTTGTCCACATGGCCAATATGTGTCAGAGGCAAGACTTGAATGGATCTTCCTGACCCCAAGGCCAGCCTACCTCTCAATATACAATAGTTAATAAGCTGAAACAAGTTTATCAAGAGAATAACTAGGATGGTAAAAGGAGTGGAGATTATGCCAGAGGAACATCAGTTAATTTGGAAGATGAAGAAAACATCTGTAGACACAACATCAGTGGTGATGGAGGTGGCAGTGGGAGTGAAATCACTGTAATCAAGTATATTAAAGACATTTATAAGTTAGAGAGGTTCTATAAACTTTTGTGCTTGACCTTATGGGAAAAATGGGGAATATAGAATAGGAGATGAAAAGAGGCAGATTCAGGCCTGATATAAGGAAAACAATTTGAGCTATCTAAAAAAATGGGATAGGCTACATCATTATATAAACTTCTTCCTTCTTCCCAGAAAGGTTTTAAGAAGAGGCTGGGTGACAACTTGTCAGGGAGTTTCATTTTTATAAACACACAAAGACACACAGGCATGTGAGAGAGAGAAAGAGAGAGAGAGAGAGAGAGAGAGAGAGAGAGAGAGAGAGAGAGAGAGAGAGAGAGAGAGAGAGAGAGAGAGAGAGAGAGAGAGAGAGACGAGAGAGAGAGAGAGAGAGAGAGAGAGAAGAGAGAAGAGAGAGGAGAAGAAAGAGGAAGAAGAGGAAGAAAAGAAGGAGAAGGAGAAGAAGGAGAAGACAGAAAAGAATGACTTTTGAGTTCCCTTTCAATTCTGTGTTTGTTCTTTTGGATAATTCTTATTTGAAAGGATTATAGATTCAGAACTGGAAGAGACCTCAAAAGATATTTAATGCAATTGCTATATTTTATAAGTAAGAAAGGCAAGACTAATGAGATTACATGACTTCCTTTAGATTACTCAGGCAATATGTCACAGGTAGGATTCAAATCCTGGACTGATCCCATCTTTACCATGTTGCTTTTTGAGTGTTCTTTCTCCCCTTAATTCTGTTCTCTTCTTGCTGCCTATTAGTGTTAACAATCACTGACAATGGGAATTTTATGTGGACCAAGAGAGACAGATGACCTTTTTGTCATAACTGGACACTTTGGTTTGAGTTCTAGGAAACACAGCAGCTTTCTTGCCTCACAGCAGTGAGAGGTCCCTGTACTTTTGGATGATCTGACAGCCTCTCTTTCACACTAATTTCCTTCCTATTTCCTCTTTACAAGGTCAGAGAAGTGAATACAAACGTCCATCCTCTCCTTCTGACACGGTTGGCTTGCCCCTGGCACTTGGTCATATTATTGGCTCCAGGCTATGCTTCTGGTTAGGCATCCGGCTGTTCCTTTTGTTCAGAGGAAAAATGGCAATACCCAGGATGACTCACCCTCCAGCCCTAGCTTGCCACAGGCTTCTTCCTCATGCCAGCTGGGCTGGAAATGGGGATATAGGATAAGAGATGTTTTCACAATCATGTCCCATTCACCAGGAGAGTCATCCAAGCATTGCCTCTGTGTCAGTTTACAACATGGGACAGAGACTAAAATGATCTACTGATAATCTAAATTGTACTACAGAGCCAATCAATCGCTATACTTCAGGATGGGGGATAGGGTTTGCACATTTTGTGTGAGGGATTCAGTCTGAATACTGTCTTCTTTTCTTTACCCTCCATCTTTTCACACCTTTGTCTCAGCCTTATGGTGTCAAAGACATCACAGAAATTCTGACTACTTGTTAGTATTCCCCAGTAATGATAGTTTAAGCTTGGTCATAGGGAATGAGCTCTCAGGCCAAATTTGGAAGACCCAACATTACCATTTAGATCCTTTCTTGGGTATTGTCCTGTTTCTTGCCTATAGAGCAGCACAGTTATAGAAGGAATGTAAACATGTCACATGAGCATCAAACAACCTTTCCCAGATGTGAAACCAATAGGGGTGCACATAATGCAATAGAAAACTAGAATACCACCTTTGATATCATAGGCTCATTTATGGTGCATTGAGAGGCAGGTTGACTTTGAGGTCAGGAAGATTTCTGGTCAAGTGCTGTCTCTGACACACACTGGCCGTATGACCGAAGATGAGTAATTGAAGTTTCTTGAATCTTCCTTTCTCATTCTTACACATTGTAATATGAACCTCTCCAAATATAAGCTGGTTTAGTAAGGATGCTGGAGATTATACAAATCTTTGTTCTCTTTGCCAACACAGGTCATTTTTTCCAGCTCGTTCCTGGATCTGATGCTCTGATTAGTGCTCTCTTTTGACATATCAGCATCTTATCTCAAGGATTTAAAAACACATCAGTAATGCCATTCAAGTCTCAAGCAGACTAATTGATATAGCTTGTATTGAGGAATCACTGGGATTTCTTCTGAGGTCTCCAAGGTATGGACAGAGTCTGATTTATAATACTAATCCTGCCTAATCTTCAGCATGAAGTTGTTTGATGAGATGATCTATATGGAATTTTCACAGCTATTAATATATAATCCTGTTAGGAGAGGCAGGGTGATGTATTGGTCTCAGAGCTGGTATCTGAGCCAGCAAAATCTGGGTTCAAGTCTTATATCTTATATATACTAAATAGGTGATTCTGGGAAAATATTTTCTAGACAGCCTTCTAAGACAGAGTGTTGGACAGAGAAGGCAGAGAAGAAGCAGAGAAGCATGGTGACCCACACTGGTAAAGTGATTTTCTTCAGCTGAGCACTCTTTTTACCAGTGGAAGCATAGGTCCAATATCTATCTCTGTGATCGTCCAATCAAATTCCTAGGACATAGTATTCATGATCATATGTCCTGAATTGTTTCCTTCTCATTGAATGATTCTTAGCACACTTACAGAGACAGCTATTTACGTGACAGTGCTGACTCTGTTTATTTAGGTAAAACTTGATTGGGGCGGGCTGAAATTTATTAATACTATGCTCATCTTCTTGAGTTGCATAGATTTCCTTGGAATCAGTGCATGTTTAGGGCTGTGGAACTTGGCAACCCCTGCACATATTGGTGAAGACTGCATGCTCATGTGCACCAACCCTGTACGTGTGTGGACTTAACAATGATGCTCTAACTCTTGGTGCATGACTGGGACCCATAATTAGATGAAATGTGTCTGTACCCTTAGGAAAACACCATATGCTTATCTGGCATCCCTGTAAATCACAGAAAGAGTGGAAATAGATTGGAGGTGGAAAGGAAATGCGCGGTCACTTAAAATGACTTTGAGAATCATCATTTTGGTTCGACTAGCTGGTGTGTGATTAGAACAATGGAATATGAACAATGAACAGGAAGAACAGTATTCAAAGCCTTTGGTCAAGTCTTACCAAGTGTGTGACTCTATAAGTCACTTAATCTGCCCCAGTGTCCTCTTTTGTAAAATGGGGATATTAATGGCACCTACTTCATGGTGTTGTTGTTAGAATCAAATGAGATATTACACAGAAAGAACTTTCCTTTTGATAGGGATTCTTTTCTTTCTACTCTTAGGGTCCATAGTCAGTCTTGGACAATTTCAGTCAATTATCTGTTCCAAAAGTTCTGCCCATCACCGTTTGGAATGAGAAGGTGGTTCTTTGGACCAAAATGCAGGAGTCAGTCTATGTTCTCTTTGGGAGGGGATGGGATTTCAGGGTTCCATTGGGAAGGAAAAAGAGGGTAGGCCATTGGCTGTAAGGTTGGGGGAAAATTAGGTCATGGTAGACACTAATTCTCACTAGGTTCTTCAGACAGCATCTAGGCCTGATGGCCAGTAAATGGAAGAAGAGTCAGAGATAATACAAAGAAATGTATGAGTTTTCTCTGTGTGTCTCTCATGCATAATCAGAAGATTTATAATAGAGAGAAAAACCATCACCTTTATCTTGGTCAAGCTATATTTATTTACATTAAACATTTTTTCCTTGTAAGCAGCATAATGATTTTATTTCTGTTCTATTCAAATATTCACATTTATTGATATAATTAATATATTCAATTAACCTTCTCACAAAATATTAGGGGTCTTTTTTAGCTGCCTTCCATGTCCAATTACAGTTTTAGGTTGAAATCAATTTTTTCACATCATCAGGCACTCTGATCTGGTTGATTCTTGAAATTCTAAGCTCTGTGACCAGCCAGTTCTTTTCCTAATGAAGATAATTTCTGCAAAAAAAAGGTCCATGTTTTTAGCTTACTAAAGCAGCTAAGTGGTTTGGTGGATTGCTCTCTGGATCTCAAGTCAGGGAGATGAGTTTGAATCCTGCCTCACATATTTACTGGCAGGCAATCCTGTTAATCTCTCTTAGTCTCAATATCCTCATCAATAAAGTATGAGGATCAATTGAGATAATGGATGTAAAGCACTTTGAAATTCCTAAAAATGATACAAATGGTAATTATGTGTTTTGATTTTCATATTTATATATGTATTTTTTAGTTTTGGCTTTAATTCTACAGGCAGCTGCACTTTCAGCCTCTTTTGTACTTACTTCAGTTTTCAATAACTTCCTTAAATTTCCTTTTCATTGAGTGGATCTGTTCTCTTTGCTTGCTATGACAAATTATGGTTTTTGAATCACATTTCCTCCCTTGGACCTTAATTCTCTGACTCGTAGAAACCTGTCATCATAATTTTGTTTTTCTTACTTAATTCTGACTCATGAAATTAGCATCCTCTATATCCCCAAGTAATAAGATTAAAAACAGTCTAGATCAAAGTGTCACAATTCCCAAGTGTGGGCCTGAGCCAGAGTAAAAGGTAATTAAGAAATATTTAACAAAATGAATAAAAATACACTAGAACATAGATAATGGTAACATGTGGTTTTCTATTTAAGTGTGGGAATCCTTGTGTTTTTATTAGTTTGACACAACTAGTTTAGATGACCTGAAGGAGAAATAGCTAGGAACTAGCAAAGCCAGACTGTGATAGACTGAACTCTGTGACAAAGCTGAGGACTTATTATTCTGTTGTCCTTCCTATCCATGGCTGACCCTTTATGATCCCCTTTAGATTTTATTGTCAAAAACACTGAGGTGGTTTGCCATTTTCTTCTGAGCTCATTTTACAGATATAGAAACTGAAGCAAACTGAAGCATTAAGTGACTTGTCCAGAGTCACACAGCTAGAAAGTGTTTGAGGTTGAATTTGAATTAAAGTTTTCATGACTCCAGGTTTTGTGCTATATCTCCTGTGCCACCTAGCTGCACTGACCTGGAGAAACAAGCTCTATTCAATTGACTTGTTATCTATCCAGCTAAAGATAGCCTTGTACCCCCAAATTCTTCAAACTTCAGTCAAGTAGGTATTGTTTTCCAGAATAATGTGATTTATTTTGTTAGAAGGTAAATTAAATTGATTATGATGATGATGGGAGATGGTAGCACAGTGCATGGGACCTAGAGTTAAGAAGATCTGAGTCCAAATTCAGCCTCAGACACTTACTAGCTGTGTTGACCCTGGACAAGTAATTTAATTTCTGCTTCCCCCATTATCTTATTCTGTAAAATGAGTTCCTCGAATGGTTGTTTTGAGCATCAAATGAAATAATATTTGTAAAAGTGCTTATCAGAAAGCCTATACATAATATGGGTTGTATACTTATATGGACTATCTACTTATTCTTTTCCCCATCCTTTCCTTTCCCCCCTCCCATCTATCCCTTAACAATACACATTGTCACATTTGTGATACACACATATGTTTCTGAAATATCTTACATATGTCATCTCATTTGATCCTCACAATAACCCTGTGAAGTAGTTATCATTATCCTCTTACAAAATGGGAAACTGAGGCTTAGAGAAGTTATTAAAGGACTTTACTAGGGTTGTACAGCTAGTAAGCTTCTGGATCAAGATTCATACTCAAGACTTTATGACTCAAATCTAGCACTCTAACTGTTGGAATATACAGGAGAGCTGTTGGAATACATGGGAGCCACCTAACAGTGGCTGCTGGAGATCCAACCCAGAATGGATCACCTCTTGTTAGAGGATGATACAAGGAGACTGAGAGGCAGTTGCTGTTCTCTGACCTCTCTGACTGAGAGGCTGTTGCATTGTCTGACTTCTCTCCTCTTCCCTCTGCCTCCAATTTATCTCATTCCCAGACCGCAACACCTGTGTCAGCAAAGGATGCCCTGCAACTCCTTCAGATGATATGATTGACAGCTCTGAAGGCTCTTGGAGAATTGACCTGTCCCTTAACATATAAGTACTGGAATTTTTGGATATTGATATGTAAATCTATAAATGAATTTGTTTTTCAGTCAATGCAAAGTACTTTAAAATTTGCATCTGAGAAGATATGGATAATCTTAGAAAAACATGGAAAGACTTGCAAAAGATAATAGAGTGAAATGGGCAGAACCAAGAGGATATTTTATAGTAACAGTAATATTGTTTTAAGAACTATTTTGCCCCCTTGAGAAGGCAAGCAGTTTTATATAGATAACGTGTGTGTGTGTGTGTGTGTGTGTGTATGTGTGTGTAAAATCCTCATTTTTCTTTTATTGATCCTGCCTACCCATAATTAATGGGTAATTGGATAATATTTGTATAAAAAACTCTTTAAAATTTTGTTTATATGGCTCCTGAGGTTGTTTTAGTTTGTTTTTCATCTTTTAAAGATTATATTAAGTTATTAAAATACATGTTTTATTCCATAAATTAAAAATAAGTGAATTATTTTTAAAAAGATTATACATGGGGAAGGTATATAAAACACATTTGGATTTTGGCTATGTTAAAAGAAATTTCTGATTTAAAAAAAAGACATAAGAAAAATAAAGAAAAGTAAAAAACAAAACAAAACAAAAAAAAAGAACTATTTTGAGTGAATAAATCATTTTGACTATTATTACTATCCAAAAGATACTATCTATATCCAGAGAAAGAAATCATAAATAGAAGTATACACAGAATAATTTTACACACACACACACTCCTATTTGTATCAAACGATAGCCATCTCTGGCTGATGGTGATTGGGGTGTAATTCAGTTGGATAAGGCTACAACTATTCAGCATCATCTTTTTTTAGTACACTGTTATGAAATTATTTAATTTATTCCATAAATTAAAAATTAAATATATTAAAAATTTTATATGTACATATATACACACATCTAATAGAGAAGATATGGAGAACTATTTATTATACATCTTAAAAATAGTTTGATGTTGGCTCAGCAACTGCTTCGTTCCATCCTAAGTAAGAGATTCCTATCACATGCTATTGTCTCAATTAGGTTTTTCCTCTGGATTCAATAGTAAGATGTGAATGAATATCCCTGGAGTGAAAGGAGAAGGGAGAACAGATCTTATATTCGGCTGTAAGAAAGGACCATTTGAAAACTCTGAAGCTCTATACAAAGTTTCAGCTTTAAACCATTCAAAGCAAAGCTTAAAAGTTCCAATGGTCTTATCCCAGGGCATTGCTGCAAATTACTGGCTTTATTCTGAGATGCTGAATAGATGTAGCCTGATCCAATTGAATTACACTCCAATCACCATCAGCCAGAAGAGGTTAGAGACTATGGCCTGCGTATACACTTCCAACTGCTGGGCAGAAAGGGAAGATCAAAGTCCCAGGAAATTATTTGATCTCTCATCAGCAAATAGGGGCCACAGGAGGACAGAACACTAATTAATTACCACTGAATGGAAAGCTTTCCAATTGAAACAGCTGGGAACAAGGTGCTTTTGACTAATAGCTCTGCCCTTCTGATGGGAAGATGATGCTACTGAGCCAGATTTGCTTGACATGTAGGTGAACTTAATGATCACAGATGTGGGGTGATTTTAGGAATTCTGGGAAGATCCTGGTCTCCTTTTCCTCTCCCTTTTACTTCCCCTCTCTCCACCCTGCCTCCCATTACTTAGCTGGTGTCTGAAATTTTATCATCAGGGCTTCATACTTTAAGTCTTTTAGCAATTAACAATCAATCAATAGCATTTTTTAAGCCTGTTATGTGCCAGCCTTTGTTCTAGTGCTGATGATACAAAGACAAACATGAAACCTACCCTGCTGTCAAGGACCTTACATTTTTTTGTGGGGGAAGGGTTAGGGAAATGTTCAAATTATTTAAGAACAAGATACATAAAAAGTAACTGCAAAGTAATTGGAGGAGGAAGCTACAAATCTTTAAGGAGAATAAGAAAAACCTCACTTAGAAAATGGCACTTGAGTTGGATATTGGAGGGAGTTAGGAATTATAAGAGGCAGAGATTAGGTGGGAGAACATTCTAGGTACTTACCCTGGCTATAGGAATAGACGATTCTCCTTCTTACTTTCATCATAAGAGCTAGCATTTATATAATACTTATTTAATTTTGTTCTCCTAACAACCCTGGGAAGTTGATGCCATTATCATCCTGTTTTTACAGATGTAGAAATCAGGTGACTAGCCCAGAGTCACACAACTAGTAAGTAAGTGAGGTCAAATTTGAATATGAGTCTTTTTCATTCCAGGTTCAGGACTCTAGTTGTCTGTATGAGGAGCAGCTGGAACAGGAATCTATAAAGAAAAGCACTGTGTAATAATCCAGGAAATATAAATTGGAACTAGCTTTTGGAAGGCTCTAAATGCTTTCAATACTAGAGTCGAAGACTTTTCTTCCTTTCCTTTTCCTTCTCTTCTCTTCCTCCTTTTCCTTTCCTTTCTCTCCCTTCTTCCCTTCCCTTCCCTTCCCCCTTCCCTTCCCCCTTCCCCCTTCCCCCTTCCCTTCCCTCTTCCCCCTTCTCTTCCCTCTTCCCTTCCTTCCCCCTTCCCCCTTCCCTTCCCTTCCCCCTTCCCTTCCCTTCCTTCTCTCTTCCCCCTTCCCTTCCCCCTTCCCTTCCCTCTTCCCCCTTCTCTTCCCTCTTCCCTTCCTTCCCCCTTCCCCCTTCCCTTCCCTTCCCCTTTCCTTCCCCCTTCCCCCTTCCCTTCCCTTCCCCCTTCCCTTCCCCTTCCCTCTTCCCTTCCTCTTCCCTTCCCTTTCCCCCTTCCCTTCCCCCTTCCCTTCTCTTCCCTTCCTTTCCTTTTCCTTCCCTTCCTTTCCTTTTCCTTTTCCTTCCTTCCTTTCCTTTTCCTTTCCTTCCTTTCCTTTTCCTTTTCCTTCCTTTCTCTTTTCCCTTCCTCTCCTCTCCTCTCCTCTCCTCTCCTCTCCTCTCCTCTCCTCTCCTCTCCTCTCCTCTCCTCTCCTCTCCTCTCCTCTCCTCTCCTCTCCTCTCCTCTCCTCCTTTGCTCCCTCCTACCCTTCCTTTTTTCCTTCCTTTGTTCCTTAGAAGCATAGGTGCCAAAAACCAACTCAATTCATGAGATCATTTTTCTAGTTCTGTATTTTAAAATGATTATATGGGCACTGGTCTGATTCAAGTGTTAAAATGCTGTCAAATTTTATAGTTTCATTTGACACTACTTGCATTAATGTGAGATAGTAATTGTATTTCTCCAATTACTCCTAATGGTTAGGGAGGGTGTTAGCAACATGTTCCCTGAGGGAGAAGAGGCACTCTCCTTCTACAATCTCTCCTTCATCCCCCGGGAATTGCCAACTTGTTCTTTGCTATGTTTCCTATTGCTAGGAATTCAGAAAGAGGGGCCCTGATGTCATACCCAATATCAATATACTTGTAATATTGAAGGGAGTGAAAAAAAAGATTATTCTTTCCATTTTATTGATGAATCCTAGAGAGATAAAAGGGACTTAATTATTATAGTTTTACATAAAGCATAGATGGTGGAATAGACTTCAGAAATCATATATTTCAATCCTGTCATTTTACAGTCAAGGAAACTGGGGCACAGAATGGTGAAGTGATTTGACCAAAGTCACACAGCTAGTTAGTAAAAGAGCCAAGTTCTCCAGATTCCTCTCCCAGAAATCCTTTTAATAGAAGATGACCTAGTTTTTTAGAGACCACCCATAGGGATTGAAAGCAAACTTTTTTCCATTAGTTTATCCAGTTATGGAACATGTCTAATAATAATCATGCTGCCTTATATATTGTTTCCCAAATGGATTGTAAGCTCACTGAAGGCAGGGGCTGTTTCATTTTTGATTTTGCAATCTTATTACCTAGGACAGAGCCTGGCATTTGTTATTCAGTTGGGTTCAACTCTCGATGTCCCCATGACCCCCACTGTCCAGGGGGTTTTCTTGGTAAAGATAATGGAGTGGTTTGCCATTTTCTTCTGCAGTGAATCAAGAGAACAGAAATTAAATGACTTGTCCGGAGTCTCATTGCCAATATGTGTCTATGGCTGGATTTGAACTCAGGTTTTCCTGACTCTAGTTTCTGCACTTTATCTACTGAATCACCTGCTTTAGCCTGACATGTAGTAAATATTTAACATTTCTTAGTTAATTGATTGATAATCTCAAATAGTTTTCATAAGTATTCTCTTGATACTTATCACTACCTATGAAGTAATGTAGTGAAGGCAATATTATCCTGTTTTAAAGAAGAGAAAATTAAATTTGTGACTTTTAAAATGTTTGTTGTCTGCTTCCTTTTCTGATTCCTATTCTGGGACTCCCTCCTCTTGGTTAATCAGCCAATCAACAAGTATTTATTGAAAGTTCATGCTTACTGTGTAAGGTGATCTACTTGAGGATCCCTTTTGTGCTTAACTATCCCTTAAAGCTATTATATATATATATATTCCATATTTTAATATGGATATATTCCTTCCCAAAGTATTGTTCTTTTGTTGGAGATGACAAGAGGTTATATAAATTAATCTGACTTGAATTGTGGAGTTCTGTTTATGGGAGATCCTTCTCTTCCTGTTTCCCTTTTCCCAGTATTACTAGTTCTGGAAAAAAAAAAAAAACTGGATGTCTAGTTGTGTGCTGGTAAACTGGACTCATTTCTTCTACTCCAGGGCCTCTTTTCCAAGTTCCTTTTCACCCTATGAGGCTCTTGAAAAGTGATTTGATTTGATAGCAACACATTAGCCACAACACATTCCCCCTTTATTACCATGGAGCAGAAGTCCATAAATTTCTGTATGGTCTGGTTGTTTCCCAGCTAATCCGTGATGGGGGCGGGGGCGTGTGAAGGTGGGATAGCAGAGTTGAGAATGTGGTCTCAGTCACCAGGATCCATATGCTGAGTCTGAATGACAGGCTCTTAGTCACGTACTGCTTGGACCACAGACCCTCTGTCTTAAGAAAATGTAAT
Organism: Antechinus flavipes; assembly: GCF_016432865.1. Lineage (NCBI taxonomy): Eukaryota > Metazoa > Chordata > Mammalia > Dasyuromorphia > Dasyuridae > Antechinus > Antechinus flavipes. The sequence goes on along the minus strand of NC_067398.1, from coordinate 264,556,672 downwards.
TATGACTACATATACTACAGACCTGATTACCATTCTCCAATGTTTGGAAAAGGACCAAAAGAGAACTTAATTATTCTTGGTGGTGGGGTATAATGATTCTTTTCAAATCTGCAAACAGTTTTCATTTAGGCTTCATGGAGAACAATTAGGAGAGGTCAGGGTGTAATGACTTGGTCCAAAGGAAATTGTTTTTGCTCTCATTTTGACTACCTCTCCTTTTCCAGACTGGAGGTAGCATGGTACCCCTGAAAGAATGCTTGATTTGGGATCTGAGAACCTGACTTTAGATGCCAGTTTTGCCACTTACTTCTGGTGCATGTAATCATACATCAGAGCTCACAATATCTTCTAGATCTTAGTTCACTTACCTGAAAAATGAGAATTCTAGACTAGATTACCTCTACCTTCTTTCCTAGCTTTAAATCTCTGATCTTATCAGAGATTGGTTGTGTTTTTGGTTGTTATTTTGAAATTATATATATTTTTAATTAACAAAAATTGTTTTCCCCCTTTCTGATTCTACCCTTCCAACTGGGAAAAAAAGAACTTATACCAAATGTGAATAGTCAAGGAAAACAAATTCCTAAATGTCTCTAGAGACTGATTTTCTGTTAAGTCTGGACATATTATTCTGAATCTTCCAGTTCAGTATGGATCACCAGAAACCAGGTTCTATAATTTCCTTTACTTCCTCATAGAATCATTGGATATTAGGCTTTATCAAGTTTATCAAGGTAAATTCCCTTCTCTCCCTTGTCATATAATTTCACCATTGTCATCATTTTCTCCTTTATTACCATCTAATTCCTTTCTTTGAATCTTTTCTCAGATCAGACCATCAACAACTGACTGATTATCTTCTGGATCTTATGTTGATAAGAGCATTGCTTATAATTCCCAGGCATCTGAACCCAAACGGGAATGTTTTATGTGAATGTAATAACAAAAAAATTCTCTAATGTAATAACAAAATATTGAGTCCAAACACCTTAATATTCCTTAATAACTTGTAGATCTATCATTCACTAAATTATTTAAACCTGCTTTGAATTTGTTTTCCGCATGGGCAATTTCTAAATTTTCAAAGGGCAAGGATCTTGCTGGGAACATGCTTACTTTGCATAGTACCTAACTTGATGCTTTAGGCAGATAGATACAATACCAACCATATTATGAAATAGGAAGGTTTTGTCTTCAATGTCTACACTATCCTTTTTCTGGTGCCCTTTAACCCACTCTCAATATTCCTACTCAGGCTGGGAAGCCAGAAGAAATCTGGCTTCCATTCTCATTCTCCAAGTAATTTCTTTATTGTGGAATGTCATGGTCTTTTCTCAGTGTTGACAAAGTAGAAAATCGTCTAAGTCCCCACTGGTGTGCTTTTATTTTAGTAATCAGATTGCTGACTTCATTAACTTTTAATTGAGACATTTACTAAAAGAAGATAAAGCAAGAGTAATTATGATATAACATTGTACTCATAAAGTTGGAGCACATATCATCACTATCATAAAAACCATCTGTCAGGAAAAGGAGTGAAGCGTATATGTAGGGAATCCATGTGTTATTTGGTTTCCTTAGGTAAAAGAGATTGAAGGGGCTTGCCATCAGTGTTACAAGGTTGGCTCTTTGTTGGAACTTGCTGCTCTAGTCTTCTGCTAAGGTGAAGTTCACTTATCCTTTATGCTAATACATTGCGTGGGTTTTGTTTGTTTGATATTAGAAAGATCAAAGACCTTTAGCCATGGATTTAGCTAGTCACTGAAGGTTTTCTACCTCCCAAGAAATCAGTGTCAGCCAGAAAGAGAAAGTTTCTCTATTTCCACTCAACTCTTCCAGAGCTTCAGAGAAGGGTTATAAAATTTGTCATGAGTCAGTCAGCTCTCCTAATTTTCTAGTGTCAATACAGAGAAAATCAGTTCTAAAATCTTTCTTTAAATTTATTTGTGCTCTAAAACTGAATTGTTTCAGTGAGAAATCTCATTTCTAGCCCATGGTGATTAAAACAATCTTCATTTCTGTTGACAAAACCCAAATCAGGAAATGTACATTTATGTAATAAGACAATTTTGATGTCTAGGTTTTCCCAACCATCAAGTATTACTGTCAATCATATTGAAATTAAATGGTAATAAACAAGATATTGTACTTGTTTTCTTAGAATATTTCAGATATTCAAGTCTTAGGTTTGCTTTTGTTTTAAAATCTTTAAATTTTCAAAATGGTCTGAAAGGGACATTCTAAAAAGGACATTTCCTTTCACTAAAACATAAATTTATTCCAAGGTGGTATTAATAACTCTTCTAGAGTTGTTTGCATTTTTCACATAACTGAAAACCTAAAAGTAAATTGGAATTTAAAAAATTTTTTCTGGACCTTGCTGTACAAAAGATCATGGACTTCATCATTTTTTTGTGAGATGATATAGAACCAGTTTTTCCCATACTTATGCACAGAGCTTATTTATTTTAATTTTATAGCCAATTCGTGCTTGCTTTATTACCCATGACAATCTTTAGTTTTGTCCATGTATCATGTTTCCCTTAAACTATGGAATGTGAGGGAAGGCCTGCTATCATACCAAAAGATAGTGAAATATAATAAAGGCTCCTGTTGGACCTGGAGCCAGGAGTCCTGGGTTTGAGTCTTGCAGCTGTCTTGAGATCATGGTCTGGTCATTTACTTTCAGAGCTTTAGGCTTCATTGACATTTGGGCAATAGGCACAGAGCCAGATCTGTATTTAGATTTTCCGGCTATCAACTGTGAAATGCTTCTGTCAGTCTGATGCAAATTAGATGCTGGGAAATAGGACACTACTATGGCCATCTTTACCCTGATAGCATATAATACAAAATGGAGTTAACAGTGCTTGTACGACCTACCTCATAATCACTGTGAAGAAAGTGCTTCCCAAGCCTAGAGTGTTACTAAGTTAATTATTATTATTACTATTATTTTGTTCAGTAGTTTTCAGTTGTATCCGACTCTTTGTGACCCTATTTGGAGTTTCCTTGGTAGAAATACTGGAGTGATTTGCATTTCCTTCTTCAACTCATTTTAGAGAAGAAAAAAATGAGGTAAACAGCTTAAGTGACTTGCCCAGGGTTGCACAGCTAATAAATGTCTGAGGCCAGATTTGAACTCATGAAGATGAGTCTTCCTGACTTCAGGGCTGGAACCCTGTCCACCATGGCACCATCTACCTGTTCATAAGTAAATTATTATCAACAGAAAATAAAGCAGACAGAATATTGTTACAACATCAGGAATTACACAAAACAAGTGAATTGGAATAATGAATTGCTTTTTGCCTATCTTATGTAATGGGGTTCTGATTGATGAGGGCCCAGTTCTTGGAGCATGCATAAGGGAAGCTGAATGATTGGTAAGACTACTTCTGGAAGTGTTTAATGATGTGAAATGGAGGGTCTTTGCTCTCTACTTTAGAGCACTCGTAGGTATACTGTGGCTGGTTCTGTCTGTCTGCTTACTGAGTGAGGAAGAAAAGCATTTTGATTGGCTGCTGAATTGGAAATGAGTGTTTATTTGAAAGCACTGAGGCAAATAAATCTCTCTCTTCTCTGGTGACTAACAATAATTATAGACACTAATAGTTAGCTGTCATTTATATAGAGTTTTAAAGTTTACAAAGTACTTTACAAATATTATGTCATTTTATCTTTAAAACAGGTTTGAGAAAGAAATGCTACAGATGAGAGAATTAAAGCAAACCAGAGATTAAATTAGTTTCCCTGAGTCATAGAATTCTTACTCTGTGTCTGAAGCAGGATTTGAACTGATTTCAGATTTGTTGTTCTGTCTGCTGTGTCACTTAGCTGCTTCAGTTGGTAAAGGAGAGGAACTGCACTGGTAGGAAGGAAGCAACACTAGAGTCGCTTGTTTGTGGGCAACAAATTGCCTCAGAATGGGCCATTGACCTTATTTTTATGTCTTTACATCAAGGCTTGCCTATTTCCTATCAAATTTTGTGAATGGTAAAGAATATTTTTGTTTAAAAATGTTTCCAGTGTTTCCAATATTAAGCTTCAGTTTTCTGGAAAAGCCATGTATTTGGAAGACTTCATTTATTAGAAAAATTACTTGATGGAACTTCCAGTTAAGATGATTCTAGAGGAACTGATCAAACACCCCAACAAAAATATGAAATAATGACAAAGAAGACCAAAGAAAAATAATAGAGTCTATGACAATGTGCATATCACAAGAATCAAAGGAAGAATGCACCACGGATGGTGGAAAATCAGAGCCAATGTGTAAGCCTGTACTTTTGGAGCAATAATAGGAAAAAGAACCACTCCTTATAAGTCTCCACAAAGGGAGACAAGCTCTAAATACCGTGAAGATCAACTATAGATTGAGAAACCCAAGAGATAAATATAGAAGAAGAGAGTAACTCAACAATTAATATACATAGAACTTTGAAAAAAATGAGTTGGCCACAAGAACTTGAAAAACATTTAGAAGAAATGAAGAAAGAGATAAAAAATGAAATTAGAAATGAAATTCTAAGAGCTCTTCAGGAAAGTAAATAAATAGCTTAGAACAGAAAGAAACCTTACCCAATTGGACTCTCTAGAAAACAAAACTCAATGATTCCATGAGATAGTAAGAGATAATAGAATAGAGTCAGACTGAAAAAATTAGAACTTGCAAGATATCTACTATCCAAAATAGCAATAACATTAACAACTAGTATTTATATAGTATTTTTAAGTTTGTAAAGTGCCTTACATATGTTATCCCATTTGATTCTCACAATAATTCTGAGGTAGGTGATATTATTTTTCTCATTTTTCAGACTTGGAAATAGACTGAGAAAGATGAAAAGACTTGCTTAGTCATACAAATAGTCAGGGTCTGATGCAGGATTTGAATTTAGGTCTTCCTGATTCCAGCCTTCTGTCCATTGTGCCACCTAGCTGCCTTTAAATTGGAATTCAATTAAAATTCTGCAGTGACAACATTGCATTATACATATATAATGATCTCCTATATTTACTAGCTGTGTGACTCTGGCAAGTCACTTAAATTCTGTCTGTCTCAGTTTCCTTATTGTAAAATAAGGTTAATAATAGTATCTACCACCTAAGGTTGTTATGAAGATCCAGAGGAGATAATATTTGTGCCAGATACAGAGTAGATACTTAATAAATGTTTGTTTCCCTCTTACCTAGTGAACCTCACATGTGACATACTACATGTGGTAATAAATGCCTATGTGATATATTTGACGAAAAGATGCTACTAAAAGCCTGCTTAGAGGATACTATTATTGATAATAAAGGCCTGATCTCATCTGGGACTTCCCTTCTTTTTTCTTGATGGAAACCACTTAATGTTACTTCATTTCAATTGGATCTTGCAGCAAGGCAAACTTTCTAAATATCCCTAATTGATTCTCTATCCCACTCTGTATGATGATTATTCCAAGTCTTTCTTTTTCTCCTCAAACTTCCAATGGCACTCTGACCTGGACCCTTTCTGGAATCAAAATGCCCTCATTTTATGTTTTACTGGAAAAAACACAAAACTATCTGCTGAGAACTTTTTCTTCTATCCTCTTCTTTACCTAATACGTTATCACCTCATAATCATTGACATGATTTCCTACATTTCCATCTTTTTTTCTGTTTTCTGAGAAAGAGGTGTCCTTTCTTCTCACTAAGATGAACTTTTGTACATGGCAACTTGATTTCATACCTTCCTATCTGCCTAGCAGATTGTCCCTTACCATTCCCATTCTTTGCCTAATCTTCAATGTTTTTCAATTTTTTTTGCTTCTCCCTATTGCCCACAAACACAGCCAAGTCTCCTTTATCCTCAATAAAAATCTCCCTATATCTACCATCTATGTTAACTATCATCCTCTTTCTTTCTTCTTCTTTTCAAACTACTTGGGAAAATCATAGATACTTGATGTCTCCACTTCCTCTTCTCTCTTTCTGAAGCTTTACAATGTCTTCAGACCTTACCAATCAAAATGAATGGCTCTCTGAAAAGTTAGCAATAATCTCGTAATCATCATATCTAATATTATCTTCAAAAATTTTCATTTTTCTTGATATCTGCTATATTTGACATAATTGATCATCATGGTGCCTTTTTTTCCTCTGGGTTTCCAGAACCACTGCTCATTTCTGGTTCCATTCCTAACCATTCAGTCATTCCTTGGTGTTCTTTACTAGTTCATCATCCATATAACAACATTCAGGAACTGAATTACCCACCCTAGGGTCTGACTTGGCCCCTCTTTTCTAAGTTATATCTTTTTGTGAGCTTTTTAATTATGAGTTGGGTTTAATTATTTTTTCAGAGTTGGAAGGTACTTTGTTTTTTCTTTTAAAAATTCAATTCAATTTTATTTTCAACTCCAAATTCTTTCCCCTTCACCTTTCCTCTTTCATTCCCTGAGAAAGCTAGAAGGACAAAACAATGGATTAAATTTCTATCTTTATGAAGATGAATCCTAGATCTATCCATCCATCTATCTATTCATCTATCTATCTATCTATCTATCTATATCTAATACCTCTTCTAAGTTGCTGTCCCATATTGTCATTTCCCTACTCAATAATTTGAACTTGATGTCCAATATATCTATTACCAACTCATCATGGTCAAAACAGGGAGAATCCCTTTTTCTCTATTTCTCCATTCCTATTAAGGGTACCACTATCCTTTCAGTAACCTAAGTTAAAAATATGGGTATCATAATCAACTCCCTATTCTCACTCACCCCACATACCCAACACTTGCCAAATCTCATAATTTCTATCTCCATAACATCTCTTGAATATAGCCCTCCTTTCCACTCACACAAAATCACCACTGCAGTTCAGGTCCTTATTACCTCTCCTCTATATTATAATCAGTCTTTCTACCTTGAACTTCTCATACTGGTCTTTTTTTCTGCATAGCCTCTACAGGGATTTTCCTAAAGTATATGTCACCCTCATCCCACACTCAACAAGCCCCAGTGATTCCCTATTGCCTCAAATACCAAATATAAACTCCTCTAACTTTTAAAGATCTTTACAACCTGTCTTATTCCAACCTTTACACTATTTTTCCATTTAACTCCCTATCTTGTACTCTGTGATCGGGGTATACTAGCTTATCCTTTCTTCCACAAATGACACTCAATCTCCCCATCTTGAAGGTGGAGATTGTCTTTTTTTCCCCTTGTATTTGTATTCTTTGTGCTTGGCATGATGTCTGGCATAATAAGTGTTTGCTGACTTGACTCCCATCTCTGTGCCTTTGCAGTAGCAATCTCTTATGCCCTAATGACATTTCCTCCTCAACTTCTCTTCTTAGAATCTCTGGTTTTATTCAGGACTCAACTCAACTGGCACCTTCTATGTGAAATCTTTCCAGTTTTTCCAATTGCTAGATCCAAACTACCATGTATTTATTTTGTATATGTTCTGCATATACTTGTATGTGTGGATGTCCTCTTCCCAACAGATTATAGACTCCTGGAAGGTAGGGACTGTTTCATTTTTAACTTTGTATCCCTAGTACTAACTCAGTGTTGAGCACATAGTCAATACTGAACAAATGTCTTATGACTAAAGACAAGATGCTCAACCTTTATTTCTTCCACTTTTCCTTCAGGGAATTTGGACTGTCATGGATTAGAGTGAGTTACAATCGATTTCAACTTGGGTTCCATATTTCTGTTTACTATATGGCAGAAATTAAAGCACTGGAGTATGAATTTTGTCCTAGATTTGCCACTTCATGGTTGTGTTACCTTGGGAAAGCCATAAAACTTCATGGAACCCCAACCATACTGAAATAAGTCCCCTTAATATCTTCCTCAATATGTGGCTATTCAGTCTTTGCTTGAAGATTCTAAACAGCACCTATTTATTCCTGAAACATCCCATGTCAATCTGAGTATTTTGCAATTTATAAGTTGGTTTGCAAACTTACGGGTTTCAAGTACATAGACCTAGGCTTAAATCTCAAAAGTGAGATGATCTGGATAACTTTAACCAAACTACTACATATCACTGAGACTCAGTTTCTTCTTCTGTAAATGGGGATATCAACTTGTACTATATACTCAAAGTAGGGCTTGTGGAGAAATTATTTTTGACTTAAAACAATTTTTGTCTCCCTCAGTCCTTAATATAGTATGCTGAGCAGACAACTTTTTGATCAATATTAGCCTTAAAGGTTAGCTCTGGAAAATTTCTGAAGCTTCTGTTTTATTTTGAACAGCTTTCTGTAATAAATCTAGAATCTCAGTAGGCCAATTCAGCCTTCTATCTATTTCTCTTAATATTTTCCAGGTTCTACTTGGAAGAGCTTATCAATTTTCCATTTCCAAAGCTGAATATCCCAAGCCCTAGATTTTTTAGTTTAGAATTCTAGCATTAGAATATAGACCAATTGTGCTTATTCTATTGCCCATGTTATTTTTCCTTCATTCCAATCCTAGCCTTCCCCTCCAATTCTAATTAGTGCCAGCATATGCCAGATTTACCTGATTATTTAAAAGGTATTCACTGCACTGAAGTACAGCATATGGTACCACAATCTCTTTACTCTCAGAGCAGGCAGCTTTGCTTGTGAGGCACTTAAGGGCCCTGCTCTACTTTCCTATCCTGGAAGAAAGAGCTAGTGGAGTTTGTTTCTAGGTCACACTGACTGATCATATTGTGAACATGAGCTCCATTATGGAAGGATGTCCCTTGGCAAAGGAAACCTATGCCATTAATTAAGATTAAGCTCTGACCTGGTAACCTGTAGTTACTTCTGTGCTTCAAGTGCAGGCTTGCCTCTCTGTCTTCTGGAAGAGAAGGTGAAGGGACTTAAAAAGTGTTTCTCCTCTCCAGGTTGTTAGGGATAATGAAATGTTCCTAAAAGACATGGAAATAAGGCTTTAGCAGGAAATAAAAGGGATTTTGAGAAAGGGAGATAGCTCTTGTCAAGAAATGGGAGAGTGGAAGAGTGTCACACAGAGGAGAAAAGGAGAATAAAGGACAATTACAGATTTGGAGCTAAAAAAGCAAACAATTTAGTTGAATTTTTTTTTAAGCCAAGGGAACTAGAGGCTCTGAATAAAAAGAAGCTACTCATTCTCCAAAGAATGACATAATAGAACTTCAAAAGCTATCAGATGAGAAGCATTAAAGTAAAATGAAGAATCCAAGAAAAGTTATGGTTGATTAATTCCTGTTTGGGATACTGAGATAACAATTTGCACCTTGATAACAATAGGAAAAAATAGTCTTTCTTTGACATCATAGTTTTTTCAGAGCTTTTCAAAATAGCTGACTTCTCCCAGTTCTAATGATTACTATCCAGTTCTGGTGGGCACACATGATGCTGCCAGAAGGAACCAAAGAATATTTTTTTAAAATTGATGAAATATTGAGCAATAAACTGAAGAGATGATCATAGGAGCCCACATATTAATGGCTAGGGATGCAGAAAAGACAAGTTGCTTGGGAAAATGGATATCTAGTAAAAAAAAGTGGTGTCTGAGAAAATTATTTGAATTTCTGGATTATGTGTTTTATAACAATTTTTATTTTTCAAAATAAATGCAAAGATAGTTTTCAGCATTCACCCTAGCAAAACCTTGTGTTTCAGATTTTTCTTCCTCCTTCTCCCCTCCCCTACACAGTAAGTAATCCAATATAGGTTAAACATGTGCAATTCTTCTAAATATATTCTGAATTATGTTTTAAAACATGGGGAAATTAGACTCTGGGCATGTGTTGGAGTATTAAAAAGGATGGTCTGACATTTTGAAAATCTAATTAAAAGAATTTTTCACTAAATAGAATGGTAGAGAAAGAAAACTGCTTATCTACATTCAGCAAGATAGATACAATAAAGTATATCTATAGTGAATGAAGAATTGCATACAGGAGCTAACAGAAGGCAAAATTCAAGAAAGAATTTTGTAGCAGAGTCTGATAGTCTATGCCCAAAGTTTAGAAAATACCTAAGAGGAACCAGAGATCTAAATAGGCAATTTTGACCTCATAGGTATCACTGAAACTGGATAGGATGAATCCTATGACTGGAATGTGGATTTTGATAAGTATGTTTTATTCAAAAGAAACAGAATAAATAAAAGGGGGGGATGGTGTAGAATGTATTAAGAAGGCATATTCATAAGGAAATTAAGGAACCAGTGTTGGAATATATTGTAAAGAATCCAGAGCTCAATGAGGGAGAAACACAAATGAGTTTGTCAAGAGACAAAATTGCCTTGTGATTTGGGAAAGTATAGACCACCTGGGAAGAAAAAAGGAGGAAGTAAATGAGTTCAGGAAACAGAACACAAATCTGCCACAGAGGCATGACATGGTAGTAAAGGGAGGCTAGTTATCTAGACATCTGCTGCAGCTCTTTCTCTGTCAAAATCAGAGGAGCTTATCACTTCTTGATTTTTTGAATGCCAATTTTATCTATTAAAATGTGGGGGAACCAAAAAAGGGAAATTCTATATTGGATTTGATTCTGATTAATAGGGAAGAGTTGGTTGCTGCAGTGGGAATATTAGAAACCTGAGATAGGTGTGTTGGGAAGGGATCAGCTAGAGAGCCAAGCACAGTCTAGTAGATTTCAAAGGGTTCCAAGTAAGGATAATTAATTTCCTTCAGATTTAATTTCTACTGAAGAAATTAACTTAGGAGCATGTTTAACTTGCAAAAATGAAATTTTGAAGACAGAAAAGAAAACAATTTCAATGAGGAGGAAAAATGTGAGTTGTCTGGAGACACCTATGTTACTACATAGGGGACTTGGCAATCAACTTAGATTTTAAAAATTAATAAAGAAGACAGGGGTAGGTTGCAGAGGATGAATATAAGAGTATGTCACCGATTGTAAAAATAGTGTAAGGAGTACTAAAAGTAAGAATCAGTTGAGATCATTTAAAGAGGCTTAGAATAGAAAAAAGAATTTTTCGATTTGTACTGAGAAAATAACTTGCTCAAAAAAAGAAAAAGAATGGTACGTGGAGTGGATGGGACAATGATAAATAGATAATAGAGAGGTAGAAGAATTGCTCAATTTTTACTTTGCTTCTGTTTTCTCTACCTAGGAGAATGGCATTTGTGGTGTTTGCACTATAAATGGCAGAACAAAAATAGCTAATGGAGAGTCAATACTTAAGATAAGCGAGGAGATAGTGTATGGGGAACACAAAGATGTGACCTCAGTACTATCCACATCTGAGTATCGTGGTTACATAACCACCTATGTGATCATGGGTCATTCTTTGGCACCAAGCCTCCTTTGTTCTCTTCCTATATAAAATTCGAGTAGGGCTGACTGCAGCACACAGATCTATCCCTGTCCTGCTGCCTCCCAGGACTGGTCTTATATGTAAGTCTCTTTAAATAAACCCAATTTGCTACCATGCTGGTATAATTCATTTCTTTGTTCTTTCAATATCCTCTTGGATACAGTGGGACCCTCCCTCTGGACAGTCTGCTCCACGATAATGGGTGAAATTGGCAGGATACCAAAGAAATCTCTGGGAGAGAGGCTTTTGGGGAAGAAATCCTGGGTTGGACATTTACATCTCTGTGGGAAGGGGTGGCCTGTATGCTAAATGCTTGCAGCATTTAGTGGTATACATAACATATGGGTTTGTGCCTTTTCATTATAGTGGAACCATTCTGCTCTTTGACAAATAGTAAGAAAAATCCCAGTTTGTCTTGAGGAATTTATGTCAGTTGGTCTAAATGACCTTCACCATTTGGTCCTGAAAGGATTGCTAGATGTAGTTGGCAAGCCACTGATAATTGTAAGACCACATAACATACCACAGAATTGGAGAAGGGCAAATGTTAACTTGATTTTTCATAAAAAAGTAAAAGGATGGACTGTGAAACTTATTGACCCATGAGCTTTACTAGGATTCCTAGAAAATTTTTTAGAACAGATTATTAAATTGGTCAATGAAAATCTAAAAAAAAAAAGGAAGTAGGGATTAATCAAGAATAGGTTATGACAGACCATCTCAGTTTTCTTTTTGAAAGGAATAGATCAAGGGAATGGACTAGATGTATTCTATACAAATTTTAGCAAAATATTTAAGATAGAGAGATAGGGATAGTTGGCAATACAATTTAATAGATTCAGGACTACTTGAAGGCCAGACTCAAAGAGAAGTCATTAATGGTTTGGTGTTAGCTTGGAATGGGGTTCCAGAGTACCTCATACATACATGCTTGAACTCATGTTGCTAAATATTGTTTTGACAATGGCTTAGGTAAAGACAGATATCTTATGTTTATAAGAACTTCAGATTACTTCAAGTTTAAAAGTAGAGCTAACACAATGGATGAATCCAGAACTAAAAAGATATTGATGCATTAGTTCCTTGAATCTATTAAAAATAAAATTCTCTAGGGATAAATGAGCAATGTTACATAATTCAAAAAATCAATTTTACAAGGTCAAGAGAGAGGAAACATGTTTAGATAGTAGTTTGGATGAAAAAGGCCTGGAAGTTTTAATGTGTTATAAACTCAATAAGACCCTAGAGCATGATATGGCAGACCAAAAAAGACCATATGATCTTGGGATATTTGAAGAGAGGTTATTTGAAGAACTTTCAGGAATAAGGATGTGATTTTTCCACTTTATTTTGCTCTTGGAGCATCATAACTTAAGAAGGCTGGAGAATGGCTGAAGGAAGGCAACCAGGACACCATACTACTACTTTTTCCCCAGTAGTATTTTATTCTTACAAATACATATATAGATAGTTTTCAACATTCATTTTTGTAAAAATTTTCCAAAATTTTCTCCCTCCTTTCTTTACCTCTCCCTCCCCAAGACAGTAACTAATCTTAAATATGTGCAATTCTTTTAAACATATTTCTATATTTGTCATGTTGGGCAAGAAAAATAAGATCAAAAGGGGAAAAAAATCACAAGAAAGAAAAAAATACAAGCAAACAATAACAATAAAAGGTGAAAATACTATGCTTCAATCCACATTCAGTCTCTACAATTCTTTCTATGGATGTGATTGGCATTTTCCATCATAAGTCTATTAGAATTGCATTGAATCACCTCATTGCTGAAAAGAGCCAAGCTCATTGCAATTGATCATCACATAATCTTGCTGTTACTCTGTACAATGTTGTCTTGGTTCTACTCACTTCACTTTCACATCAGTTCATGTAAGTTATTCCAGGCTTTTCTGAAATCAGCCTCCTCATCATTTCTTATATAGTGTTCAAGTATTGAACTACCTTGTTACCTTCCTTCCTTCCTTCCTTCCTTTCTTTAGAAGTTCAGGGAGTATGATATAATGGATAGAAAGATAGCCTTCAAGTCACTTAAATCTGGGTTCAAATTCAGCCCCAGGCACATAGGGGTGGTGGAATCATTAGCAAGTCATTTAACCTCCAAGTGCCCTAGGCAGCTTTCTGAGATTTTACATCTGAGACAAGGCACTGCATTGGTAGAAAGACCTTTATTTTGGAATTTCCTATGTCAAAGAAATCTCAATCTTAGTCTCTATTCTGATATAAATATCGACACATTGTTCTTTGGAGGGGTAAAATTCTCTACTAATTGAACATTTCCCTAAAAAGCCATGTCTTTTTGTGTGTGTGAAGTAATTAAGATTAAATGATTTGACCAGGGTCACTCAGGAAATATTAGGTGTCTGAGATCACATTTGAATTCAGATTTTCCTGACTTCAAGGCCAGTGCTCTATCCACTTATACATCTAACTGCCACAAGCCATGTCTTCTTAAATATGTAGTGTTTAAGAAATAAAAGACAAAATTCATTCAGTGATATAAAGCAGGATATAAAACCTTATGATTTTTGATTTACCAAACAGAATTACAAAAATGGTAATGTTGGAGGTAAATGCCTAGAGATCATCTATCTTCCTAGAAATCTAAGGGATCTTCAGGTTAAACAAAAGATCATCTTCCTCAAATGTGGCTTCCCTTTCCAGCTTTGCATGTATTGTCTTCCAAAGGAAAGGGGAAAAAATGATGCCTGCATGAGTGAACCTCAACAGGTATCATTTTTTACCCTGTGTTCTGTATTCCTACTGTGCCAGATCAAGTTTACTAGAGGTATCTTCCTGGCGATAGATCTATAGATCTCTCTTTTTCTGTACAGTTAATACAACAAATTAATAAACTCACATCTAGTAAACATATGGCTCTGAAACTCTAGACAGTTTGTAAATGTCAAAATCCAAATCGTGTTTACAAACATGTAATACTTTATATTTCCCCCCTTTTGGATTTTCTACCCCTGCTTTCCAATCTCCATATGTGAATTCAGGAAAATAGAACTAGCTACTACAGTTGATGGAGTGCTGGGCCTGAAGTCAGGAAGACTTATGTTCCTGAATCAGTTTTGGCCTTAAACATGCATTAACTGTGAGATTCTTTGCAAGTCACTTAGTCTGTTTGCCTCAATTTTCTCATCTGTAAAATGAGCTGGACAAGGGAATGGCAAACCACTCTAATATTTTTGCCAAGAAAACCCCAAATAGGGTCACAAAGAGTTGGACATGACTGAAACAATTGAACATCAACAAAGCTTTGATAGCTATATGTTTTTAATGTTTCAAATATATAAGAAATCCAAAAAGCTACATCAAAAGAAACCATTTAAAAAATATTAGCCACTTTGTCTAGATCTGAAGGGAATGAGAAAACTAGTGACTTTTACCTTTTTTTGCCTAATTGTTTGGATGAATAAAAGCAGAAAGCAGATAATGGCAGAGAAGTATGGAGAGGTTCTTCACTCCTAGGAGAGCACCAGGAATAATCCAAGCTGGTTTCACCAAAAAATACTTGCTACTTTAAGTATTCTAGGAGGTAGCAGTCTTTGGACCATCCCTTTTCTGGAATAGCAGTATCCCCTGTGTTAAGAATGTCTATTGTCCTGATTAGAATAGTGGTGGTCTCTGAGCTCTGGGCTCTACCCAGGCTGGAAGAGAGCAACATAAAAACCTTGAACAGGTTACTGCTCTGGTCTAGCATCACTTTCACTGTCTTTATTTTTTCCCCTGGAAACTTCTCCAAACCAATGAGAACTAGGGCGTTTTCTTTTCAGGCCTCTGATTTTCACTGAGCTCAGTGAAAGTGTGAAAATCTGTTCTTTATTTATTATTATATTTATTATAGCCTTATGAAACTAATTTCCCTTGGAATTTGTCCAAAGATATTGGATTGTTCCCTATAATGGTACTAAATCTATTAAAACTGGTGGCTTTTTTCTTAATTTTTTTGAAAGGCAATTTAGAGTTAAGTGACTTGCCCAAGAACACACAGTCAATGAGTGCTAAGTGTCTGAGGTCAAATTTGAATTCAGGTCCTCCTGACTCGAGGGCTGGTACTCTATCCACTGCACTATCTTCTCTTAACTTGGGTCAGATTTTTTTTATCTTCTTGCATTCATAATAAACTTATGAATTAAGACAAGTTTGTAGAATTAATTGTTAACTCATGATACATTGATCACTTAGAAGAAAGAAACAGAATCATGTTAGGGGGATAGAGAAGCAAAGAAAGGAGCTAAGATTCTTTGGAATCTGCAAAGATGTCATAGACTCCTAATAACCTCTTCTGAAGTGAAAATGAACTTAACTTAAATGTCTGCCAAGGGATTTTAAGGCCAGAGAACTTATTTATTTTTTTAAATATATCTCCATACTCCAGGAAGAAAAAAATACATCTTTGGGATCCAATAATGCTGCACAGGGGAAAGGTCTTATTATCACAAGGTCTCACTCTGACCCTTTGAGTGAGTTTTCTTTACACCTCAAATCAACAGGCAAAAGTCAATGACAGTAGGCATTTAGTTCATTGAGCAGTCCTCTTTTGAATAAGCTGAAGGCTGATGAAAGTGAAGGAATAATGACAGCATTGGCTTAAGTTAAGCAATTTGGTCTCTGTTACCACAGACATTGCTTCACTGAAGTTCTCACGTGATTTCTCAATTTCAACTTGAATCATCATCAGTTCAGTCATAGGTAAGTGTCAGTCCCTAAGCCTCTTTGAGTACTTAATCCTTCCTCCTCTCTCCACTGCCTGGAAATTTTTATAGGATCATACATCAGGAGACTTCCAAGGGCAATCAAGTCTTCCTTTTTGCCTCTGAGCATAACTAAACAATCTCAGGTCAAGATAGTTAGCTATTATTGATTCTATTGCCAAAGGTCTCTATGTTGTTTATTAAATATTTTTTCCCAAGATCCAATGATGTTCATTGACAAGTTGTTCCTATGAATGCCTCATTTGTAGAATTTAGAGCTACAATGGACTTTTGTTCAACAGTCTCCTTTTTACATCAGCAAATGGGGGTCAGAAAGATTTAATGCCTCATGAAGTAGTAGGAAAAAATGGGCTTCAAACCCTGGTCTCCTGATCTCTTCACTCCAGATCTAGTGTTCTTTTTATCCCATTCTTCTTTCCCATACATTACACTTGATCATCTCACAGGCTCTGATTTTACAACTCTTTTCCTTTTATTTTCTTTGCCAGATTAAATAGGAAAATTGCAAGCCACTCGTAATAGGATAATTCATGGCTCCATATTCTATTTTCCCACTAGTGCCAATCCCTAACATAAAAATCCAAGGTTCTAACTCTGTGTGCCCTATTTCCTACTTCTCAAGATTCTGATAATGACAATAATATTTCTGATAAATAACAATTCTGATAAATGACTTTGAAATAGAGAATGTTAACTAGGGGCTTTTTAACTCAAAGGAAAGAATAAAAACAAATAGGACTGTATTTTGTGCAGGGAATTTTAGATTAGATATAAGAAAGAATTTCCTGAGAGTGAAGAAGGTTAGACAGCTGATTGTGGAATCATCTTTTCTAAAGATCTTTAAAAATAAGAGAAAGAATGGACTGTTGGGATTAGATTACATGTTGTGTTGCTGAAGTATAAAAAGGTGAATGAGTTGAGTTTTCTTTGGATATTGGAAGCAGCATCCTGCACATTGGGTCATTGAGAAAAGTAAGACATGGTTCCAGAACCATCATTTCAAATTTGATTTAGTCAGGAAGGTGGCAGAAAGGGAATTTTACTTTATGGGCAATGTAAACTAGGACCAGAGATAATGTGACTTTGGAAGAAACTGGGTATATAGATGGACAACCATAAGATCTCATATCTAAGAGAAATGAATTGACTTGTCAGTGTTGACTCATTTGTGTTGATTTTAATCTTTGTCTCTTAGAAGCCAGATATTTCAACAGGTTTTTTTATGAGATCAATTCATAGTAATAAACCCTTCTTTCTTACCAAGGAACATATTTCTCTGTTTTTTTCTAAAAATCCTGGAGTCACACTTGATATGATGAGGGCTAGTCTTCTCACACACTACTAAAATTGATTCCATTTTCTCATCACCACTTAAATAAGTAATCACTGTCCTAATGGGATTAGTAATTGATTTGATATAGCTTCCTATCTCTACACACTGACTGTTGAAGTGGTTTTCAGTGTTAAGGTATTAGAGGAAAACTATTTGGTAGAAAAGAATAATATAATATGGCATGACATATCTCATGATATTAGATATAGAGAATGGACAGCAGGAAGATTTATAGTTTTTCTCCTTTACTCTCAATCCTTAATGTTTGGCTGCACTCCAGTGAGGCTGCTAGGTACAGGGAATAAATGACATATAATGCTCTCTTCTCTCTTGCCTATTTCAGTATTTATGCTGTCTAGGAGGTGGAAACAGCTGAAACATTTCATGGCCAAGTCATTTCCTTCCAACAGTGACTTTCATATCCTTGGAAGCGGTTTCAGCTTTTCAAGACTTATATCAACACCTTCTGCTTTGTCAGTAGAATTTCCCAGTCCCTTGAGCTGTTAGAGCCTTCCCCTTTAAGGTTACTTTCTATTTATTCTGGAAGAATTTTGCATATACTTATTTATGTATATATAGGATCTTTCCTAGCTAATTAGAATGCGAATTCCTATGGGACAGAAACTGGTTTTGCCTTTATTTTTATTCCCAATATTTAGCACAGTGCCTGGAACACAGTAGGCACTTCTAGACCCTATTCCAAGACACTGCACAAAATGGTTTTGTATTCACAAAATGGTTTTGGATTCTGTATTTGTCATGCTTTAGATAAAACCTAATTGTATATATGACATATGATTTCTTTGGAGAGCTTTTGTTAATAATTGGATTGAATGTTCTCAGAATAGTGGTTTCCATCCAACTTTTTGGGACCTGTGCCACTTTAAAATTATTTTATTTTTAATATAATAAGTGTTATATGGCACACATATATATTTAATTAAAGTCAATTAAAATGGTTTTAGAATTTTTGAGAGTTGTATGACACTCCTTAAAATAATCAAAAACAGCCTGAGTTTATTACCAAGCCAGACTTGGGAATCATTGTTCCAAAAAGTAGCTATGTCCTTATTAATAATAGTCTGGGAAATACTCACTAGAACTCTATGTGACTGAGGGATTTCAAATAGACTTTGCTTGAAGACAATCTCAATGATACATCTAGAAAGGACCTTTCATTGCTGTAGCTATGGTAACAATACATTCCATCTAACTGTCTTTTGGTGGTTTGTGAGATTCAATAACTATATTTGTAGAATTACTAATTATTGAAAAGATAGGAGTGAGATAGAGAGAATCAGAAATATACAATAGAATGTCACAAATTTGGATTCATTGTGGGAAGGCCATCCTGAATTAGTAAAACATCTAAATTACAAAATACTTGAAAAATAAATTTAGTGTATTTTAAGAAGTCCAAAAAAATATCACTACAAAAGGGCTCTACAAATCCCTGATCTAAAAAATAGACCAAAATATTCATTGTATTTAGATTAATCCTTCAAAAATAATTAAGAAGTTTATTCACATATAATTAATTCTTTCTGCATTATTAGTTGTAACTTCCTTAGCAAGTTCTCTTTTCAAAAATAAGTTTGAGCTCAGCTTTGAAGTGCTACATTCCAAATTGAATATTTTGTATGAATTTTGTTAACTTAGAAAAGTAAATATTGCTAAAGGTGCTCAAATTATTGATAACCACTGTCCCAGGAACTAGAAAAATCTAAGTTAAAATCAAGCTATTTTAATGGTGTAGACATTTTCCACAACAAATAAGTTGTATTTAGATTGATAGAATTTTAGAGTTGGAAGGTATGTAAAAAATCATTTAGTCCAAACTTCTCACCTTGCAGATGAAGAAATAGAACCAGAGAAGTTTTAGAGCTAACAAGGACTTTAGAGTCCATTTTGTCCAATAGCTTCATTGTGCACATGATGAGACTGAGATTTAGAGACTAAATATTCAAGGTTCACAGAGCTAGGATTTAAATGCAGGTCCTCTACTCAAGTTCCAGAACTTTTACCACTATACCATCAATTTCCATGTATACTGTATTGCTTTTTGTAAATGATCTTAATAGAAACTTTTATATGATTCTCCAGATTGTAAAAACAAAATCCCAACAAAAACAGTTTTCACCTCCTTCTCTTTATACTAAACTTTATTGATCCAAGTTTTTTTTCTTCCCAATTTATAGCTATATATATATATATATATATATATATATACACACACACATATAGATAGATAGATAGATAGATATAGATATAAAGACTCTCACTGCTTAATAGCAATTGAAGATGGCTAACATCCTACATCATGTCATATAACCATGAATGCTATAGTTCAGATAGCATTTCCCAGCTGTAATGCTAGGACTTTTTAGTGTATTTTGAAGCTTTTAATGGAATTTGAAGGCAAACCAGGCTTTCTATATACTCTGACTCCAAATCCCCCATTGCTTGGATGTATTGTGATATCCTGAAGGCTGTACAACTATTTAATAGTAAAGCTAGGACAGAAGACAATATCTCCTGACTCTTAATCCAATCCTCTTTTTACAAAACAAAATTTTAATAAATTAAATCAATATTCTATAAATTCAATTCAATAAAGGTTGCTTAAATTTGCTGGATATTTTAAGTACATTGGCAGTGCTTACTTTTTAAAAATGAATCTCACTATAAAAAGATATTATAAAATCAGTAATAATTTTGTAAAAACAAATAATGCTCCCTATTTCATTTATGTGTACATGTATTTTCAAATATCAGATTTTACCTGAAACGCGTCACAATTATGAAAGCAATGAAACTAAAACATTTAAAATGATTTCAGGACCATGGACAGAAGTCTGTTCACTGGAGAACTGAAGCAAAAGTGGATTAAATCAAACCTATTTTAAGGTTTTAGTTGTACAACAGCTAGAAAGCAATAGTACTGAAAGGCAGAGGGGGAATACTGTAAGGACTCTTTAGGTATCAATGCCCTGAAAGTTAGATTTGTATCATTTTAGCTACAATCACTTAAACTTCTGTCTGCTCTTGTTGATTTATAGCTGATATGTTAAGTCGTTTGATAATATAGGATCATGGCATATGAAAATAAAACCTATGGTCTATCAGTTAGAAGATTTTGTTATTCTAAATATCAAACATTATTGATACATCCTAGATACTGATTTGATGATCAAAAGTACCCACCATGGATCTTTAATTGTCTCACTTATGGGATATATTGTGATCTCAAACTCCAACATGTTCAAGGTGTCTTTTCTCCTTCAAATTTTGACTTAAAGCATTCACAGAATAATGCCATTTATCTTGCTCATGCCAGGTACTTCTTATAGGGCTTGTCATAGGTACCAGAATTGCCAGTTCTGGCTCTGCTGATAAAAGAGTTGTCTATCTTCCAAAATAGGATCTTTGCAAATGAAGAGAATATCTATACTTCTGAAATCATGACTCTTTCAAAGTATAAAATACATATAACTTTGATACCTAGATGTTATAATTTAAGCCTATTTTCTCATGTTTTATTTTCAGTGGTAATAGAGAATATTCAATGACCACTTAGTAGATAACAATATTCTAGTGACATGGTGACTTTAATTGTAGAATGTTGATGATGAGTTTGTTTCTCCTATAGCTTTATTCTCCTCCTTTTAATCATAGAATTTCTTTCATCTCTCTTTCCTGGCAAGACAATGACACATTCTCCCAATAAACCCAGGAAAGTCACAATGTCTATTTATCCCAGTAGACACAAGCCTCTTAACCACCTTGTTGTGTCTGGCAAATACAAGGGATTAATTGCATATTGCCATAATGGCTGAACCATCACATTTAGCTGAATGCACTAATAAAAGGATTATTATTTAACAGTTTGGCTTCCATAAACTGCTTTTTATTCTGCCTCCCTGCATTGGTAGGAAAATTAGAAGGCTAAATCCAAACCCATAAGCATTACTTTGAAGCTATAATATAGCCTTTCAGTAATTTTCTTCAACATATATGCCTTGTAATTTTTATTTCTCAAGAATTGATATAGAAATAGATTGAGACTAGGTGTATAATTGTCAGTATGAGTGGCCATTTGAGTGAAGTAACATGGAGTCTGGAGGATAAGCAGCCAGAATTTCTGAAAATAATCAATGTTCTGTTCTTTAGCAAGTTAGGTAATGGGGTCTCCTAGTTCATTCAGTATTGTGTTAATAGAAAGTGATCTTATGCATCATATATGTATCAACTATAATTGAAGGATTTAAAGTTCACAAAATACATTAAACACTAAGACTATTATTATAATGAACATTATTTTATCTTTTTTGATACAGATTTTTGCAAAGCTTCAGGATTATTATGTGACTTAAAACTATAAGGATAAGACCACCTAATGCAAACTCTGTTATTTTATAAACAAAAAATCAAGGCCAAAGAGAAGGGAAGATTGCCCAAAGTCACACAGGAAGTAAGTAGCAGGATGAGGATTTGAAGTGCAAAGCTACTTCCACTATATCATTCTGTCTTTCATCATTCTGATTATTATGTATTGTTGTATCATAATGGTTATATTAATGTATGACTTTACACATATAAGAAAGATTGTTGATAAATAATGGACTTTTCAGTAATAGAGTTGCCTGGTTTTATTTTCTATATATTTTATTTTTTATGCTTAAAGGTAGATTGGTACCCTTTCCTTCAAATCTATCTGAAGGGGAAATATCTATATCTATAGCTATATCTTTTGGTCACAGAATAGATGAAACTCATGCTTCCTTCCTATAATTAGTGAAATGTATAAAATAAGACAGGGTTGTCTTCTTCTTTTAATTTCTTTTTATTTGCTGAAATATGCATATTTTGCATCCCGCTAGTAGAAGGCAGGAAATTATCACAGATCAGAGACCTGGAGGTGGGATTATGGAAGTCCATAATCAAACTCCTTCTTTCATAGAAAGGAAAACTGAAGCTAAAATACTTTTCCAATGTCAAACACATAACAAATGGTAGACTTGGGATTTGACCCTACATCCTCCAAATTTGAATTCAGTTCTCTTATCACTATATAAGACCTTCTCCATGATTTCTCAGTTTTGTTTTTGTATTCCCAGTCAGTTGGTAAGTATTTATTAAGCACTATTATTTGTCAGGCATTGTGCTAAGTGCACCTTGTATAGTACCTTGGATGTAGTAAATTAATAATGGATGTCTGTTGCCTTGAACAGGCAAAATGTACAACTCAGGTTTATCATTTTAGTTTTTCATTGGCTTACATAAATACCCTCAATAGCCACAAACATGAAAACAAAGTTTGCACCAGATCCGAATTTATTATTCATACAAACAAGTTTGCCAAACACAATATAGTATCTACTTAAGAAAATATGAACATTTACAATTTAAATAAACTTCTCATTCTTAGGCTTGTAATACGCAAAATTCAATTTAATTTACTTAATCACTTCAGACATTCCCAACTGTCCCCTCAAACTAAGTATATAGTCACTTTTTTCCAAACACATTTTATTGACAAAAACATTCAGTCCTCCTGTAAATTGATTTTTCTTTATTATCTTCTCTTTCCTCCTTGCTTTTCCATTCCTTGCCCCCTTCCAAGACATTCTGGTTCTCAAGTGGTTCAGTGAAAATACAGTATGTGCTCACTTAACTTCATTGTATTCCCAACAGGAAGTCCAAATCATATAGCAAGAGTTTGGCTCATTAGCAGTCTTTCCAAGGAGCCTCACAGATTAAAAGTTAGACCACAGCTTTAATACCATGGACAGAGGCTCCTACATGGCAGATTTCTTGAATCAAGTCTTTGTTCCCAAACTGGCCTGAAATAAAAGTCTTCAAAGTGTTTATTATCCTTATTTGTTTGTTTTTATCATTATTAATAATAAGTTAAAGCCCTCAATTTCTCTGAAGCAAAATTGTTCAAGAGATACACATAAGAGACACAGAACAAAATTGTTCAAGAGACACATAAGGACATTCATGTGAATTCTAATCAGAAGAATAAGAACTCAATGGAATGATTTCAAAAAATCATATCTCTTTTAAATATTATTTATAGAAATATAAAACCTAATCCAAAGGAAAATCAATGACACTACTAGTCAGTAGAATCTCTATTAAAATATAATAAATTGGGAGCACATGGATAACATTCTTTATGCTCAGTCTTTAAAAAGAACCCAAACCTAACATTCAAGTTTATATGTGATTAATATAGAACAATGAGATTCATATAAATATTATCTTCCATGAGAAATACATTCACAAAAATGAATCACTTAATCTTTATAGATATTGCACTTGAACTCATTCACATAAAACTAGCATTCCTTGTCACTAAACATTTAAAAAATAAATAGACTTATTATGTGTTGATACACTTTGGTAAATATAATCCACAAGAAAGCACTCATTTAAGGGGTTACTAGGGAACAGGTAGGATCACAAAGACTGAAACAGTAAAATAAAGCCACTCCCTGGAATTTGGGCAGCATAGGGGAGTTGTGACTAACTGCAATGGAGTGATGGTTTCCCATTCATTTATTGCAAATCCTGTTCAAATGAATACACAATATGCTCTACTTTGGGATCTAAATTGAATTAAAACAGATCATTAAGATAATTTGTTCTAATGAGAGTCTTACTAGATTCTCAAGGAAACAAGAGTTATCATAAAAGCATCCCATTTTGAATTTTCAGAGTCATTTTGGAAGTATCCACTTGAAGTCCTCCTAAAACAAGATGATTTTCAGTCCTATAACTTTAGTTAGAGGGTGGTGAGCTATTGAAAAAGAGATTTCTTGAATGGATTTCCTTCCTTGAAATGGACAAACTCAAATCAACTATATATATATGTTTATGAATGTGTATATGTATGTTTATAGGATATCACATGAAAAACTTGATTCATGGGCACACAAGTATTTGTGCTTATTGGGAATATGGAAGGAAATAGATTATCATCATTTTAATGGTTCAGCATTAAACCAGAACTAAGCCTACTAGACAATGGGAGTCCAATATAGTAATGCAGGTGTGCTTCCCTGTTATGTTCACTTCTGTTTACTATTTAGGAAAACTGATTGTACATATGAATTGTCAGGGAGGATTGATTTTGTCCTTGTCTAAAACTTGGAGGACTCTCACAATTGAACCAAAAATGTTTGGCCCATTTTTAAAATTTTGCCTCAAAAACAAAAACAAAAACAAATCAGAGAATATCTGTACAAGAAGAACTATGGACCTCATTTTCATTGCTACATGGCTTCCATAAAGATCAAGCTTGGAATTCTACACTTAAAAGGTTTATTTAGGATTTTTGAAGATAAAAAAAACCGTGACAAGTCTTTTAGATGAAAAAACCCATTAGAGTAATATGTCTATATATAATTCCCCAAACTCATGGGCCTCTGGAAAATCTAGTGAAAACCAATTGCAATGCTGCTGCTGCTTTTGTTATTTTAGGCTCAAAAAATCTTCCTTTTTCTTTTACTTTCTAGAAGATCCTTTGTCTTGGATAATATTTTAAAAAAACCTATACATAAAATTAGTTTGTAGGATGCTTCTTGGTTGCCCAGGATATATAAACAGAAAGTATTTCAGTCCAGAGCGTTTTCCAACAGAGCCTATCAGGAGTGGGAAGAACAGGTAAAGATGCTTCTGTTTCCCAAAGTGTCATCTTTAGCACCAGCGACTGATGAGTGGGGATATGTTAAGTCAAAAAACCTCTTTTTAGTAAGTGCGCAAAATGCAAACAACATCTTACAAAATGCAGAAACATTCAATCTTAGGAGCTAGGAATAGCATGATGAAGAGATTACCTAAGCTCTTTGAATAAAGAATGTAGTATCAATTAAGCACTACTGGGTCTTGGGTGTGTTAAAAAATGAATTATTCCCAGTGACCACACAGAGTGCTGAGACATGACCATGTACAATTTTATTATGCCATTGGTCCATACCAACCCAAGAGCAGAGTACTCCTGCCCTCCCTAGAGGTATCAAATTGGCAGGGACTTTTGCTCTTAACATGACTTGCCAAAAATAATCATGCTTCTCTTCCTTTTCTACCAGCCTAATATGCATTCATTCTAACAATTTGATAGTCTTTCAGGCTATGGAGACATGGAATCTGATTGCTACACTTGAGAAGAGAAATTTCAGCAAGTATAATGTGAAGATCTTAGAGCCCCACTAAATGGAGCAGAAGTGGAAATAGCTCTCTGATCATGGGGATACTTTTATAGGCTTCCCATTTTTATCATATTGATAAACCAGCATTTTGATACAGTGGGAATTAGCTGGTGAAATCCAGGGACTACTGGTTATTGAGAAGTTATGATTGGTATAGAATTGGACAGGCTGCTTTTGACACTTAAAGAAAGCTTTGAGTGTTCCAGCTGCCATGGTACGGAATCGCTTGCTGATAAAACAATAGAGGAAGAAGTTGATTGCAGTGTTCAACAGGGCCAGCATGTTGGCAATGTCTGATATAATATGGACCAACCAGCTATTGTGGATAGGTGACACATAAAGGTGATATAGGATCATTATGATTCTGGGAGCCCAAAGTGTGGCAAAAATGGAGGTGATGGTGAACAGGATAGCTGTGGTTTTTCCTGTGGAGTAGCCACGGAGTCTGAAATTACTTTTTCGCCTAAGTTTGTATACAATGATAGAATTCAAGATGAAAAAAATGGAGCAGGGCACCAGGTACACGGTGAAGCAGTGAACCCAGATGAGGACATGGTGCATAGAAGTGCTGATATAGTCTTCAATCCATATATTGGGCCACCAGTAATACGGGATGCTCGTCAGAAAGCAGGTAATGTAAACACTTACAATGACTTTTCGAGTGCGAGCTGGATAGGAGACAGTGTGGTATTTGAGTGGATGGCAGACTGCAATATACCTGTCAATAGTTAATGGGACAGTAATCCAAATGGAAGTGTGGATGGAAGAAAATTCCAGAACTTCTATGATTTTGTCTGGGACATGAGGAATCTGCTTGTTTAAGATAAAATCTTCCAGCAAAAAATCTACAAACACAATGAAGAAGAGGACCATGATGTCAGCAGCAGCAAGGGCTAAGAGATAGTTATAGGATGACTTCTGTCTCCGTGCCACTAGCTGGGACAGGATAATCACAGTTAGGATGTTGGCTGCAGAGAAAAGAGAAATTAATTTTGTTAAAAAGCACATATGACTTTTTGGTTAACATCAATCCCCAAACCCACATCTCATGGGTTTATGCAATGGCAACCACAACAAAGTGGAGACAAAGGCTCAAATTCTTTTTAAACGGTAGTATACATTTTACTACTTTATAGACAACAATAATTTAAATTGGTCCTGTTAGGTGACATGGAGATTGAAGGAACTCTTGAGATTTCCTTCCCCCATTAGACTATAAGCTTCTTGAGGACAGGGAAAATCTTTTGCCTCTTTTTATATTCCTATCACTTGGAAGAATATACGATACACAGGAGGTGCTTAATAAATGTTTATTGATTTTTTGATTGATTCTTAATTGGAGATTCTAGAATTAGGATTCTAAGAAACATGATTTTCAGGTTTGTTTTCAAATTCTACTTCATCCTTTTGTATCTGTTTCTTTAGTCAATAGCTCTCTGAATAAGTGTGGGTAAATTTATTTTTCTCCTCTCTGAAAAGAGAAAATTGGATAAGTGATATCTTCTTTTGGAGATTTTTATTGATCTACTTTATTTTTATACCTCCTACATTTGCCAACATATTTCATCTTTCTCTCCCCCTTTCAGGAAACTACTTTTTATAATAAAGAAAAAAAAAGAGTAGGGAACTAATAGTTCTGCAAAATTAACCAAGGTACCAAACAATTTTGATTTTATATATAGTGTCTATCACTCATAATCTCTTTTTTCTTTATCCCTTACCTTATCACCAATAAAAAAGAGAAATACTTTTTCATATTTTTTCTGGTACCAAGCTTGGTAATTATAATTAAGTTTTTATTTTTATTTTTTTAGAATTTGGAACATGCACACCAAAAAAAGTACACTTCCACATATCTAGCATAATACCAAGGATTGCATATTAAAGCATGCATCTCCATTTTGTCTGGCTATCTTAAAAAACTACAATAATTTCATTTTATTTTCAATTTTTTTCTGTTTGTCATATTTCCTTCTTCCTGTATATTCAAAAGTGCTTCAGTGGCCCACTTTTTGGGCATTACCATTGCCACACATCCTCCTTTCCTTTAAGGATGTAAAAACAATAAATCTTTGGAATGACTAAGTCTAGTTAAACAAAAGGGAATACACATGGTGGCCATATCCAAAAATGTATGTTCCTTTTTGAATCTTAAACTCATCATCAATTCTCTCTGCAGATGGATAACATGTTTCATTGTAGTTCTTCTAGAGACATGGTTGGTTATTACATTGAAGGAAGTTCTAATATCTTTCAAAGTTATTTATTTTTATAATGTTATTGTCCGTGTTTAAATTGTTCTGGTTTTGCTCACTTCTCCCTGCATCAGGTCATACCACATAAAATGTTTTACAACTGTCATTATTGCCATTTCTTATGGTTCAGTATTATCTAATTGTATTCATATATCAAAATTTGTCCAACCAATCTATATATAAAGAGCAATTCCTTAGATTTTTGAGAAATGCTAAAAAGTTGGGTTTCCACAGAGTATTGCAAGCTTTTAGGTAGTGTGGGATAGCAGGTACTACTGACCAAGAGATTTTCAGAATGTGAGAAATTAAGAAAAGTTAAGATCTCAGAACAATTAAGTCATTAATAGAAGCCTTGTGCAAAGAATTAGGGAGCTAGGAAGGCACAGGTGAACTCAGCCAATCAGAAAATCCTGTGGTTTTGAGAAAACCATAAACTTAAGATAATAGTTGATCCAGCCCAAAGTAGTTGGGGTCAATGACCTGACTTGACCAAATCACTATTGCACCTGCTTAATAGGCTAATTGAATATTAAACAAAACACCCCATAGCAAGGGTTTTTCACTATTTTTGAACAAGGAATGAATGATGAAGGAAGAGGGACATGTTTATACATATTTTAAAAAAACATAATAATGGACTATATCAGAAAGATTGTAACCTGAAAAGGAATAGACCAATCCATTCTCTGAAGACAGGGACTGAGCCAAACTAACAAGTATAAAGCTTCTCCCACTTCTGTGCTCAGCATTCCCTCTTACTGAAGAGAAGTGGGATTAGAAAGGTTAAGATGATTCCCTAAGATTCTTCTTTAATAAATTTTCCTCAATATCTGATTTTCAGTGTCAACAGTATATTTCTAACAGATTCTAGTCCTTCATGCTTTTTTTAAAATTTCAAATCCCTTTCAGTATCTTGGAGTTTATTTTGTTTGTTGATTATTTTCTCCCCAGTATTATCCTTCCTTTTAGCCTGTCTTCCATTTTGATATGTTTCTTTATTGAATATGATGTATTTTTACACTAATCTTTTTTTGTTCAACTTTCCTTTGTCTTTTTCCAATAAGAGTGATATTCATTTTCCCTTACTCCTTTCTCAATGTTTGTATTTTTTTCAGTGACAAGAAATATCAAATTCTATTCTTTTTTTTCTTCTTGCTATATTGGTGTGTTCCTTTTATTCTCCTTTCTCAAGTGCTATAAAATGGTTACCTATCATTACTACTACTACTAGTCAGCATTTATATGGGCTTTAAGGTTGGTAAAGCATTTTACAAATATTTTCTCCTTTTATCTTTCCAAGACCTCTATTTTACAGAGGAGGAAAATGAGTCTGGTAGAGGTTCTGTCACTGTAATCCAGGGTCATACAACTAAGTGTCTGAGGCCACATTTGGATTCTGGTCTTCCTGCTACAGATTTCATACTTATAATATGACCTTCCCACAAGTTAGCCAACAGGCAAGACTTGTAAGTTGTACAGTTGTGACCTGGGGCTCATGTTACAACTCCAAAAAGATGAAGTGGATGGGTGCAAAGAACTAGTAACCCAGGGCAAAATGATAAATACATTTAGATTACTTACATTAAAAATAAGTATAGAGGTTGTATAAACAACCCCAAGCTTTGGATTCCTGTAACAGCATTGATTTTCTGTGGCTAAAAAGTTCCCTTGGTTTCCTTATCTGTAAAATGTGTTTTTTTAGATCAAAAGGAGAAAATATTGTAAAGTGTTTTGCAAACCTTAAAGCTTTGGATATGTAAGAGAAGCTCTTTTGATTTCGGTAAGGATAAATTTGCCTTTTGAAGACCCAGAGGCCCACTTAGTGAAATCTCCATATAGAACAGTCTTCTTAGCACAAAGTGAGAAGATATTTAGCCAGTGTGTCTCCACAATGTAACCGCACTAGTTCTGGCTCATGCTAAAGGGCTGTTTCACAATTGGTTTTGAGAGGTTTATTCTTTCTCTTCTTCCCTATCTCAAAATGGTATGGAAAATTGTTTTGAAGTGGTGGAGAGTTAAGTGCCCAAATCACATTACAGGTTGACTGGCTCTGGGCTCTTACTTCGGTCAGTCCCTCTCTGATTCGCCTTGATCATTACACTAAAAGCTTTGTATACTACTTGCATGCAGAATAGGACGGCAATCAAATTACCAGCAGCTTTCATCAGAGATGATAGAAGTTTACCCACATGATTAGGGATAATTCAGGGGTTTGAATTCACAGTGTGCGTGGGAACAGTGCTGCTGCAAAAAAACTTGCTGTCTTCAAGACCATGACAATAAGTTGAGTAAAATTAATGCTAATCTGGCATTTGTCCAGCATTTAAATAAAAACATCATTCCTTCATTAGACTGATAAATCTTTTGGGGTTTGAGATTTGAGGTTACTTTAAATCAGTTGAAATCCTAAAGTTTGAGTGGGGGCACATCTACCTCTTGAGCCAAATCTTCCCCAATGCTTGCAGCTGGTTGGTAGAGCATTCAGAGAACTAAGCCTGGAGACAGGAAGACATGAATTTAAATCTAGTTTTGTACGCTTAATAACTGTGTGAGCATGGGCAAATCATTTAACCTCTTTTTCCTCATCTGTGAAACAGGGATAATAATTGCACTTACCTTGTAGGATTGTTGTAAGGATCAAATCAAATGAAGTGCTTAGTACAATAACTGGTACATAGTAGGTCCTATATAAATGTTGACTATTATTACTATTATATTTGTAAAGCACTTTACAAACTTTAATAGTTATTATTACTATTGGATAGCTTGCCACCACAATAGGGATGTTCAAGGACTATCTTTTAATTCTAAAGGCCTTATACTTTACACAATAGAGACTATCTCTAAAAATATATGTAAATTGATTTTGGGGGAATTAAAGAAAATCGTGTTTTAGGCAAACATTTTATAATGAGAAACAATAAGGGGCTAGTACTTAGAAAGCTGATCTCTTAAGTGAAAAAAGACTTAGGTTCAAGTTCTACTTCTCTACATGCTAGTTGTGTAACCTAGGGAAATTTCATTTAATCTCTCAATGCTCTGGCATTTCCCTAAGACTTTTAAGTTGCATCAAAGATGCCAATCTATATTGGTTAGATGGGGTTTTCTCACCTGGAAGTTACCTATAGCAATGTAATCTCTGTTTCTTATCTTATTATACAACAGTTGACCGATTATTTATTGTAAAGACTGATTTTGCATATAAAATAACAATACCTTTTTACTTGCTCTTTTCTCAAGTTTGACTTTTCCTAAACTGAAATATACTTAAAGTAAGGTATATCTACACTGAGTTGTACTGGCTAAAACTACAGAAGGATTAAAAGGATTAAAAAACACTATATTTTCCATATGCATGTATGTTTGGTTTTATAGGAAAGTTGGAATTTCATTCTGTGAGCCAGATTGTATAGGATGTTTAACTTGGAGTCAGAAAGGCTGATATTTAAGTCCCCCTTTCTTAACTGTGTAATTCTGGACAAATTATTCAATGTATTTAGGCTTTAGTTTCCTCATTTGTTGAAGGAAAGTGTTGGACTTGCTCACTTCCCATTCTGGTTCTCAATCTATAATCTTAGGAGCAAAGACATTGCTTTTAAGCTTTTAAAATAGACACAGCCAACCAGCAATTTCCAATTTAGGGGGAGTGACAAGATATGTATAAAGATGAAGAACATGGGAGGTAGGCAACAATGCAAAGATGACTAAGTGATAGATTAAAAAAATCTGACTGATAGACTAAAGAAATATCATGAGTATACATGTGCATATGTCTCTAAGGTCACAACATCAATTGATAGTCGTGAATTATCTCCCAAATGATAAAAGGGCAGGTGCTCATCAATAGAACTCATGTATCAGGAAACCAGGTCCTTTTGATTGGAGAATCACTCATGGAATGAGGGGTTTGAGCTGAGGTTGGAGAGTTGGCACAAGGTTTGCTTCACTGGGTAGATGATGAGAAAAGGAGTACCAAACTAAATATATGAAAGAATATTAATTGTGTGTGAATGGGGGTACATATGATGGTGGATTCTAGAGCAATGTAAGTGGGTGGTTTAGGAATGTAGATTCTTTGATTTAGAGGTGGGAGGGATGGATCTGAGAGGTCAATTCCCTCTTTTTTTTTTTTTTTTTAGCAGAGGAAACTGCATCATAGAGAAGTTAAACATCATACCCAGGATTAAAGTGACAAAGTTGGAACTTGATCTTGTTTTCTGATGCCAAATAATAAATATATCTCACTTGCCAAAAACATTTATTAAATAACAACTGCACTCTCTGTACTGGCCATTGTAAATGGGAGATTTGGGGACTGGAGTGGTAAAGATTCAAAAAGAAATAAAATACATGGTCTGTGCATTGAAGGAGCTTACTTCTAGTTAATGGATAGTTTCAGATGTCTTAAAAAATCAGTGATTACAAGAGGATCTATTTCAACAAGATAACTTCCCTTGTCCTGGCTCTCCTTCATGTCTAGAATGATCCATTCCCTCATTTCCAAGGTTTGACTTTTCTGGCTTCCTTCAAGATCCAATTCAAGTCTTACTTCTTCCAGGTGGCTTTTTCCATTCCCCCTTCTCTTCTGGAAGCTAATGTCTTCCTTTGTGATATTGTCTTTCATCTACTCTGAACATACCTTGTATGTACTTAGTAAGCTGCATGTTGTCTCCTCATTTAGAATGTCATTTTCTTACAATGACCATTTTGCTTTTACCTGTATCTCAAGTGCTTAGTACTTGAGGTACAATTCCTGGCTCAGAGGAAGTACTTAATAAATGCTTATTAACTGATGTTGACTTTCTTAGCAGTTGACCCTCAGTGCAATTCATTATTATGCAGAGTTCAGTCCCCAGGGAGTATCTGAGGAATCTCTTTTCTCTGCCAAGTTGATCTAGCACCCAGGATCCATATTTTGCATTTGGCAAGGACTAAGAACAGCAACATTTTCACACAACAGATGTTCTCAGTCTCTTCTCCAACTATGAAAAAATATTGTGTCATAACTAGAAGAAACAAAACCTTTTTTCCTTTCTCTTGGAGTTGCCCCATGAAACTATTTCCCTCCTGCCCCTTCCATTACTCTTCCATCCATCTTCCCCAAAGTTTCCTTGGTTCTAGACTTCTTAGTATGATAAAAATACTGGAGACAAGTCATGCTGACTCAGCTTTTGGAAAAAAGATAGCGCAATAGTGTGACATAGTGAAGAGGGCTTGCTATACGATTTTTGGGCCTTGAATAAATTTTGCCTTTGGAGTTATGTTTAGATTTGGTGATGTATGATCTTGGACAAGTTATATTCATGTTATCAAGTCATTTTATATCTCTGAACTTTTTTTCTTTACCTACAAATTTAATTCAATTAAAATATTTGTTATATATCTACTCGATTTCTGGCATTAGATTCTGGGCATATAGTAGTGATTAACAACAACAAAACATCTACACTTAACACAGGTCCTAGAATATAGTAGGCACTTAAATATTGACTGATTGAGGAACTTATATACTATTTGTAGTTGGACCAGATCATGGATTTTTAAATTTTATTTTTATTTTTATTAAAGCCTTTTCTTTACAAAACCTATGCATGAATAATTTTTCAACATTGATCCTTGCAAAGCCTTCTGTTCCAAATTATCCCCCTCTTTCTTCCCACCCCGTCCCCTAGATGTCAGGTAATTAAATACATGTTAAATATGTTAAAATATATGTTAAATCCAATATATGTATACATATTTATAAAGTTATCTTGCTGCACAGGAAAAATTGGATCAAGAAGGAAGAAAAAGAAAAACTGAGAAAGAAAACAAAATACAAGCAAATAACAACAGAGAGAGTGAGAATGCTATGTTGTATTCCACACTCTGTTCTCATGGTTCTCTCTCTGGGTGTAGATGGCTCTCTTCATCATTGCACAAGTGGAACTGGTTCAAATCATTTCAATGTTGAAGAGAGCCACATCCATCAGAATTGATCGTCATATAGTCTTCTTGTTGCCGTGTATAATGATCTCCTGGTTCTGCTCATTTCACTTAGCATTAGTTCATGTAAGCCTTTCCAGGTCTCTCTGAAATCATCCTGTTTGTCATTTCTTACAGAACAATAATATTCCATAACGTTCATATACCATAATTCATTCACCCATTCCCCAACTGATGAACATCCACTCAGTTTCCAGTTTCTAGCCACTACAAAAAAGGCTGCCACAAACATTTTTGTACATGTGGGTCCCTTTCACTTCTTTAAGATTTTTTTGGGAGATCCCAAAGAGATATAAGTCCAGTAGAAACACTGCTGGATCAAAGGGTATGCACAGTTTGATAGCTTTGTGAGAATAGTTCTAAATTGCTCTCCAGAATGGCTGGATCCCTTCACAGTTCCACCAACAATATATCAGTGTCCCAGTTTTCTCACATCCCCTCTAATATCCATCATTATCTTTTCCTGTCATTTTAGCCAATCTGAGAGGTGTGTGTCTCAGAGTTGTCTTAATTTGCTTTTCTCTGATCAATAGTGATTTGGAGCACCTTTTCATGTGGCTACAAATAGTTTCAATTTCTTCATCTGAAAATTGTCTGTTTATATCCTTTGAGCATTTATCAATTGGAGAATGGCTTGAATTCTTATAAATTTGAGTCAATTCTCTATAGAAGTGAGGCCTTTAGATCATGGATTCTTAAACTTTTTTATATCATAAACCCCATGGGCAGTCAGCTATAATCTGCTCAGAAGAATGTTTTTCAATATATAAAATATATGAGTACAAAGATAACCAATTATTCTGAAATATAATTATCAAAATATTTTTAAAAACAAGTTCATGAATTTCAGCTAAAGAACTTTTGGAAATGATTTGCAAGAGTCTTTTCCTCTCTGAAAGTTATAAATCAAAATTCTTGAATTTTTGAAGTTCAAGGAAACTATCCTTCCTTGTTGACTCAAAAATAGGAAGTGATGCTATTTGGCATTTAGAGTAGTCTTGCTCCTTTTTGTATCATGCAGTGACCTCTAATACTCAATCTATTTTCTTTCCTTTTCTATCCTCTCTCTTTTGCTGTTAAATGGAATAATAGAAAGGACTAGCCACAAATGCTGTGACAAAATCATCATCATAATAGTAGTGACAAGGAATGGAGAAGACCAAACTCAAGTTTGAAGGCTCAAGCGTTCAAAAATAGCTGCAAAGGACTAGAGACAATACAGAACCAGGCATTCTGAGGTCAATGTGATCAAAATACTAACGGAAATCCAAATAGACTATTGTGGAGTTAAGACTAGTGTTGATTGATTTATTGCTGCCACAAATCTCTCAGACTTCTTGCAACCTTTTAATGAGCAAGCAAATGGTGTAGTAGAAAGAAAACTATAGATTAGAGAACTGATTCAGGTCTTGGTCTGCTACTTGCTATCTGTTGTTTAATATTTATGGCTTCAGTTATTTCATTGGTTAGTCGAGGGTGTTGAGTTGATGATGTCAAAGGTCCCTTTCCTCTTCCAGTTCTAAATTTACCATTCCATGATCCTTAGTGAGTTAGCATCATTTATTAAGCACTTTCTATGTGCCAGGAATTATGCTATATTCTGAGGATATAAAGAAAAATAAAAAAGATTCCTTGTAGTCTTTGATTGATACCTATCCTTAGAACAGCATTCTTTGGGCTAAAGGGATCATCTTGAAGTGGGGAGATCATTTATATTAGTCAACAAGCTTTTTTAATAAAGTATTTTGTAACCTTAAAACATAATATAAATGTTATCTACTGTTATGTACTATATAAATGCTGCTATTATTAATTATTAATAGAAACAAATATTAATTATTAATATTGATAGATATTAATGATTAATAAAAGCAGCGTTTATATAGTACATAATAGAAGCCAGAATTTATGTAGCACTTTAAGGTTTACAAAGTACATTTAAATCTTTGTCTACATAGCATTTATACGCTATGAATATGCTGGCTATAATAACAATAACTAATAATAGCCAGTCTTCATACAGGTTTTAAGTTTTGCAAAGTATATATATATATATATATGTTCACATATTTGATTCCCACAACAATTCTGTAAGGTAGAATTATCTCCATTTCACAGATAAGGAAATTGAGTCTGAAATAAGTTAAATTACTTTGCACAGATTCACACATCTAGTGTCTGAGGCAGAATTCAAACTCACATCTTCTTGATTCCAAGTACAACATTCTAACTATCTACTGCATCACTTAACAGCTTCAAAATGAGGATAAAATACCTTCTCATTGAGGAATAACCCTAGTTTCCTGTGTGACAGGCCAGGACACCCCTCTACTATATCAAAGAGGTGAGAGACCTGGATCCTAACAACCCTCAGTTACACCCTTATCATTGAGGAGGTTTTAGTGTATTGGTTTGGCCAATCCTATCTGAGTTATCCTATATTATAAATTTAAATTTGCAAGAAATTTCCCCAAACCCCATAAAATGGGGTAAAGCATATTGCTCTAAATCAGGAGTCTTTAACCTTTTGTGGGTTTGGGGACCTTTTTAGTAGCCTGATAAAATCTATTCCTCTCAGATGACAGCTTTTAAAAAATTCATAATTGAAGAAAATGTTAAATTTCACTTCCAAATGAATGGAAACAAGTACTTTTTCTCCATACAAGTTCACAGGCTCCTTGAAATGTATCCATGGATCCCTTTGTAAGTCTGTGATCTCTATGTTAGAACCCCTGCTCTAAATCATTAACAAACATGTTAGAAAACAGTTCATTTGTATCCTTGAAGCTGAAAAGTGCTATTTTGGAAGGACGCTAACTAGATAAATGCCCAAGATCCATATGCAGACCTGTGATGGAGGCAGCATGGTGCCTGTGGAAAGAGTAGAGAGACTGGAGTTACAAGACCTGAGGATACCATCTTTGTGGAAGCTTTGTAGAAGATAAACTTTATATAAACTGTAATACCTCACATCCTGAATTGAAAGAAGAATTTATTAAATTATCTACACAATGGAGAGATTATACTAGATAACCTATTCATTCCTGGCCACACTGGGTCTTTGATCCTATAATCTTAATTCTATACTTTCCATGAGGATAAGCTTCCCTTCTTCTGTCTGTGTCTGAGTTCTAGGGACTGGACAGCATAAGGAATCTCTCAGAATTGTTCATGAGCTATCCTTTATTATTTATACTTCAAAGATGCTAATTTTATTGGGGTTAATGCTCCCTCCACCGGCACAGATTGCAACTCTTCCACGACTAAATAGATGGTTTCTAAGAGTTGCTCAACCTGAAAATTTTCATTACCCAGTGGCCAACCTGGTAATGAGGTTTATTATTTATATTCAAGATTAATCGTGTTTCTCCTTCAGAGCTCCAGGCTTTGTACTGAAGACTGAACAATTCGACACTAATGGCAGAGATAAGAAATAGTATAAGGGAGGAACTAAGGAAAATGGGGTGGGGGGAGAGGAGGCAGATGCAGAACACCGAGCAGTGATTTAGTTAGGATTGTGCAGGTATGTGCAGGTGTGTGACTACCTACAGGCACACATGTGTGCTCAAAAGAAAGGAAGACAGAGAATTACAAGGGCTTTCCCTTGTCTTCCCAAATCACCAGAGATCTTTAATTAAAGAGTGAGATTGGCTTTGGGAAATGAGACACACTGTATGCCTCAAAAGGTGACCTCCACCAGCAACCATGCTTCTTTATAAGCCTGAAAGTGATGATATCATTCACATGGGCTATTGGTTTGAGATGAAGGTCCTGCAGTTATGCATCATTGGGCATCATATTTAGCAAAGCCATAAGGGGTATCTGAAAAAGGGCTGACTGGTCCAGAATCTGACTACTTAGCTTCTTGGAACCAGAGTTTCAGGATGTCCTGGCATGAGCAGACAGTATGTATCTTGTTAGGAGTTATGTTGTTTCAACATTAGCAACATACTGTGAGTTGTACATGTTGCTTTGATAGCTGCCTAGGGATGTGAGATCTAGCCTCCATCTGAGCAGATGAAGGAATCCATTGGGTTAGCCAATTAGTGCCCACAATAACTTAGCCTTTTATTACATAGGTTGGTTATACTACCATTCAAATTATAATGTTGAAATATAATTTCCCATTCAGTCTATAACATGGATGTTAGTCACTTAATCCTAAAATTTGAGTCAGAAGGGAATTCATATATGAAAGGAAACTGGATGAGAGCTTCTGCTTGAAGACTCTAAAGAGGGAGAAACTACTACCTCTGTAGGTAGACCATTCTACTTCTGGATAACTCTAATTAATAGGAAAGATTCGCTTGACATGAGCCAAAATTTACTTCTTTTCAACTTCCATCTATTGTTTCAGATTCTGCCCTCTATGAACAAATGGAATACCTAGTTCCTTCTCCCCATTATAGACTTTAAATACTGGAAGATAGCTAATACTCCCCGCCAAGTCTTCTTGACTTTAGGTTAAACATTCCCAATTTCTTTAACCAGTCTTCATATGGCATAGACCTTTCATCATTTTGATTGCTCTCTCTTGGGCACTCTCTACTTTATCAATGACTTTCTTAAACTATGGTTCCTAGAATTGAATGTAATATTCTAAGTGGGTCAGATAAATATTACATACCTAGGAACTGTTCCCTTCCCAATAGTAGGATTGGAATGCCTTGTCAATTAAATTAAGTTTGATATTCCTGCTCCCTTCCACCATCATTTATTTTTTTCATTGAAAAAATGTTTATTAATAGGTTTTATTATTACATGATATCATATTATGATCAGAGAAATATGATGAGAAATAGTTATACTTCATAAATCTTAAAGTGCTATATAAATGCCAGTTTTGTTATTACTATTATTATTATATTTTAAGATATTCCCTTCCCTCCCTACCTCACCCCACACACATACCCAATGGCCCTCTACTTTGGGACAAAACAAAAACAGTTAAACAATAACTGATAGTGAGTACATCTGAGAATATGCATATATGACATTGCATACCCAGAGTCCCTCACCTTTCAAAAAAAGGAAGGAGGTCTCACTTTCATTTGCTACTGCCAAGCATAGTTTTTATCCATAGCATATTACATTCTATATTTTAGATAGCTTATATAAAGTTTATGTCATAGGATGAAATGCAACCATTAAATGAAAAACGAACTGGCTAGAAGGCCTAATTCCCCAAACTGCCCTTAACTTCCTTTGATAACTTGGATGGTTGCTTTAGTTTCTTGAATTTTCTTAATTGCAGAGGTGAGGAGGGAGAATATTTCAAATATAATATACCCCTTGTACAAAGGCAAAGGGCTGAGAGATGTAGTGACATATAGGAAAAATCTAATGGGCCACTTTTATTAGAATGGAGATTGCAACAATAGCAGCATTTATATGACATAGAAATATCATCCTTTAAGATTTACTGTTGTTGTTGAGTCGTCTTAGTCATGTCTGACCTTTATGACCCATTTGTTTTTTTTTTTTTTTTTTTTTTTTTTGGCACAGACACTGGTTTCCAGCTCATGTTATAGATGAAGAAACTGAGGCAAAAAATGTTAAGTGACTTGCTTAGGATCACACAGCTAGTGTCTGTGCTCACATTTGAACTCAAGTCTTCATGGTACTGCACCACCTAGCTGCCATTTTAAGGTTTTCAAAGCATCCTAAGGACATTCATAAATTGTTAACCAAATTCTGTCTTTTCCACCTCCCTCTGTGGAAGGTACCAAAGATGAATAAGAAAATATGAATGAAATCTCATAGGTTCCTCAAAGCAAAGTAAATTAAAGGGAGTACATTTTTTGCTACCACTCCCAGTTTCTATTGAACCACAGCTAGACTTGGTTTGGTGTGTTGAGCTGAAATTTCTATATATCAAAACCTTTTAAAAAATATTCCAACCCATTTTAATTAATTGCTCTAGCAATGCACCCCCATTCTACTGACAAACTAAATTGCTAGGTATTTATATTTGACATTTCCCTAAGTTTGTAATAATTGCCTCTCTTGTGAAGTGAACTCTTTAAATATTGAACATTTCATTTCCTTTGTACAGATGTTTTCCCTTTCTCATCACCTCCTTGCCCTAAAGCAAATAAAGAACAGTTAGAAAATGCCTAGGGATTGTATGAAGAGAAAATCTGAAGGAGATAGAAATAATGTGTGTGCATGAGCCTTTTGAAAAAAAGAGTGGAGTCATATTTTCCATGACATTTGTTAAAACTTTAAACTTCCAAAATGCCATGTCAGCTTCGTTTTCCACACTAATATTTTTTTCCTTTGGAAGGAAAAGGCTGTAGATATTGGTTATAAATGTATTTGTGTTTGTGTCTGTGTATTCACATAATGAGTAGGTAGGTTGAATTGTTCAAGCAATCAAATAAGATTATAATAATACTTTCTTCTTGTTCCTCAGTTGTTTTCAGTCTGACTCTTTGTGATCCCATTTGGGGTTTGTTTTTTTTTTTTGAAAAGATATTGTTTTTTGTTTTTTTTTTTGGTAAAGGTACTGTGGTGATTTACCATTTTTTTCTTTTCTAGAATGAAATTCAGGCAAATAGGGTTAAATGACTACCGCAAAGCCACATAGCTAGTGTCTGTAGCCACATTTGAACTCCAGATATTTCATTTTATTTACTGTGCCACCTAGGTTTCCTAATTATAATACTAGCTAACATTAATCTAGATTTATATACTTACAAGCTGATTAATCTAGACTTATATACTTAAAAGCTGTGGCAAGTCACTTAATCACTGTTTGCCTCAGCTTCCTAAACTATAAAATAGGGATAATAGTAGCATCTATCTCAAAGGGTTATTGTGAGGATCAAATGAAGTATTTGTAAAAAGTACTTGGGGGTAGCTAGGTGGCACAGTGGATAGAGCACCAGCCCTGAAGTCAGGAGGACCTGAGTTCAAATGTGACCTAAGACAATTAATACTTCCTGGCTGTGTGATGCTGGGCAAGTCACTTAACCCCAATTGCCTCAGGGAAAAAAATACTTGGCAACAATGGTTGGCACATATTAGGAGCTTGTTCCCTTTTTCTTCTGTAGTGCTTTGCACAATACCTGGCAGAAGAACAGTTGGTGGCTCAGTGAATAGTTAGGAAGACCTGAATTCAAATCAAGCCTCAGATACTTCCTAGATATGCGATCCTGGGCATGTCACTTAACCTTTGATCTGACAAAATTAATTTGCTGGAAAAGAAACAGCAAACCATTCCAGTATCTTTGCCAAGAATATCCCAAATGGGGTCACTAAGGGGCAGATACAACTGAACAACAATAAGGGAGGAAATGGGCTAAATTATGATTAGAAACATTTAGATTGCAAATAGAAACATACTTTCTGATAATCACAGTGGGTGTTGGAAGAAAACAAATGAAAGGAAACAGAAAACTATTATATTCCAAGCCCTGGAGGTTTCTTAAGTACAATAAAAATCAACCATATGAGTCCTGTCTTAGAGATCAGGTGCTCAATTACATAGCCTTCAAAAATCCATTCTATATCACTTCAAACTAAGAAATAAGAACTATGAAGAATTCAGAGAATCATACTAAGATATTCCACTGATATAGGGTGAAGTACAAGGAAAACTATATATATTTTGATTACAATGATGTCAGTGAAAAGAACAACAAAATCAAATAGAATGTTGTATAATTTTAATGATCAAATTTAGCTAAAATACTTGAGAATTACACTCCTCTTCTCTTTGCAGAGGTGGGGGGTGGGGTGGGGGGTGGGAAGGCAAGGATGTGGATTATTGAATATACTGCCAGACTTTGTCACCATCAGTTGATTTTGCAGAACTACTTTTTTCTTTCTCATTCTTCTTCTTTTTTTGTTGTTATTGCAAGAGCTGGCTTGACGATTAAAAGAATTGGGATTAATATATTTGAGAAAGAAGATGGTGTAAAGCAGTGAAAATAATTTAAAATAAGATTTAAAAAAGAAGCTGACCATTTTTGTTTTAGGATTCAAATATTCTCTGGCTAGAAAGAGAATTTTTTTTTTGGAAATCACACTTCTTCATTTCCATTACCTCCTTCTCCATCCCACCTTAGCCAGTCAACAATTTAAATCTGTTTCATCTTCAAATCTCAGACTCTCAGTATCCAATAAAGTGCTAAACTATTGGTTCTTAATCCTGTTCCCCTCTCTCAATCCATCAGCCTTATTCTGTCTGGCTTTGCTTCTTACCATTTCTTGACTTTTCAAGTCATTTCAATAGTAAACTTCTAATCTATCCTCAAATTCCATGTTTTTTTCCCCTCATTCTTAGTTTGGGTTACAACTACTATTTATCTTCCCTTTTTCTAGCCCTAAGTGAGAGTTTGCTAGAGGGATGCATTAAAATTAAATAAAACTTCCACTAAAAACTCATACTAGCTGATTTTGACTAAGCCCTCACCACTGCATGGCAATCATTTTATTCCTTCTTATAGACTTCCTTTCATATTCTCTATAGTAACTGTCAATCTTTTCCACCTTTCTTAAGCTTCTAATTAATTTCTTTCAGCCAATGACTACTGTACTGAGATTCAGGGCTTATTTTATCCCTTTCCACGCTTCAAAAGCCTTCAGTGACAGGAGTTCTTAATCTAGGGTTTATGAACTTTTAAAAAAATTTCAATACCTCTATTTCAATATCCTTGATTTCTTTTGTATTCATTAAAATGGACCTAGAAATAGGTCCTTAGGTTTCATCAGATTGCAAAAGGGATCCATGACACAAAAAACAGTTAAGAATCCTTATTCTATGTCCTCATCTACTTTTACTTCCTTCCCATTAGTTTCTAAAGATGAGGTCATCCTCCTCCATGCCCTTCCCTAATGCCTTTGACTCCACTCTCTTCTATTTTTTCTGAGACATTTTTCTGTCTATTATTTTCTCTAGTCTTTAACCCTTTCCTATATATTGGACTTTCTTTCCCTCTTACTAAAATCATATTCAAGTCTCCCTTTTACTAAAAACCATTTCCTCAATTCTACCCTTTCAAGCTATCACCACCCTTTATTTCTCCATACCTTCATTGCTGACTTCCTAGAAAGAGAAATCAGTATTAATTATTCCCACTCTTTAGTGATCTGGACTAGAAGACCAGCTCTCAACTTTGTCATGGGCAGTGTTAGATTTCATCACACAAGCCCTGCATCTTACAGGGATTTGCTCCTAGTTAGAGTGATGCCATAATTCTTGCCAGAGAGCTGCATAGAAAGTGACATCTTTTTATAATTTATAGCTGGTCTCACTGAGTATTTCACAATGTGTTCTCCTGAATCCACATCTTTGGGGCAGTATTTATATAATCATAGAAATGGAGCAAAGGGTTGAAAGAGCCAGCATGCTATTATAGTGGATATAAGGAATAGCATGCTGGCCAGGAGTTTGGAAGACCTGGATTAAAATACTGCCTTAAACACTTTTTAGCAGAATGATTCAGTTAATTAAAAAATTTGGGCTACAAAATAGGAATAATCATGCTTAACATTTATAAAGCTCTGACTATTATAAAGATGAAATGAGATTATTTATAAAAAGATAAGTACAAACTTTAAATCTTTAAACTAAAAAACCTTTACATATCATGTGTGATGACTAACAGTTTTCTTTCACTGTGTACTTCCCAAGTCCATCTGCTGCATTGGAAATGGGGAGGAAAAAAGTAAGGGCTGATGAGCTCTGGAATAAGAGAGATCACTTTGTGCCCCTTATCTGGATCAGGGATAGAAACCTGAAGCCTTTTATTGAGGATCTCTGGTAGAGCACTCTACCTGTGCTATAGGAAGTAGCACTCACCATACAGGTTGTGAGAAAAAAAGATGAGAGGTGTTCATTCACCAAATGCAGCTATCTGACCACCTGCTTTCAATATCAGCTGCTGCCATATGGTTGTGTGCTTCCCAGTGTCCTGCATCTCCAAGTCCCAGGACAGGGGCTTTTGAATTTTGTAGCTTCTTTTAAGCTTCCTCATTTTTTTAGGATTATTTAGGGTACATGCTCCCAAAGGACTCCATAGAGAATTAAGGGCAGGGACTGGAATCCTGGAATACAGCCACCCAATACATATATGATCCTGAAACTACAAGAGAGTAGGTGAAATGGCCTACTGTGTGCCAGATACTGTGCTAAGTACTTCACAATTTTCTCATCTGATCCTCACAACAACCCTAGGTGGTAGGTACTATTATGTGTATCATTTT
Source organism: Antechinus flavipes (assembly GCF_016432865.1). Classification (NCBI taxonomy): domain Eukaryota; kingdom Metazoa; phylum Chordata; class Mammalia; order Dasyuromorphia; family Dasyuridae; genus Antechinus; species Antechinus flavipes. Next base: position 264,512,631 of record NC_067398.1, on the reverse strand, counting down.
ACATTTGGGGAAACAGTGGCAAACAGATTAATTGACTGCCCATGATCACACAGATAGTAAATGTCTGAGACTGAATTTGAATTCAGGTCTTCCAAATTCCAGGATCAGGACTCTAGCTGTGTGGGTTGTGAAAAAGAACTAAGGACAATTCCATCCTTTTTTGTATTTTTCCTAGCACCTAGCAGAATCACAAAATGTTAGAACTGGAAGGGACTTTGGGAATAATTTCTTGCAAATTAGATGAGGAAACTAAGTCTTGGAGAGGCAAAGAATGGATTTGTCCAAGGTGACACTGTAAGAAGCCTAACTGGGACTTGAAGGCAGATAAATCCTGGGGTTGTAGGATTTAGAGCTAGAAGAATTGTGTTCAAATCCTGATTAATACTTACTGTTTATGTGGCTGTGGTCAAGTTGAGCAAATTCAATGCAGTCCTTTTGACTTCAAGTTCAATACTTACTCCAATCAATAATACTTTCCCCCACAATGAGTATAATAAATATATGATGAATTATTTTGAATTTAGTCCATCCTTGGCCTCTGGGCTTAACCAGGTGGATGAGCACCTCTAAGAAGGAAGATGACCCAACTCTCTGCTACCTCCTACTCAGGTGCCAATCATGCATCATTGCCAGCGAGCTCTTCCTTACAGTGAAAACTAAATCCCTCCGGCTGGAGCTTAATACTTTTCTATTGTTCTTTGTGTAATGGAGATAAGGCTGTTGTGGTGTACTATATAAGTCTTGAAGGACATTTTTAAAAATCACTCTTTGGAGCATAGGATAAGGCCATAGATTTAGAGGTGGAAATGATCCTGAGAGTTCTTAACCTGAAGTTTCTTTAAAAAATGTTTTGAAAGCTTTAATATTTTATTAAAGTTTTCCACTCCTGACTTTTTTTTGTCATCCCCCAGCATTCTTTTCCTCCTCAAAGTTCCTTCTACTCCTGACACTTCTCACACAGGAAATACACTCCACCTTTGTGATTGGTTGGTTCCAGGCTTAGCACTTAATAAGCATTTAATAAATGTTAACTTATTGACTAACTGTATTTCAGCATAATGGGCTTCCATTGTAATCCTATGTATTTTATTTTATACATATTACCTTGAGAAGGGATCCCTAGTTTTACCCAGACTACCAAGGGGGTCCATGACACAATGAAGGTTAAAAATCCCTTACCAAGATTAACCTCTTGTTTTAAAGAAGAAACAGCTAAGTCTCAGGGATTAGCTGCCCTAAGTCAGGAAGCAAATATCAGAGTTGGAATTCAAACCCAGCAGTCCTTCCACTGTATTCCTTATTGTTTCATGAATCTAAATCCATTATTATTTACACTCATAGCAATCATGGCTCCTGCAGTTGACCCTTCCTTTAGTTTTCCTTACTTTTCTTTTATTCCTATGCCCTTAGATGAATGCAGCTCCCTAGCATCTTATAGATAGTGAGCACTGCCTATGTCTTTCTCTTCTTTATTTATATTCTGTAGGGTTCCACATTGATTCTATTTGATTCATGACTAGTTCATTTTTAGTCCTTTCCTCCATTTCTCCCTAGAGCTGAACATGACTGACAACTGGGCCTGGCTGGCACTTACTGAGACCCCAAAAACCTGCCCCTTGCCAAAGAGTTGTAACCAAAGTGGCCAACAGCCAGTGGAAGTCTGACTCAGTGTTTCAAGAAAAGTCAGTCCCCACTAGCCCTTCAGTGTTAGAGCCAGCCAAGCCAATCAATTGACTTCTCTATAGAGAATCAGATCTGCTGGCTGCCAACTGGCAGCTTCCTTGGTGGCTCAGGCCTTTCAGTAACCACAGCAACTGCTAGGTTCAGGCAATGAAAGTACTAATAGGACTGATCAGAGGACCCATGTCGTCATCATCGTCATCATCATCATCATCATCATCATCATCATCAAGAATTAATTGCTCTGAGCTTCTACAAAATGATCAAGAAAAATGTGCTCTTCAAGCCACTTTCTCTGGAGTTTATATTATAAATCAAGCAATATAATTTTAAAAGCACAAGAAACTTACATATTATAGGGATAAGGACCAGATCTGAGATTTAATTGGTATAGGGAACTTAGATGAGGAAATTCTGTCTTTGGATTGGCACTTTATCTACAACTTATAACTTTTAAAACTTGCCTGGAGCATTAAAGAGGCTTATTATTTAACGGAGGGGGTCACATCACCAGTAAGTGGTAGAAGTAGAACTTGAACCCAGTCCTCCTGCCTTTGAGGATATGACAGGAAGGAGTCATACTTGTTGGTTATCTAGAACTCTTGTGGCTAAGGGTCAAAGAATATGGACTTTAGAAGAAGCTGAACATTGGTGAACAACCACAAACTCATAAATACAAGCTTTAATCTTTGCTTCTTTGAGGTTAGATGTTTACTTCATCTCTTCATCTTTCCTTCCCTCCCTCCCTGCTTTTTCTTCTGTCCTTTCCTCTCTTCCTTCCTCCCTCCTTTCCTTCTCCCTCCTTTCTTCCCTGTTTCCCTCCCTTCCTTGCTTTCCTCCCTTACTCTTTCCTTCCCTCCCTGCCTCTCTCTCTCCTTCTCTCCCTGCCTCCCTATCTCTTTCCCTCCATCCCCTCTTCATTCTTCTTTTCTTTCCTTCCTTCCTTCCTCCTTCCTTCCTTCCTTCTTTTTTTCCTCTCCCCTTTCTTTTTTTCTTCCTTCCCTCCTTCCTTCCCTCCTTCTCTCCCTCCTTCTTTCTCTTCCTTCCTCCCTCCCTCCTTCTCTCCCTTCCTTCCTCCCTCTCTTCCTTCCTCCCGCCCTCCTTCTCTCCCTTCCTTCCTTCCCTCCTTCCTTCCTTCCTTCCTTCCTTCCTTCCTTCCTTCCTTCCTTCCTTCCTTCCTTCCTTCCTTCCTTCCTTCCTTCCTTCCTTCCTTCCTTCCTTCCTTCCTTCCCTTCTTTTCCTATCTCACCTAGGCTGGAAGAACAGTAACCACTCATGGTACAATCTGGCCCAAATTCACCTTCACTTAAGCAGCCCAATTGGCTCAGAATTTCTGAAATCAAATGATTCTCAGATTCCTCAGAAGCAAGGGCAAGAGGAATATAGCATTACAATAAGCTAGATATTTATGTCAAAAGGTGATTTTAAAAATAAAGTTAATTTAAAATAATACGAATTCTTTTCCTTCATTTAAGGAACATATATTTTCTCTCATAGTTTCATGGAGTTAGACTTGATATTCTGAGGTCAAGATTATCTGTACTACTTTTGAAATTATTTCCTCACTTAGGACAACAGAATTCTCAAATTTATATACTGTTATATACTATTAAAATTTCTATGTAAGAGGATGATTTTTCTTTACTTAGGTCTTCTTTCTTAATTATGATCCTTAGTAAATAAGAATGTACTTGGATATCACAAATTTGTTAGAATTTCACACATGGGAACCTTTCACATTTTAATAGCTTTGAGCGCAAGGCAGGAGTCCTTGCTCAAATAATTAGCCTTGGGAATAGTAGTATAAATAAAAACAAATGCTTATTGCTCTTCCCTCTATGTGAACATTAACTAAAGGTCATTTGGACAGATAAAAAAAATAGGTAAGTGAACAAAAAAGGGAAGGTCAGGATGACCTTCATTAGAATCTCACAAAAGTGTCACAAAATCTCACCAGAAAATTGGAAAGGATTTCAGAGACCATTTTGTTCTATCTATCCCTAAGCAGGAATCTTTTCCGCAATATCCCTAACAAATGGTCATCCAGACTTTTCTTGAGGACCTCCAGTACTAGAGATATCATACCACTGAGAGAGAGAGCCATTTGTGCTTAGTTCTCATTGCAAAGAAGTTTTTCTTGATATTAAGCCTGAATATCTCTCTGTAACTTGTACTTATTGCATTTAGTTTTGTCCTCAGAGGCCAAGCAGAAAAAGATTACACCTTCTGTCATGACTGCATTAAAAACTTGAATGAAGACAATTCTCTTTTTTTCCTTGGCAAAGCATCCCTACTTTTTTCAATTGTTCCTTTTATGGTTTGTTCTCTGTAGGCTTCTCAGCATCCTTGTAATGGACACAATCCAGCTTATTGCTGTCTAAAAAGTGGCTTTCAGATATTTTGAACTATGGTCTGACAAGACAGAGTAGAATGGTCACTTCCCTTGTTCTAACTACTATGTCTTTTGATTCAGGTTAGGATAGTCAACAGTTTTTGAGAATAATAATAATAATTGACTAACATAATAATAATAACAATAACAACAATAATAATAGTTAACATGTATGCAGTGACTTATGTGCCAAGCATTGTACTAGATAATCACTTTACAAATATTATCTTGTTTAATTTTCACAATAACCATGGAAGGTAGATATAATTATTATTCCCATTTTGCAGTTGAGGAAACTGAGGCAAACAAAGATTAACTGACCATATTAAAATAATATTTTATCTCAACCCCTAGATCTTGTGTAGAGAAAGGTATTGTCTTAACTATTCTTCCTCCTGCCACTTCATCCTATAACTTTTATGCTGCTTTTTAGAATTCATGGGTAAGTCTTTATTTTTTCCTTTCATATTTTTATTTGTTGGATTTGCTTCATAATTTTCATCTGTTGAAACCTTATTTGATCTTTATTGTTTTTTCACTGTGTTAACTTCTTCCCAGCTTCATGCCTTTTGTAAATTTATCATCTATACCTTCTATGGTTGAAATAATTTATGAAATTGTTGAACAGCATAAGGCTCAAGACCTTTTTCCATGTTAACAACAAACCATTAATGACTACTTTTTGACTCCATTAATTCAGACAGTTTTTGCTTCTATCCAGCTGTGTACTAGAATCAAGCCCATATCTCTCCATCTTGTCCATAGGCTATATCATCTGAATCTTTCCCACCAATAAAATAAACAACAAAATAAGAAAAGAGGAGAAAAAAACCAACTCCTTCTTGGGAATTCACTTTTCAATCCCAGGAAATAAATTGAGGTCTCCTTTTACTACTAGTTCCAATGTCTAGTTGCCATCACTATTGAAGACTTCTTCTTACATGTAACTTTAATTCAAAGCACTTCTGTTTCTTTCTTTCCATATGCAAACGCTTTGCTAATTCTACTTATTATCAAACACACCATCTGGCAACTGCCTTGGGGGAGAAGAGGTTCATTTGTTCTTCGGTTTTTCTTGGACCCTAGGTGGTGGTGACTGGGTAGTTGGTGACCAATAGAAAGCCAAAAGCATCAGATGCTCTTCATCTGGAGTTCAGGGTAGATGTCAGAGGCTAATTGCAGCTTCTATCTGGTATTAGCTAGTTGATTAAATATCTTCCACTAAGTACTCTTCCATCTGTCTATTTAACAGTGGGTGCCAAAGGCAGGTATTTTTAGCTGCAGGGCAAATAGTTTAACAGTTTTGCATATAAAATATATCCAACACAACACTGAATTTCAATCATGTCTTTCTTCCTCAAGAACAAATGGGGTTTCAGTTTTGTGATTGTTTTAAGAGTGACACCAAGTGACCCTCTAATATTGAAGTTATTTCCTTCATAGAGACTACCTTCAAGGAACATTTTTGTTTTCCTTTAGGTAGAATCTGCTTAGGAGGGATTTGGAGCTCAAGAACAAGCTACTGATTTTTATATCAAACTTTCTCCCAGTTGTGTTTCCCTTGGGCATCCTCTTCGATCCATCCAACTTAAAAGCAACTAAAAGGCAAACCAAATTAAATCAGTATAAGGGACTGCCATATTTCTTGGGAGGTACATCATTTCCCGCAAATGTATGTGAAGAGCAGCAAGTGATGATGTTACCCCAGCACAAAACCAAGCTGGATTGGAATATTTGAAGTGAGAGACTAGACTTTGTCTCACAAGAGAAAAGAAGTGGGAAGATTCAGAAGAGAGGGGAAAAATAGATGAAACAGCAAATAATTGGTCTAGACCATGTCCTATTCTTTGCTATTCACAGGGTCACCTATTTCCTATTCAGGGCCAATGTTAGATTCAAATGTGCTTGATTTTCAAACTTCTAGATCTTTTTTTTTGTGCCAATTTAGATGTTTGGATCATGATGCTTTTTTTTTTACTTTGGAGGGCTCCTCCCTCAAATCCCCCAGTTTATATGCAGGATCCTGGAACCTCTCTGTCTAGTGATATGAGAAAATGGATTCCTAGGCATTAAGACTTTAGCATTCATTCAATGGACAAATCATTGCATTTTTTAATGGCCCCCTTACTTGAAAAGCTCAATCAAGAAATGGCTCAGGGAAGAGTGATCATGTGGATTTACACAGTTACAGTACCACCCCCTCTCTAGGAAACATGGTGTGGAGAGATTGTACTTGGGGAGCTGAGTGGTGAGAAATATATGCCTCTATTGTATTCCATGTTACTTATCTCATATTATATGTTAAGTAAATTGTCTTTTTCACTAATATAATTTGAGATCATACAACTAATTTCTGGTTGTCTGGGAGTATTCAGAGAGAGGAAAATGGAAACACAGAGCTATGAATGTAAATTGATGATGAACCAAATAGTTTGTAATAACTTGAATGTAACATTCATGGTGTTAGTAAATTCTCTAATTCTCTAGCATAGCTGGAAAATGAGATGATTTATTTATATTTTAGAGATTGAAGGGAAGAAATAGTTCAGTTCTCAATGTAGGAATTAATTCAATTCACATTCTTAAGTGTCTATTCAGTTCAACAATTTGTTACTAAAAGTTTGCAAAGCACTATGCTAGGTACTGGTCCAGGAATAAGATTCCACCTTTGTGGACTTTACGGTAAGAAAGAAACAAAAAATATCACATATAAAATGATAGCAGATGGAATGTGATCAACGCATTAGAGAAACGCAAACAAAAACATTTTTGATTGAAGACTTAAAAGAAGACTTCACAAATGAGTGACACTTGAACTGAGTCTTAAAAGAAAGATTTTCAACTAGCTGAGATAGTAGAGGAGAAGATATTCCAGGTATTCAATACACCTGATGGATATTCAGCTTGATCTGATATTAACAATTTTAAAATGGTCAGTGGTGTAGTGGAGCCAGTTCAAGCCAGATGGTAGAGCTGATTGTTAAATTTTCAGTATGAGCATTTATACCTTGGAAATTGGCAAACTACATACCTGAACTTGGTTTATTTATTTCTTGATTGTCTGGGACTTTAAAAAATGTTAATAGTGCAGATTAAACTTAAAAAATGTTTCTAGTATACTTTTTATTTCATGAAGAAATGGTTATTAATATTTATCACCAAATATTTACTAGCAAATAGTTATGGTAAATGTATTACATAATAAGGTGCCATTTTCATTTTTAAACAGCTAGAAAAGCCTTTCTTATATTGAACCAATATTATTTTCTCCATAAGTTGCACCCACTGGTCTTAGTTTTGTACTCTGGAACAATATATTTAAATTGTATTTCTCTTCTCCATGAAATTGTTAAAATAGATGAAGATAATATCATGTCCTTCCTATGTCTTCTAAGGCTTCTCTTTTCTAGGTTATATTTAGAATCAGGTAGGAGTGGCTAGAATCAGTTTCATGCCTCATGATCAATCACTATTTGCTACATGCCCCAATATTTTTAATTCAAGTATATTTCAATTTTTGTATTTTTTCCTCAGATATAAGAAACTATTTGGGAAAAAATGGAGACTATGACATATGATTGGACAGGTAGCCCATTGAATTTGTCTATGAATGTATGTATGTGTGTGTGTGTATATACATATTAAAGTTGAAAAGAATGAGTAGAACTAAGAAAATAATTTAGGCAATAATTATAATATAGAAAAATTTAAAAACTTTAAAATGTTTTAATAAAATATTTTAAAACTTTGATCAACTTAAAGATTAATCAAGAAATGAACATGAAACATACCTCTTATCTCCTGGACATAGTCCCTATTTGGGAGTTTATTTTATTTGACTATGCATATTTTTAACAAGGGTTTTCTTTTTCTCTTAAATAAGGGAAAGAAAATAGATTTTTGTTGATTGAAATAAATATTTAAATGAATTTTTTGAAGCGAGTCAATCTTTTTATTCTTTCTTGAGACTCTCACTTTTTAGAAAAGCTATTCCAGACATTCTTTTCTTAACTCAAATCTTCTATACTTTCTTCTCTCTAAACTCCCTCAAGTAAGGACTTCACCTCTTAACTTTACTATAAAGATTAAGGCCATTTGCCTTGAGCTCCTTCTTCTCTTAACCTCTAAGCATGCTTAACCCATGCTCTTGTCTTTCCTTCAGTTCACTATAATTAAGTGGCCCTTCTTGTCAAAGCTAATCCCTCTATATGTACACTTGATCCCATCTCTCTCTTCTCAAGCATATTGAGCCCTCAATCTTCCCCTTCTAATCTTTAATTTTTATGTAGTGGCTTCTTGCATTATGTCACATTTCTCCCATGTGCCTTCTCTCCATTTATATAACCACCATCCTAATTTAGGCACATATTGCCTTTTTCTTAAATTATTTACAATGACCTCCTAATTAATCTCCATGTTTTAAGTCTATGCCATTACAATCCATTCCCAGTACAACTCCCAAAATTATCTTCTTGAAATGCAAATGTGACCACATCATTCTTTTACTCAATAACATTCAATAACTCAATAACACTCTTACTCCAGTGGTTCCTTATGGCCTCTAATATAAACTCTTCTGCTTGGCTTTTAAAGCCCTCTATAATTTAAACTGAAACTATTTCTGGAGTTTTACTATATTTTATTTTTCTTCTTGGATGTTTTGATTCAGCTAAAGTGACCTTTCATTTTTTCAATTAAAGCTTTTTATGTACAAAAATATGTGTGGGCAATTTTTTAAATATTGACCCTTGCAAAACCTTCTGTGCCAATTTTTCCCTTCCTTCCCCTCACTCCCTCCCCAGATGGCAGATAGTCCAATAAAATGTATGTTAAATTCAATATATGTATACATATTTATACAGTTATTTTGCTGTATAAGAAAAATCAGATCAAGAAGGAAAAAAAAACTTGGAAAGAAAACAAAATGAACAACAGAAAGAGTGAGAATGCTATGTTATGATTCACACTCAGTAGCCACAGTCCTCTCTCTGGGTGTAGATGACTCTCTTCATCACTGAACAATGGGGACTACTTTGAATCATCTCATTGTAGAAGAGAGCCACGAGTGATCTTTTGTTTCTTACACACAGCATTGGATCTCCATGTTTTTGCACTGGCCACCCCCAAAGCTTGGGAATGCATGGCCTCCAAGCTTCATTACACAAAACATCTTACTTTTTTTTGAGTCACTGCTAAAGCATTACCTTCTATATGAAATCTTTCCTCATCATCCAGTTGTTAGTACTCTCTCTCCCTAACAATATTCAGTTTACCTTATCTTGATTTTTCACATATTTATATACCTACATGTTATCTTTTCTGATAGAATTTAAGCTCCCTATAAGGAGGTATTTTTGTATATTTTTTTATCCATATCCCTGGTAACTGATAATTAATTACCCGTCAGGAAGATGAATCTGGTCTACAAAGGCTTACTAGCTATGTGACCCTGGGTAAGTCACAGTCTCTATCTTCCTCAGTTTCCTCAACTATAAGATGAGTGTTACACTAATCTCACAATAATCTTACCTACCTCTTAACATACTTATGAGAATCAAATGAGATAATATTTCTAAAATGTTTAGCACAGTATTTGGGATACACCAGGAATTTAATAAATGTTTCTTTCCTTCAAGCACACAGCATAATGTGGACACATGATAGGTGCTTTCTAAATGCTTATTTGATTTACTGACCAATGTGGATACTACATTAGTAACCCTGAATAATTAAGAGATCCAGAAGAAGGTTTCTAACATGTTGGGTAGGTTTTTATGGTGGTTATAGGGAAAGACACTGACAAAATTAGCAAAGGATGAAGAATCAAGAGGTGGGGTTTATATAGAAGGAGCAAAACCCCTCTGTCAGAGAAAGAGAGAGAGAGAGAGAGAGAGAGAGAGAGAGAGAGAGAGAGAGAGAGAGAGAGAACAGAGGAGAGAGACAGAGAGAGACAAAAACAGAGAGATGGAGAGAGACAAAAACAGAGACAGAAAGACACACGCACAGAGACAGAGACAGAGAGATAGACAGAGAAAGAGATAGAGGTAGAGAGAGACAGAGAAAGAGACACACAGAGAAGGAAAGAGATAGAGAGACAGAGACACAGAGAGACAGAGAAAGATATAGAGACAGAGAAAGAGACAGAGAAAGAGAGACAGAGACAGAGAGACAGACAGAGAGAGATCACAAAATGTAAAATGAAGGGATTGGGCTAATATACCTTCTAGATTTAAATCTGTGATTCTATGATTTCATGTATTTGTAGTCTCTGTTTGTTTTGTGGGCCTTGGAGAGATTACATGATTAAGGTCAAAAAGCCACAAGTAGCAAAGCTAGGATTTGAAGCCAGATCTTATCATTGTAAATCTCTCAAAATATCAAAGTAAGAAATGAAGATAAAGTAGATACCAAAGGCATCTTTGAACAGGAAAAGAAGTGATAAAAGTAAAATGCAGCTTTGTTGCAGGAAATATTCCAGAAGGAAAGAACAGCTCCACCTACTTTGCTTTGATGATGATTCTTGGCATGTTTGTGTATTTGTGTGGCGATGTTACAGGTTGGTAGTATATCAAATTCAATAAGACATGTTGATAATTGAATGTTCTGGATTATGGAAGAAACATTGAAGAAATCAGATGATTTAGATTTGAATACTGGCAGGGCCATTTAGTATTTGTGATCTTGGACAAATCACTCATTCTTTATGGGTCTAACTTCTCCTCTAAAAGAGTAGTTTGGGATCCATCCAACTCCAAGATATTTGGGTGATCAATTAAAAAAATTGTGTAAGGATAAATGAATGTTCTTAGCAATGAACCAGTCAACAAGCACAATTAAGCACCTACTCTGTGCCAAGCACTGTGATACCTGCCAGAGAGACTAAGACAAAAAGGAAAGATTTTCTGCCAACAATACACTTGGGAATGCAACATGGTGTAGTGGAAAGAACAGCATCTATAAAGATAGATTCAAATTTTGCCCCTGATACTTACTATCTGTGGGATCTTAGGCAAATTCTTTAGCTTCTCTTGGTTTTAGTTTCCCCATCTGGATAATGAAGAACTTGGACTAGATGGCCTCTGAGCTCCTTTTAGGAGTAGATCATAGGTCTTATGACATTCTATGGGGAGAACAATATGTTTAAATATAAGTAAATGCAAAATTAATTTAAGGAGGCACTAGTAGTTAGGGTAGGATAAGAAAAAAGCCTTTTATTGGAGGAGACTGTTGTTTCAATTTTAAGGAAGAGAGTCATAGATGTTAAGAGAATGCATTCCATTTAATTGGGTATAGCCAAGGCATAAAAACAGGGCTAAGGAAGACCAAGAAGACCAGTTTGGCTAAACCATTAAGGGGAGTGATATGTAATAAGCCTTAAAGGTTCCCAGATTGAAACATACCTGGAGGGTCTTAAGAAGGGAAGTTAACCCTGGTTAGAACTATGCTTTAGGAAAAAATCACTTTGGCACTGGAGTAATGACTAGCAATTATATAACATTTTAAGGTTTGCAAAGCACTTTAGTGGTGTTTTCTCATTTGGTCTTCACAAGAGTCCTATAAAGTAGATGTTATTATTTACATCATTTCAAAGATGAGAGAGATTATATCCAGACTACTTGCCCAGAATTACAAAGGTAGTGTCTGAGATAGGTTTTGAATTCAAGTCTTCCTGATTCCAACTCTAACACAGTCTGTACTATATCCCCTAGATGTCTGATATGAGGCTGGGACATAATGGGGAGAGAAGAGACCAATTAGGAGGCTATTGCAAAGCATAAATGAAATGTGTAATAAAGATAGGGTTGATAAAAAGTGGTAAACTTGTGGACCATGGTAGGAAGGGGCCAGAATAAGAAGTAAAAATGATTCAGAGGCTATGAATCTGGGTGATGATAGAATGATGGTACAGGGATATAGTGCCTTTAACAGAAACAAGAAAACTGGAAATAAAAATAGGCTTTTTGGTAAAGATGATATGTTTTTGAATATGATGAATTTGAGATACCCATGGGACATCCAGTGGGAAACATCTAATAGAGCGCTACTGATGTGGACATAAAATTCAGCTATGTAGATATGAAAATTGTATAGAGATAATAATTGAACCCATGGGAACTAATAACATTGAAAGAGAATGAGGAATGAGAAACAGGGCCAGAACAAAGCTCTGGGGGATACCCATATTTTGGGGGAGGACATGGATGAAGATCCAGCAAAGAAGACTAAAGAGAGATTGGAAAAATAGGAAGAAAACCAAGAGTGAGGATTGTAAGGTTAGGAAAAGATTGTTATCTACTTCCCTGCCTGCAGGTAAGACTGGTCTAAATGATAAGAAAAAAAAACTTCATATTCATTCATCTATCTTTCTATCTACCTATTGATCTATTAATTTCTACATGGATTTATCTGTTTAGCCATTCATTCATCTATTTGTTTATTCACTCATCTATCCATTTGTTCACCTACCCATTTATTCACTTATTTATTTATCAAGTTATCTATTCATCTAACCATTTCTCAATATATTCATTCATCTCATTTATTTATCCATTCATTTATTGTTCTATTATCCACCCATGCATTCATCTATCCGCTTTGTTTCTTTTTATTTTCATTTCAAAATTCTCTTCCTTCCTTTCCTTCTTCCCCACTGTAAGGAATGCTGACAGGTTTCCACAAACATTGCAAAACTAGATGTGGGGGGGAGGATGAAGTATATTGTTAAGATATCTCCAATCAATCACCATATAAGCCAAGAAACTGGCTAAATCTCAAGATTTCTGATAAAGGGGACCCAGGCCTAAACCAGCTCAAACTGACTAGCATCAATGTCAGGACACAAGCTTTATGCAAGCATGCATGCTTAATGAACCCCATATATATTAATTGATACATCCCTGGGAAGGAGGCAACTGCCATTTTCTGACATATGGAATGGACAGATAAGGAAGATTATAAATCCAACCAATCATAAATCGGATTGTAAATCTGACCAATTAATAATTTATATTATAATTTAAACCAATCCAAATCTTGAAGGGAAGGATAAAAAACTGAACTAACAATATAAAGCTTGCTCTAATTTCTGTATTCATTGTGCCCCATTGGAAGCACACCCACTTCTCAGAAGAATTACTGAATAAAGGATTCTTCTCTCTAAAAAGGTGTTGGTTGTACTCTATTCCTGGACTGACTTGCAACTGATGGAAGCAGTGGGCAGTGGTAGCTCATTCTGATTTAATCCCCAACTCTGTTGGGTTCCATGGGGTTTTTGAGAACACCCACTAATTGACAGGGCAGGAAACATGGATATCCAATTTTTTTTCAAATAATAAATTGTAAAGAAAAGTACTTTGAAAAATCTGAGCTATCTGACCGACTATGCTTCCAGAGGAGTGATGATGAAGCAAGATCTTCTCTTCTTGGCAAAGATGATGGATTTAGAGTGCAGAATGAGACAAATACTCTTGGATGTGGTCAATGAGAGAATTTATTTTTCTGGATTATGTATATTTGTCACAACAGTTTTGCTTTTCTTCTTTTTTCAATGGAGGGAGAGGTGGTAGGAGGGAGATGAAATAAATGCTGTTTAATTGGAAGGAAAAAAAGTTTTAAAAATCTCCAGAGAAACATTCTCTCCACTATCCCTGGGAAATATTCTGGTGTTTCTCACTGCATAGAATTGGGAAACTCTTCCTTATGTCAAACTTAAATCTCTCCTGCTGTGGTTTAAACCTATTTCCTGCTGTGCTCTCAATGAAAATAGAAAACCTGCTGGTGGTAATTTACTCAATACTAACTCAGGTTTCCATAATACCTTCCAGTTTATAAAATGCTTTTCTCACAATTATCCTGAGTCAGGTGGTACAAGCAAGCACTTATGTATTTCACAGGTAAGATAAGATTTGGAGAGATGAAATCACATGCTCCAAATCACACATTAAGTGGCTAAGTCAAAATTTGATTTATGATCTTCTAACTCCAAGTCTACGTCACTTTTCACTATACTAAACAAACTAATATTTATTAATAATACTATTATTCTGATAGTTATGCCTTCAAAAATTGGACCTCAGAGACCATCTTGTTTAATTTTCCCTTCCCCTTTATTTTCCTGAGAAGGAAATTGAGGCCAGTATGTCTTGCTAAGAACATACAGTTAGTAAGTGTCAGAGGGAGGATTTGAATCCTGAGTTCTTCTGATAATGGTCAGTGAAGTGCAATGATCTTCATTTTGTTTAACCTTCCCTTCTCTTGTGTCCTTTCTGCTGGACAGCAAGGAGTCAGGAAAATGTGAGTTCAAATCTAGTCTTAAGTCATTTTCTAGCTATGTGAAGCTGGGCAATTCTGTCCTCAAGTATAAAATAATAGTATCTATGTTCTAGGGTTTTTTTGAAGATCAAGTGAGAAAGTATTTGTAAAGTGCTTTATATAGCACCTGGAACATAGTAAATGTTTCAAAAATGTTTGTTTCCTTCCTTCCTCCTTCCTTTGTGGTATATATCTAACTGCCATGACAAAATGCCTTCTCTCCATCCTACTCTCAGAACACAGAGGCTATAGTTATAAGGAGAATTAGTGAGAGCCATCTTTCACACTGTACCTTATCATTCTCCTTTTATTGATGAGGAAAGAATCCCCAAGAAGCTGTTAAATGTTGTCAGAAAATTTCTTATCACATAAACACCCAAACTCTCCAAAGGTGAGTGCCAAGGGATCTTTTATTTCTCTCAAACAGTATAACTTGAGTTCTCGTAGAATATACAGAACTGAAAAGCCACTTGGGTCAAGTGACTGCAACATCAGTGGTCAGACAATGTCACTTCCACACAACTTGCATACCAAGAAGGAGAGTAGTCAAGCCCTGTTATTCAGAGGCAGTAATGTGGCAATTTTCTTCAGTAGGAGAAATTGTTTTTGTTCATACAGTGAATGCAGACAACAGAATGACATTCAGGTCAAGGAGGCATAATTATTATGGAAATGGTTTATTAGCATT
Organism: Antechinus flavipes; assembly: GCF_016432865.1. Taxonomy (NCBI): domain Eukaryota; kingdom Metazoa; phylum Chordata; class Mammalia; order Dasyuromorphia; family Dasyuridae; genus Antechinus; species Antechinus flavipes. The sequence goes on along the minus strand of NC_067398.1, from coordinate 264,497,560 downwards.
AAAAAAAAAGCAATAACAACCTTAATCTCTGCAAGCATCATGAAGAAGGGGAGGAGCAGAGCAGCTTCTAACAACATTAGCTCTAAATTTTGAGTTGTGTTCATTTTTTAGAGCTGTTAGAGAATACATTTTCCCTGTAACTTCATGTATCACTGTCATTGGGAAGCAGATCCTACCCATGAGGCTTATAGTGTTCAAAGAAGACACATAAATCAAAGTTGCAAGTCTGGGAGCAGAACCTTTGCCTGTTGAAGGTGTGTCCATGACCATTGACTTTTACTGTGATTTTAAAGATGCTCTGTTTTCATTTGGGAACATATCTTTTATGCCTTTCTAACATTTTAACCATCTCTAACCTTTACCACCCAGCATGGCATGCCCTCATCAGAAAGATGCCATGAGCGAAGCAGAATTGAATTAGTTCAGAACAAACTCAAGATGAGCAAAGTTAGAGAGTCCACGCCAATTGTTCATAGGGACTATTGGTATCAGACCTGTAGCAGAGCAGTCTGAGCTCGTATTAGTCTGATCAGCCACAGTGGGACACACATTGTAACTTGATTCTAACACAGTGATGTCATTTTGGTCCTCTTCAAGTAGGAAGGATGATAATCAACCAACATTTTATCCATCTCTAACCCTTAGCTTCACAATCAAGTAATAATAGGAAACATTTACATAGCACTTTAAAATTTGCAAAGGATTTTACATTGATTATCTCATGTGAGACTTACAAAAGCCTTGAGAGGTAGGTCTTATTATTTCCCCTTTTTTAATAAATGGAGAAACTGAGGCTGAGATGTGGCTTGCCTAAGGTTAAAATAAATAGTTAATGAACTATTAAGATTTCAATAAATTTGGGGAACTTGTTATATGGAGAAACTCTGATGTAAATTCTTATATTAGTTCTTCTCTCCCTGATCTTCCCACCCTCTCAGATCTGCTTTGTAGTTTTGAATGAAAGGGGGAAAGACAAAACTTTGATTTTCTGAGTTTCCCTCTACTAATATAGATTGACATGCATGCAGCAATTTATGTTGTTTGTTCTTCATTGTCAAAGAGAACCATGACATCAGGGAGGGTCCAGTGGCCAGACATAGACCAAGAGATGAGCCTGGATGCAATGGAAGATCTTGGCCTTTCTAAGCTAAGGTCTTCAACAAGAGTCAGCTTGACTGAGGCTTCACTCATTCAATTATTAATGCTAGGTAGCAATTCAAGCAAAGAATCTCATTTTTTCACCTAGTAAAAAAAATCAAAATAAGTCTGGGAGGAAGAGACCCTTGGGGTTTCTGGCCAGAGAAGGAATGATTGCTATTTACATTCAAACTGAGTCCACCAAGACCCAAAACATGACCAAATGGGTCTTGGCCTGGGATCTATTGGTGGACAATCGATGAGAACCAGAGTGGTTTTGATTTATGGCATGGTCCTTAAGAAAGACATTTAGTCAGTAAATTCCAAAACATCTTGGGAGGGTTAAGAGATCCAAAAGAAAAAAGAAAGCTTTTAAGAGCATTTGGAGGTAAGGATATGATGTCCTATGTGGACAGAGGGAGGGGAGGCAGAGAAGGGTACAGAGAAAGGAAGGGAAAAAGGGGGAATGAGAAAGGGAGGAAGGAGAGAGAGAGAGAGGAATGGAAGGAGGAAAGGAAAGGAAGGAAGGAAGGAAGGAAGGAGGGAGGGAGGGAGGGAAGAAGAGTAAAAGAGAAGGAGGAAGGAAAAAAAGAAGGAAGGAAGGAAAGAAAGAAGGGAGGGAGGAAGGAGAAAGGAAGGAAAAAAGAAAGGAAGAAAGGAATGAAGGAGGAAGGAAGGAAGGAAGGAGCAGAAATTTAGAAAGTATTGCTAAATGTATTTTAAAAAGTTAAATGACTAGTTATTTAATACTCTGTTATTAATAGTCACAAGAAGGACTTGAACCAGAATTGTCCTGATTTTGAACCAGGCAAGCTTTTTAGAAAGCTACTGTGCACAGTGAAACTCTTTGACCATTTGACTTCAGGTAGGTCACCTATGAATGCGAATAGGTATTTTAGGCTTGCTTTAGGAAGACTTCCTCCTCCCCTTCAACCCCCATTAGAAATGCTAGGTTGCTACAGGCCTAGAACTTTAAAAATAAGTGAACTCAATTTCACTTTCTCTTCTATAGGTTAAGGAGGAAGAGAAGAGGAAATTTGTTTACCTGGTCTTACTTAAAAATAATTTTAAATAACCAAATAATGTACTTCAAGAGAGGGAAATGGGAACAACAAGAGAGCCATCAATCAAAGGAGACAAGATAGCCAATAAAGGCAGAGATTGTTGAGACTAAAGGAAAACAAAATTTACAAGGACAGAGAGAGTGTTCTGAGTCTGTACGTGCACAGAAGGAATGACGTGCATTTAGCACTGACTTCTGCAGGATTGTGAGACACAAACACAGACATCCACAAAAATAAACAAACTGGCTTGATTCAGAGGTGGCACTGAGCTTTCCCTTTATTTAACCTTAATATTTGGCATAGAAATTTCAGTCACCCAGATCAAGAACCTGAGCATGGGACAAGATTTCTTGCTATGGCAACTCTCTCTCTCCAGCAGCAAACTTAAGCCTTGTTGCAAATGGAAACAACAACAAGAAAAGTCCTCAGTGATTGCTGGTCAGTGATTTCTGATTATGACCCTAATTTGGTTAGTTTGCCCTATTGCTGCCACAGAAACCAACTTGGGCTCCCTGCATTCATGGGAGGAAAATGTTATTTATCTGCATTCATAAGACACCTGGCTGAAGGAATAAATTTAATTGACTAAACATTCAGAAGAGGCAGCATGAAGTTTTAGAAAAAGAGACAGCCTCATTTGGCAAGTAAAGAATAAGGGACTTGTTCAGGGTCACACAACTAGAATATTTCTGAGTTGAGATTGGAACTTTAGACTACAAATACAGGGACCTATCTAGTAAGACATGCTTGGGACTTTATTATTCTCCTCTTACGCATCTCTATAACAGAAAGGGCAAATAATTAACCCTACTTTTTCTTCAGAGGAAAACAATTTTTTTAGTAAGCACAGTGCAACCCATGTGTGAATTGAAACACAACCCCCTGACACCAGGGGTCTTTCATAAAATCTGTTTAGCTTCTGTGCCACTCAGGGTTTCTTTTGGGACCAATAGAATGTAGTTATTTCTCTGGAAATAAATCCTCAGTTTCCTGCAACAACTCAGGCTAACAGGGTATTAAGTATGGGAGAGGTTTTATTTACTCTAAGAAAAAGCACAAAAGGATTTATGCATAAAACCCTCAATAATCAAGACAACTCTCTCTTCTTGAGGATATAAAATGACCCTCTATCTGGTGAGTACCATGGGTGCTCAGTACTTTTACCAATCACACGACATATTACCTGTAAAAGGCATGCGTTGCTTTTCAATGCATGTGACTCCCTGCTATGCTGATTCTTCTTTCCTTTTGGCACCATAAAAATTGTATATGTATGTGTGTGTGTGTGTGTGTGTGTGTAGTGTGCATGTATATACATATATACACACACATATGTGTGTGTGTGTATAATTACATATATTATGTATATATAGCCCATGGGCTCCCTCTTTAGGTCTAGATGAGTCAGTCGGAGGTTCCTTGCCTCCTTTTTCATCTTTTCCCTCCAATCAGAGAATGGAGAGTTACTCTTTGAATTTCTATTTAAGCAGGATATCCAAGTCAGACCTTTTATTTTCTCTCCAGTTTCACACTTAAGGTCATCATCATCATTCCTCCATGGGTCTTCTTCTTCTCCTTCCCATTTTCCAGCTTCCTTTTGTATTTCTTTAGATTGTAAGCTCCTTGAGGACAGGGACTTTATTTGACTTTTCTTTGTATCTCCAGCTCTTAACACTTTGTCTAATACTTAATAAATACTTAATAAACGTTTGTTTACTGACTGATTCCCATATATTCTTCAAAAACCTTTTCTCTCACTCAGGTCCCACTCTCTTCCCATATTGGCCCTTATGTCCCTGGCATTTCCTGGCAAGGCTCTATAGATTTACTCAAGCATCTTTTTAAGGTAATAGGCAGGTGTCTTTGAGTCTCTATATTTGATCCTCTGAGTTTTGTATATTTGTCTTTGAATCTACATTTCACTGTCTACTTCTCTCCATTTCCTTTAGAGGGCAAAGCCAAAGGTCCAGATGAGATATGGGAGATCTACAATTCCAGTTGCATCCCTTTAGGGTCCCCGATTGCTGCTGTTATTTTGAAACTATTAGTTTCAGTCATTGCTGGCAAAGCAATGGGGACCCAAGACAAGAAGAAGTCTTGTCTTTCTAGGAAATTTATTTTATTCAGGAGGACAGATGTGGGGAAGGATCACATTTTAGGCACTTAGCAAGACATGTCTGCTTTGTCAGCCCTGGCAGAAAAAGAGATGGCTTACAATCCATAACTTGTGATAGTGATAAAGGATTGAAAATAGTGTTTGTCTTTGTCTCCATCTACAATCACAGACCGGTCCTGAGAGTGTTCACTTAAATACTTTATAGCTCTCTGGAGTTGTTTAGCTCAGTGCCTTGAATACAGAGTAGTTGTTTAATAAGTGTTGATTGATTGGATCAACCTGGAAAACTTGATTGTTGATGGAGACTGTTTGTCACCTGTTTTGAAGAGGTGTAATGAAATTTAAGTCTTCCCTTCTCAGAATAGCTCTGGTCCTTCACCTCACTCTACTCTCCAGCTTCTTAAAATGTGGGTTGTTGCTCTTGATGGAATCTTGTAACTGAATCTCAAATTAAGATTTATGATCAGTAAATACTTGATGTGTATACCTATTTTATATACCTATATATCTAGGGTCATGTAATAATTTTTCAGGCAAAAAGTTATGAGTGGAAAAAATTTAAAAAGCTTTGCTGCGATTATCCCATCTTAAATTCTAGTACTATTATTGGATTGCTTAAGACCAATATAGTTCTTTGGAGATAAACTCTGACTATCTAACAACGTATGGAGAATGGTTTCTTATAAAAGAATTTACTATGATACAAATGTATCTTCCAATAATACAAAATACAATGTACTCCCGCATCTTTGTAGTGATCAGACTTTCCAAAGCTTCTATTTCATTAATGAGCCACTTAGAATCTGAATATCTCCTATCCCCTTACAGAATATTAATCTGAAACTCTAACTCATAGAGCAGGAAACCTGATATAGGATTACTTCATCTAGAGAGATTTAAGGCTGTGGGATGAAGGCTTATTCTGAAACTGTGAAGTAAACAGAGCCAAGAAAATCATATACACAATGACTACGGCAATGTAAACAAAAATAATAACCACCCAAACAAAATCAAAAGTGAATGTTGCAAAATTATAATGAACAAACATAGCTTGAAAGAATAAATATGAGAAAGAACTCCCACCTCATCCCTTTGCAGACATGGTCCACAATTGTTGGACATCGCACCTATTTTCAGACTTCTTTAATTATGCTTAACTCTTCTTCATCTTTTTTTTTTTTTTTGCTTTAAAATATTTTTTGTTGTTGTATGAGATGGCTCTCTGGGAAGGGGAAGGAGAAAAATCTTGAAAACTATGGTGATATAAAAATACATTAATATAGACATTTTACAATTCTGAAATTCAATATATTCATATTGACCTTCATGACAAGGCAAATAGACTTTTTTTAAGAACAGTATTATTTTCATTCCTCCCTGTCTATCTTTCTTTCCATAATCTATGTGTTTTAACTTCTACTGTATTTAATAATGGCCTAGGTGTTAATCATTCAATCATAGATTGTTGGTGCTAGAAGAAAATTTAGATATTTTTGAATCTAACCTTTTATTTTATTTTATAGATAAGAAAACTGAAGATTAGAGAAAAGTGACTTTCTAATTAGTGGCACAGTTAGGAAAAACCCAAAGCTTCTGAAATAGAGAACTCTTTCTGTCATTTATTTTAAACGTATTTTCCAATGTATTTTAGGGTCCAATGTAGCCCAATAAGGTCTAATCATAAAATATTGGAAGTTGGAAAGGGCTCCAGAGGTCATCTGAATCAATCCATATTTGAAGTGGGAATCTGCCTTGAAACTTTTTTGAGAAGTAGTTGGCTTTCCTTCCTCTGCTTAATGAACTACACAGAAGTGAAGGAAATTGTCTTATTGAATGGCCAGGCCATCAAAACTTAAATGACTATGGTGCAGGAGCATCCTGACTGGGTTTCTGATTTTGTGAATATTAATAACATGACTCAGCTGCCTTCTCCTTCTGGAACTTCATCCTTTGAAGTCTTACTTGGAAAGTCTCTCCACTATGCTGCTCCCCCTTCTCTTATTGGTGACTTTCTTTCAGCTCTTCATTTGAGGGATCACTAGCAGTGTTTCATCACCTCAGCTTTGTTTTAATTCTATAAATTTCAACACCATTCCCTCTCATGGGTGTATTTTCTCTATCTCTCTTTTCTCCTTTTAGTTCCCTTTTATGTGTGCCATTTTATCCTTGAGGGCAGGAACTGTCAGTCTTTTTGTTTGTATTTATATTCCCACGGTTTAGCATAGTTCCTGGCATATAGTAATTGCTAATAAATGCTTGTTGCTTGACTGCCTGTATCAGTAGAGACATTAGCAAAGAAATGGGGCAGGCCTCCAGGAACAAGACACAGATTTTTAATGACAATATCTATATGTCCTCTTGGAAATTGAAAAAATCAGGTGCTATTCAAGAACATGGCCTTTCAGGCCTCATTTCCAAAATATATAGAGAACTGACTCAAATTTATAAAAAATCAAGCCATTCTCCAATTGATAAATGGTCAAAGGATATGAACAGACAATTTTCAGATGATGAAATTGAAACTATTACCACTCACATGAAAGAGTGTTCCAAATCACTATTGATCAGAGAAATGCAAATTAAGACAACTCTGAGATACCACTACACACCTGTCAGATTGGCTAAGATGACAGGAAAAAATAATGATGAGTGTTGGAGGGGATGCGGGAAAACAGGGACACTGATGCATTGTTGGTGGAGTTGTGAACGAATCCAACCATTCTGGAGAGCAATCTGGAATTATGCCCAAAAAGTTATTAAAATGTGCATACCCTTTGATCTGGCAGTGTTTCTATTGGGCTTATACCCCAAAGAGATACTAAAAAAAGAAAAGGGACCTGTATGTGCCAAAATGCTTGTAGCAGCCCTGTTTGTAGTGTCTAGAAACTGGAAAATGAATGGATGCCCATCAATTGGAGAATGGCTGGGTAAATTGTGGTATATGAATGTTATGGAATATTATTGTTCTGTAAGAAATGACCAACAGGATGAATACAGAGAGGCTTGGAGAGACCTACATGGACTGATGCTAAGTGAGATGAGCAGAACCAGGAGATCATTATACACTTCGACAACGATATTGTATGAGGATGTATTCTGATGGAAGTGGATTTCTATGACAAAGAGACCTAACTAAGTTTCAATGGATAAATGATGGACAGAAACAGCTACACCCAAAGAAGGAACACTGGGACACGAATGTGAACTATTTGCATTTTTGATTTTCTTCCCGAGTTATTTTTACCTTCTGAATCCAATTCTCCCTGTGCAACAGGAGAACTGTTTGGTTCTGCAAATATGTATTATATCTAGGATATACTGCAACATATTTAACATATATAGGACTGCTTGCCATCTTGGGGGGGGTGGAGGGAGGGAGGGGAAAAAAACGAAACATAAGCGAGTGCAAGGGATAATGTTGTAAAAAATTACCCTGGCATGGATTCTGTCAATACAAAGTTATTATTAAATAAAATAAAATTAAAAAAAAAAAAAGAACATGGCCTTTCAGACCTCCAAATCTTCTCTATAACCTCCATTTTTTTCTCCTCTCTGTGGCCTGTTACAGAATAAAAGGATTAGTTGTGAAGCATACTACTTACTCCCTCACAGAGAAATGATGGACTCAGGGTGCAGAATAAGACACCCATTTGGGGAATATGGCCAATGCAAGAATTTGTTTTGTTTGGATATTCATATTTGATATAAAGATTTTTCTTCAATCCCACCCCCCAACCTCCCCAATACTATTCTGACAAGGTAGTCGAGGAAGGAAAATAATTTGTTAATTGGAAAAGAAATGAGGCAAAACAGCCATCAGAAAATGTTCTTCCTTTCTTGTATCATTTCTGTGGTCAGAAAAAAAAGTCTTCAGCACCTGGATAGAGGATGTTGGAGAAAATACATGCTTAAAGAAACACTGTTGTTTTGTCCTTGAGCAGAAGAAGAAATTTTAGGAGAAACTGGATGAAGAATGGGATACAGGGATAATTGAGGGAGTTCAGGTCGATTTGAGGAATTTAAATGGAAAATCTGATTTAAGTGAACAAAGTGTGAGAAGAATGGGAGGTGATCAGTACACCAGATGACTTCTTCAGCTGAGATTGCAATAGTCTTGACTTCAAAGTGGGAAGTATCTGAGACTTTCCTCTGCAAAGAATGGTAACAGCAAAGTTTTTGTGTCTCCTCTATATCCTCCATCCCACATGTCTGACAAGGCAGATGTTAAATCCAAAGTTTTCCTAGCCTTTAAAATTTATTTACAAATTTATTTAATTAGTTCTGATGCTTGTTTGGATAAAGTGATTGATCATAACTCCTAGTTTGCATGCTTCATAATTTGTGAGTAGGAAGTAGTCAAGTAGATGTGTTCAAGGCAAGGTATTTGGTGAGAGAGAAAAGGACAAAAAGCATGATTCCTTTCTGTTGTAATTCTGAGTGAGGGACCTGGAGATCATGAGAGAAACTCTGATTTCATATTTTATAATTTTCCAAGCAGAGCAAGCAGGAATCTAATCTTTTTTTTTCCTTTCAAGCCAAAATGAAAATTGAAAATAGTAAAATTATCTCTGATGGGAGAGGGCAGAATGGGTGTTGTGGTCATGTACACTTTTCCCCTTTGTTTCCTCTTGCTAAGCTCTGACTTGCCCCTCCCCAATCTTGTCCACCACTGGCAGGGTGAGAGTAATTAGGGAGTAGAACACATCCAATGAAAGGAAAAGGGGAACGCCTAAAGATGATCAAAAACACTTATTGATGGGAGCCAAAAGAGAGGGAGTAAGAATCCTACTTTTCCCTTCCTACAATAATAGAGCAGGTAATTTTTTTGCTTTATGCAACAAACCCTTAAAATCACACTATTATAACTGAAAAAAAGATACTGGCCAGATGGAAGGAAATTGGTGGGACAAAAATTAAACAGTGCAAATAATAATAACTGATATATATTGATTCAAGTTTTACAAAACTCTTTATATACATTTCCCCCTGTTTTCATGACAATCCTGCTACTGATAACTATGGGGTTTTAAGGTTCATTTTAAACTGGATCTTATATATTATTGATATATTATAGAAAATTCTTATTGAAGAATTTCCTCTAGCAACTATTAACTGTTTAAATTAAAAAGTTGCCTGGGTCACTGAGAAGTTAAACGACTTACGCAGTCACACAGTCAGTTTGTATTAAGGACAGGATTTAAATCCACATTTTACTGATCCTGAGGTCAATACTCTCTCTGTCCACTACATTATTGAAGGTCAAATGTAGAGAAAAAGTTAGATGGTTAAGTCAAATCTTGTCTGTTTTGTGTTTTTTTTTAATGTTTGACCAAAGTAATTAAACTTTATTACAAACAGACTTATTTACTTTTGTGGCTGGTTTATTAGTTCTGAAGATTTAAGTTCATTTTTTAGGACAGGAGTGAAGAATGGTACTTCTTTGAAAAATGCTGATCAATACTTTTTATATATTATTGCATTTGATTGTATATCTTATCTAATTGTGAATGCCCTTGATCATGACAAAAGTTCCTCATTATTTGTTGGTGGCTTTGGGAAACAATTGAAATTTATTGAGGGTCAAATGTAATGAATAAGTTAAATGGTTAAGCCAGATCTGGTCTATTTTTTTTTAATAACAAGTTTGACCAAAGTAATTAGACCTAATTACAAATAGATGCCTTTATTTTTATAACTGGTTGATTTGTTCAGTATGGAAGTGAAGAATGATACTGTCTTTGAAAAATTCTGATCAAATTTGTTTGGGGAAATGTGAAAATGTTTCCCCTATATTTTGAAGGAGATTTTCATCCAATTTTTACTAAGCAAAGACTTCAGACAGAAGGAACCTAATCTAGCTTCCTGCCTTCAGGCAGTAACAAGCTAAGTATATTGTAGACAATCACAACTATGTATTTAGAACTTGGCATCTATTGAATTATGAGAGAATCAAGCTTTCAGAGCATAAATGATGCCCTTGTGATAAAAACTTTACTCATACTTCTCTTCTTTAGCCCTCTGCTGGCAACCTCCTCACTTGGCCAACAGTTACGCAGGATCTTGGACTCTGTTCTGAATAGATCTATAAAATATTAGAGTTGGAAGGAAATTCTGATGAAAGAATATAGCACCCTTGACTTCCTTGATATGATAGTAAGTTTCTCCTCCAGGTCTCTTTCCTAATTATATTCCTCTGTTCTGTAGCCATGAGGATATAACTTTCTATCTCCCTTATAGACAGCCAAGGGTCACTAGTATTGCAGTGTTGCTGTGGTCCATTTTCTCACTCAAGCTGACCAGACTAAATGCCTTTCATTTATCAAATAATGGCCATGAAGGTGACATTTCTCATCTTCCTTCACTGTGCAGTGATATTGCAGGGAGGCTCAGCCCTCTTTCAGTTGCCTAGACTGAAAAAAATGACAGCTCGGTCATCAGCGGGAGCTATCCACTGATAGTACCAGGATGAGAATTTTCTTGTGCCCCAGGCTTTCTCCTAATGTCCCCTAAAATATTGCCTCCTAACTTCCCCGTCAAAAAGGTGTCCTTGGTAGGAGGACATCCTGGATTCTCTCATTTCCTTTTGCCAACCTTTTGCCTGGAGGGCAAAGATGGGAGGGAGAAAGAGGAGGGGGTGAAATGCTGTGGAAAGAAGGGGATGTGATGGGAATGCTTCTGTGCATAATATATGAGGTTTGGTGATATAGTAATGTTACTGTTTTTTTCTAAAATGGGACTATTTCTAAAATGGGAATTGTTACTAGTTTTTAAAATAAACACAGAGTTCTTAATTGTTAGAGCTAAAGGAGACATCTAAGTACCTTGTAGAGTACATCTAAGAAACCTTGTTGTTATACAAATAAAGAAACTGAGACTTTTGCCATTTAAATTACTTACCCAAGGTCATGTAGTCAGTTATACCAGAGTTTTGGAAAGCAGGTCTCCTGTGCTTTACATTACACCCAAAACATTCTGAGTTTCTCATTGGAAATTTCCTCCAGACTCTGTGGCATATTATATTTTTAAACTTATTGTCATCATTACTAATAGCAATAATATTTTGCATATGCTGAAAATACTTTTTATACATTATTGTGTTTGATTGTATATGTTATCTAATTGTAAATGTCCTTGATATGACAAGTTCTTCATCTTCTGTTGGTGACTTTGGGAAACAATCTCAATTTATTGAGGGCCAAACGTAATGAATATTTTAAATGGTTAAGCCAGATCCGGTCGGTCTCTCTCTCTCTCTCTCTCTCTCTCTCTCTCTCTCTCTCTCTCTCTCTCTCTCTGTCTCTCTCTTTCTCTCTGTCTCTCTCTTTCTCTCTAACAAGTTTGACCAAAGTAATTAGACTTTATTACAAATAGACTCATTTACTTTTGTAACTGGTTGATTTGTTCTGAAGGTAATTCCCAGAGAGGGATTTAAAACAATGGTGTCATTGTTGGAAAAGGTCCATTCTCTTTCCAAGGGGACCACTTAGAAACAGTCAACACTCAGCTATGGACATATGCACTTAGATATGTTTATCAGATTAATCTCATTGCTTGACAAATATGTTTAAAGAAGTGAAGACCAGAGTGATGGAGGGGAGCATCCTTCCCCTCCCTCCAGATGTGTCTTGCCAAGTACACAGGTATAATAAAGGTCAACTAAGTTAATAAGCAATACCTTTTTATAATAAGCAAATCAGGGAGTGAATTCTTCCTTATTTATGTGCCAGAGTCTATTCCCTGCATCACACAATACCTTTTATTTGTTTTTTTTCCCAACTACTGCCCTATTTTAACACCTTCGAGGGATGCTATTCATCTTTTTTATTAGGGCAGGTGATATTTCTTGAATTTCTTTCCATAGAGTTGTGCTGATCAGGCAAAGGAGTGCATGGTAACAACTGGAATCTAGCCATTAGCCATCTCTAGCCTGTGCTGTGATGTGATGTGATGTATGTGTGTTATTCTCTCTGTTCAAAACAATTTAACTGATAACTTGCCTTTCACATTAGATTAGAATGAAAAGAATGGATTTAGCAATAAGTTATTCCCCTGACCCTGCCAATAAACAACACTTTGGCAAACCAGAAGAAAAGTTAACCCCTGATATTTAGGTCTTCTTGCTTCAGAGCTTCAGTCTGTCTCCTCCCTCCAAACTAGGGATTAATTTGGTTTATGTCCAAAAAGGTCAGAGCCAGATGTTTCTCCCATTCTACTGGCCTATAATATATCAAGCAAATTGGGACTCCAATGGGTAAGAGCAAGTAAATTAAAAAAAACTTAAAATTAAAATGTATTGCAGTTGAGAAAGCACTGGACTGGGAGTCAGAGATCTCATGTCTAGTCCTAACTCTGCCATTATCATCTGCAAAATGAGGTGGAGATAACACTAAGATCCTCTTCAGCTCAATTACTATGGCAAATATGGCATTTGGTTGATACAAAAGTTAAAGTGCTGGATTTGGGGTTAGAGAAGAATTGGAAGATCCTGCCTAAGACACTAGTTGTTTGACCCTGGGAAAATCACTTAAATCTGCATCTGCCTCAGTTTCCTCATGTAAAATGGGGATAATAATAGTATCTACTACTTAACTCTATTGTGGATCAGATTCTATATCTCTCTATCATCTATAGATATGTAAATACATAGTATATATTATATATATACAAAGATATACATACATCTCCTTGTAAACATTAAAGTACTATATAAATATTAACTATATTATTAATAACTCATTCTTTCTTCCACCTTTTAAAAATTTTAGAGTCAGGATATCTGGCTTTGATGGATGATTTTAGGCAAGTTACTTTATGTTTTTGAAGTTCTTAGTTTGAAACATGTAAATGGAGAGTTCCAGTTGTAAAATTCAATGCCTTTGTGATTTTAAAAGCACCAAGTTCATAATGGATCCTGCTCTTGATAGAAAAAAAACTATGACTTACTTTCTAGAAAAGTGAAATTCTAGGGAATTCTAAATACACCATTATTTTCTCTTTAAAAACTTAGTACATTCTACCAAGTACCTCCAACCCCCATTCTACCTCTACCTTGGTATGGTTCCTAGCTCTTCCTACATTTCTTTGTATTGACACAAAAAAGTATCCTTGCTAAAATATAGAATAAGTTTTTTAGCCTGAGATCTAATGAACCCCAATAAATCTATGGATATTTTTCAGGGGGCCCAAGAATTTGGATGAGGAAAAGATTGTTCTCAGTAGCTTCTAATTGAAATTTAGCATTTCTATGAATTATTTAGGCAACAATATCTCTGAGAAGGGGGTGTATAGGTTTTACAGACTGCCAAAGGGTCCATGAGACTCTCTAATGTAGAACAAGCCTTCTGGAGGAACAAGATGGTGGTAGTGATGAGAAAAAGAAGAAACATTATAGGCGTATGTTGGGATCCTAGATATAAATCTTAGCTGTAAAATTAGGAATGGGAATTGGGTTTTAGTCATGGTTTTGCTGTTAATATGTCTATGATTGGGGGAAAATCACTTCCCCTCAGTTTTATTCTATGGAAAATGAAAGCACTGAAATAGATGACCTAAAATATTCATCACAGTTCTATTATTTCACGATCTCACTGAGAAGCAAAATGACTTCTCCCTGCCTCCCTCCCCCCGCCCCCTGTATTGTGCCCCAATCTAAACAATTTGCAAACTCATATTTGAGACATAGTCCAATCAAAGCTTACCCTAAGATATTTCATGGTATTCAAGATTTCCTGGATATTCCAGGTCATTGAATCAGAACTATAATATATATTTCTTTCTTAGACATATATTTTAGGTTTTTTTTCATTTTCCCACCCCTATCCTCATGAACTTGACTCACTCTAATTCTTCATTTGGACATACCATCCATTTTTAACCTATTGGTATTTTGGGATATTCTCTGTAGTGTCTTCTGTATCAATATCATCTATATTTTAGGATATAGGACAATTGGCAATGCTAATGTTAAACTCCCTGCTCCCCTATTTCCAAGGCAATATGGGAAGAAATATGCTAAAAATGAAAGAATTTCTTCTTTCTTTGCTAATGGCCTCAATCAGTTTAAAGATCAGATTTGCCAGTTTTAATCTCTAGATACATTTTGTAACTTTATCTGAGGTTAAACAACATTTGAGTATTCCCAAAGGTTTTGCTGAACCAGATACAACTATCTGAGGTTGGGGAACAGTAAGCTCATGGGCCATTTCCCTAATATTTGGAATCTTGCTAGAACAGGCTTTGCAACAGCTTGATATATAAGGCAATCTAAACAAAGCATAGCATTATTAGATATCAATGCTGAAAACAATCCAAACATCATCATAGGATAACAGTTATGGAGACAGAAAGAAACTTCGGAAGCTGTCTAGTCCAACCTCATCTTCAAAATGAGGAAATGGAGGCTGAGCAAAGGGAAGTGATTTGCTCAAATTTACAAAAGTACTAAGTGTCACAGATGGGATTTGGACCCAAGGCCAAATTCTTTGACTCCAGAGCCTTTTTCTACTTTGCTATGCTGACTCCATAATCTGATTTTCTCATTTTACACTTCCGTGCTCAGGGAGGTAAAGTAATTTAGCCAAGTTCACTCACATAATAGGCAGCAGGGCTATGACTAGCACCAGGTGCCCAGTGTTCTGTCTCCTACACAACTCACCTGTAAGACAGCTTTATAAGGAGGTATGTTGTAAACCCTGTTGGAGGGAGGTTCTGTATTAGCAGAATCTATTCGTGATATGAGACCAAAAACAGCTTTACAAGTTGAAGCAGCAAACAGTGGATATAGGGTTTTGGTATATGATGTTGCATGCAGTTCAATGAAGTGTCCAAATAAACAAGACAAGGATCTGGTTTTAGTGAAGAATGTCAGAGGATAAAATAGTTATTTTTTGTAAATGCTTTAGCTGTTTATGGTTCTGTGATATCATAGTTCCTCAGCCACTGTGTAAATGGAAGGGCTTCAAATGCTAATTTGACCCAAAGAATCTTATGTTGAGTCTCTTTGAATGTAACTAGACTAGACTTTGGATGACATCTATATTGTGTTTGGTTTTCTGTATTTGAAATTGGAAAGACTTGAGATCAAGTATAATCTCTGATATTTATAAGCTTTGTGGTCATGGGACAGCTAGTGGTTTAGTGGATAGCATCCTGGGCCTTAAGACAGAAAAAGCTGAGTTCAGATCTGGCTGCAAACTCTCTTATTAATGATATTGAGTATAGGCAAATCATTTAACCTCTTTCTGACTCAAGTAAATTTGGATAATAATGACACCCACCTCCCATTTCTTTGCAAAAACCAAATGAGTTAATATTTGTAAACTGCTTAGCACAGTGCTTGGAACATAGTAGGCATTTAATAAATGTTTCCATCCTTCCATTCTTCTCCCCCCTCTTCCTTCCTTTCCTCCTTTCTTCCCTCCTCTCTCTTTTTCCTCCTTCCTTCCTTCCTTCCTTCTTCCTTCCTTCCTTCCTTCCTTCCTTCCTTCCTTCCTTCCTTCCTTCCTTCCTTCCTTCCTTCCTTCCTTCCTTCCTTCCTTCCTTCCTTCCTTCCTTCCCTCCTTCTTTATCTTAGTTGACTTACCTGTAAAATGGAGATACCTACCTCCCAGGATTGTTTTGAGGCTCAGGTGAACCAACATATATAAAATACTTTGCAAACTTCATAGTACAATGTAAAGAATGTTAGTTCTGATGTCAGAGGATTGGGTTCAAATCCAGGTTTGATGATTACTATCTTAGTGACCTTGGCACTAAGTCACAAATCAGGGCGGGGGGGGGGGGTCTTGGAGCTCTCAACCTTTGATCCTAAAAATATACCATTCCCAACTTAATACTTGAAAACCTTTTCAGTTGGTTTCTACTGGCCAGAACTTACATATGTCTTTAAGCATACAAGGTAATATCTTCTAATATCTCCTAACAACCCCTCCATTGCCCATGAATACTGATTGTGACCCCATTGTGAGTTTCACAATTACAATCTGTGTAAAAACAATTAATAAAACACAATAAATGGATGCTTCTATCTTGGTGGAGAGTTTAATTTATTTAAATTTTAAATTTTATTTTATTTAAATATAAATATTTAATTTAAAATAAAAAATTAATGTCAGCCTAATTTCTTGCTGTCCCTTCTTTATTAGGATTTTCTCTAATTTAATATACTTTTTTCACTTCCCTTCACCCATTTTTTTCCATTCTTTTTCAGGCCTCACCTACATAGTCAACTCATGATGACTTTCTCTCTATTTGGTATAGACTGACAACTTAAAATTATTTAATGAAGCTGGGAAGAGGAGAAGAAATAGATGTAGAACTCCAGTGTGGACCAGTTGGCAGAGTAGATAGATGTTCTCCCATGAAGTCAGTATAAAGGAGTTGCATTAGTTTGTAAGATTTCTTGTTAGCAAAGTGGTTATAGCATTGGAGGCAACTTGTCATTGTTGAAAAGGTTCACATCCTGATTGCTATCTGCTATTTGTATGAATTTGGATAAGTCACTTTGAGCCTCAGTTGCTTTATGTGTAAAGTATGGGAGCTAGACTAGATGATTTCTAAGGTTTCTTCCAACTCTAAATCTTATGACCATATAGCTAGTATCATAGAGTCTAGGGAATCTTTGTTGTTGTTGCTGAGTCATTCAGTTGAATCCCATTGTTAATGACTCTATGGACAACAGCATGACAGTATTGTCCATGGAGTTTTCTAGACAAAGGAAATTTTAAAGGCCATTAAGTCCAACCTCTTCATTTTACAGATGTATAAACTGAGGCACAGTGAAGATGTCACACAGGGTTGCTCAGGGTCACACAACTAGTCTTCCTGACTCCAAGCCCAGTATTCCATGTATTATATCAAGATATTTTTCAACTATATGGCCTTTCATAGTCCCTTCCTGCCTTGTTTTAGGATGTTGGACAGTTTGAGGATAGGACTGCCCTCTCTTTCCAGTTACCATCCTGCTTACCCTCCTCTGTGGCATAGCTTATGCTCACTCCACATTCAACTCCAAATTCCCATAAACATTTCCTACCCACCGTGCTGTGCTAATTTGGAACACTTTGGGTGAGCCCACTGCTGGGAACAGTAATTCAATTAAAATCTCAGTTTTCAACAATATCATCAAACCCTGTGGTCTGTTACTTCACACCCAGCTTAACTGTGTGTTCCTGTCAGCTACAGAATAATGAGAGTTCTCTAATTGGGGGGAGGGAGGATATTACGGTGAAACTCTCAGTAATATGAGTAATATGCTGAGCTAAGTACTTTTTCTCTGTCTCTGCCTCTAGAAGCGCTTCCCTGGCTGATGGGTGGAGCTGGATCCCTCACTTGCTTCTAATAACCACCTGCCTTTTCTGTTAACTCCAGTGCCCATGTATATTGCTTGTGTATCCATTGTGAGCTTAAAAATTGTAGCCAGTGCAAAAAAAAACCAAAACAAAACTAAAAACAACTACTTTCTCACTCAGATGGAGACATGATCCTTGAACCAGCCTTGCAAGCAATTTTCAAAAATCATTGGACCATGAGATTTGCACATACTGTGTCCCCATCCCCATTTCCCATTCCCTTTGCCCACCCCCTTTTCCATCTGGTTATATCTACTTTCCTCCACTTTGCTTTATATAGCCAGACTGAAGTAGACACTTTCAGAGTTCCCCTCCCCACATATCAATGACTCCCTACAAAATAAGATGTAAAAGAGAAGGGGAAGATATCCAATTTTTCTATTCTTCCAAATGCCTCATTTTTACTCATTCTTTTATCTAGTTTCTTTCAGATTCTGCACTAGTCTGTTCCTGTTTGGAGGGGGAGCAATGCTTTCACTTCATGGTCCCCTTACCTCCTATTTCTGTCTGAGCAAGTCTTTGCTTTTGAAGCTTCATTAATTGACAATAGATTCAGACTCTGAAGGTCTGAGCTGTCCAGCATTCTTTCACCTAGTCCCCAATTTTGGCGCCATCACCTTGGGATGACATTCTGCCCCTTTAGTCTCTAGAGATAATGTAGCTAGAGGAGAAAAGTGGGGGGAAAGGTGAGTGAGGCTAGCCTGCCATCCTGAGGGAGAAAGTCTTGAGGTTAGTAGACTATTACTCTGTCATGACAATGTATACTTTGTGAAGAAACAGGAGATTTTCTGTTTTCCCTCTGGCATCTATTACCGCTGGAGAACTCAGTTATCAAAGGATGCACCAGGAAGGAACAAGGGAAGCCCAGGAGAAAAATATCTGTCTGCTGAACAAGTGTGATAATTTCAATATATGTTCTTATGTGTCCGGTCAGACAATAATTTGCCTTTTTTTTTCTTCTAAGGCAGGAGGAGAGATTATTTCTTAATAATCATGTTGTGGGGTTTCATTTAGCTTCAAGAAAATGAAGAACTTTGGAAATGAGTATTTTTTTAAATGGCTACCCATTTTAGTGGAACAAAAGGAAACTAGACAAAAACAAACAAATAACAGTGATGACTGATGGAGACTCCGAGTGCTGTTTAAATGGAGAGTAATCTCAAGAATCAATCAATTAACAATCAATAAACATTTATTAAGTATCTGCTTTGTGCCAGATATTATGTTAGGAGTTGGGGATACAAAGTCCGAACTAGAATTGTTCCTATCCTCAAAGAGTTTACATTTTATCCAAGGTAGCTGGGTTTTATAGCTTTACATACTCTCCATTCAGGCTCTCTCTCTCTCTCTCTCTCTCTCTCTCTCTCTCTCTCTCTCTCTCTCTCTCTCTCTCTCTCTTCTCTCTCTCTCTCTCTTCCTCCTTCCAAGTACGGTTGTAAAGGATTGATCTGTGGCTAAAGTGTGTATGTGTATGTGAAGAAGAGGGTAATAGGGGGAGATTCTGAAATCCCTGATTCCTGCTAAGGTTCGTGAGAGGAATCTCTCAAAGGAGGTATCCAAAGTGCAGTGGATTCTCACATAACGGATCCAAACACAAGAAAGAAACCTCATACTCTTCTCATCCCTTCAGGTATTCCGTACGAATCTTAGCTATACTTTAGAAGATGGAAAGGTTTGGGGAAAAGGATTATCTGTGCAGCATTGCCTCCTAGAACAGGAGATTAGAAAGAAAAGCGAAGCTAAGGGGCAAGGACGGTGCTCAAGGAGACTGTCATCCGGGAGGCTGTTGTGGTGTGTGTGTGTGTGTGCGCGCGCGCGCGTCCTCATCACTATTTCTAAGGCACAGATCCCAGGGATCCATCCCCTCCCCCCCCGCTCCCAGCCCCCTCCTCATCTATTCTTTAGACCCCCCACTCCCCGGGGGACAGTGGTTTTGGATTACAAAGGGACGGATAGAGAGAAAGCGCGCTTCTCCATCCTAGCTCTCTCTCTCTCTCTCTCTCTCTCTCTCTCTCTCTCTCTCTCTCTCTCTCTCTCTCTCTCTCTCTCTTTCTCTCCTCAGAGCGCAAAATCAGTAGTGCCTCCTTCTTGATCTCGGACTTGATCTTGGGGTCAAGTCAGGACAGCCTCTCGGGAGGTTGAGGGGGGCAACCAGGGGGCGCAGAAAACTGACTATCCCAACCTAGACTGGAAGGAGGCAGAGGACAGGAGGGTCGGACACCTTTGCATCCCTCCCTTGCCCTTTGCCAAAGCAGCTGTCTACTATGCGCCGAGAGCAGAGCTCCAGCTGCAGGCACATCCCAGGTGCTTAGAGGTTATCAACTTTCTTTCCCAACGGAAGTCCCTTCGTTGCCCTTTGGGCATAAACTTTTCTGGTAGGGTCAGCGGAGCTGCATGGGAAGCGGCCGGGGGGGGGGGGGGTTGGTGGTGAGAGTTCAGGATGGCGGGGAGGGGGTGGGGACTTCGATTATCCCCTCACCCGCCTCCTTGACTCGCAGTTACTTGCCCCGCAGCCCTCTCCCATCTTCCTTGACAGTCCCCTCCGGGAGCCAAACATAGGCACGCAAACACCCTGATAGACGGATATATAGACTTACACCTCATCTCCTCTCATCTTCTATCTTACACACATACACACAAGCACACGCCCCTTACCTGGCAAGCCAAGGCAGAGCAGCAGGCTATAGTAGACAACCGGCACGAAACCCAAGCCGCAGGCATAGCGGTGGTGTGAGAGGAGCGAGCTGTTGGCGAGATGGAAGTGTGTGTGCTCCATGAGATCTGGGGAGGGCTCCCGGACGCCGGGGAGCGCGTCTTAGCCGCCTCCCAGCCGGGCTCCAGCTTCCAGCCTCCAACCAGCCTGAGCAGCGGTGGCGGCGGCAGCTGCTGTGGCTCTTCAGCGCCTCCTTCCCCGCAGGACCTCCTTCTACCCCCTACCCCCGCCCCTCTCCAGCAACTACTCGCTCCTTCCCAACCCCTCCTTCCCTCCCTCTCTGTCTCCCTCACTCGCCCGCCAGCACCTGCTGCGCTCTGGAGTCCCCACTCTATCCTGCTGCTCCTATCCTAACCCCCCCCCCAAGTAATCCCCAGGGGCATTGAATCGCTGCGGGGGTCTTGGGGGGACACAGTAAAGGAGAAGGTTGAGTATTCCCTCTCTTCTCCAAACCCGTGATTATTTCCTGCTTTGGGAGCTGGTAGTGGTGGTGGTGGAGGCACTTGATCTCTTGTCCCTAAAACCCAGGGAGAGATTCCGAATTGTGTCTTCCTAGCCCCTTCCCGTCCTGAGAAGAATGGGGGAGCAATTTCACTCAAAGAGCAAGCCGGCTGGAGTTGACAAGGAGAAGGGGGCTGGGCCACGATGGAGAAAAAGGGCTGAGTGTAAGGACAAGGTGCTCCCTCTCCCCCCCACCCCCACCCCAGGAGGGGCTTGATGTGGATATGACCTGTAATTTCCAGCATAGGCTCAGGTGGCAGTGTGAGCTGTACACCTCGTGTCCTCAATTTGCCTTCCTATTCCCCCTTCTTTCCTCAATCCATTGTGCATCCAGACTGGCTAATCTCCTCCCCACTTCATTCTTTCCCCTCTTCCCCATCCAAACTAGGCCTAAATCTATTCAGGAGATGCTGTCACTTCCTCGGGCTTTGATCCACACTTCACAAGGACAGAACCATATCAGAGGCGGGCCTTCGGGTAGGGGAGCAGGAAGGGGCCAAAAGGTTAATAGGAAACCCTCTAGGAGACTTGGGAGATAATGAATGCCAAATTATTGGTTATTCCCCTCTATATATCCACCTTCGGGAACCTTCCCCATAGGACTGGACCAGAGACTCTGAGTCTGCCTGCCTTGGGAAAGGAACATAAGCTTTTGGAGCATTAAACTGGGATAGGGAGAAGGGAGGGGGAAAGAGAGACAGAGAAAGACAGAGACAAAGATAGAGACAAAGAGAGACATTGGGAGAGAAAATAAGAATATCTTCTTGGAACTGCTTCTGTTACTGTACATCAGAAAGTACAGGTAAGAACCCTATCTCTGAGCTCTAGAGCACAAGAGGAGAAAGCTTAAAGAGGCTTGGGCAATAGTTCAATGTCGGCTCTACTTTTAAGTGGAGCAGGTGGCCATCTACAGGGTTAAACCCCACAGACTTCCCTCTCCCTGTTCCTCCTGGCTTGTTTCATTGCCTAAAGTCTTACAATTTGAGCCATTATTTTAGGAAATACACTGATTTTCTCAAAGTCTCTTTTGGAAAAGTAACATATGAACTGAAGGGCTGGTCCTGAAAATATTCTAAATTTATCAGATTAGCACCAGAGTAAGCTCCCCTTTTCAACACTTTTCCCAGTGGAATATGAGACAGTCCAGGATGGAGGGTACTCTTGGGGAGGACTGTCCTTGATGAGGTACTACCCACTGTAGTGGGAGACTCAGGAAGGCGTAATGAAATTAATCAATTAATAGATGAATAGATACCAAGATGAAAGTGACATATCTTAGAGTTATATAGACAGAGTATTAGATTTAGAAACAGAAGAGCTGGATTTGAGTCCCATCTCCAATTTTTGCTATCTATATGTCAGACACTGGGGAGTTTCTGAGCATCAGTTTGCTCATCTGCAAACTGATTATTATCCAAAATGTGGGTAATAATGCTATTTCACAGGATTCTAGTGAAAATTGAGTGAGATCATGTAAGTTTCTTTTAAATTATAAATTACCAGTTAAATGTGAGTTATAGATTCAGTGAAATTGTATAATTCCTCCAGGAAAAGGAGGCAATCTAGTTTAGTAGAAAAAGAACTGTACCAGGAACCTGGAAAACCCCAGTGTAAGTCCTACTTCTGCAAGTGAGACTTGAATGAATGATTTTGGGTAAATCGTTTCCCTTTGTCAGATCTTGGTTTTTTCATCCTTAACATTGATTTAATTTCTATTTGGCTCATGGTGATTGCTTCAAGCAATCTGCAAAACTTTTACTATTAAATATCTTTTCTTCTTAAACTTTATAATAAAAAAAATCTTATTATTTTCCAATTGCTCCCATCCCTTTTCTGTGTCTTAGTCTTCTTTGGATTTGATCCTCTTTTGGATCGAATCTTTCTATTCAGGCTCACGGTTCCTGCTGAGATTGCTGCTGCACCAAAACTGTAGTGGATACAGAATCTGTGGCAAAGAATTCACATAGTTTATTGGTCTGCAGTAAGATTTAGATGGGGGGGGGAATACTCGTTTAATGAAATAAAGTACATCATTGGTACCCATTCAGCCCTCCCTCTTTCAGGTATCACACAATCCCATCATATTAGATAATAGGAAAGACAAAAAAACCCATCTAGTCTAGTGTATTTCAACATCAATCTTTTATTTCTGGCTTTCCTGCCCTGTCTATACCTAGTGGTATGGTGAATGGTTCGCTGAATGGGAATAAAGACCTCCAGGAAGTATAGATTTTATCTCATTAAGCAAATTTTTCAAAGAATGACTCTTCTGTCTTTACTGTACACAGTGATAAATTGAGTCCAAGGAGCATGGTTAGCTTAATGGGAGGAAAAACTTCCAGGAAGTATCTGGGATATGATCATCTTAGTTTTTCATATTACTTCACAACCATTGTCATATCCCTTTGGAGCTGGATCTCAGTCCAAAGCAAAGAGTATCTGGTCCTTAAGATCTCAGGATCATAGGTTTATAATTGTAGAGCTGAAAGCGTAAGCCTGAGGAAACTGAGGTCCCAGGAGGTAAAAATAAACTCACAGTCACACTGGAAATTAGTGGATTCTGAACTTGCATTCTCTGTTTCCAGAGTCATTGGCTATGATTGTAGAGTCATGAACAAATTTGCATGTCACATCTTAAAAAGAAGGCTATCAGAAGTTATTTTTTATTTGTAAGGGCATAACAACAACAGCAACGACGACTCATTTCTATAACTGTGGTTACCTAAACAACTTTTATAGTTAAAGCTTATTATATAGTTAAAATCTTTATTTTCCACATTAGCTTTTAACTGACACTGCAATTACAATTTTTTTTATCCTGCATAAGCTTCTGTTTGGTTTTGATTAAGTAGGAAAAGTATAGGACAAAGGGCCATGGCTTTATCAGTATCCTCAAACAACAGCATATCTGGTTTGTTGGTTACATTTATTGGCCTATTTTTATAGCTCTAACCCAGAGTAGCTTATAATAACTATTTTCTAAAAGATTCTTAGGTATATTCATAGAATACTGGATTAATATATTGTGCCCAGAATTGGGCAGCTAGGTGACATAGTGGTTAGATTGCCCATCCTGAAGTCAAGAAGACTTATCCTGATTTTTAAAGCTGGCCTCAAGAACTTATCAGCTGTGTGATCCTGGGCAAGTCACTTAACCCTGTTTACCTCAGTTTCCTCATCTGTAAAATGAATTGGAAAAGAAAATGATAAACCACTTTGATATATTTTCCAAGAAAATCTCAAATAGGAGTCATAAGTGAAGAACATAGTTGAAATGATGGAACAACAATATTCAGGGATATCCAAAGCTTCAGGGAAAAATCTATCTCAGAAAATTGTTTTCTCCCCATTATCATTCTGCCAGGTGAGGAGGGTACACTCATCAAACAGAAAATCAGGTTATGTTTCCATGATACCAGGCTATTAGACAAAGTTTTCTGGAGTTGTACTTTCACTCTGTGTTTTCCCATTCCTTATAATAATGATAATAGCTAGTATTTATTTACTGCTTTAAGGTTTACAAATTTATAAATATTATCCCATTTTAAAAGAATTGAATTTTAAATGAGAAATGTTCTTCTGGAGATCAATAACTTGCCTTCCTTTTATCCTCACAACAATCCTGGGAGGTAAGTGCTATTACTATATATATTTTACAGAAGAGGAAACTGAGGCAGACAGAAGTAAAGTGACTTGGTAAGAATCACATAGTTAGCAAGAGTCTGAGATGTATTTGAACCTAGTCCTCTATCCACCATGCCACCTAGCTGTTTCTTTTAGTGAAAAAGTAGAAAAGATTAAAATTTACTATAGAGCTCATTGGGTAAAAGCTAGATTGTTCCAAGGGAACAGAGGAGAATGTGTGCTTCCTCCTAAGGAAATTGAATGAGTGTGTGTATGAGTATGTGCTAGTGTGTGTGTGTGTGTGTGTGTGTGTGTGTGTGTGTGTGTGTGTAAATCAAAATGTTTAAGTATGGGTGAAATAGAATTTGTTTAGTTCTATGGAGAACTTGCACAAAACACCAAAACTTTCTTATTGGAAATTGAATTTATAGTAGAGCAGCCCATCTACAACCCTTATGCCTACTGGGTCTTGGACCCTGTAATAATAGATTGGGGTCACATCTGCAGTTTTGCCCACCCACAGAATTATTCTTGGAAATGTTAGAATCTGACTTATCTCTCCCAGCAAAGATCTTATATAAGCACTCAAGCTAATAATGACATTAGGTATAGGATAGACTTTATTCAATTCAAGAAAAAAAAAAATGAACAGGCTTGAGCTCTTTGTCAGTAAAAAACTCTCCCTGCCCTCTTTCTATAGATCAATAACCTATCTTCAGCTCGGATAATCCCATTTCCCTCTGGACTTTCACAATGCACATGACTCACATGACAAAGGAAGACCCGGGAGCAGATTGCTCTTGGAGGTACAGGATTCCCTGTGATGATCTTTTTTTTTTTAAACCTTTGGAGCTGCCCAAGGGATATGAGCTGTAGACCTCTGTTCAGGTCTGAATGAAACTGAGTATCATTTCCTCTTAACTTCTCAAGTCTGGGAATCTTTTCCTTTTCTCTCTTGTTCTTGTTTTACCTCTCTCATTCTATTCATCTCCTTCAGATGCATCTTTCCCTGTAGGGGTCACATGGATATTCAGACCTATTCCGAGGACCAGGATAGTCTGGCATCTCTCTGTGGCTACCTTTTATAGCATACCAGTGGGTTCCTGAAAAGGGAGGGAAAATCTCAACTGAAGGCTGGTCATTAGTGGATTGTCCTACCTCTTGTTAGCCTGGTTAATGTGGAGCTGACACACTCAAACACAACATACTCACACTAAATTCACTAAATATTTTTCATTCACTAACTGAATTCACTAAATTAATTTACTAAATTCACTAAATTTAGTGAATTCATTTACTAAAATAATTTAACTTTGGGCATAGGTCCTTTTCTAGCATTAAATAAGAGATTTGAATTTAGGAATATGAGTCTTCCTGACTCCAAGTCCTGTGCTCTATTTGCTTCCATCCTAATGCTTGGTATCTCTTGTCAATTTTGCTTGCAATCTAAGTACCTGGGGGGAAGGACCCATTTCTCTCACATGTTCCGTACAATTCTGAATGTATTGCATCTGAGCAATGAACAATATAGTGACACAACAGAATTTGAGATGGTGGTTTAAGATACTGTTCACAGCCAGCCACCCATGAGAACATTCTGCCTGTCTTTTGGGTTTTCTTATATTTTTAACTTTTGTGCTCAACTGACAAAAAAGTTCAATTTTTTTTTTTTTAAAGTTACTGAAATGTGGCCAAAAGGGAAAAATGTAGTACTAAGGACTGTAAAAGGAAAGGTACTTACTGGAATCCTCTCTGCAGGGATAAAACATAGAAACACACAGAAAAACATGACTCATCAATGCATAGATAAGGCAAATTTAGCAGGGAAGCACAATGTGTACCAAAGGGAGAAGAGGTGTAAACAAGAGCAATCTCCTAGTCTGTGCTTGGCCTAAGGGTAGAGATGATCTGGCTTGGTTGTCCAAGTCTTATAATATTCTGAGCGTCTGGGCTTGAAGGTTACCTTCCTGGGGATGGCACTGAAGTACTGGGATAGAATTATTCCACTCAGATGAACAAGGGGTTTCCATCTCAAAGCTCAATTTCCAAAAGTTACTAGGAGGGGGGTAAAGGAGAAATAAGCATCCATATATATATAGAAATACACACACACACATATAATATATACACATGCAGACATAAACACACACATATATAGTATAAGGATATACTATAAGTAAAGTATTCTTTGTGGAAAGATAAAGACAACCTGGAATGCAGTAGTGGGTAGAATGATTTTGGGGGAAAAATCCACAAAAACCAACATATTAAATCCTTATTCTGTGCTAGGAATAATAAGTGTTGTGGACACAAATCCTAACGGGTATAGTCTCTGATCTCAAAGAACTTACATTCTAATGGGGTAATGAAGGACAGGGAAGGGTAAAATTTGTTAGAATATTGAATTCAGCAATACGGTATTTAATGAAGCAATTTGAAAGACTGATTTGATTTCTGTTCTCAGTCCAAGAGGTAGAAAGGCTTTATGAGTATAGAAGGAGGGTAGGAGCAGAAGAGAATTACTGCAATAGGACTAGAAGATGGTCTGGTTGGGAATCTGGGGTCATTGAGATGTAGTGAGTTCTATCAATCACCAGAGCCTCAGGGCATGAGTTAGAGAATCAGCAATAGTGTTATAGCAAATTATACATGTACATATAAACATGTGTGTATATGTTCACACATGCATATATATGTATACAGAGAGAAAAATCTATATTATAATGTATTTATATACAGCACACACATATAAACACACACACACACACACACACACACATATAGATACACATTTTTTTGTTGTTGTTCATTTCACTTATCCCTGACTCTTTATGACCCTATTTGGGGTTTTCTTGGCAAAGATCTTGGAATGGTGTGGTCATTTCCTTCTCCAGTTCATTTCACAGATGAGAAAACTGAGGCAAATAGGGTTGTGACTTGCCCAAGGTCCCACAGCTAGTAACTGTCTGAGGCTGGATTTGAAATAATGAACACAGGTGCACTATCTGGTTTCCCTTGTAGGCATGTTAAAATACAAAAAGATTACATAGGCACACAATGCACACGTGTGTATATATGCACACAAATATGCACATATGTATGCATACATGTATACTCTATGTGTGTGTATGTGTATACAGGATTGTTCCTTTCAGACACTGGCAAGAAACAGAAATAATGATATGCAAAGATCAAAGATGCATCCCATTTAAACCTCATTTGCAAGGTGAGCCCCCTTTCAAATTTGTATCATTTTGTTGTAAATGATATAAAATTTTAAGGAGGCTTTTTTGTTCACTGCAAAGGATATGAGGTGTTGATTGGATTGTTTCTATCTAAAAAGGCTAGTAAAATAGTGGAATAACCTGAAGAAAATGAACTTGTCCCCCAGGGCATGCATTGATTCTTTTCCATTTCCCCCAACTAACTTATTTGCATGGACCATCAGGTGAAATTTAGAATAAAAAGAAAGATAAAATAAAACTAGGAACATAAAACCCCAGAGCTGTTTGGTGATTATTGGGTGATTATTGACTAGCTATGGACTACCTAGCAGAGAGGAGTATTAGGGAAGTGTACTTTCTCCCTAAACCTTTCTCTCTTTCCCCCACTGTTCTCATTGCTGTAGAAGACATTACCATTTCCCAGTCCTTCTAGCTTGTAATCTAGAAATCATTCTGTATTCCTCATTATCTCTCATTTCTTCCTTTCCTACCTCCCCATCTAAGTTATTGCTGAGACCTGTGGATTTCCCCTTTATAACATTCCTGGAATATTCCTCCTTCTTTCTCTGACACTGGTGCAACCCTCATCATCTCATGTCTTAATCACTGCAATAATCTGCTGTTGGGTCTGTCTGCCTCAAGTCTCTCTCCCTGTGCAATCCATCTTCCAGAAAAAGAACTAGTGGAGTCTGGGGATTTTCCTAAAGTATGGTTATCTCAAACCTTATGCAATAAATATCAGTGACTCCCTACTGTCTCCAGGATCAAATACCAAGTAATATATTTGGCATTCAAAGCCCTTTCTAACCTAACCTGCTCCTACCTTTCCAGGTTTCTCTTCAATATGTGATCTTTGGTCCAGTGACACTGGACACTTTCACTGACTGTCTCCCATGCTTGGAATATTCCCCCCCCCCCATCTCTGCCCATTTCCTTCTCTGACTTCTTTCAAGTCTCAACAAAAATCCCATCTTTTATAGAATGCCTTCTCAATTCTTCTTAATTCTAATGCCTTTCCTCTTTTAATTATTTTTTATTTATTCTGTATATAGATTATTGGTACATATTTGTTTGCTTTTTATCTTCTCCTTTAGATTATGTGTGCCTTTTTCTTTTGCTTGTTTTTGCTTAGAATAATGCCTTTCATACAATAGTACTTAATAAATGATTACTGACTGACCAGATAGTCACCAAGTTAGGGTGAGAGGTCTTTTGGTAGAAGAATCCTATCCTGTACCATGGAGAGTTGTAGAAAGGAAAGAATGACTGCTCCCTCCTCTCCTGCTTAGGAGATGATAGGCTTTAGAACTTAAGTTGTAAGGGAACAGAATTAGAGAGATTCCTACTACTTTGAAGATAGGAGCCCTTGTGCTTTCTCAAAGAACATAGTATTGTAGCTGACTTGATATTGCAGGTGATGGAGCCTCCAGAGGCTCAGTGCCATCAAATCAGGGAGCAATAGGCAGAAGTCGGACAAGAGGGGGAACTTCGAACAAGACACATAGAAGATACATAGAATTTTAGAAGGGGAGACTCTTAGAAATCCCATGCAACTAAAAAAGATCGCAGGCAGAGGCAGCCATCATTGGAACAAAGGCAGAAGTAGTTGCCATGTGGAGCATGCACCAGGACTCTAGGATTGAGGTTATGTAGTCTGATTGAACACAAAGAGCATCGGGATGGATGTCATGCTGTTACACTTCCTTCCTCCAGACTAACATTTATTGAGATATTTCTGCATTTCTTTTCACCCCTTGGGGTCCTCTTAGAAGTCTGAAACCTTTTCTTCCAGACATGGGGCTTTTGTTTACTTTTCTTCCTGTTTTAAAGGTTTATCATCTTTATAAAAAAGTAAACATATTCTCTGATTCTTTCATAATCCTCCCTTCCCCTGGGTTATTAATGTCTCTTTCCCTGAAGTTACTTTGTCCTTTCCTTTGTCCTTACTCACACTGTGAAAGAAGAAATAGTTTACAAAACAATTACAGTTTGCAGAAGGGAAAACATACATATACAACATAAAGAAAGTGAAAAAAGTATGTTTTAATCTGCATTCAAACTTCATCAGTTCTTTTTCTGGATGTAGATAGCATTTTCCAAAACAAGTCTTTTGGAATTGTTTTGGATCATTGTATTTCTGAAAAGAGCTAAAGCAGTCATAGTTGTTCATCACACAGTGTTGCTGTTACTGTGTACAACGTCTTGGTTCTGCTCATTTCACTCCATATCACTTCATGTAAGTCTTTTCAAGTTTTTCTGAAATTTATTTCTTATAACACAATATTATGCCATTTAATTCATAATTACAACTTGCTCAGCCATTCCTAGATTGATATGCATTCCCTCAATTTCCAATTCTTTGCCACCACAAAAAAAGCTACTATAAATATTTTTGTACATATAACTCCTTCCCCTTTTTTATGGTCTCCTTGGGATAGAGACCTAGTAGTGTTATTGCTGGATCAAAGGTTATATTCAATTTTGATTACCTTTCGGGCATAGTCCTGAAATTATTTTGTACTTATTTTGGGAATTACAAAAAATTACTTAGCTATTTCATATTATTCTTCTCCAATATAAGCTCTTTGAGGGTAGCCTGATCTATTGTTGTCTCTATATTCCCCAATATTATTATAATATTATAATAATATAATATAATATCTATATTATCCTCCCCGGCAGGTACTTTGCATTTAATAGGTACTTTATAAATGTATGTTTTACTGTATGCTTATTCAATTAACATAATGAGCTAATTCATGTTTTTCAAACATAGAACATGTCTGTACACAAAAAATTTTATTCAGATAGATCTTAATTGTGGAAAGTTTCCTTTCTCAAATTTACTATTTTGAGTCTTTGAAAACATTTTTGGGGATGTAGACTGATTTAATTATTGTAGAGAATTCCCAGCGAGGGAATTACTTCCACCAAAGTTCATCAGCAACTCTTGTGAAATTTAGATTTTTAGTTTGCCTACAGGTACTGAGAGTTTAAATGAGGAATTCACAATCAGTATGTGTTTTCCTAAAACTGATGGTCAACCTAAACCTGATGCTCACTCATATTCTGTAAAAATTAGGTGGTTCTTTACTTGTTGAGACTGGAATAACTTTTTAAAGAACTATAATGGTCGAAACTGTTGTCAAATGTCTCCACAGGATCACTTGTAGGGGGGACAATTCCATGGAGCTTGTGTGGGGATTGATGATCTATCTTACTCCTTTCTAAAAGGAAGTCACATGTGGCCCCCACAGATTCTGAACCCTTTGCCAAAAAAGGTACATTACCAGTAGTTCCTCATTCCTTTTATATTATAGCCCTGTATCTGGAATTGAAGCTGATTGGGGAATGAATGAATCAGGAAGAGCTGCTAACGCAGTGGGCTTTCAGAGGAAAGACCAAAGTCTCTACTTTTCTCTTTTGAGAGTATTTCTGGGAGGTTCTGCCAATTGCCCTTAGATTTCCTGAAAGGAAGGAAAGCAGAATTTTCCCCTTCTCTGTCTTCAGAACTAGTAAAGATTGGCTATGAAGGAGAGCAAGAACTTGCTTAAATGAGCCTGAGAGTAATTCTCAAATCCATGGTTGTTTCCTTGGTTTTGTGTATATTTATCTGAGTCCAAGTTAGCAGATTGCTGCTCTGAGAAACACATTTCTAGATCTGGTAATAACCTTACAAATACAAGCATTTTTAAGAGGAGATGGTCATTAATAGGATCCTTCTGCAGCTGAAAGAA
This sequence comes from Antechinus flavipes, assembly GCF_016432865.1. NCBI lineage: Eukaryota > Metazoa > Chordata > Mammalia > Dasyuromorphia > Dasyuridae > Antechinus > Antechinus flavipes. The sequence continues at coordinate 264,466,095 of NC_067398.1, read as the reverse complement.
TTAAGAAAACCTAAGCCTTTACTAGTTAGAAGAGCAAGATCTGGATTTGTTGGTCGGACAGAAAAAAGTAGCAAGAAAATGAAATTTGTTTAGCAATTTCATAGTCCCCTGGGAAATTTTCCTTTCTTCCCAGGAGAATATAGAGGCTTGATGTTTCACAAACTAAGTATTTGTCAATGTACACTTTTGTATTTTAAGTCTTTTGTGTTATAAGCATTTCTTTTGTGGCAGAGGAAATAATTCTCCTCTATCTGATATTTACTATTTTATACATTGGATTACTTTTTTTTAGAAAGAATGCTGCTGATTCCTTTTGCAGAGATTTTAGACATGACCCAACCTAAGGGCACTTAGGCGGTCAGTGTATAGAGTGTCTAGACCTAGAGTCAAGAAAACTCACTTTTCTGAGTTCAAATTTGGTCTCACACATTTACTAGATGTGTGACCCTTAGCAACTCACTTACTTTAGTTTCAGTTTCCTCATTTGTAAAATGAGCTGGAGAAGGAAATGGGACATCACTCCAGTATCTTTGCCAAGGAAACTCCATTGGACATATGAAAACAACTGAACAAATCTAAATTCTATACAAGAAAATTTTCTCTGGAATTTAGGATGGGACTACAATGAGTTAGAGAATGTAAAACAACAACGACTTGATTATCTCTTTGGCATCTGGATCTCCCCAAGAATGAACTTACTCTTCTTGAGCCTTTGTCTGAACCATTATGAGAACAGTATCCTTCTTAGGCCATGGATTACACAGAAAATCTCAGAATTAGTGGATACCTCAGAAGTTACCCTGAAATTAAACAGGGATCCTCTTTAAAGAAAATTTCATCCAGCTTCTACCTCAATATGTCTAGTGTTATGGAACTTATTATCTGAAAGCCACCCAGTCCATTTGGAACATTCTAAATGTTAGAAAGTTTTTCCTTATATAAAAATAAAATATTTACTTTTTACAACTGTTTAATCCTAGTTCTTTCCTCTAGGACTAGGAAAAACAAGTGGAATCTTTCTTTCAGGTCACAGTCCTTTAATTCTTGAATACTATTATAATTTCCCCCCTAAATATTTTTCTCCCCTTATGTCAATATTATTAAAGTTCTGACCACACCATTCTATCTCCCTCAAGAAGCTTTAGTGACTTTCTATTGTCACCAGGATAAAATACAAATTACTTTGTTATATATAAGTATAGGGCAAACCTGAGGCAAGCCTATCAATCTTTCAAGTATTTATTGATAGCATTGGACCCTGTGGCATGGCAGGCCATCCTCAAGAGTACTACTCAGAACCATTGTCCAAATTTATCAAGGATCAGAGCCTGCTTTTATTTCTGCTTATGACAAAATCATTCCTTTGATCACCTCTCTGTATGACTTCCTTTCCCAAAGTAGCCTACAATTTCATTTTTCAGAGGGCTACCCAAAGTCTTTTTTGGGGGTAGGGAGGTGATAAAGAGATAGCATGGTGTAATCAAATTTAAAAATTGGAGCACAAAAGACTTAGATTCAAATCCTACCTCACTCACTAGTTACATGATTTTAGGTAATAAATGATCTTTAATTCTTCATTTCCTCATCTGTAAAGGGACAGATTTGACCTAGATGGCTCTTCTATCTCCAAGTTTATTACCCTATGATTTTTGGTTATAAGGATAGTAGCACAGATGGTGGAAAGCTGGGTCACTGTCACTGATAATTATTCTTTATCATGTCCAACTCCAAACAGGCCCATCCTCCCTCTGAGTCTTTCCTCCTATAGCATCTTTCTTCTCAGAAAGTCCGAGAAGATCCTTTGAGAGACTCTCTTTGAGCAGAGGGAGCACAACTAACTCAGAAGGACAGAATATTATATAGGTCCTGACACCTGCAATCATCATGGGGATAACCTTCACAGGGTAAATTATGATGGATATCTTGCTGCCAATTGGTGATTTGCCAGTTGAAGCATCTCAGTCTCTCCACTGTACTGTATGAATCAAATCAACCCAATCTCTGATTTTTCAATGTATCCCTTTGAGAAGTGGATGTTTTCTGGCAGGTGCCTGTAGCCAGTCTAAGTTTTTAGGAATGTCAGCACAGGAAGGAAATGAGAAATAGACTCTAAAATGGAAATGTAGGTCCCTATACCTGATATATACTAAGAACTGCCCATCTAGGCTGACTCTACATATATGTTGTTGCTCATGATCAATTTTGAAGAGGATCAATGATATCATGGGCTGATGTTTTATGGACTTGAATTAGATTTAAATGATGCAGAATTGCACAAAGTCATCAGCCTTAATCTTTCTTCTTGAGTCATTCAAGAATGATAAGGCAAAAGGCAAGATGACTGGCGATGGCCTGGGATGCAATGGATGACCTTGGTCTCTGATGTTTGACCAAGTTCTAAGCTCTTTATGGAAATTGGAACAAATTGTTATCATCCTCCCATTCCAGTGGGGGATATATTTAGTACATATCTCCTTACCTCACCTATGGGTTTGAGGCTGTTTGGTTACCTTCAACATGGTTTAGCCCATCTACCCAGGTGATTTTTACCAGAAGTGGCTACAGCTTCTTGGAATCACAGGTGAGAGCTGGGTGGTAGATGAGCATCAAAAGTAGATGGGCAGCCCTACAAAGGGCTCAGTAAGCCCTCACATAAAAGATGCTATACCTCCATAAGATATCTTCAAGGCCCTGAATATCTATAAAGATTTGCCCTGCTTTCCTGAAATCCCCAATTTTATGGTTCCCCCTAAATATAATATGATAATGAAGGGGGATGAGAAGAAGACCATTGTCTCTAGAAGGCCATTGTTAGAAAGTACCTATCAATTAAGGAGGCCATCTCCTTTATAAAACACATTAGCACAGATTTATTGATCTTATAAATGGGAAATCAGGGGCTAGGGTCCTGAGGGAAGAACCTAGAGTGAAGATGTATTAGTAAACTAGTAAAGACAAACTTGGTGTTTAAAGGGAATCCTAGGATCATAGATTTATAGCTGGAAGGGAATTCAGAAGCCAATGAGTCTAATACTCTTATTTTATAAATGAGAAAACTGAGGAACAATAGGTTAAGTGACTTGTTTCTGTTTCAAAATTGATAAGTTTTTGAGGGAAAATTTGAACCCAAGTGTATCTGATTCTTAGTCCACTGTCTCATCCATTATACCAAGCAATGTGGGTATATAGAATGAGAGAGGGTAGGTCTAGCATGATGGATTATTAGTGTCAGGAGCCTGGTTGGAGAAAGGGAGTTTGCATATCATATAATCTAACAGTGTTTTATTTTTCTTTTTTCCCACTGTCACTTTCTTGCAGGGAAACAATGTGTTACTTGGGTACAGGCCTTTGCATTCTTGCAAAAACTGAATATTGTTCTTATTAAATTATTATTTTCAACCCAACTAACACTTAATAAGCATCTATTATGTATAAGTTCAGACAGGTAGTATGCTATAGTAGATGTAGAGCCAGAATTGGAGTAAGGAAGACCTGGATTCGTGTCTTGCATCTGACCCATAAATTAGTTGTGTGAACAAGGGCAAGTATTTAATTTCACAGTGCCCTAAAGTAATGGGAATTATTGATTGATCAGCTGATTTGTTTTGGTGGAGGGAGTTTTCACATGAGAGTTCCCCAAACTAATGAAATCAGTTTTGGAATCACTGCCTCCACCCTGAATGTATAAAGACTATACATTTAATTTACAATGATAAAAGTAGATAAAAATCTTTGTCTTTATAGAATTTACTAGCTGAATAGTGGTAAGAAACAGGAGAATTTGTGAAACAGATAGATAAATACAAGATAATGACACACACACAGAGGGGGGATAAGGGAGGGAGAGAAGAAGAGAGAGAGAGAGGGAGGGAGGGAGGGAGGGAGAAAATTGATTTTGAGTAGGAGTTGGCTCCTCAACTAAATCTAAAAGCAAGCAAGGGATTCTCAGAGATGGGAATGAGGAAGAGGAGGGAGAGCGTTTTAAGCAAAGGGGACAACCTAGGCAAAGCCACAGAGCCAGGAAATGGCATTTGGATTTCCAAGAACAGTTAGGAGGCGAGTTTAAATCTTTTCTACTTCAACCCCAGCAGTTGTCTTCCTAGAACAGGCTGATTACTGCTGCGACATTTGCTGAGTGCATTTGAGATTCTAAGAGGGAAGCCCTTTGAAAATGGGCCTTCTAGTCATGTTGAGGCTCCAGTGAGCAAGCTGGCTCTCTCGCGTTGGCAAATGCTGCAGCTGCTGTCACAGCTGGACTTGCCTCTGCTCCCCTAGCCTGCAATTGGTCTTAGTTGTCTTTTGGTTTTCCTCAGGCCCTGGTGCTGACATCCTTCCTGCTTCCTCAATCTCTATAACCCCAGATTCTCAAGATGGGAGCAATTTTCTTGTTGTTTTTTCTGGGTGAGGAACTTATTATCTCTGGGCAGAGTGTGTGTGTAGGGGGCTGTTGTTATAATTATGTTCACACAATGTAACAGGTAGTGGAAAGGAAAATCTTTTTGGCTGATTTCATCATTGTCCTTTTCCTCCCTGCCATGACAGCCCTGTTTTTCATTTATAGGGAAATAACTTACCTATTATCTAAACTATGAGGTAGACGGCAACCCTGCTGATCTAGAAAGCCAGAATAACTGTGTAATGGCAGGGGGAATTGTTGAACAGGACATAAACAAAACTGACTTTTCTGCTTCTAGCTAACCACATGTGTATGGCTCTATGCTAAAATGGATTGGTGCTTGAAGATCATGAACTCTCAGTCTGCTGTTTGCTGGCCATGTGTGACTTAGAACTCTTATGCTTTTGAGATAATTAGGATGTCTCTTTTTTTGGGCAGCTAGTATTACATAAGGTGCTAAGCTCAGGACTAGAAAGAACTGAGTTTAAATTCTACTTCAAATAGTAGGTTTGTGATCTCAGACAATTTAGTCACTTAATGTATCTCAGTCTCACTTTTATTATCTGTAAAATGGGGATAATAATAACTATCATAAAGGGTTGTGAGAATCAAATGGGATGTTATCTGTAAAGTACTTTACAAATCTTAAAAGGCTAATATTTTAGCTATTATTGTTGTTATATTGTTTTTGTTGGTTACTGAATAGGAAGACTCAATGCCTTAGGGGAGTGAAAAGGTGAGTGACTATCCAACTATCTTGCTTCCTCTATCATGTTGCTAACTCTTTTTCAAATAGTAGTTCTTATTCCAGAAGCTGGAGTCTTTGAGTTTATCAAACACTAGATTACTGTAGTCATTGACTATTGTGTCTTGTGTATTTAACCTGTTCCACTGAGCTGCTCTATTGCTTAGGCAAAGACAGGTTTTGATGACCACAGCTTTATAATATAGTTTTAGGTCTGGTATGGCTACACCATCTTCCTTTGCATTTTTTTTTTTTCATTACTTTCCTTGATCTTTTGCTTGCTAGCTCTTTTTCACTATACTTCCTGTGAGGAGTACAGGAAAAGATAAAGTCCTACCTTGGTGAGCCTGATCTGGGCCTCTTTCCCCTTTTCCCCTCACTTTCTCTCTTGCTCTTGGGTGATTAAATGTTGTTACTGTGATAGATAGCTCCAGGTTTGGAGATTTTTGTGAGTATGAGAAGGATGGTGATGATAGAGCCTTTGCTTTGAGCCCCTGAAGCAATTGACCATCATCAGGAAGATTTTGTCTGTCTTGGCAGAAAACATGAATTAGGTTGAAATGAAATGTATTCTAATGAGCTTTAAGTATCAGCCTTCTGGGAAAATATAATAGTGATCATAAGTTAAATTAGTGATTCTTGGTTTTTAATCCTTCTGTCAATCTATGCTTTAAGTCTTTTGTATCTTCTGGCAGCTCTCTTATGAAAGAAATAAATGCAATCCTATACATTACTCATATTGTGTATTGAGTACCTTTATACTTGTTTCCTTTCCATTTTGGGGAAATCCTATACATGAGCCCAAACTTTAAGCTTTGCCCATTTCCTCCCAGGACATCACAGTGGGAAGACATAGTATGAAGTCGTATGAGAAATGAACTCTTCCACTTCTTTTATGTGATGATCCTGCCCAATCCTGAAGACAGTTTGGACAATATATGTGGGTCTCTAGTAGAGGAGGCTCCTTATTGGAGAAGGGAGAAATACCTCAGTCCCTTGGGTCTATCAGTGATTTTTATTGTTAAAATGGTCTTTAAAATAAAGTCTTTTTTGGGCTATGTACATGCCACTAGGCTCATAGAAAATAAACTTTGGAACTGGTTTCCCATAATAGACCTCTTGCCTTCAAAGGATATTTCATCAAAAATCCTGTATATGTGTGTGTTTTATACATGTGAACACACACATGTATATGAGGAATGAATGAGAAGACATTCCTTTCCTCCTCTTCTTCCTCAATCTAAAATCAAAAGTGAATATACATGGGACAAATAGGTTCCTTAGAAGTGGGATGAAAGGGGAGGCTATGCCAAGCCTTTTGGTGATGGAATTAATCAAGAATAGATATTGTCAATAACCAGAAACAAACCTGGTCCATGTTCATATATCAGAAAATTGATCAAGGACTCAATCCCTTGACATCAGATTTTTAAATAGCAAAGGACTTAAGAGGATCACCTAGCTGCAGAGTATATCAAGATATTTTAATCCCAAAAGGCTATAGTGAGACATTTATCATGACAACCTCTCACTTCAATCTGTAGAATGATGCCTTTGAAATTGTGCCACATTTCTTAGGTACAAAGTCAGACAGGTACCACCCCTACCATTTGCAAACTGGGACCAAGAACACTTTTTATTCATCTCCTTTGCAGAATGGTCAGTAGTGAGTTAATAATATGTCTTCTAGAGGTTATTTGTTGTAGAAATGAAATTTTCATCTCTGAATCTTCAACCCTCTATTCCTGTTGTCCTCTGAGATGTTTTTTTTTGGCTTGTTTAAGGATATTCTGGATATTGGGGGCGGAGAAAGCACCAAGTTTGGGAGGAGTAACTTCCTGTTCTTATTAAGACATCAGGTCAGAAGAAAGATTCTCCAGGTTGTTAAAAATAATCAGTGATGTCTATCCAGGTAGTAAGATGATGAAACAGTATGTTCATGAAATTGTTCTTTAACAACTGTGAGTAAATGCTATGATATGGAACAATGTAGTGGCTGGATAAATAACCTGAGGATAGTCACCAACTGTTCTGTGCCATAGAGGATGACTGCCATGGAGATGGCTTCAGGAAAGATGATAGGATGCATTTCCCTCTCTGTGACACCCAGTCCCCTCTGCTACTACCCTTTGATAACTCATAAGAGCAGAAGGTGTAATGGTAAGGAGTATTGGATTTGAGACTTAGTTCTATCACCAACCAGCTCTTGGACAACTTCCTTTCCTTCTTTGGGCCTTGTACCTTTTGGGCTTTTAAATTGAGACTTCCAGCTATAGATCTGTAATCCCATAGACATGGAAAAGGGACCCTCTTAAGGAGGTCTTTGTTCTTTTAAAATTTAGTTTAATTTAATTTTTGTTGTTTTATTTTTTTTAGTTATATTTATATATATATATTTAAATACCCATTTCTTTATGAACCATGTTAGGAAAGAAAAATCAGAACAAAAAGGAAAAACCACAAGCGAAAATAAAACAGAAGGAAAAAGGGAAAAAGGGAACATTACATGTATTGATTTACATTCAGTGACTTTAGTTCTCTCTCTGGCTGCAAATGGTGTTTTCTATCCAAAGTTTATTGATATTGACTTGGGAATCTGGACCACTGAGAAGAAACAAGTCTTTCATAGATAATCATTGCACAATCTTGCTGTTAGTGTACAATGTATTCCTGGTTCTGCTTGTTTTGCTCAGCATCAGTTTGTGTAAATTATTCCAGGCCTTTCTAAAATTGTCGTGTTCATTATCTTAATAAAACAATAGTATTCCATTACTTTCCCATACCATAACTTATTCAGCTGTTCTCCAATTGATGGGCATTGACTCATTTTCCCATTCTCTGTTATCACAAAAAGCTGATACAAACATTTTTGCACATGTGAGTCCTTTTTCCTCCTTTATGATTTCCTTGGGATACAGATGGAGGGTCTTTGTTCTTAAGGAACAAAGGAGAAATGAAGGATTTATAAGTTCCAGGGATACATACATACCTGCATATATGAATATATAGATAAATACCTATCTATATTTCATATATAGATCTACCATACATATCTATATAGACAATATATATGGAGGTCTCTCTCTCTCTTTCTCTCTCTCTTCTTCTTCTTCTTCTTCTTCTTCTTCTTCTTCTTCCTTCTTTTTCCCCTTTTCTTCCTCTCTTCTCTTTTTCTTCTCCCTTTTCTTTTATCACTCCTCCCTCTCCTCTTCTTCTTCCTTTCTCCTTTTTCTCCTCCTTTCCTCTTCCTCCTTCTTCTCCTCCTTTTCTTCTTCCTCCTCCTTTTTTTCTTGAAAAAAAGGAGAAATTTAAGGATGAAGAGTTCATTTTGAAGGACCAAAGAAGGTTCCTGAGGGGAATATGATATTAATTCTGACAAGGTCTTGTTACTGCCAAGTTGCATGGCAACATTGGCAAGCATGAGAAAAATGAAGTATATTTGATCTCACTGAAAGTTGTATGGTAGATATAGAGAAAAACAGAGGGCTAATTGATGAAGAAAAGTCTTTAGTAAGGTTTTTTTATGCAATTTGTGACTGGTAGGATCTTACCTCACTGGTAAGAGTGAGGGATGCCCTGAATGAAGCTGATTTCTAAACTATGATGGGTACCTTTCACACCTTCATTTTGAAGGCAATGAGATGTCATTGAATATAAAGTAAAGAGAGTTAACTCCAGGAAGGCTTCCCTTGAGAAAATTTGAGCATCAAAAATAGTAAGGTGAATATAAACTTGTTTGACTAGATTCTGGACAAATAATATCTAGTCTTATGCCATTTAGGAGATGAGCAAGCAAAGAGATCAGAATAAGACAACCTCTCTACTCATTTTTAAATTTAATTTTTAATTTATGAGATAAAACATTTTCATTAGGTAGTACAATAAAAATATGTTGCTTATGAAACTATAAATCTACTATGTATACCTTGCTATTCCCTTAAAATATGCAATGAATCTCTCACTCATAAAAAACCAAACAACATCAGAACTGACAGGTGGGTTCAGACTTGGGTACCTATCTAGCAGGATTCTGTCTAGGAGTATGGAACAGTGTCTGATGTTATCAGTTATCTGATTGCAAATCAATGTCAAAGGTTAGAGGAGTCCTCCAAATGCTCCTAGAAGGAGGCTTTCCTTATTGCTTCTTCATCCCACATCTATTGACTTCATTTGGACATTACAATTATACTGTATTTATTTTGTAGGTAAATAATTATTTGCATGTTCCCCTCATTAAAATATAAAGGCAAAAACTGTATCTTTCTTTGTATCTTTATCATAAACAGTGTATGATCCATAATAGATATGCGATAAATGCTTTGTTGTTTATTGATTGACTAGTTTTCTTTTAACACATTATGGATTGAATTTTTCTTTTCTTTTCTATATTTTAATACTATTTTATTTTTCCAAATACACACAAAGATAGTTTTCAACATTTCTTTCTGCCAAATCTTGTATTCCAATTTTTCTCCCTCTCTCCTCTTCTCACCCCTCCCCTAATCAGCAATTCTTCTAAACATATGTTCATATTCATCATAGTATGCAAGAAAAGTCAGATCAAAAGGTAAAATGAAGAAGAAAAAAACAACAAGCAAACAAACAACAACAACCAAAGGTGAAAATATTATGCTTTGATCCACATCAAGTCCCCATAGTCCTCTCTCTGGAAAGAAATGCATTTTCCTTTATAAGTATATTGGAATTGCCAACAAGCTGATCATTGAAAAGAACCAAGTCTATCACAGTTGATCATCACATAACTTTGGTATGGTTATATACAATATTCTCTTGGTTCTGCTTATTTCACTCAGTATCAGTTCATGTAAGTCTTTTCAGGCTTTTCAGAAAACAGCTTGCTCATCATTTTTTATAGAACAATATTCCATTACATTAATATGCCCTAACTTATTTAGCCATTCCCCAATTGATAGGCATTCACTTAATTTTTAATTCTTTGTCACTCTAAAAAACATTTCTACAGACATTTTTAGACACATGGGGCCTTTTCCTTCTTTTATGATCTCTTTGGAATACAGATCCAGTAGAGACCCTAGCAATCAAAAGGTATGCACACTTTCATAGCACTTTGGGCATAGTGTGGACTGAATTTTTCTAAACTTTTTTCAGATATTTATATTTTCAATCTGTGACCAGCTCCATTTTAGGGTGCTTGTTGTACTTGTTTGCTTATTCAAGGTTCCTTGATCTGCTCTCCGGTTATTACTTACCTCAGGGTCTAGGTTGATCAAAATTTTAGAAGAGGTAGAAGGTAGACCAGGACCAGTAATTTCCCTTTAGTTATCATTCATTTGTTTGCCAATTTCTTTCTCCAGCTCATTTTACAGATGAAAAAATTGAGGAAAATAAGGTAAAATGACTTGCCTGGAGTTATGCAGCTAGTGAGTATCTGAGGCTGGTTTTGAACTCATGAAAATGAACCTTCCTGATTCCAAGGACCAGTGCTCTATTCACTGTACCACCTACCACCTTCAAATCTAATTTTTTGGGTTGGCAGTAATTTTTTTTAAGGATGCTCACAGGATCTTGGATTTGGTGCTAGAAGGAACCTGAAAAACAATCTAATTCCAGTCCCTTTATCATCCTGTCAATGACACTGACAGAGAGGTTAAATGGTAGAGTAGTAGTGGTGATAAAATGGTAGAGGGATAGATTCTTTTTTTGCAAGGCAATTAGGATTAAATGATTTGCCCAGGATTACACAGCTAGGAAATGATAAGTATCTGTGGCTGAATTTGAACTCAGGTCCTCCTGACTCCAGTGCTCTATATACTGTGCCATCTAATTGCCCTTGAGGGTCAGATTTTAAAGAAAGGAAGCAAAAAAGAAAATGAGGATTTATTAATCACCTACCATGTACCAGGAACTTTATAGATATGATCTCCTTTGATCCTCAAAACAATCCTAGAAGGTGGGTATTGTTATGATACCCAATTTATAGTTGAGGAAATGGAGGCATTCAGGGATTAAATGACTTGTCCATGGTCACATAATCAGCAAATATCAATTTCTGGATTTGAACTCAAGACTTCTGGCTCAACACTCTATCTCCTGTACCATATAAATGCTTCTAGAGTATCACACACCCATTATTCTTTCCACTATTTCCTTATTGTATTTTTGGAGATGAAGCCTTTAAAGGAGTAGATCCACTTGCAGCCTAGTGTTTCTTAGCAGTCTTTTGTTTGTCTCCTTTTGCTTCAAAAACATTGTTATAATCTTATAGCTATAACTGCTGTGGTGTAGCAAGCAGAGATAAATACTTGATTTTTGCCACTTTACTATTGAACCAATAATTGAGACCATCACTTGCTGCTGCTTCTGCTTTAATTTTTATTGGGGGTTTAGGAAGAAGAAATGAGACAAAGCTGTGCTTTGTATATAGTGACCTTGTGGATGGACATAAAACAGGTGTTAAAGAAGTGAGGAAGAAGAGGAATTGGATTAATAGATGCCATGATTTCACTAGGCAATCAACAAAACAAATCAAGTCTTGGTTTTAAGCACTGCAAATTTTCATATGTAAATTTTCATACTGAAAATTTAACAACTGGCTCTAGAAAGCTGATTCAAGCCAACTCCAGCACACCATTGCTTGTGGGTGTGGGAAGATGGATTGGGAGATGATTGGGTAAAGTGCGCCATGAAAAGGTAGCACTTACCAATAGCTAGGTACCATATTGAGTAGAACACTGGACTTGGAGTCAGGAAAGCTGAGTTTGAATACTGCTTCAAATTCCTACTAATTGTGCAATCTTAGGCAAATCAGTTAATGTAATCTCAGTCATTTCATCCCTAAAATAAGGATAATAATACCATCTATTTCACAGAATTGTTGTGGGGGCTAAATTAGGTAATATATAAAAAGTGCTTTGTAAACATTGACATGCTACATAAATGTTGTATGTTATTTTTTTTTTTTTTTGCAATTTTCTCATGTTTAATAAACCATGTGGTTGTAGAAAGTTAATTGCCTGCATAATATATAGGGTTAGGCAATATGGGATTAAATTATATAATATAATAATAGGAATTAAAATTGAGCTAAGAAATTTTCCAAAGCTAGGGGGAAGGGCTTGATCCAGACAGTCTATATTCTCAATTTTCAAAGCAATATTTTATTTCTCATTCCATAGTAACTAGAAGCTTTCTAGTCAGTGAATGTTTATCTTTGTTTAGCATTTTGAAGAGGGCTGCTGAGGTTGGGGTAGGAAGGGGAGGCTGGTAGATAGAATGGGTCTGTCTATGTAGAGAAAATTCTTAATAATTGCTGGAATCCTTGATTGGAACCCTGGGCTGGAATAGAGTACCACTTGGTAGGAAAAATTATAATTCACTTATGATTAGTAGTTAATGATAAACTAACACCTTGCCTAGAATTATAGGCTTACAGAGGGCAAGACTTGAATTGGTATAAATTTCTATTTTGCTATTAATGTATCTTGTATTATTTGAGGTACCCATCAAGTGCATAGACAATTTGCCTTAGGGGCCCATATGTCCCTTTTAGGACAACAGAATATTGGACTAAGCATCTATCCAAGATCTACTACTAAGTATAATTGTGTGACTTGGCAAGTATTAATCTCTTTGGGTCTCAGTTTATTTATCTGTAGAATTAGAAAATGTCTAAGGCCCTGTCTATCTCTATCATCCTTTGGTTTTTAATTCCACCAGGGGATAAGTGCCTATCATATAAAGGAATGATGCTTGGCCCTTTTTCAGACTTGAAGGAGGGAGAGGTACCAGTTCCTATATTTGAATATTGAGTTCATATGATCCATATTATACATGATCTTCTCAAGATGACAATTAGGTTCAAGCTATGTCATGGAATAGCGAATATAGTATTAAATTGAGACCTGGACTTGAATCTCACCTTTAACATCAATTTACTATAATTAGGCAAGTTCCTTAGCCCTTAGCTTCTTAAATTGTGGTTCACAACTTCATGTGGGATCTCATAATTGAATGTTGAAATTATGTATTTATTATCAGTAAATGTTTGAATCTAATAACTGTTTTACATACCCACATAATGTAAAAATACTTTGGGTGAAAAAGGGTCAAAAGTGGGAAAAGTTTAAGAAGCCCTGCCTTAGCCTCTCTGTATTTCACTTGTCAAATGAGGGATATATATTAATGATAAGACCTCCCTTAAAGGTTGGATCAGATCAAAAAAGAATATGCACATAAAGCATCTTGCAAACTTTGTAGCAGTTTAGGTGTCCACTATTGTTATATCTTTCCTCATTCTTCAGTGTCCTCCAGCATCAGAGCTTGTTTCAAGTAACAAGATTTTGCAATTACTTTTCTAGTCTGAGCTGCCAGGGAGTGAATTAATGCTTGACAAGTTGTTTCCTTTCCTAATCTCTCCAAATTCCCTAAAGACAATGTTTTCAGGGATGGAGCAGGTCTGATGGAATAGATCCTGAAACACAGGTTACTAAGGGAGAATCCCAGTCTTTAGTATGATTCCCATACTGGTCACACTGTATTTCCATGAAGTCCAGTGGTGGTAAACCCAAGCAGCCAGTATCTTTTATTTAACAAGTCGGCCTTGAGTTTTGCAAAGATACATAGACAAATAGAAGGATCTGTACTTCTTTAGAAGCAAATCAAAAACCTATGCATTTGTCTTTAAGAGACAAAATTGTAGTCCTACCCTTTTCTTCTCTTTAAAACAAAGGGTCCCTAGGATTTCCCAGAAGATCACAGGAAGACATGGTAATGAGCTTGAAAGCCCATAAGTGGATAGAGCTATGTAAAATCTTGCCTGTTTTCTAGTTGTTTTCCAACTCACAGGTTTTCAAGAGCTCTCCTAGAGCTTCTCCCTTAAGGCTTTTCTCTTCTACTTCCATCACTTTATTCCTGCTCTCTGCCTACAAGTTCAAGAGAGTTGTATGCAGGCATATGTTGACAAATGTTTAACCACTGGTTGGGAGGGGATATACATATGATAGACTTTTAGGTTTAATTTGCATAATAAGCTTTTTCTTCTCATTTTCTTAAGTCTGGTAAGCAATTAACAAAACAATAACTCAACCTTGATCTGTGGTGTTTGCAGATTTCTGAGGTGTAAATGTGCTCACACTGAAAATTTAACAATCTCCTTTTGCAAGTCAGTTTTGAATCAGTTCTATCATCACCCACCCCCCAACTCCCTTGTATGCATGAGAAAGTGTAATGGGCTGAGGCTTGAGTTGATGCACTGAGCTCCCAAGCACGTGAGGCTAAATAGTGATTGGACCATACTCTATTAATATATATGCTTGGAGAAAGAATGGCCCCGACCCACTCTTTGTGTAAGTCCTGATGTGTTGTATAGGAAATGACCATTTTGGTGGGTGGAGGCAGGGGAGTGAAAAGGGAAGAGGAAAGAGAGACTGCTGGCTGGCTTCTTGACACAGCTGCTCGCATTGCTATCACCACCCCCCTTCACCTCCGATCCCCCTTTCACCTGCAATCCCCCTTTACCTCAAAAAGAATAAAGATTGAAGATTTTCCCCTTAACCTGAATTCCTGACTCCGGCTGATTTTAAATATGTGGTCATCACAAGAAAGGGAGAGGTAGATGTGGTTATTGAATTGACAGAGGTTCACTCATGATAAAGGTCTAGTAAAGCAGAATAGCATCACAAATTTTGAATTAAAAGTCTAATGCCCTCATTTTTTTCAGATGGGGAAACTGAGATTCAAAGAGATGAGGCATATTGATAGTAGGTAGCAGGACTGGGATTCTAATCTTGGTCTGACTCCAGTTCAAGCCTTTTGTCCCATTGCACCAGAGTACCCAATAAAGGGATGATAGACAATCATAGAATCTCAGAGTTGGAAGAGACCTTGTCTAGTCTAACTCAGAAGTAAAGAGAAAGCCTATCTACAATATGTCTGACAAGTGCTTATCCAGCCTTTGTATGAAGACCTCCAATCATAGGAAACTCACTACTTCCCCAGCAGTCCTATTGTTCTTTAGGATAGGTCTAATTAATAGGACATTTTCCCTTATAGCAAAGACTAAATCTGTTTCTCTGTCACTTCCAGCCATTTCTCCTCACTATACTCTTTATGATTTTTTTTAGTGATTCAATTAGAATTAAGTAACTTACTTAGAGTTACACAGTGTTAAGTGTCTGAGACCAAATTTGAACTCTAGTCCTCCTGACTCCAAATCTAGTGCTCTATCCACTGCACCATCTAGCTGCCCCCTCACTAGGGCCAAGCAAAATAAGTCTAATCTCTCTTCCAAGTGTTAGCTTTTTAAATATTTAGGGGAAATTATCAAATCTTTCTTGAATTTTCATTTTTATAGGCTAAAAACATCTAGCCCTTTCTAGACATACTCCATGTCATAACTCCAAGTCCCTTTATCCTCCTGTTTGCTCTTTGCTGGATATCCTTTAGTTTATCAGGATTCTTCTCAAATTCTGGTACCCAGTACCAAACACTATATTCCAGATGTAGTTTGACCTAGGGTAAATTAAAGTGGGATTGTGATCTTCTTAGTCCCATGGTATACATCTTTCTTAAAATAGCCTGAGACCATACAGTCAAGTTTTTGGAAGGATTGTATCCTAGGGCCCTAGCCATAGTGCTTTTGTCTTTAAGGATATACAGCCTCACAAGACTCTAATTAGATTCAGCTTAATTCTTTCTCTATCTATGGCTATGATCAATAAGGAGGAGAGAGAAATTGTTATGTCTCTTTGTAAAGCCTAAATATTTAAAATGAAGCAGTCAGTAGGGAGGGAGGGAAAAAGGAATTATTTTTTAAGAGATACAGATCTCATGAAACAACTTGTTGGTTGTAGGATTTTTTTTCTAATTGCCACAGAAGACTCCTTTTCAGTATTGAATCTTCTCTTGTTTTCCTGTTTGGAATTTATAATTTTGGAAATAGTCATTTGCATGGAGAGAAGAAGAGTTTGAGGAGAAACCCTTGGGCATAAAGTCAATTTTGCAAGGATTGTTGTCTAAACTATTGATTGTGACATTTATTAGTGTTTATATATACAAATTGCACTATACTACAATGTATCTGTTTACATTCAGTGATGGGAATTTAGACAGAGGGACAAGCTTATTTGTTTGGTTTTTTTTTAAATTTTATTTTATTTAATAATAACTTTGTATTGACAGAATCCATGCCAGGGTAATTTTTTACAACATTATCCCTTGCACTCGCTTATGTTTTGTTTTTTCCCCTCCCTCCCTCCACCCCCCCCTCAAGATGGCAAGCAGTCCTATATATGTTAAATATGTTGCAGTATATCCTAGATATAATACATATTTGCAGAACCAAACAGTTCTCCTGTTGCACAGGGAGAATTGGATTCAGAAGGTAAAAATAACTCGGGAAGAAAATCAAAAATGCAAATAGTTCACATTCGTTTCCCAGTGTTCCTTCTTTGGGTGTAGCTGTTTCTGTCCATCGTTTATCCATTGAAACTCAGTTAGGTCTCTTTGTCATAGAAATCCACTTCCATCAGAATACATCCTCACACAATATTGTTGTCGAAGTGTATAATGATCTCCTGGTTCTGCTCATCTCACTTAGCATCAGTCCATGTAGGTCTCTCCAAGCCTCTCTGTATTCATCCTGTTGGTCATTTCTTACAGAACAATAATATTCCATAACATTCATATACCACAATTTACCCAGCCATTCTCCAATTGATGGGCATCCATTCATTTTCCAGTTTCTAGACACTACAAACAGGGCTGCTACAAACATTTTGGCACATACAGGTCCCTTTCCTTTTTTTAGTATCTCTTTGGGGTATAAGCCCAATAGAAACACTGCTGGATCAAAGGGTATGCACAGTTTGATAACTTTTTGGGCATAATTCAGATTGCTCTCCAGAATGGTTGGATTCGTTCACAACTCCACCAACAATGCATCAGTGTCCCAGTTTTCCCGCATCCCCTCCAACATTCATCATTATTTTTTCCTGTCTTCTTAGCCAATCTGACAGGTGTGTAGTGATATCTCAGAGTTGTCTTAATTTGCATTTCTCTGATCAATAGTGATTTGGAACACTCTTTCATGTGAGTGGTAATAGTTTCAATTTCATCATCTGAAAATTGTCTGTTCATATCCTTTGACCATTTATCAATTGGAGAATGGCTGGGACAAGCTTATTTGTGACATGAAGCAGATCACTTTACCAGAGATTACCTTTCCTCATGAACTTTCTTCTCTCCTTCCCACTTCTTCTCTTCCTTTCCTTTCCTTTCCTTTCCTTTCCTTTCCTTTCCTTTCCTTTCCTTTCCTTTCCTTTCCTTTCCTTTCCTTTCCTTTCCTTTCCTTTCCTTTCCTTCCTTTTCCTTTCCTTTCCTTTCCTTTCCTTTCCTTTCCTTTCCTTTCTTTCCTTTCCTTTCCTTTCCTTTCCTTTCCTTTCCTTTTCCTTTCCTTCCTTTTCCTTTCCTTTCCTTTCCTTTCCTTTCCTTTCCTTTCCTTTCCTTTCCTTTCCTTTCCTTTCCTTTCCTTTCCTTTCCTTTCCTTTCCTTTCCTTCCTTTTCCTTTCCTTTCCTTTCCTTTCCTTTCCTTTCCTTTCCTTTCCTTTCCTTTCCTTTCCTTTCCTTTCCCTTCCCTTTCCCTTTCCCTTTCCCTTTCCCTTTCCTTTCCTTTTCCTTTCCCTTTCCCTTTCCTTTCCTTTCCCTTTCCTTTCCTTTTCCTTTCCCTTTCCCTTTCCCTTTCCTTTCCTTTCCTTTCCTTTCCCTTTCCTTTCCTTTCCTTTCCTTTCCTTTCCTTTCCTTTCCTTTCCCTTTCCCTTTCCCTTTCCCTTTCCCTTTGCCTTTGCCTTCCCTTTGCCTTTGCCTTTGCCTTCCCTTTCCCTTTGCCTTTCCCTTTCCCTTCCCTTTCTCTTTTCCTTTCCCTTTCCCTTTCCCTTTCCCTTTCCCTTTCCCTTTCCCTTTCCTACTTTTAAAGAGTTCTGTTAAAAGTATATAGAAATAAAGAGAAATATTTAAACATCAAAACTCAATAAGTATATATCTAACTCTACCTTCTCATTTGGCAGAGTAGGAAACTGAGGTCAGCGGGGAAAGCCAATTTCCCTGAGATCACACATCTATTCAGTGAATAGTTGGGAATACTGTAGATTGCAGGTCTTGTGATTCCAATCCATGTTCGTTCCACTATACCATCTCTTTCTATGTTGCCTGGTAATACTTGCACTATGTAGGTTACATTGAAAGTTTCAAAACCTGAAACAGCAGGAACCAGATTGTCTACTTCTGTATCCTTGATACTGAGTATGCACCAGGTATTTAATGAATACCTATAAAAGGAATCATTGAGTGAATAAATGACCTTCCTCATTTTACTAATTATCTGCATACTTGCTTCAAGGAAATAGAAAGCCATTCCTTTCTATCTCTAAATCAAAAATAAAAAGTAAACTCCTTGAAAAGAAACTTGAATTATCAATTGTAACAAATATTGATGAAAAGCTAACTATGTGCAAGGCAATGGGGATATGAAGACAAGAAATGAAAGTGTTCCTGTCTTCAAGGAATTTGCATTCTACAAGAGCAAAAATATATGCAGATAAGACAAAGAGAGAAAAGAATAATAAAAGGGTTTATCCATATTGGGTATAAAAGGAGGATTAAATGAGAGATAGGACTATGGCATGGGATGGATAGCATGATGATAATTGATAATGGAGAGAAGTCATGACTGTTTAATTCTTTATTTTGTGTTTGTGTTTTCTCCATGCCAACAAGATGCTTTGGACTGGAAAAGATGGGACAAAAATGTCTAATAGAGAGTTGTAAGATAAGAAAGAAAGTAGTTTATCAATGACTTGGACAAAAGAATATATGGCATACGTGCCAGGTTTCAGATGACACGAAGCTGGGAATAGCTAGTGCATTGGATGACAGTCATTATTCAAAAATAGCTTGACAGGTCAGAACATTGGGCTGAAACCAATAAGATAAATGTGAACAGGAATAAATGTGTAGTGCCTGGGGCCCACCCTCTCACATCTGGGGGCCCTGGAAATTTACCTAAAATTTGAGGTATCTGTGCATCTGTGTCCACTCACAAGTCATAGATCACAAGCTTCCATCAGGGTGTTTGATTTTATTTAGTCAGACAGAGGACTCAATAAAAGAGTAGAATAAGAGAAACAGCAAAAGAATATTTTCCCCAGGGGCAGGTAGGTGGCACAGTGGATAAAGCACCAGCCCTGAAGTCAGGAGGACCTGAGTTCAAATCTGACCTCAGACACTTAACACTTTCTAGCTGTGTGACCTTGGGCAAGTCACTTAACCTCAATTGCCTCAGGGGAAAAAAAAGAATATTTTCCCCCATAAATATGAGATTCACTTTGTAACAAATATATACCACTTTCAGTGAGAGGAAGCAGTCATATCTGGTTACATATACCATGTTATCATCATGTCATACACATGAGGAACGTGGGTGACCAAGGTACATGCACGGAAGGCAAGCACATGGGAAACTCTGCTGGTCTTGTGTGTTGTGTGGTATCTACTGGATCCATTTTTCTATTGCTTTTTCAGGCATGACTTTACCAGTCATGCAGTTGTGAATCTTCTCTGTTTGCTGGAATCAGCATCTTCCCCATCAGAAGAAGAATAGATTCAATCTTTTTCTCATTTAACTTAGCGTTCAGATGCTTAAGTTTTCATTTTTATAGCACCATCTCAAGGGCTGCTTTCCCAACTGCTACTTACCCTGGCACACTGGGACATTGGAGAATGACTGACTTTTCCTTCTTGGGGTTCTGGCATTAACTAGGTGGAGCTAGGTGTCTATTATTTTTTTACTACATTTTGCCTCCTCCACTGGTCTGCTTCATATGAACAACTAGCCAATAGTATCAGTGTTTAACAAATGTATTTATTAAGACAGCATCATGAATATAGTAAAAATACCCCACCCTCAACCAAAAGTCTAAGTTACACACAGGTTCCCATACAAGGTCCTTAGTAAGAATGATCTCAAACCTAGTCGTTTTTCTTTTCTGTCATATTAATCAATATGATAGTTGTGAGGTGGTACCTCTGAGTTGTTATGATTTGCATTTCTCTAATCAATAGTAATTTAGAGCATTTTTCCATATGACTCTAGACAGCTTGATTCCTTCTGAGAACTGTCTGTTCATATCCTTTGGCCATTTATCATTTGGGTATATTGTTAAAAATTTGACTCCATTTTTGATATTTTCGAGAAATGAGGCCTTTATCAGAGAAATTTTCTGTAAAATTTTTCCCCTCCCTTTCTGCTTTTTATCTAATCTTGGCTTTGTTTCTGCAAAACCTTTCAAATTTAATGTAATCAAATTATCTATTTTACAAATACTTTATCCTTTTTATGGTCACAGATTCTTTCCTTAAAGATAGGTAAACTCATTCGTTACCTAATTTGCTTATGGTATCTCTTTGTAGTTCTAAATGTGAGGTTAGTGACAGACTAGTTGCTTTTCTGGGCTAGTTCCTTGAAGGGTATGGTATCTCTGCTGGGTACAATGGTTTGCTGTTACTATAAAACTCTCTTTAGACTATATAGTGCTTTACAGGTTTGCTGACTGGACAAATTTATCTGAAAGATGCTGCTCATTTACCCCTCTACTCTATGGCTGATTTTAACCAGTTCCAGTGGACACTGATACTCACTGTAGTCTCCAGTAGGATCTCTGATGCTATCTCAACAGCTTCTAAATTGACATGATTGCCAGAGGCAGTGGAGGAATTGGGAGATGGAAGGGGGGCAGACACATACACACAGAGACAAAGAGATAAAGACAGAGACAGAGATAGAGACAGAGAGACAAAAGCAGAGAGACAGAGACACAGAGAGAGACAGAAATGGAGAGAGAAACAGAGAGATAGAGAGAAGAAGGAGGAGAAGAAGAAAGAGAAGGAGAAGGAGGAAGAAGAGGAGAAGGAGGAGAGTAAGAGGAGAGGGGGAGGAGGAAGAAGAGGAAGAGGAGGAGGAGGAGGAGAAGGAGAGGAAGAAGAGGAGGAAGAGGAAGAGGAGGAGGAGAAGAGGAGAGAAAGAGGAGAGACAGAAAAGACAGAGACAGAGACACACAAAAGCAAAGATAGAAAAGCAGAGATAAAAGACAAAGAGACAAAGACATATAACCACAGAAGGGCAGAAATATAATGGTAGACAAAAGAGACACAGAGACACTGAGAGACACAAAATACTGGAAAAAAAAAACAGAAACACAGAGAAAGATAAAGAGATAAAGGCAGAAAGACTGAGAGACAGAAATAGATGGGAGATAAGACAGATATGGAGACACTGTCAGACAACAGAGAAAGATAGAGACAGACAGAAAAATAGGGACAGGTATAGGATATGAGAGCAAAGAGAGACAGACACTGAGGGTCACAGATATTGAGAAGCAGAGAAGAAGAGACAGAGAGGAATATAAAGATAGAATTGGGGAATGATGGAGAAAGATATCTTTCTTCCTTTCTAATCCCCTCCCAAGAACTTGCCTCTACCCCAAACTGACTTACCACTGGACTACCTGGCTCTTAAGTGGTTGTTTTTTTTAAACACTATCCAAGGTGTGTTTAATTCTTTCAGCCAATCACAACATGCCCCCTGTATTTATTCTTATCCAACGATCAAAAGATTCATTGCACCAGGGATATGAACTCTCACTTCACTTTGGACAGGACAGTTAATCAACTGAGGAGAACATAATTCCCTTGTCTATTTCTATAATGGAATGTCCTTTTTGGTGAATTTGTTCATTTTTTTCTCCCTGTGGTTGACATTAACCAGGATTAGCCACTTACTCAACTCTGTTTTTTAACTAATATGTGATTTTTAGATGTTAAGTTTCTTGAAGGCAGAGGATTATCCATTTTTCACATTCTGTAGACAGTACCCGACTGAAGTGGTAGACATTCAATAAACATTAACTGATTATGAGATTCTGTTAAGGTAATCCCCAATTTTAAGGATGCCCACTCCCTACTCTTCCAATCCTGGTCAGTCAGAACTTTCTCTCCCAGACAGAGTTGACAATTGCCTGGGGGAGGAGAACAGAGGAGAGAGCAGGTCACAGATGAGATTAGAATTGCAGTGATTAAATGCAATTTATTTTACAGGCAGAGGCTGTGGCTTCCTGGCTGTCTCCTTGTACAGATCCCACAGATTCCCCTCCTGCCGTCCTCAGCACTGCAGTGTGCCAAAAGAGTCAGGGAGATAAGAGACAAGTTAAGCCAAACTGATCAATTTTACCAGGGGAAATGGTTTTGCCGCAGTGGAATAGGGCCTCTAGAGCAGGGCTAAGAATGGAATGAGCTAGGGTGGGTATTAGGGCAGTCATTCTGATATTTCTCCTTTAGGAGTGATTTCTTTGCTGTTTTCCAGAAAAACAGCTGCAAAATCCTTGCACTTCGGTAGAGCAAAAGAAATGATATTCACCCCCCACCCCCACCCCCAGATAGCTACTTTCCTTTAGGCGAAATATTTCCCTAGCATTAGTTCTTTTCATCACTATATTGCATATGGATGGAAAATGAGCAGCCAGTCCTATTTGAAAACATGGTATCACCATCATGAGGCATCCACAAGATCTCTGACAGTTCTGGAGTCATTATGGGTTTTCAAATTTTACTTACACTTGGTTTGTGCCATTTAAGAGTTTGCTGGAGAAACAAGGTAGGTAGTCAAAGTCTGGCTAAGAGCCAAGGAGATGGAAGAACAGTTAGCAGATTCATACCTCATACTTTTGTCTAGTTTTTGACACCCCCAATTACTTTTTTTTGTAGGGGAGGAAGAGTTTGGGCTTTGTGCCCTCACTGAGCACATAAAAATTTTGGATCATGGAGTCATATTCTAAATAGAAGTTCAGGCTTCACTGGTGTCAAAAGGGTTTATGACATTAAAAAAAATTTCCTGATATATTTCCTCTCATTTCCTCAGACAAGGAAACTGAGGCTCAGAGAGTGAATAGCTGAGCTGGAATTCAAATCCAGGTTTTCTGATTCCATTATACCACAGTGCCGGATTTTCAAACTGATTTTACATTTTACACCAATATTCTAGGCTAAGAAAATATGTATTAAAGGTCCTCCTCAAGAAAGATAATGTTTCTTTTAATCCTTCCCCTATGGGGGCCTGGATACAGAATTTGTCCTGGGCTGAAGCTGAGATCATATGTTATATAGACAGAAACATTTGAGAGAGCAAAGAAAAGCTTTGTCTTAGAAATTTCCATGTAGGAAGGGACAGTATACATGGAATATTAAAAAAAAAGTAGCTAAGGATCCCGGGTGCTATAATGAGGTACCAAAAATGGAAAGTATTTATCTATTTAGAAGTAAGCATTAGTACCAGAATCAAAGCAGAGTCAAAAGAACAAATAATGTACATAGTCATGGAGTCTCATAAAATTCCAATTTAAAAGGTGAAAAAGACTTTGGAATCTATCTACTCTAACCTTTTCAGTTGACAAATAAGGAGACTGAGGTTTAGGGAATTAAGCAATTTACTCAAAATCCCAGAGGCAAGGTTTGAACCTGGGGCCTCTGACATCTGAATCAGTGACTTTTTTGACCTTATCATTCTGCCTCCCTAATACTGGGGCATTTAGTAGATAGAACATAGGGCCACGAGTCAGATATATTCTCAGATATTAGTTGTGTGATCTGGATTGGTCACTTAACCAGTTTGCCTAAGTTTCCTAATCTATAAAATGGGGATAATAATGGCACTTACCTTTCAGAGGAGCTAGGTGGTTGTACAGTGGAGAAAGTGCCTGGTCTAAAGTAGGAAGACACATCTTCCTAAGTTCAATACTTATTAGCTGTGTGACCCTGCACATGTCACTTCACCTTGTTTGCTTCTCATCTGTAAAATGAGCTGGAGATGGAAATGGTGAACTACTCCAGTGTCTTTGCCAAGAAAACCCCAAATGGTATCACAAAGAATTGGACATGGCTGAAATGACAACTATCACCATCACCTCCCCAAGTTATAGAGGATCAAATGAAATAATAATTAATAGCATCATGCCTGGTAAATAGTAAGTGTTGTCTATATAAATGTTAAGCTGTTATTATTATAGTGCAATGACTGTGAAGATGGCACAAAGTTCATATTATGTTTGTAGGACATGGGTATTTTTAATAGCCAGACTTATGAGCTTAGCCTAACCCTTGAGTTCGTTGTAGCTGGAAGCCCTTTTACATGTCAACAGCATTAATCTCTAAGGGATATGGACAATTCTAAGCAATTATGGTCAGCAGAAGGGAGGAGAAGGCCAAAAAACAAGCATGTACACAAATTTCCAAAGTGGAATCATAGAACTATATGACACTTTGGAATCCATTTGGTTTGGGGGGTATTGAAGCTTTTGTGGAGAGGAGTTTCTTTTCTTTCTTTCTTTCTTTCTTTAAAGCTTTTTGTTTTCAAATTTACCCTTGTAAAATCTTGTATTTCAAATTTTTCCCCTTCCTTCTCCCTATGCCCTCACCTACACAGGCAAATAATCCAATATATGTTAAACATGCATATGCAATTTTTCTATACATATTTCCATAATTATGCTGCACAAGAAAAAATCAGATCAAAAGTTAGGTTCACAAGACAGAATAGTCAACTATAGCAATCTAGTGTTTGACAAACCCAAAGCCCCTAACTTCTGGGAAAAGAATTCATTATTTGATAAAAACTGCTGGGATAATTGGAAATTAGTATGGCAGAAATTAGGCATGGACCCACACTTAACACCATATACCGAGATAAGATCAAAATGGGTCCATGACCTAGGCATAAAGAACGAGATTATAAATAAATTAGAGGAACATAGAATAGTTTATCTCTCAGACTTGTGGAGGAGAAAGAAATTTGTGACCAAAGATGAACTAGAGACCATTACTGATCACAAAATAGAAAATTTTGATTACATCAAATTAAAAAGCCTTTGTACAAAACTAATGCAAACAAGATTAGAAGGGAAACAACAAACTGGGAAAACATCTTCACAGTTAAAGGTTCTGATAAAGGCCTCATTTCCAAAATATATAGAGAACTGACTCAAATTTATAAGAAATCAAGCCATTCTCCAATTGATAAATGGTCAAAGGATATGAACAGACAATTTTCAGAGGATGAAATTGAAATTATTACCACTCATATGAAAGAGTGTTCCAAATCATTATTGATCAGAGAAATGCAAATTAAGACAACTCTGAGACACCACTACACACCTGTCAGATTGGCTAAGATGACAGGAAAAAATAATGATGAATGTTGGAGGGGATGCGGGAAAACGGGGACACTAATGCATTGTTGGTGGAGTTGTGAACGAATCCAACCATTCTGGAGAGCAATCTGGAATTATGCCCAAAAAATTATCAAATTGTGCATACCCTTTGATCCAGCAGTGTTTCTATTGGGCTTATATCCCAAAGAAATACTAAAGAAGGGAAAGGGCCCTGTATGTGCCAAAATGTTTGTAGCAGCCCTATTTGTAGTGGCTAGAAACTGGAAAATGAATGGATGCCCATCAATTGGAGAATGGCTGGGTAAATTGTGGTATATGAATCTTATGGAATATTATTGTTCTGTAAGAAATGACCAGCAGGATGAATACAGAAAGGACTGGCGAGACTTACATGAGCTGATGCTAAGTGAAATGAGCAGAACCAGGAGATCATTATACACTTCGACAACGATATTGTTTGAGGACATATTTTTATGGAAGTGGATTTCTTTGACAAAGAGACCTAACTGAGTTTCAATTGATAAATGACGGACAAAAGCAGCTACACCCAAAGAAAGAACACTGGGAAACGAATGTGAACTATCTGCATTTTTGTTTTTCTTCCCGGGTTATTTATACCTTCTGAATCCAATTCTCCCTGTGCAACAAGAGAACTGTTCGGTTCTGCAAACATATATTGTATCTAGGATATACTACAACATATCCAACATATCAAGGACTGCTGGCCATCTAGGGGAGGGGATGGAGGGAGGGAGGGGAAAAAAATTGGAACAGAAACGAGTGCAAAGGATAATGTTGTAAAAAAAAAATTACCCTGGCATGGATTCTGTCAATATAAAGTAATTATTAAATAAAAATTAAAAAAAAAAAAAGAAAAAATCAGATCACAAAGGAAAAAAATGAGAAGAAAACAAAACTCAAGAAAAAAGTGAAAATACTATGTTATGATGTACACCCAGTCCCCACAGTCCTCTCTCTGGGTGTAGATGGCTCTCTCCATCACAAGACCATTGGAACTGGCCTGGATCACCTCATTGTTGAAAAAAAGGCACATCCATCAGAATTGATCATAGTATATAGTCTTGTTCTTGCTGTGTATAATGATCTCTTGGTTCTGCTCATTTCACTCAGTGTCAGTTCATGTAAGTCTCTCCAGGCCTTTCTGAAATCATCCTGCTGGTCATTTCTTTCTTTCTTTTTTTTTTTAAATAGCTTTTTATTTACAAGTTATATGCATGGGTAATTTTACAGCATTGACAATTGCCAAACCTTTTGTTCCAATTTTTCCCCTTCTTCCCCCGATCCCCTCCTCCTGATGGCAGGTTGACCAATACATGTTAAATATGTTAAATTATAAATTAAATACAACATAAGTATCCATGTCCTAACAGTTATTTTGCTGTACAAAAAGAATCGGACTTTGAAATAGTGTACTATTAGCCTGTGAAGGAAATAAAAAATGCAGATGGGCAAAAATGTAGAGATTGGGAATTCAATGTAATGGTTCTTAGTCATCTCCCAGAGTTCTTTCACTGGGTGTAGCTGGTTCAGTTCATTACTGCTCTATTGAAACTGATTTGGTTCATCTCATTGCTGAAGATGGCTAGGTCCATCAGAATTGATCATCATATAGTATTGTTGTTGAAGTATATAATGATCTCCTGGTACTGCTCATTTCACTCAGCATCAGTTTATGTAAGTCTCTTCAGCACTTTCTGAAATCAGTGAGAAGTTACTTTCTTCTCAGAGAAAGTTCAGAAGGGTGTAATAGATAGAAGAGCTGGATTCAAATCTGATCTAAGACACTTACTAGCTGTGTGACCCTAAGAAAGTCATTTAATCCTGAGGTCTTCAAATGGCAGGAAGGAAAGAAAAATAGCTCAGAAGAAAACCTAAGGAATGCTGAGGATTAGATAGCAAAATGGAGTGGAGTAAACAATAAGCATTTCATGTGAGATATGGTGATGGAAAGTGCTTTAATAATTCTCAGTACTTCATGCAGAGTGAAGAATCATAGTGGTATCTTCTTGCCCTGCCCTAATCCTATTGAAAATGATTGTATAATTATATATGTTCCCCAAACAAGAGTGTACTAGTAAATATTTAACAACCAACTCTTTAAAAAAAAGTACAATCCACAAATTTTTAACTTAAACCTGCAATTAACTATTCACATTTTTTATCTCAAGTCTAGAAAATCAACAAAACAATAAATCAAGCCTGAATTTGTAGGTTGACAAGATGTAAATGTTCTAATTGAAAACTTAACAAGGGCTCTTATCCAATATGAACTATAGGCTTCAGCATATTCCTACAACCAGAATGAATCTATCCAAAATATCCCAGGCTACTAAATGGCCGTGGCTGCTGCCCCATAAATAGATCAAGTTGAGTGCTATAATGGACTGGCTACAGAACCCCAGATTTAGACTAAGCCCCTGTTTGACCAGCTAGAAAATGGAAGCCTAGAGAGGCAAGGAGAGTTGCTGAAGGCCACACCGTGGCAAACTCAGGCTCTGAACTTCAGAATGATTTTTGACCTCTTTTTTTTTCTTTCCCCCTCAGCAAGTGAGTATTGCCTTTCTTCCTTTGCAATAGTTCTTACTCTTCAAGTGGTAATGGATAAATAGCATTTCCACTCCATCTCCACTGTAACACATTTTCTCTCCCTCCCCCCTCCCTCTTCCTTCTTTTCCTTTCCCTTTCTCTCTCCCTTCTTCCCATCTCTCTCTCTCTTTCTTCTTCCCTCCTTTCCTCTCTCTTTCCTTCCCTCCCTTTTTCTTTCTTTCCCTCCCCCTTTCTTTTTTCTCCTCCCATCTCTCCCTCCATCCCTCCTTCCCTCCTTTCCTTTTTCCTTTTTCCTTTCTGCCTTCTCTCTCTCTCTCTCTCTCTCTCTCTCTCTCCTTCCCTCCCTCTTTCCTTGCTTCTCTCTCTCTCTCCCTCTCTCTCTCTCTCTCTCTCTCTTTCTCTCTCTCTCTCTCTCTCTTCTCTCTCTCTCTCTCTCTCTCTCTCTCTCTCTTCTCTCTCTCTCTCCTCTCTCTCTCTCTCTCTCCCTCCCTCCCTCTTTCCTTGCTTCTCTCTCTCTCTCTCTCTCTCTCTCTCTCTCTCTCTCTCTATACACACACACACACACACACACACACATATATATATATAATTTTATTGATCTCTATTTATCTTTACCTATCTGTCAATCACTTTTTCTCTTTCTATCTCTATGTAACCTCTCTCTCTCTCTTTTTCTATCTATTCTGTTGAAGAAAAGGCTTTGGATTTCTCCTCTTAGTCTCCTCACTCTTTTTACAAAAACCAGATATTTATTGAATATTTACTAAGTGAAAGACTTTGTGCTAGGTTTTGGGAAAAAAGAAAAATTTTTTTAAAAGCCTGCCCCTGTCCACAAGGAGCTTACAATTCTAGGAATATGAATATATACTGATAAGTAAATACAAGATAACTTTGGAAGGTACAGAGTAGTAACAACTTGGGACAGGAGTGGAGACTTTCTGGAAGAGGTAGCACTTGAGTTTTGCTATAAGATAAGGATTCTGAGAGGGGAAGCAGAAATTCCAAGTAGCAGTGACAGCTTGTGTGAAGGCATGGGATCTGGAAAGGAGTACAGCTTGGATGGAAAGGGTATATTACACAAAAAATGCCTAAAAAAGTAGGTGGCAGCCAGATTGCGGAGGGCTTCAAATGCCAGGCTGAGGGGTTTGTATTTATCCCAGAGGCAAAGGCAAACTTTTAAATTCAATCCACCCAACTGTTGAAATGGAATGGGATATGTTTAGTGCATTATAAGCAAAACTTCAGTCCTCAAATCTTTTAAGTCCTTGTCCCTGGACAGATGTGACTTGACAAGGTCATGTAATCCAAATCCCTGTCTCTAAGCAGGAGAGTAAGAATATTATTATGGCACACTCCACTTAATATTCCCACAGAGCATCAGTTGAATTTTTTAAGGTGGACCAATGAGTTTATGAGTGATAGTTCTTTTGAGCAGCAAATTGTTCTCAGAATTCAGATTTCCACTCAGCTGCTTCAGTCTGGTCTATGCTTTTAAACAGAAACAACATTTGCCAGTTATAAGAAATGGGGCAGTTATTCTGATTAGAGGAATTGGATTGAAGATGCCACTTCTGATTGATACTCACCAAAATGGATGTGTCTCGGGAATGTGGACAATAATTCGATTTGGTAGTGGGCCCAGCTGATGGAAGCCCAATCTGATGTCAATGAAAGAAGTCACCCATTTTGGAACTTAGCCCTTGCAAAGGAAGCAGGCCCTAGGGCTAAAGCTGTTGGCTGCTGCCTGGACATATTTGTCTCAGCAATAGTGTAGTTCTTGCCCTCACGCCTTGATATACACCTGGCACAATATAAAAAATATTGCATCTAGAGTAAGCTTCCTAGCCTGAAATCTTGGCTGTTATTAGTTATGTGATTGTAACATGTTACTTAATCTATCTCATGTTTAATTTCTTCATCTGTGAAGTGGTAATGATAATCATAGTCTCTTCTATGTAGACTTGAAAGATCTTTAGTGGTTCACAAAGAATCTGACACAACTGGACAAGAAGTTATTATTTGCATGTACAATTACTTTGCCTGGGATATCATGTTTTTCTGGCTCATACTCTGGTCCTCCACATCACACCCCCTTAGTACTTCTATGAACTATTATTGTTAGTTCATTTTTTTTTCAGTTGGATCCAACTCTTCCTGATCCCTTTTGGAATTTTCTTGGTAAAGATACTGGAGTGGTTTGCCATTTCCTTCTCTAGTTCATTTTATAGATATGGTAACTGAGGTAAATGGGTTAAATGCCTTTCCCAAAATCACCTAGCTAGTAAGTTATCTGAAGTATGATTTGAACTCAGATCTTCCCAACTGTACTATATTATTTCATATTTGTTGATAGATTACATGAGTTCTACTTCATTTCTATCCCTCAATAGTATAGTGACTTCTCATTAAATATTATTGGATTGGTTGAATCCAATTGCACAGATTGGAAGAATTCAAAATTCAGCATCTTCGTTGAAAGCCCCATTTCTCTTAAACCTACAAACAGGTGGGAAATCACCATGACAACCAAAAAAATCTTCTAAAGGCCACTCAGTCACTTTTCATGCATGCATTCCTCACCCTTTTTTTCCTTCTCAGCAATTTAGAACTGGACCTTATTTCACCTCAGGAGCATTTCTTAGGAAAAAATGAAATCAATGCAGAAAGGTAGAAAATGGGAATATTGGGGAGGTAAGAAATATGGGGGGAGTGGCTACATCCTTGTAAGGGATTCATCTCACTCCCTGGTGTTTTTCAGTTGCTATGGCAACTATCCATCTGCTGGCATTTTTAAAGGAACCTCTCCATTCATTGCATGTTGACTCTAGAAGATCTTCATTGTGGTGTCTGTTTTAGGTGAATAAGTCTATATGACTCCTAATCACTAAATGTTCAGAAACCAGGATTTCCTCTAGATCACTACTTTTGATAATTACTGTAAATGTAGCTATTAAGGTGGTTGACCAAACTCAAATCTAGGACCCATATGTGTATTTTGATTTTTTTTTAAAGGGGCATTCTTTGGCCAAATTCTGAACAGAACCTGACTTTAGCAAGTGACTAGGCAATCTTTTGCCAATGTCCGGTCTGATGTTTTTGTTTTTGTTTTTATTTTGTAAGCAGGAAGGATCATTTTTGTTTGGAATCTAAGTAGGTCATGTAGTTATTAGGAAGTGATCCTTTTATTTCTTTGGTCAACAGCAGGGAAGAGAGACTTTTCAGCAGTGATTTCCAGCTTTAAGGTGAAACAGTGAAGAGAGTTCTGGGCCTGGAGTCAGGAAAATTTGTGTTTATGAATTCAAATTCAGCCTCAGATAGTTACTAGCTGTGTAACCCTGGGCAAGTCACAAAACTCAATTTCCTCATCTGTCAAATGCGTTGGAGAAGGAAATGGCAAACTACTCCTGTATCTTTGCTAAGAAAAACCCAAATTGGGTCACAAAGAGTCAGACATGATCCAAACCATTGAATAGCAGCATATAAATTGTCTTGTTTGTACATAGTAGTTTGCCTGCTTTTTCTTCCTTTAGACTGTGAACTTCATGAGGGCAGGGACTGTTTTTGCTGTTTTTCTGAATCTTTGGTACCTAGCATAGTACTTGTCACAGAATAATTGATTTACAAAGGTCTTGTTGACTGAAGTTAAAAGTCAAACTTTGGTTAATTTTTTGGGGAAGTGGCAGTTCTAGACAATTTGGTTATCTGGTGAAATAAAGAATAACTAGAAATAAAGTAAGTGGACTGGATGGTCTCGGCCCTAACATTCTATCAGGTTCTACTTCAAGGATTTCCAGGTTCATAGATGTGTAAGGATATTCCCTTGGCCAGTGTAGACCATCTCTTTGCCACTTTCACCTTTATAGATGGTCTATGTGAGTTGTTAGGATCTAAGATATTCATAACCTAGTGTGAAACCTTCTAGTGTTGAAACTTGTTCAATGTAGGAAGGCTATATGTCAAAAAGTCTTATGGTTCATTGCTGGGCCCATACCTAAAGTCTTTCTAGCCTGAAAAAGTTTGCATTTTGTTAATAAAATTTTGGGGGAACTAGAGTTACTTCCATTTGATAATGAGCATTCAATGGAGTATGTTAGATATAATATTCTGTGATTATGGAAAAAGAAGTGGGATCAAGTCTAATGTCTTGTTTTTAGCTGGAACCAGATATTTTCCCAGCAATCTGTGTTTGAAAAGAAGTAGAATGGTACCTTCTTTTCACTCAAGTATAGTAAGAAAAGGTTGTTGCTTTTTTCTCATTTTGCTGGAAAGCAGAATAGAAGAATTTATAGTTGGATATGTTCTAATCTTCCCATTTGGAAAATCTCTATGGTGGTCTTTATGCCCATGAGATACTGGTTGTTTTGTTAGAGAGTTTCTTTCCAGTGTCAAATTTAGCAGGAAAATTCCTGGATCTTACAGAGGATATCATTAAACTGAGAAGAGTCTAGAAAAAGTTCTTTGTCTCTTTGCTTCTCTATTGAGTTTTCCTGGGATATCCCCCAAAGACTGCACAGTTTTAAACCTGCAGAGATCATCTTCAGAAGAATCATAGCAGACAATAATAGGAGAATGCTAATTTATTAATTGATTTATTCATTCATTCAACACATCTACTTTATTATCCTTGGTCTTGCTAGTGTGGCATTCAAAGAGATAGAACATGTGGTCCCTATACTTAAGGGATTTATTAATTTAGGAAATCTATTGAATTCCAATTCCAAAAAAGGCATACAACTCATAGGAAAAGGAGAAAATTATGGGTATATGAAAGTCACACATGTGTGACTGGAACTAGCTGGTGATTTTATCTCTCTTTGAGTATAGTTGGCAAAATTTTAGCTTCATTCAATCATGTATGCATTAAGAAAGAGGACCAGGGAGGCTTGGGGAAATTATAAGGCTTAAACCCCTTCATTTTATAGATAAGGAGCTGAAGCCTGGAGTGGTTGAATTATTTCCTTAAATTCACACATTGCCTTTAAGTAGATTCAAATGCATATTTGATTTCAAATCCTGTTTTTTAAATAAGACAGGATCTCATATTTTACGACCTAGAGGGAAGAGACTAGATGACCTTTGAATAAACTTTTTAATTTAAATACTTTACATTTTCTGAAGCACTTCCATATCTTGTGCTTGTAATTTTACCAAAGTAGTAAGAGGTAACATAAAGGGATAGAAAGAATGATGGAGAAATCTGTATTCAAATACCACCTTTGACGTTACAATGAGTGAATCATTTCTCCATGCCTCAGCTTTCTCATCTGTAAAATAAGAATACTAATAGCATCTGAAAAGATTACTATAAAACTTATATAAGTTAATGTGTATAAAGTACTTGATGTCAGCTAGTGGCAGCTGGGTGGTGCCATGGATAGAACACTGAACCTGGTCAGGAAAACTCATCTTTTTGATGTTTAAATCTGGCCTCAGACACTTAGTAAATTGTATGATCCTGGGCAAGCCACTTAATCCTGTTTGCCTCAGTTTCCTCATCTGTAAAATGAGCTGGAGAAGAAAATGACAAACCACTCTAGAAATCTCCAAAATGAGTCATGAAGAGTTGGGTACGATTGAAATAACTCAGTAACAACGATAAAATGTTGTGATGGATAGAGTGTAGAGTCTGGAGTCAGGAAGATTTAAATTCAAATGTGGCTAATTGTGTGATCCAAGTCATTTAACCCAGGTTATTATGAGGATTCAGTGAGGTAATATTTACAAAGTGCTTAACTTGCAGGGGCTCAATTTGTTATTCAGTTGTTTCATGGTATCTGCCACTTCATGACCTCATTTTTTTTGTTTTGTTTTGTTTTTGGTGAAGAAACTGGAGTGGTTCCTTCTGTAGCTCATTTTACAGATGAGAAACTGAGGCATACAGGGGTAAGTGGCTTGCCCATAGTCATATAGCTTAGCAAATGTTTGAGGCTGAGTTTAAATTTGATTTCAGGTCTAATGCTCTGTCCTTTGCACCATCTAGCTACCCTCCTGGCTTGTACCAGGCACTTAATAAATACTCATTTCCTTCCTTCCCTAGAATTTAAGAATATCTTAAAGATCAAACAAAATTTTGCTAGTGTTCAAGTGTTAAGTCTAGTGTTAAAAGGTGAGAAAAAAGGATTTAAGGGAGGTGAAATAATCTACCTAATTATCGCACTAATTCTTTAGGAATAAAGACGACATTTGAATCCACATCTCCAATAGTCTTTTCACCATAGCATGTGGCACCTTTCAGCCTGAAAATGCTAGGATTTGCCATGGAATTTTAGATTATAGAAAAGAGAAGAATTTTAGAATTGAGAGACTTCTTAGAGCAGGTCTCGGATGTGTGCATAGATGACAATACCTTCTTTGATTACAATTCTTTTCTGAAAAGAAGCTGAAAGGAAAGCTATTCTTCAGATTTTAGTTAGAGGATCTCCAAATCCCATTACGTCTATAATTTTTTTTTTTTGTTTTGTGGTGATTTTTTGTGACTGTACAGCAGGGAATTGGAAGTGAATTGGAACCAAAGGCAGATTCTATAGTCTTCCACCATCCAGCCACCCTAATCAATGCCAAGGAACAGCTACCTATGCTGCTCTCTAGTGGCAGTTTTGTACTTGCTCTGCCCTGTGCCAGTGCCAGTCTCTTTTATGGAAATCTAGTTACAAACCCGTTAGGATTCCTTCCAGTATGCTTATTTCAGTGTTTCAAGAATACAATATTTGCTCAGGGTGGGTGCTTAGAAGCAATATGGTGTACTGGATAAAACTCTAGACTTAAAGTCAAGAAGAGCTGTGTTCAAATCCTGTCTTAGACATAGGTTAGCTTTTTACCTGCACAAGTCACATACAACTGGGCCCCAGTTTTATTCATACATAAAATGAAGGGGTTGACTCTATGGTTTTTAAAGTTTTTTTTTCCCTAAATCTAAGATCCTATATAATCAGAACTTCAGTGTCCTGGACAACCCTCTAAGACTATATGTTGCCAAATGCCAGTCTATAAACAAACAAGCAAAACACCCTAAAAAAGGGAGGAAATTAAATATACAAATCAACCAATAAGAATAAGGGAGAGACATGGTCTTTAGGGGAAAAAAGATAATTTTTTTCAAGTTATCTTCTAACTAGGAGTTCTTTATACCAATCAAACCGCAGGTTTGATCCAAAAAAGGACCTATCACCACAAATGAAGATCGTAATACCTGTATGTCTTGGGAGACAAGTCTTCATGGATTGTTGTGACAAAAAATCATGGTCTCCTGTTCATATGCTCTGAACTTAACCAGACTGGGACATGGATGACAGACACAATCTATAAACAGCTGTTCTTCTGAGATAAGCCAAATACATTTAAAAAAAATCACTTACCCTGGGAGTAGGGTGGGATGGGATGAGGATGGATAAGGAATATATGGAGAAGAAGTGATGAGTAAGCTAAGATTTTGGAAATTTAAAATCTTTGGTATTTATAAGTGACTTCAGTAATTAAGGTTCAGGCAACAGCCTGTCACATTTGAAATGGAATTTTTGAAACCAATCAATCAAAGAAGCATTCATTAAATGTTTTCTATATTGCCAGGTTCTCTGCGTGGTGTTAGGGATATCAAAAGCAAAGCATTAGTGTGCTGAAGGAGCTCACTTCAATGGTGGGGGAAAACATGCATATAGAATGAATATTTTAAGACCAAATCATTTAAATAAAGAGATTTAAGAGAGAAGTGAGGCTCCTAGTTCTTTCTTTGCAATTGTAAAAAGTCTTTTGAAAATTTAAACCATATCTTAGAGATTCCTAATGAATTCCCCTACCTTTCTTTTCTCTTGCCTGGGTCTTTCCCCTCCACAATCATATCATACAAGTGCTAACATTGAATTTTGAATACACTGGTTTGGTCATGTAATTTTCCTGCTCAAAAACCTCCAGTGACTTCTAACTTGACATCAAACAAAGTATAAACTCTTCATCTTGGCCTTTCATGCCTTCCAAAATTTGACTCCACCTACTTTTTCAGCCTCATTTCACATGTCACTTTTTTGTGCTCTTCACATTTTAGCCAAACTAGATCACTCACCGTTGGTTCCCTGAGCTCATCCTATCTTCTTCTACATTTATATCTTTGGGTACACCAGTGGTTTCAACCTCAAGTAGAAATGGTGCCCACTGAACCATACATAAGGATTCTTGCAGGCACATATTGATTTAGAAAATCTCATGTTGACATCATCTATGTTCTATTACATTACTTATTTTGTTAAATATTTTTCTGTTACATTTTAATCTGATTTTAGAAGTTCTTGGGAGTATTGCAGCCCATGGACTGCATTTTGACAGCCCCAGTGTATACTATGATTTATGTCTATAATAAACATAGGTTTCTCCTATTGAAATTTTTCCCTTCCCCTTCCAAGCTCAACCTAAGCACCACCTTCTCCATGAAACCTAAACTGATCCTTCCAACTTAAATTGAAAAGATAACCCCTTCCTTGAATATTTCATGTTATTTCATTTCACCTCTTACATATAGTTAATTATTTTCTAACTTCAGTATAGTTATAATTTTATGGGGTCCTTTCATATGGTAGCACTTATGAAAAGTATTTGCCAGAAAAGCACAACAAAAATAATTGCAGCCAATACAATCAGCTATTTCAGAGGATAAAGAGGTAGTAAAATTTTATGAAGACCTTGATCACACCCACCAAATTACTCTGATGTTCAGTAATTTTGACCCAAAGATTAGAATAGGCAAAAATCATAAAAAGTTAGAAAAAAAGCATCAGAAATCAAGAAAGAAGGAAGACAAAAGCTTGTAGAGTATACTGAATTATTGGAAGGTACTCAATATGGCAAGCGTTGCATAATATTCCCAAAAGTGAAATTGTATTTTAACAGTCAGGAAATGATTTGATGTTGAGGTAGGAACTATTCCTGAATCAGCTGTTTTTTTCATAACAAAGATAAAAATTAATGCAAAACTAGGAGACAGAATACAAATTAGCATTAATTATATTTTGTTCTCTAAATCTTAGTTAAAGGAGAGCATCAAATAATTTTGTCATGCTCTATTTGAACAAGCTATTGAGAACAAAAATGGCATATGGATGGAAAAAAGAATATAAGTACAGACTTTACAGAAGTTTAATTTATATAAATCAATTGCCATAGCAAGGAAAGCACAAAAATCTAAAAAATTCTTGATTAGCCAACACTTGATATACTTGTGAAGCAGAAAAATATGAAATCCAATGGTAGCACTGGTTTAGAATATAAACACTAATAAAGGATATTGAGAGAATTTAATTACTATCCACTCATAAAATTGAGAGAAACAGTAAAGGGTAACAGGAGTTTATAGAAACTTAGAGTCCCAATTAAAAAAGTCATTTTGAGTCTATTAATGATAAAGCCGGAAGACAAGAAGCAAAGGAAAGATTGAAAAGACTTGTAAGAATTTTTATAACAAACTCCACCATCAAGGAAAGTAGAATTACTGTATTTGAACTCTAATACCACAGTCCAGGTATCCTGATAGACTATCTAAAAGTAACATTATAAACAGCAAGGACACAAAAAACCCAGTACTAAGATCAAGGATATATAGAGAGTGGTACTGATACACATTTATGAGAATGTTGAGATATCAATTTACAAGTCTCAAAGTGAAGGTCAAAAAGACTCAGAAAAGTTTTTGATCTTGCCAATACAATAATGATGGAGAGTGTAACAACAACCTTGAACTTTGATACTTCTTTCTTGTCTCTTTATATTTTTATGGCAATTACTATATCTGTATCAAGGGTGCCCTTGATTAGAGTATTTGTAGGGAACACTTAGCTTTCTTTTTGAAGGGAAATTTTTTTTATTATAGATTTTTATTTACAAGATATATGCATGGGTAATTTTTCAGCATTGACAATTGCAAAACCTTTTGTTCCAATTTTTCCCCTCCTTTGCCCCTCCCCCTCCCCCAGATGGCAGGTTAACCAACACATGTTAAATATGTTAAAGTATAAGTTAAATACAATATATGTATACATGTCCATACAGTTATTTTGCTGTACAAAAAGCTTTGGACTTTGAAATAGTGTACAATTAACCCGTGAAAGAAATAAAAAATTCAGGCAGACAAAAATAGAGGGATTTGGAATTCTATGAAGTGGTTCATAGTCATCTCCCAGAGTTCTTTCATTGAGTATAGCTGGTTCAATTCATTACTGCTCTATTGGAACTGATTTGGTTCATCTCATTGTTGGAGATGGCCATGTCCATCAGTATTGATCATCATATAGTATTGTTATTGAAATATATAATGATCTCCTGGTCCTGCTCATTTCACTCAGCATCAGTTCATGTAAGTCTCTCCAGGTCTTTGTGAAATCATCCCGCTGGTCATTTCTTACAGAACAATAAATTCCATAATATTCATACACCACCATTTATTCAGCCATTCTCCAACTGATGGGCATCCACTCAGTTTCCAGTTTCTGGCCACTATAAAGAGGGCTGCCACAAACATTCTTGCACATACATCCTTTCCCTTCTTTAAGATCTCTTTGGGATATAATCCCAGTAGTAACACTGCTGGATCAAAGGGTATGCATGGTCTGATAACTTTTTGAGCATAAGAACACTTACCTTTTGAAAATATTTTCTACTACACCGTATTTTTATCTGTCTTTAACATACTTAAATATGTAGACAATTACAATCTTTGTATTTTCAGTTCAGTAAGTAAACCTCATCTTAAAATCTTTTTTTCTAGCAAAATATATTCTATGCATATGTCAGAATTATACATGATACAACAGAAACAGTTTTATTTGATGATTCTTCTGACCATTTATATCAGGTGTGCAACAGTGAGATATACTCCTGTCAAAGGATTTTGCCACTCTAGTGGAAGAGATTTAGAATCCAAACTGAAGAATGATCCTTTATTGATGGTAAGCATCCTTCCATTTTCTGATCAACTTATACTAATTCCATGGGATGTATGAAGTATTTGGGGAGTGCTAATACCTATGGTAAGAGGGCTGGCAGAATGCTTTTCAGGTCTGCTCATAGGCTTTTGGTATCCACCTTTTATCCAGTCCTCACCTGTTCTCCAAGAAGCTATAGCACAAGCAGCAGCTAAATTCTGGTAAAGTTATGGCTAACAAGCTTCAAATTCATAAGTAAGTCATAGGGATTCCTACCTTAAATATGTTAAGACTTCCCCCAGCAGAATGGATGGATGAAAATGATTTGTTTCAGGGGCTAGGAAGATAGATTGGCAGGAACTGTGGAGTGCTTTGAGGTTGATGAGACATCAAAGATGTCACAATCATCCACTGCATCCTATACCATCCCTAGTCATCCTGACTTTTTTCATGCCACTGGATTTTGATGACTCTGGAAGAGATAGTGAGGCTAATGTTGCCTTTTGCCTTTTGCAATTCTACCTCACTTAAATCCAATGTACACAGTGCAAAGACATCACTCTATGATGTCATCACACCTGTTCAAAAATAAAGGATGAACAGCAATACTTATTGCATCAACCTCCAAACATTGCAGAGCCCTCTTGATGAGATTCATAACCACACAAAAGATTGTGGCATATACTGGAAAAAAAGAACAAGTTGATGAAGAATGCCTTATTTACTCAATTATGATGAAGTTAGATGACCAATTAATAGAACGTATCTATCAGTTCTATGTATCTATCTTATCCATATCTATATCCTGGAAAGACAGTTAAACTCTTGTTTAGTTTAGATAAGCTGGGACAAGAATGAAACAGGAGTTTGAGAGTAGATAGATCATCTCTGGGAAATTACAAAGTTCCTTCATTGAACCTGAACTTCCCTCTTAATCAAAAGGTCATCTTTTTAACTCCAATATTTTCTTGGTAATATTATATGGTTATAAGTCTTGAAATGCTATAGTTTCCAAAGAATTAAAATGATTATTTTTCAGAGTACAGTGGCAAAGTCTATAGTATATGGGACTATGCTGTAGCACACAACAGATAAATCCCCTCTGAAAACTTGATTAAAGATTGTCACCAAAGAAATTTACATTTGAGGAAAAGATAGGTTGGTCTTAGGGCAAGTGTGATATGTGTTGGATGGTTCACATACTCCATTGGTATTCTGGTAATGTTAATAGAAATCAAAGAAGTCTCCTAGCACATCAATGAGTTAGCCAGCTTCTCATTCCAAACCAGAGACAAACTTGCTTTATGTATGGACATGAATCATCCAAGATAGGCAGATGTGGATGAATTTTGATCTGCATCATTAGAAGGAACAGCTGTATTGATGAAGTCATATATCCATATGAGTATTGCACTTATATACATTTCTTAACAATTATGATTATGATGATTACAATATTACATTGTAATTATGAAGTCTATTATATATAATTTTAAGTGTATATTAAATTAAACAAGGTAGTAACAAATTTTCCAATTTGCTTCCCCTTCTGAACCTCATTTTGTTTCAGTCTGTGTATCCTAAAATGTTTTATTGGTGCTATTTTCTTTCCCCCTCCATGCCCTTTTTGCATCTCTAGCACTATCCTTCCTTCTTCCTACCTCATCAAACCCTTCTCTTATCAAATTAGCATGGTGAAATAAAATAAATCAACATGTTGTAAAAACGTGTGTCTCATTCTATGCCTCTCAATATGCTTCATTATCAGTCTTATTAAGTCATGATTGGTCACTGTTCTGGTCAGAGTTCTATATATTATTGTGGTCACCATGTAAATTGTTCTACTGGTTGCATTAGCTATACCCTTCATCAATTCTTACACATCTCATGTTTCTCAGAATTCATCATATTCATTATTTCTTAAGGTAAAATAATATTCCATATATCACAGTTTGTCCAAACATTCCACATCATCTATTTTGTTTTCTCATTATTTCTTCTAAGGTATTGCCTCTGTTCCTTTGGTGAAGAAACTGTGTCACTTCTTTCAGAGTAATTGCACTAGAGAACCACAGTACATCAATGC
The DNA here is from genome assembly GCF_016432865.1 of Antechinus flavipes. NCBI lineage: Eukaryota > Metazoa > Chordata > Mammalia > Dasyuromorphia > Dasyuridae > Antechinus > Antechinus flavipes. The sequence continues at coordinate 264,425,144 of NC_067398.1, read as the reverse complement.
AAGAAATTGGCATTTCCATTATTTCATTTGATCCTCATGATAATTTTGTGGAAAAGGTATTGCAAATGTTATTATTTCCATTTTACAGATAAGAAAATCAAGGCTCAGAGATGCAAATTGACCTAAATCACACAAAAAGTAATAAAAGTAGAAGTCAAGCCTGGGTTTTCTATTTCTCAATCCAATTCTCTTTAATTTGTATAAGGGATATAGGATCATTTATTGCAACTTGAAGGGATCTCAGGCTGACTAAAGCAACCCCCACATTTTACAGAAGAGGAAAAGGAGGTGAAACAACTTTCTCAAGTTCACACATGTATTAAATGAAAGAACCTGCATCTAAACTGAGGAACTCGACTCCAGAATTCATGCTTTCCCCGCTGTAAATCTATAGAAAAGCAGAAGGAAGGTTCCTACTCTCTGGGATGTCAGAAGGTATCATAAAAGGTATCCATTCTCTCTTTTCCACAAATTATCTTTTAGAATGGAAGTCTCTTGAGGATAGGGACTGTCTTACTGGATTGTATTTCTTATGTATTCATATGATTGGTACCTAAACAGCTGCTGGAGTAAATCAGGAGAAAGAGCTTATTGAGCAGCCTCAGAAAATATTCCACTTAAACGCCTATCAATTCTATTTCAATCAAACCCTACTTAAAAGATGGTGGCACTACAGCCCTGAAAGACTTAACAGATACAGTACTTCAGTCCAGACAGAGATGAAATAGTTCCCTGTCTGTCCTTATGGCTTTGGGCTTTCCGCTGTGTTTGACTTTGTTCTCTAATTTAATCTGTGCTGCAAGCTGAATGGTGACTAAACTATTGACTCACTCCTTTTATGGTTATAACAGGGCCAAAAGAAGTAAAGGCTAATCCAGAGGCAGCTCCAGCTGGGGCTTTTAAAAAAAAAATCCAAATAAGTTTATTACTGGTTTTAGTTGGGTTTTGATTGCCTAAAGGGTCAAATTCTGGAATTTGACAGTAAGGATGTAATGGGTAGTGAGTGCTAGAGATAGATTTTTCTAGGGTAGAGGAAGGTTACAAAGGTAAAATGTCTGAATTGATGTTCTCTTCCAAGAACTGACTTGAAGTTCCATAATTTTGTGACCTAAACATGGTAAAGCTAAACTCCTTGGAGGCTATTTTATGCCAAACTAAAATGGAATTTTTCAATGTTTGTGTGTGTGTGTGTGTGTGTGTGTGTGTGTGTGTGTGTGTGTGGTGAGAAATAGCAATCCCTCTCCCCAAGTCAAAATGGTTTGTTGCTATCTTTTAGCAGAACATTTCACTTCTCACTTTTCTAGTTAGTCATTGGATAAGCATAAATTTTGTCTCCCTTGACACAACAAGGAATTGACAAGAATTAGGAGGCATTATAGAGAGCTGATCTTAGAAGCAAGAGGACTTGGCTTCTAGTTCTACCTCTGACATATATTGACTGTGTGACCCTCAGCAAGTCTTCTAAGGAACTTCAAGAGTATAAGTTTCAGAGAATATCCTGATCAGCACTGGCAGAGAGTATTTGCCTGCCTTGAGTTCCCCAAATCAACAAAATAACAATCAAACTCTATCATATTCACAAGTATGATTGATAATAACAACAACAATAATGGCAGTGGAAATAATGACTCCAATTTTCAGGAGAACTTTCAGGTTTAGAATCAGAAATTCAAATCTAGAAGACACTGCAGAGGTCATCTAGTCTAACCCTCACATAAGGAAATGGATGCCTTTAAATATCCTAACCAAGATCACACACATAGTAAGTAGGATTTCTCTGTCTCCAGATATGATACTCCTTTTAATCATTGTGACTCTCATACTCAGAGAGTATGCTTTGTTCACAGCAATCCTGTGAGATAGGGAATATAAGTAAAATTGTGCCCTTCCCATTTATTGGTAAAGAATGGAGACCTAGTGTGCTTAAATTGTTATCAGAGGCAATTTCTTGGGTAAAAGTTTCTTTATTCTGCTTGTCTCTAGAAATGGTTGATTGATTAATCATAAAGAATTAAAGATCAGGTAACTTCAGGAATAAAGTTTGATAATATATCATCGATTTAGATCTGTATGGAGACAAATAAGGTTAAGTGACTTGCCAAGGGACACATAATTTTGGAGATCTGGAAATGGAGGCCCACATAAAATGTAAGGGATCTGTAGTGATCATATAATATAGAGATACATAACCTGAGATCTTCAAATTAGTTTTTTAAAGTAACTACTTAAATACAATTGATTTCCTTTCTAATCTTATATATAATATATGTATGTATATATGTATTTGAATTTAAAAATATTAACCTGAGAAGGGGTTGATAGGATTCACCAGACATACAAAAGAATACAGAATGCAAAAGAATAAAAAAAATCATCACCTAGTGTAACTTCATTTTGCAGACCAGGAAATTGAGGACCAGAAAGATTGAGTGATCTCCCCTTAGTCACCTAATTAATATCAGAGCCAATATTTTTGGAAAAATTGCTTTCTTGATGAATATTATGGTATTAAAGCCAAGATAGTCTTAGAAATTGGGTTTGATTGTAGATTTCTAATCAAATGTAATTTCTAAGACAATCTTGGTTTTAGAGTTGAAAGGAATAATAGAGACCATCTAATTGTGCTGTTGTTCAGTTACTTCAGTTGTGTATGACTCTTCATGATCTATTTGGGGTTTTCTTGGCAAAGATACTGGAGTAGTTTGCCATTTCCTTCTCCAGCTCATTTTACAGATGAGGAAATGGAGACAAACAAGGTTAAGTGACTTGCCAAGGGATACATAATTAGTGAGTGTTTGAGGTTGGATTTGGATATAGGGGAAATGAGTTCTCCTGACTGCAGGTCCAGTACTCTATCCACTGTGTCATCTAGTTGTCCACTATTTAACACATATCTTTAATTTTGGAGATCTGGAAATGGAGGTCCACATAAATTACCTTCTCAATGTCATACAACTAGTATCAGTGCCAATATTTTTGGGAAAATGTCCTTTTGAATTCAAGGACCAAAAATCCACAATAAGTTATCACTAGAAAGGAATGAAGATTTTGGAATATGATGTTCCAAAAACAAGAGATAAAGATTTACATTTAAGAATAATCTGTCTATTAAAACTAAATATAATTCTATTGGAGAGGGACAAGAGAAGAAGGGACCTTTAATGGAATAGAGGATGTCCAAGTATTCTTAATGAAAAGACCAGAAATGGGTAAGCATTTTGAAATGGATAAAGAGGACCAAAGATAAGTATTTGCTTGTACATATTTGTTTAATCAAAAGAGAATATGTGGGGATAAATTGTTTCCATGTTAACAGGGGAATAAAAAACAAATCTGTTCTCAGAATGCTAATATTTTTTAAAAAGTCAGATAAAAGTTTAAATAGAGTCTGATGATGGTTTTGTTCTGTGTTGATGGTTAAGAAATGACAAAAATGTGAAGATTAGGGAACTATATTGTGGAAGAAAAAGGTAGATGAAAAGAATATTGTTATGAAGGAAAGGCTGTAGGAAACATGTATGATGAACAACTTTCACTTGATTCAAAAAAAGGAAGATTGAAGGCAATTACATTTCCAATCTCACCCATCCCTCATTTTGGCTTAGAAATATGTTAAACTCAAAAAGGAAAGAGGGGGAGAGCAGCAAGAGAAAAGTAGAGTGGTTTCTTAGAAGGGAAGGATAGGTATGGGAATTTTCATTTTAACAAGTTTTATTTTACTTCCTATTTGTAGAAGTGATGATTTAATTATTGATAGAGGATTAAAATCCAGATATTCTTAGAAATAGAGTTTGATGATAAAATAATAGATTTAGACCTGGAAGGGTTCATAAAGAATATTTCTCATTTCACAGATCAGGAAATAGAGGCCCAAAGAAGTTAATGATTTGCCCCAAATTAAACAGATGAAAGCACAGCCAAAGTCCAAACCCAGGTTCTTTGACTACAAATCCAAAACCCTTTCCTCTATACCATATTGATTTGAAAATAAGAGTCAGTGCCTTAGGTCAGTAATCATACTTCAAAAGTCTAGACAAAATTTCAATTAAATTGCAAACTCCTTGAAGACAAAAGCTACTTCTTGTTTATTTTTATTCCCTAATGCCCAGTACTGTTTTTTCCCCAATATAGAATGTATTCAATATGTATTTATAGAATTGAATTACATATTTATTACAGGCACAAATTTTATAAATGGATTTCTGGATGTGAGAGAATTGTCCAAAATAGATTGTGAAGGGCATGTTTAGAAAGTGAATAAGACATTCTACCAGTCCTCCTGAAATTTTTCCATATCATCCCTTAACAATCAAGAAGCATTACAGAGATGTCCCCTCAAGAAATCAAGACACAGTCTTTTAACAAATTTTCCCATTCTTTAAGGAATGAAGAACATCTTGTGGGAAATATATTTCATTAGAAGCTGCCTCTGAGATTATTTATTTAATTATATAATAATAACTTGTAGTGTATAGCAATATTTTAAGGGGCTTTCCTCACAAAGCCCCTACTCCAGTGAGGTAGATAGTGGAAAGATTTATCACCTCCCTTTTCCAGAGAGGCAATGGAGGATCAGAAAGGTCAAGTGATTTGCCTATGATCACATAGTTAGTATTTGAGGTAGGATTCAAACCCAGATGTGTGGATTCTTTATCCCTGCCTCTTTTTACTATCTTTTGTTGTTTAATTTAAACACCATACATTTATGAACTATGAATTTTCCTTTTCCAAAGACTTTTATCACACAATCACATTTCCTCTTTACAATTCTGTGCTCAAGAAAGGGCAGGATCATCATCATCATCATCATCCTATCATTTTTAATCAGAGTGTGAAGAAATTCCCTCCATCAATATAAACAAGAAATAGCTCTCTGAGTTATAGTCTCAGAGAGTTGCCTTTGGCGTCATTTTTATAGATGAGGAAATAAGCCTACAAAATAAAGTCAATTAGCTTTTTCATGACAATTCAGGACCCAAACATGGGCCTTTTTATGCTTATTTTGGGGTCATTGTCCTTTTCATAGCCATATACTGTACAAATATGATCCTGTACATTGAGAGACTACAGATGGGAAAAGTAGACAGCTTCCTTGGAACAATGGGAGAATATAGGTTATTCCACAAGGAATATCTTTTAATATTATTTTAAAAAACATAATTTTTTTTTTATTTTGTGCTAAATCAAGTCACAAGCTTTGCAGCAGAGATCTTAAGGAGAGAATAATGCTCAGGAGATGTAACTTTGTTTCTTAAGGTTCTACCCCAGCTATGATAATAAGTTGAGACATGGATATGTGGAACCTGTGAAAGGTGTGGACTTTGGCCTAGACTGGATTCTTTCATGAAATCTATTTTTACTGGATTTATTAAATTATAGAAAGTAATTTGCACCCAAACTGGGCTCCTTTGTTTGTTTCATGTTACAGAGACTAATGGAATAGTTGGTCCTTCACAAATGATTATCAGCCAAATTCAAAGTAGGACTCCAAGCTCCCCTTTCTCTTCCTGGTGGACAGAAACCTACTATAACTAATGAGATCAATGATGATCTAGGGAGCTTCCACCAGGGCAGAGTGAAATGTTATCTCTGTACTTTATTAAATCCAATCATTTACATCTCATTGAATCCAATCAAATTAGCAACTTATCATATTAAAATTGTACAAGTAGTGATTGTATCAAACTGGGTTAACTCAATGCTAAAAAGGAATGTGAAATAGAGTGCAGAATCATTTTAAATCCCATTTGCCATCGTTGAAAGTCAAATGTACCTTTTCAGCCATACACATCAAAATAACCTTCCCAAAGCAGCTTTAGGAGTGAACAATTATTTGCTATGAGATGGAAAATGAGAATTTTGAGCATTTCTGTTGTTGATGCAGTTGAAGGGCTAACTCAGTTTGACACATGTATACATGTACACATGGTTTGGGGACTGAGAGAGTGATGAGAGATTAGAATTCCCCTTCTTATGTGCATGACTTTTCATTTCACTTCTTTTCAGTGATTGAAAGCTGCATCTAGGTACAATTTTAATATTTTCAATAAATCATTATTGGTATCCCTTTTTATATCACCTAATTTCCCTCCTGTATCTCTCTCTTCTCTCCTCCCAGGGAAATATCTTTTATAATACAAGTTTAAAAATAAAAGATGTTGAAAGAGGAAATAGTAATAAAACTGATCAACATATCCTAAAATACGGCATTGTATTGATTCTATGCCTATAGAATCCACTCCCACCTTTACTAACAGAGGAAGAAAGTGTCTTCTCATGTATTGGAATTAAGATTATTCTTTTTTATTAAAGCTTTTTATCAATATTGCTGCACAAGAAAAATCAGATCAAAAAGAAAAAAAACAGAAAAAAACAAAATACAAGCAAACAACAACAGAAAGAGTAAGAATGCTATGTTGTGGTCTGCACTCAATTTCCATAATTCTCTCTCTGTGCAGAATGCTCTCTTCATCACTGAACAATTGGAATTGGTTTGAATCATCTCATTGTTGAGGAAAAACACGTGCATCAGAATTGATCATTGTATATTTTTGTTGTTGCCATGTATTTTGGTTCTGCTCATTTCTCCTGGTTTTCCTGGTTCTGCTCATTTCACTTAGCTTTAGTTCATGTAAGTCTCTCTACGTCTCTCTGAAATCATCCTGCTGGTGGTTTCTTACAGAACAATAATAATATTCCACAACATTCATATACCATAATTTATTCAGCCATTCCCCAATTGATAGGCATCCATCCAGTTTCCAGTTTCTTGCCACTACAAAAAGGGCTGCCACAAACATTTTTGCACATGTGGGGTCCCTTTCCCTCTTTTAAAATCTTTTTGAGATAAGCATATGGAAATTGATCTCGATTATAATAGCTGGACAATTTTAGACTAAAGCTGGAGTGTGAATAAACTGAGTTGCTAGCTATCAGTAGGCCCGACCAGCTCAGAAACTGAATAATGGTTAGTACCACAGACAGCTCTAAGGGAATCTCAGTCAGATGGATGCATAAATTTTGTTTATCTGGAAGTATTCTTAAGCTGTCTACTTGATTACTTTCTCCTTGATGCCAGGGAACCTTTCCCCTGGCAGAGTTGACTTTATGTTAAAAGGCTACTGTTATTAGGAAAACTATGTTCTGCTCACAACTTCTTATGTTTACAAAATGACCCATCTTTAGGATTCAGTTTCTTCGGGAGTAGTTAGGGTCTCTCTTTATTAAGAATGCAAGTTGCATAATTTCCTCAGTGTCTCCTAAATTCTTCTTTGTTGGATTGTTCCTCCACTGGAATTCTGAGGTTATAGTTTTTGCAAAGTGACTTCTAATTAGATTCTTGACTTAAAATAACTCTTATTATTCTCATTTCTCTCACCAATAATCATCTCTATGTTCTTAGTATGTATTCTTGTTCTCCCCCTTTACTCCTGTCTTTCTAAACATTTCCCCTTGTCTTTTTAATATCTTTACTTTTTCTTTTCTTTTCTCCTTCTACCTCCTTTTTATTCTTTTGTTCCGTTTCTCTCTCTAGTCCTTCTCTTACTTCGTTTTACTTTGCTTCTCTCCCCATTCATTTTTCCTTTCCTTTTCCTTTCTCTTCTTTCCTGATAATTCAGGATTATTTTTGAGTAGGGAAAGTGGGGGAATTATCAAGATTGGTACTGGAAGAGGTGAAAGGCAAATATATTAGTTCCTTTTTAGTTCTTCCATCAAGCCCTGAAGCACACATAGAATTCTGAATTCTTGCCTAGTTCAGAGATTTTCTAGATATTGCTCAGAAACACCTGAGGCCTAAATCACATGAAGATGCTACTTTTCCATGTAAAAAGAATTTAGGAATTCCGAGTATCATAAAATAGCTTAATCAGTAACAAAAAGAGTCTATTTTGGCTCCAATCCCCACAATTCTTATGTTATTGGATATGTAGATAAAATATAAACATTTTTATATAATTCTTCTAGCACTCAGGTCAACTCAGTTCTTTTCATGAAAGCCCTGATTTATATCCCAGGAATATTAGCATTTAATCTATGTCAATATTATCAGTCGGCTTACTTAGGAAAAAAATGTCGAAATAACTACCAATGTATAGATGGAATAATAGAATACTTAACTTCATTTCTTCATCATTCATCCTGTTGTACTGAGATTGTATATTCATAACTACAGATATCTGTGTGAAAACAAATGAAATCCTCTCAGGTCAATAGATAGTCCTCATGGTACTTGCTATGTCATGATAGGCAGCCCTCTGGCTAAGAAAAATCTGGTCTATTGCTCTTTTACAGTTGAAGATTATCACAAATGTGTTTGAGACTGGAAGTATTTTGTGATGCACTGAACCAGACTTGAATTCCAAAATTAATACCTACTCAAATATTAAGGGCATTCATGATTTCAACAATGTGGATACATCAAGAGGCAGTATGACATGATGGAGAGTTAGTTTGGACTCAGGAATTCTTGGGTTCAAATATTGCCTCTGGCACATACAAGAAGTGTCCTCCTGGGAAAGTCACTTAAATTATTATATCTCTAGACAAATTTCCAAAAGTATAAATTTCAGAGAAGGGGCCAGTATCTATTGCTGGATGGAGATTTCTTATTTAATAGCAATGACATCATTTGTCCAGTCCACATCTACTAGTCTCTGGGTAAAACAATTACCAAGAGAGATTTCAAGCTTTATGCCTTAGTAGACTTTTTCATGAGTTTCTATTATTGAAAAGAAAAATTCCTTCCTGATGGCCAATTCTCTGGAGATGAGTTTCTCCAAAGTTAATGAAGCTTAGTTCCTGGAACACAAACATTAGTTTTTTGAAAAAATTGAATCTCTACACAAAACCTTATATGTTGGCAAAATGTTTAAAATCATTTCCACACAATATTGTGATGCATTGAATTGGGATATCTTAAGAGCCACAGTTTATTTAAACATCTCTCTCAAATCTATCTGAAAGATCAGAAGAAGAAAATAAATGTATATACTCAATTTTACAAGTCAGTGTGAGGGGAATGAAGGTGACTGGAAGTATAGTAGGAAAATAACTTAGAGTCAGTAGACTTGGGTCCCTTTCTGAATTTGTCACTAATTTGATGTGTGACAATGAACTAGTACAAATCCCTGAGGTCCCCCAGTCCTTACTTGTGAAATGGAAAATTTGAATTAGGTGGCAGAAATTTCATCATCCTATAGCCATCTATTGTTGAGTAATTCTAAATTTAGCTTGAATGGTCCTCATTCCTTGGTTCCAAAGCACTCAAAACTTTCCAACTTAATGGAATCTGCCAAAGCATGGCATTCTAGAACTCAAAATCACTTCCATGCCAACTATTTAGATCAGAATAGAATTTTGGTGACAAGCTTTCCCAATTCTTTTTAGTTAGTATTGAATTTATGGATAATTTTAATTATTATTATCACCCAAATGAAATATTTATCAAGAGGATGGGCAGGATACTTATTTCGTTGAATGTCCATCTTCTTCCCTGGAAAAAGATGCTCAATCTCGCTGGGTAAGTTATTTTTGGTTGCATACCAAGTTCCTTAGCCTTTCGGAATATCATATTCCAGGCCCTTCGATCCTTTAATGTGGATGCTGCCAGATCCTGGGTGATCCTTATTGTGGCTCCTTGATACTTGAATTGGGTTTTTCTAGCCGCTTGCAATATTTTTTCTTTCATCTGAGGGTTCTGGCATTTGGCCACTATATTCCTTGGTGTTTTGATTTTAGGATCCCTTTCAGTAGGGGATCGATGAATTCTTTCAATGTCTATTTTACCTTCTGTTTCTATGACTTCTGGGCAGTTCTCTTTGATAATTTCCTGGAAGACAGTGTCCAGGCTTTTTTTTTCATCATACTTTTCTGGAAGTCCGATGATTCTCAGGTTGTCTCTCCTGGATCTGTTTTCCAGGTCTGTTGTCTTCCCAGAAGGTATTTCACATCCTTTTCCATTGTTTGATTTTTTTGGATTTGCTTGACTGATTCTTCTTGTCTCCTCGAGTCATTCAATTCCAATTGTTCGACCCTGATTTTCAGTGAGGTATTTTCTTCACTCACTTTTTTAAGATCTTTTTCTAATTGTCCAATTGAGTTCTTTTGTTCTGTGGAATTTTTTTCCATTTCGCCAATTTTGTTTTCCAGTTCACCAATCCTATTTTTCAAGGATTTGGTTTCTTTATCCACTCTCTCTTTAACTGACTTCTCCAGGCTCTTTTGCCAAGCCTCCCTCTCCTTTTCCCATTTTTCTTCTAGCTCCCTTGTGAGAGCCTTTTTAATTTCCTCCATGAGATTCATCTGTGCTGAGGGACATAAGGTCTCCTCCTTCGGGGATTCACCTGGGGACTGTTTGTTTTTAGTCTCCTCAGGGTTTGGAGTCTGCTCTTTATCTGTATAAAAGCTGTCCAGGGTTAAATTCTTTTTCAGTTTCTTGCTCATTCTGTCTATTTATCAAAGACAAACTTTCAAAGAAACAGAAGGAAAAAAACCCCTTGAATGGAGGCTGCTTTCTTTGGGGGAGGGGCAGGGTATTCGTGAAGCACGGGTCCTACTGTGCTATGGCGCCTGCGCGCTGAATCCGAGCGCTCTGAGATCCGAGCGGGCTGAGACACTGTGGGGGAGGGGTGGCCAGGTCCCGAGAGACTCCAGCTGTTTGGGGTTGTATTCTTCACCCCCGGTGTTTTTAGCTTCTCTGCTGGGCTGCTGACTTGCTCCTATAGCAAAGCTCTCCCCGCAGAGACGGCTGCGATCGTGCCCCACCCCCTCTCCGCTCTACCCGATTCTGAGCTGCTATCTGTGCTCTGGTTGCAGCTGCTGCCCGCAGACTGCTTCCAAATACCGTCCCCGCCCTCGCGCAAAAACAGACCTTTCTTGACGAGTCTCAAGGATGGTTTCTCTTGGTAAGTAATTGTATGGTTTTTTTTCAGTCGAGCATTAATTCAGAGGCATGAAATGAAATGAATAGTGAGAGAAAAACACGGAGGTTACACAGAAGTGTATTTCCTCTCCGCCATCTTGGCCGGAAGTCCCATAGCTTTTTCGGATGGGCAGGATACTAACAATCAAATTGTCTTACTGATTAAACAGGGATACAGGAAGATAGATTTCCCTATATCTACTGACATCACTTCCCCCCTTACAAACATGGAATATGTTTTAAATACCAACACCTAAAACCAATTTCTATTGACAATGAATACATTTGAGCTTAAACAATTACAAAACAGCAAGCTGACAAAAGAAAACATATTGTTGGATAAGAGTATCTCATCAAATATTCACAGCCCACCAAAGTGTCAAAATATAGAAGAAGGAAGGAATTTTAACTTATAGGTTTACAAGCCCAAAGAATAAAGGTTTTATCAGATATCTTTGGGGCTCTTTGCCATGCAGATTATTTTATTTTACAGAGAACCTTAACTATGTGGTTCAAAATTCTGGGTAGAAGGTGATTAAATGACATTTCTTTTGTTGTAATGGGAGGCTATTAAGCTGCCCATAAAAGAGCTCTCCTTCTAAAGATAAATTCTATACATAAAGAAAAGCTGGTTTACAGAATTGGGAAAAATTTCAACAAAACAACTTTTAGCCAGCTAGTTAATGGATTAATATCTAAAGATGTTTCCATAGAGACAAGCTTTTAATATACACTAGCAAAATCAGAGATATATGTTTTCATTTTAAATGTTTCTAAAATCTCTGTCTTGATTTCCAACTGCTTGTGTATTAAACATAAAAAGCCACAGATTTGATTATTTCTCCTCTTTCCTTCTACATTCTTGCATATCCACTCAGCATTTTACACTGGATTTCAGCATGACACTCACACTCTGGCAAATAGTGCATTATTTTAAAAAAAATAGCTTGTGGGCCACTGGTTCAAGATTACACATATCCTATAAATTTGTTGGCAGTATTTAAGCATAGGATAGGAATTTTGCCTTGAGGTTAAGCCATAAAAATGTGCTTTTACTTGAGCTTGAATTTTGAAAACAATTTTAGTGTGCAGCTGCTGGCATGAGGAAAGAAAGAATTCCAAAAGAAATTGTACTTTATTTGGGTGCATCTCATTGGTAACCAGGTTCCTGTAAATGTGAGAATCTTCTAGAGGAGACTCAATCTTTTAAACCCAGGATAGTGGTGGTATTCCTCTGGAGGGTAGTTTTTGTCTGATACTTTCTAAACTAATTGGTTTTAAATTGTCCTAGTTAAAAGGGAAAAATACAGAGAAGAATAAGTAAAAAATAAAAACACCAATAGGATATTTGAGTGATTGATTTAAAATGACATTCAGACATGCCCTAAAATTTTAAAGTAGAATTTTCTAGAATTCTATTAAAAAAAAAAATCCAAACTTTGCTAAAGTGGGATCCCACTATATCATAGTGCTTCAAAGTATACTAAGCACTTTTTTTTACAATGTTCCTCTAAGACAAGCATTGTAATATTGTTACACCATGTTGCAGATGAAGAAACTAAAGTTCAGAGAAATTAAATTATTTGTAAAGTCATACTCACTACAATATCTTCAGGACATGCCACAGGATCTCCTAACACATGAGAGTATTTTATCTGGAGTTGCTTTGGAAGTTTTAATAACTTCCTAGATAAATCAGTGAATTTCATTGTATAGAAAATAATGCTGTAGGGATATCCTGGCTTAGTTCAAATACAATCTATGTACTTAACAATCCAGAAAAGACATTGATCTTTTCCAATAAGGTTTCATTATAGAAATTTGACATATAGAGTATAAGAAGGTAGAATAGTTTTATGCTATAAATTGTACTGTTTATTTCCAATATGTTATTTTCACATAGAAGTTGCTGATCCCAAGTCTGGCATTACAATTTGAATCTACACATTAATTATGCAGTTCAGTGTAGTAGAAAGAATACTGAACCAGGAATCATGAAATAGTTTTTAGTCCTGATTTTGCTAGCTTAGTTTCCCTAGGCATTTTACTTTTCCAACCTAGTTTCTTCATTTGTAAAAATGGGAAAAGAAGGTTTATAAGGATGATCCCTAAAGTTTGTTTAAGATTTAATATTTCATAGGTTCTTAAAATTTTTTGAAGAAAATGGGGAGACCATGAAATATTTTTTCTCAGCAGTTTGTTACTTGTACCTAAAACTTTGTGGTTGACAACAAGTAGTGAGAAAATTAGTATTAGAGATAGATCTCTCCTACAAATCAACCACATAAGGTATCAAATTGAATTCTGAGTGAAGAAGCCCAAAAAAGTCATAAGTCATTTATTTCCAGCCCAGAGAAGTTTAGGAAGACAGAGATCTTTGGAACTGGAGTAGGATCTGGCTGGGAGTATGGTATAGCAGATATTGTAGCTGGAAGTGGCAGCAGTAATAGAAGCAACAGTGGTATTAGGTATACCCAATACACTGAGATAATATGGATGAATAAACACCTGTTCAGAAAGAACCGTTGTGCTAGCACTGGGCACAAGATCAGCTGTCATTTAGCACCTCTGTCTTATATATACCCAGTTTCAGGGTAGAGAGGAGCAAGTGTGATCATAAAGGAGCAGGAGTTATCTGTGTAAGGACCAGAACATAAACAAGAAGGGAAGTGACCAGGCATCTTCCTATATTACACCACTTTGGAAACTGAAAAGCTATTAAACCCAGATCTAGCTGTCAAAGGAGTAGATCATACAAGGTTGAAACTCAGGACAATCATACTCCCTAAAAGTAAGCATAGCCAACTCTAAGATAAAGCAAAAAACTTGACTACAAAAAAAAAAAAAAAAAAAAAAAAAAAAAACTTCTGTGGTGGCAAGGAAGCTTAAAGCACAAACCCAGAAGGTACTATTTATAAGCAAAGCCTCAAAGAAAAATTCAGATTGAACACAAGCCCAACAATAATTTTTAGAAGAGCTAAAGAAAAAGAGAGGGAAAAATGACTATGAAAATAAAATAAGAATAACAAAGGAAAACTGGGAAAAGAAATGAGAGTTATTATGAAAGGAAAACAACTTGGTAAAAAATGCACACTATTAAAGAAAATTACTTCTTAAAATGAGAATTAATTAAGTGGCAGAAAAATCATAGAAGAAAATAGCTCCTTAAAAATTGGGAATGGTCAAATGGAAGTTAATGACTCTATGAAATATTAAGAAACAATAAAACAAATTCAAAAGAATGAAAAAAAAAAGAAAATGTGAAATGCTTCATCAGGAAAACAACTGACCTGGAAAATAGACTGGAAAGAGGTAATATAAGAATTATTATATAACCTGGAAGCCATAATAAAAAAAGATCCTAGACATCATATTTCAAGAAATTATAAAAGAACTCTGCTCATATAGCTAAAAACCTGAAGGCAAAGTAGAAATTGGAAGACTTATTCAGTCATCTTTTAAAAGAAATCCCCAAATAAAAACTTCTAAGAATATTATAAATCCCACAGCTCCTGGATTAAAGAGAAAAATACTCCAACTCACCAAAATGAAATCATTCAAAGATATGAAGTCACAGTTATAATTACATAAGATTTATCAGTGACCAATCTAAAGGAGCAAAAAGACTCGGAATGTGATTTTCTGGAAGGCAAAGGAGTATATCTAAGACTAGTTTACCCCGCAAAACTAAACATACTTCCAAAGGAGAAAAATGGATATTTAATTAAATAGAGGACATTTAGGTATTCCTGATGAAAATTCCAGAGTAAAATAGAAAATTTGATATTCAAACATAAAATTCAAAAGAAGCAACTCTTATCTAACTTGTTCAAGGAGGAAAGAGTATTTTTCAACATTTCTTTTTATATCTATATTTATAGAGAAATAATTCTATATACACATATAAAAACAAAATTTTATGTATTTATATGTATCTATGCATATATATATATATTATACACACATTTTATATATATATATATTACATATATATATGTCTGTGGTTATGTAAGTGACTAAGAGAAAGGGGGATGATAATAGGGAAGAGAAATTGAGAAACAATGGTTAGAAACAAGATATACTTTTGAGGAGGGGATAGGGTAAAAAAAGAAAAGAATAATCACTAGAAAATAGGATAGAAGAAAATATACAGTTAGCAATCAAAAGTCGATGGAATGAACTAATACACGAAATGTAAAAGGGTAGCAGAATGGATGAAAGATCAGAAAAGAGTATATCTATTTATCATCTATGCATAGCACTTTCACAAAAAAATGCCCTTTGAAATAAAAGCCTCACAAACAGATGCAGAAAAACACAAATATTAAACTAACCACTTTCAGATCATTATATAACAAAAATACATTTAATGAAAGGTCATAAAAGATAAATTAAAATTGATAAAAACTAAATAATATAATTCTAAAAAATAAGTGGGTCCAAGGACAAATGATTTTTTTTAATATTCGGTTTGCCTGAATCACTGTGACCCAATGGACCATAGCATGCCAAGTCTTTCTATCCTTCACTATATTTTGAAGTCTGTCCAAGTTCAAATTCAATCTTTCCATAACATTATCTAGCCATCTCCTCCTCTGTCATTGTTTTTTTTTTCCTTTTTTCCTTTAATCTTTTCCAATATCAAGGTCTTTTCTAATAAGGTCTGTTTTCTCATTAAATAACAAAAGTATTTAAGCTTCAGTTTCAGTATTTGACCTTTCAGTAAATAGCTTGAATTAATTTCTTTAAGGATTGACTGCTTTGATCTCCAAGGGACTCTCAAAAGTCTTCTACAGCACCATAATTCAGAAGCATTAAATTCTGTGACACACAGCTTTCCTCATAATCCAACTTTCACAGCCACAAATTGCTCCTAGAAAAACCAAAGCTTTGACTATATGAACCTTTGTTGGCAAGGCAATGTTTTGCTTTTTAGCATATTAACTAGATTTGCCATAGTTTTCCTTCCAATGAGCAAATTTCTTTCACTTCCATAGCTACAGTTGCTGTCTGAAATGATGTGAGCCCAAGAATATAAAATCTGATACTGCTTTCATTTCTTTTCCCTGTATTTGCCAAGAAGTGAGAATAGTTGTCAAGATCTTTATTTTAAGTTTCAAGCCATGTTTTCACCTTCTGAAGCTTCTTGATTCTTCTTCATTTTCTGCCATGAGAGTGATGTCATCTGCATATTTGAGATTGTTGATTTCCCCCCAGCAACCTTCATTCTACTTTTTGTATCATCCAGTCTGGTATTTCATAAGATGTATTTTGCATTTAAATTAAATAAATAAGGTGACAATATATAGCCTAGTCATATTCCTTTTCTAATATACACAGTCAGAGACTTTAGTGTAACTAATGAAACAGAAATAGATGTTTTTCTGGAACATCCTTTTCTTCCTCTAGAATCCAACAATTATTGACAATTTGGTTTCTAGTTCCTCTGCCTTTTCAAAAGCCATCCTGCTTTTTTTTTTTGGTAATTCTTGATTCATATTTTGCTAGAGCTTAGTGTGCAGAATCTTAAGCATATAATTTTATTAAAGATAAGGAATACAATGAGATAATTTACCAAATTTGTTAGATATAGACAAAACAGAACTTAAGGAAGTTATATTTCTAAACATTTACATCAGTAAAAAAGAGAAAGAGCAGATCAGTAAAGTGAGCATGCAACTAAAAAGTTAGAAAAAAATTTCAAAATCGCCAGTGAAATACCAAAATAGAATTCTTAAAGATTAGAGAAGAAACCCTCACAAAAAGCCCTAAAATGCCTCCTCGAACCAAATTAATAAATGAGTTTGACAGCTGTTTTATGGGGGGAAAGATAAAATAGATAAGCAACTGGCTAACTTTATTGAAAGCAAAGAAGAAAATCAAATTACTAGTAATAAAAATAAAAAGACTTAATGTACAATGAATGAGATTAAATGAAAGATTAAAATGGTTAAATGAATTGTTATGAGTTACTTTGCCCAACTTTATGCTAATAAAACTGACAAATCTAGGTTAAATGGATGAATATTTACATACAGACACACACATGCACACATACACACACACACACAGGTATAAACTTACCTTAGAAAAAAGAAACTGAATGAGCAATAAAAGAAAAGAAAAAAGAAAGAAAAAAAAGCACAAGAGGAAAAAGACTCAAACCAGATGGATTCTGATACTATGTAAATGCTTTTAAAAATAGTAGAGTTTTTACCAAATTCATTCTATAATACAAAAATGATTTTGATACTTAAACCAGGAAGGCAAAAACAGAAATCTCCTTAATAAATATTGATGCAAAAGAACGAGATTATAAATAAATTAGAGGAACATAGGATAGTTTATCTCTCAGACTTGTGGAGGAGAAAGAAATTTGTGACCAAAGATGAACTAGAGACCATTACCAATCACAAAATAGAAAATTTTGATTATATCAAATTAAAAAGCCTTTGTACAAACAGAACGAATGCAAACAAGATTAGTAGGGAAGCAACAAACTGGGAAAACATCTTTACAATTAAAGGTTCTGATAAAGGCCTCATTTCCAAAATATATAGAGAACTGACTCAAATTTATAAAAAATCAAGCCATTCTCCAATTGATAAATGGTCAAAGGATATGAACAGACAATTTTCAGATGAAGAAATTGAAACTATTACCACTCACATGAAAGAGTGTTCCAAATCACTATTGATCAGAGAAATGCAAATTAAGACAACTCTGAGATATCACTACACACCTGTCAGATTGGCTAAGATGACAGGAAAAAATAATGATGAATGTTGGAGGGGATGCGGGAAAACGGGGACACTGATGCATTGTTGGTGGAATTGTGAACGAATCCAGCCATTCTGGAGAGCAATCTGGAATTATGCCCAAAAAGTTATCAAACTGTGCATACCCTTTGATCCAGCAGTGTTTCTATTGGGCTTATACCCCAAAGAGATACTAAAAAAGGGAAAGGGACTGGTATGTGCCAAAATGTTTGTAGCAGCCCTGTTTGTAGTGGCTAGAAACTGGAAAATGAATGGATGCCCATCAATTGGAGAATGGCTGGGTAAATTGTGGTATATGAATGTTATGGAATATTATTGCTCTGTAAGGAATGACCAGCAGGATGAATACAGAGAGGCTTGGAGAGACCTACATGGACTGATGCTAAGTGAGATGAGCAGAACCAGGAGATCATTATACACTTCGACAACGATATTGTATGAGGATGTATTCTGATGGAAGTGGATTTCTCTGACAAAGAGACTTAACTGAGTTTCATTGGATAAATGATGGACAGAAACAGCTACACCCAAAGAAGGAACACTGGGAAACGAATGTGAACTATTTGATTTTTGATTTTCTTCCCGAGTTATTTTTACCTTCTGAATTCAACTCTCCCTGTGCAGTGGGAGAACTGTTCAGTTCTGCAAATATGTATTGTATCTAGGATATACTGCTACATATTTAACATATATAGGACTGCTTGCCATCTTGGGGGGGGGGAGGGAGGGAGGGGAAAAAAACGAAACATAAGTGATTGCAAGGGATAATGCTGTGTAAAAATTATCCTGGCATGGATTCTGTCAATACAAAGTTATTATTAAATTAAAAAAAATAAATATTGATGCAAAAAATTTAAATAAAATGCTTAGCAATATTGTCACAAAGATAACACATTATAACTAGGTTGGATTTATACTAAGAATGCAGGGCTGGTTCAATATTAAGAAAACTGTAAACACGATTGATGCTATCAATAACAAAAAACCCCACCACAACAAATCCTAATGACTATATCAATAAATGGAGAAAAAGCTTTTGACAAAATACAATATCCATTCCTATTAAAATATTAGAAAGTATAGGAATATATGGAATTTTCTTTTATTTAAATAATTATGTATTTAAAATTAAATACAAAATAAAAAAAAAAACAAAATAGAAAAAGAGAAAGAAAAAGAAAAACAAAACATTGTCATGTGCCTAGCAGAATATTAGAGAGAATTCAAAATATGTAACAATTTCCATTTCAAGAAAGCATATATAATAATAATGGAAGATATATTCATGACTGTTCATGTTTTCTTTGTTTCCTTGTAGATTATTCTTTTGTCCTCTCCTGTGTTCTTTTTACTTTATTCTTTTTCCTCCTTTCCTGTATCTCCCCAAGAAGGCTAAAATTACACCCACACATACATATATCTATATACATACCTACATACACCTATATGCATACATAAATACATATACACACATAAATACATGTTCATTTACACATACATAGACATGCATCTAAAACAATATTAATATGGCTGAGATAATAATGTAAATTTCTTTCTTGACTGAATCTTTAAGTGTGACTATCAATGATTACTTGCCCTGCTTTTTTTTTTTCCAAATAGGTTCTACTCCTGACCTTTGTTATTAGTGTTTGTGTGTATTTCTTATTTCCTATCCCTGCTAAGTCTTCTCCTTGGCTTGCCTGCTATTACTTAATCTCACTTCACTCATGGATACCTCCCTTATTTTGGCTCCCAATTTTTTCCCTCTCTCTGTATCTCACTCCTATTAATCTAAATGCCCTTCTATACCCCATGTTATTCTATTCCCTCTCCCTTATTTCTTTATAGATTTTATAGGGTACTACATATATGTAGTATATATGGCATATATGTGTATTGTGTGTGTATGCATATGCATGCATGTATGTATTGTTCCCTATTTAAGCCATTTCAGAACTATAAGCCCTTCTCCCTCATCTAATGCCTCTATCGTTTCTTCCTTTCTCTCTCTCTCTCTTTCTGTGTATGTGTGTGTGTATATATATATGTCATATATATCCTATACCTCATTTGTATAACATAATTACTATTTTTACCTTTTTTAGACAGTTTTGCTTTTATAGCATCAGATCACACTCAGCTCTGCATTGATCTTTCTTTTGAACTACTCAATTACTGATGTTAATCTTAGAAGTAGAGTTTACATTTTTTTAAATTTATAAGACATAAAACAAACTCTTGAAATTAACCTTTGATATGGGCTCTTTTATATTAAATTTTCTCTTGAGTTCAGGTTTGGTTGAGAGAAAACTCTGAAAATTTGTGAGTTTGTTGAATGTCCATTTTTTTCCATTTAATATTATAGTTAGTTTTGCTGGATATGATATTTTTGGCTGTAGATCTAATTTCTTTGATTTATGATATATAGTATTCCATGACCTGTGGTCTTTTATTGTAGCTGCTAATAAATCTTATACAATTCTAATTGTAGCTCCATCATATTTGAATTTTTGTTTGTTTGATTGATTTTGTTTTTTGTAAAATTTTCTCTTTGATCTGGAGGTTGGAACTTTTCTTAAAAAACAAACAGTATTTGTCTGAAATTAAGAACAAATAATGGGGATAACCTAGAAACCTTTCAAATAAGATCAGGGATGACCAAGAATATTCATTCTTGCCATTATTATTTGATGTTGTTGAAAATACTACCTATGACAATAAGACAAGAACAAGAAATTGCTAAAGAAATTTTGCACTATATGCAGTTATCCTAAATCAAATTTCTCTTTCTATCTCTTCCTGTTGGATTTGTTGGCAATATATAGAAAGGCCGATGGTTTGTTTGTTTATTTTATATCTTGCAATTTTGCTAAAGTTTTTAATTATTTTGATTAGTTTGTTTTTAGTATATTCTCTAAAGTTTTCTAAGTATATCATCATATGAGCTAGATTTGAGTTCATATCTGATCTCAGTTGCTTACTACCTGTGTGACCCTGGACAAGTCACTTAATCTTGTTTGACTCTCTTCCTTATCTATAAAATGAGCTGGAGAAGGAAATGGGAAACCATTCTAGCACCTTTACCAAGAAAACCCCAAATCTAGTCACAAAGAGTTGGACATGACTAAAATAACTAAACAACAACAGCAATTCATTATCTACATTTCTTCAATTTCTTGTTCTTGTCTTATTGTTATAGGTAGTATTTCCAACAACATCAAATAATAACAATAAATTTAAATAGAGAACTATGGATTGCTTATGGATAGACTTAGCCAACATAATAAAAATAACAATACTACCTAAATTAATTTATTTAGTGCCACATCAATCAAATCACCAGCAATTTTTCTTTATAGAGCTCAAAAAATAGCAAAAGTCATATGGAAGAAGTATAGGTCAAAAATATCAAGGAAATCAAAGAAAAAAAAAAAGAATTAGACTTTGAGGTACCAAATCTCAAACTATGTTACAAAGATTATTATCAAAACACGTTGATACTGATAAGAAATGGAAAATGGATATCCTTGGTTCATCCCTGATCTTATTTGAAAAGCTTCTAGGTTATCCCCATTATTTGCTTTTGATTTCAGACAAATATGGTTAGGTATACATTATACACAAGCAAATTATCCCAGTAACCTAAAGGTTGATAATTGAAAAGTCATAACTATTGGGGAAAGAATTCACTAATTGGCAAAAAAAATGTTGGGAAAACTGGAAAGTAGTCTGGTAGAAACTTGGTATAGACAAATACTGTATACCATATAAGCTCAAAATGGTTATATGATTCAGACAAAAAAAGATGACATAAGCAAATTAGGGTTATAGGGAAAAACTATCTATGAATAGGAGAAGAGTTCATGGCCAAACAAGAAATAGAAAGGATCATGTGAAGTAAAAATAGATAATTTGATTAAACTAAATTAAAAAGTTTTTGAAATAAGAAAACCTATGTAGTCAAAATTAAAAAGAAAGCAGAAAATTGGGGGAAATATTTTACAGCACTTCTTTGACAAAGGTCTTATTTCTCGTGTGTGTGTGTGTGTGTGTGTGTGTGTGTGTGTGTGTGTGTGTAAAAGAGACAAATTTATTTTAAAAAGTCATTATTCATTTGATGAATGGTCAAAGGATATGAACCAGCAGTTTTCAGAGGAAAAAATCAAAGTTATCAATAGTCATATACAAACATGTTCTAAAAAAACTAATAATTTGAGAAATCCAAATTAAAATAACTTTGAAGTACCACCTCATTCTTATCAGAATGATTAACTTGACAGGCAAGGAAAATGACAAATGCTGGAGGGGGCTGTTGGAAAATAGGTACACTTGTGTTCTGTGGGTAGAGCTGTGTCTCTGGAGAGAAATCTGGAATTATGTCCAAAGCACTATGAAATTGTGTATACCTTTTTACTGCTACTAGATGTATATTCCAAAGAGAGATTTTCCCAAAAAGACCCATATTTGCAAACATATTTATAGAAATTTTTCTTAATAGTAGTAAAAAATTGGAAACTTAGGGATTGTATATCAGAAATGGGAGATGGTTGGACAAATTATATGAATATGATGAAACATTATTGTGGTATATGAAATAATAGAGAGAGTGGTTTCAGAAAAACCTAGGGAGATTTTTATAAACTACTACAAAGTGAAGTAAGCAGACCATGAGAAAAACATACATAGTGATAGCAATATTGTAAGGTTAATAAACTGTGAAAGACTTAGCAACACTGGTCATGGATTATGATTAAAAATGTTACCTATTTCTAAATAGAGAACTGATGAACTTTGAGTACATATGGAAGCATATTTTTCTTTATATTTCTTAATGTGAAATTGTTTTACAATACTTAATAATTAATAGGTTTTGCGTTTTTTGCTTTCTTAATGGGTGAAGGAGGGGTAGAAGGAAGGAAAGAATTTGAAATTAAAAATTAATATTGAAAATAAAATTTAAAATTAAAAAATGAAAATCAGGATTAGGTTTATAATTTTCAAATTGTAAGCTTCCATAGAGCTAATCTGTACCCCTTATAATTAATAGAGGAGCAAGCTATGGCCAAGAGAGAATAAATAGCTTGTCCAAGCTTGTTCAACAACAGAGAGGGAACTGAAAATAAGGACTCCAGTTTCCTATTTTTTCTACTACTTCTAACTGTTCCATGATTTTAATGCATAGTATCTGAGCATTCATCTATATTAGCAAAACTGAGTAATTGCCACATGAAAAGACCTACATGTGAGGGAGAAGTGGAATTAAAAGTTCTCTCAAATTGTTCCAGTCTGAAATGAAGAGTGTTCCAATTCATTACTTTTTCAGTTTCTGCAAATAGTCCTATTGTGGTGCCTCTGGCTGTCTTGTCTATCCAAAGATGAACAGGCTGTTATTTTGCCTTTTGTGGAGCAGCTGAGATGATCTGAGTCTTCCCTTTCTCTGATGGCCCTAGGGAGAACTGGACTAGATAGTGGCCATCAGACATTAAACCTCCTACTGATGACTCTTGAAAAGTATTAAGTATCCTACTCATGGGCTGGCATCTTCACTGTAGCAAATCAAAGAGCAAAGTGGTGGTTCTCATGCCCCACTGCAAAATATTAAAGAAAAGAAAAAAGCTATAGAAAAATCCTCTGTTTAAAGGGAACATTCTAAAAATGAAATAGTGTGCTTAGAAGATTATGTATTTAATACTCAGGTTTCCTTGTCCCTCAAGCTTCGTTTTGTATCTGACTTTCCATGATGACGATTTATGAGAATCCTGGGAGAGGAACTACTTTGAACTTCCCTGTAGCATACACTGTGGCAGGCTATTAATCCAACAGACTGTGGGGCTTTTAGGGTAAAATACTTCTCTAATATTTTTTTCTTCTCTTGCTATAGCTTTTCCCAAAGGGGAACAAATGATGGTGGCTTGCCAAAAAAGCATGGTATATTGTCTTGAATAAGACTGTCTTTCTCCACACTTTACACTTATTGAATAAAGGGAGGTGATATATTTTCAACTCGCCCCTCTCGCCAAAGTCTGACTCCAGAACTCCAGTGACCATTAAGTAACTTCTTTCTTGTGTAATCGATTACCTGCCCCCCCCTACTGATTATCCCAGGGAAAAGAATATCCACTTTATCTTATTTTGTGTGTCACAGAGACTCCATCCTCCTGAATAAATAGCCTACCTAAGTAGTAAAGAGATTTAAGGGGGAATTCCTGGGAAGATATGGTTAGTGAGCTCTACAATTTAACAGGCTAAATAGTGATGAGATAGGCAGGAAATTGTAACCCCAAGCTTATTTCTTCTTAGCTATGTTACCCTGACCAAGTCACTTGACTTCTTTAAATGAAAGAAACTTCAAGTATCACCTAATTCCACACTATAATTTTACACTTGAGGAAACTGAAGCCCAGAGAGTGTCAAGGGACTAACCCTAAGGTCACAGAACTAGTAGACGTCAGAGATAGGAATTAAAATAAGGTCTTTTGTGATGTTTCTAAAATGTATTTCTATGCTTTTAAATCTTCTTAATTTTATTTTCTAAATGGAAAAGATGACATTTTATGAACGTTAGAGAAAAGATATGGAAAAAGGGAAAGAAGAGAGAAGGATATGGAAAGAGAAGGAAGTAGAGAAGGAAAAGAAGAAGAATTGAAGATGAGCAGTGAGGATAAATCAAGGTGAAAATAGAAAGTATAAGAACATAAACTCTTTGAAGGCAGGAACTGTTTTTCATTTTGTTTTTGTAACTCTAGTATTTAGCATAGTTGACTAGTACACAAAAGGTGCGATATGCTTGTTGAATTGTTGGAGACAGGAGAAAAAGAAAGATGAGAAGGAGATAGGAAGAGAGAGAGAGAGAGAGAGAGAGAGAGAGAGAGAGGAGAGAGAGAGAGAGAGAGAGAGAGAGAGAGAGAGAGAAATAGAGACAGAGAGAAATAGAGAGACAGAGTCAGAGAGACAGAAATGAATACACACAGAAAGACAAAGACACACACAACAGAGAAAGAAACAGAGGCAGAGATAGAGACACAGAGAAAGAAAAAAAGACAAACACATTGAGAGAGATAGAGAGGGAGAGGGAGACAGAGACAAACAAACACAAAGAAAGAGAGACAGACACACACAAAGAGAGACAGAGACACAGAGAAATTGAGACGGAGAGAAACTGACAGACAGAAAGAGATAGAAAAACAGAGAGAGAGAGAGAAAGAGAGAGAGAGAGAGAGAGAGAGAGAGAGAGAGAGAGAGAGAGAGAAACAGAGACAGTGAAAAAAACACAGACACACAGAGACACAGAGACACATACACAGACAGACAGAGGAAGGAAAGAGACAGAGACAGAGCCACAGACAGAGAGATACACATAGAGATATAGCAGAGAAACACAGAGACAGACTGAGAAAGAGAGGAGACACAGAGACAGAGAGGGGGAGGGACAGAGGGAGAAAATCTTTATCAATGTTGTTTTAAATTTCAGATATCCTTGACAACATCATTTATAGACCAACCAATAACAAATGATTATAACTGGAATATTTATTATTCATAAGCCACTGTGGTAGGCAGAATGGCATAGTCAATAAAGAGCTGGTTTCAGAGTCAGGCAGAGATAGATTCAAGTCCCCCTTTGATGCACATAGCTCTTGTCCATATGGGCAAGTCACTTAAATTTTTAGTGCTTCAGTCAACTCTTTGAGACTATATATAGGTTACAGAACAGGTGCAAACTTATATTGGTAGTGTTTCTTCCCTTGGGAGTTTCTTATTATACCAATTATACCAATTAAATTACAGGTCTAGTTCCTCCTCTACCTCCCTCCCAAAACCAAACCAAATGAAAGCAAAACACTATATTAGCCTTTGTGGGATCTAGTTTACTATCTAATAAGGTAGGGTGATTAAAGAAATTAATAAATAATAAAAGACAGAAAGTGCTAAGTATCCTAAGTGGATACTTAGGATCAAGTGCTAGAGGACATCAGAGAAAGGAGAAATGTTAAGAGACATTTCACCTGGTGGAGGTGGGGGTGGAAGGGTGAGCAGATGAGAGGGAGGGAGGAAATCTCATATGACCTAAGTCAAGGTAATCTTTATTTTCCACTTTTTTATAGAACAGACTAAATAGTTGATCAAATAGTTTAGCCAAATGAGTTTATCAGCTAAGCTTCATTTACATATTTGGATTTGTTTTCATGGCAACAGAGTGTCATCATAATTGAATGAGGTGAGAAAAATAAATGTGAGAGAAGTTCAGACGCCATCAAAAGGTATTATCTATCTTTACATATGATTGTTGCCAATCTTGTGGTTTTTCTTTTCAAATTATCTTGCATTTACTTATTAGTACATTTACTATTCATGTATCATGTATTGGTGTGTAAGATTTAAATATATCATGCATTGTAGTTAGCAGTATACACATTTCCCCACCTAGAATATAAGCGTCTTGTGGTCAAGAGATATTCCATTTTTGACTTTGTATTCTCTAGTGCTTCACACATATTAGAAACTAAATAAATAATAAATACTAGATAAATTATTTATTGTGTTTAGTTGAATTGCCCACATGCTATGCTGCAAATGTCATGACATTCGAACAGACGTCTCTTCTATTACATTGTGCTCTATAAACATGAATATGAAGACTTGTACTTAAAAAAGCAAAGAAGCATTTGATTCCAAATAAAATCTTTTAAAACTGGTTTTATTGATATCTTTTTATACCACAGCCATTAAACTTCCCACACAAACACACCAGAAAACAATTTCTTAAGGAAAAAAAAATCAGAAAGAAAAACAGGTAGGTAAAACCAATCCGCATAGTAACTAGGTCTGTTGGTATGTGCAACATCTGGCATTGATAGCATCGCCTCCTATCCTATACTAAGAGGAGGGGGAGGTATGTTACATCCTCTGGCAGTATGGTAAGAGAATGAATGTTGAATCTGTCAACAGAAGATCTGGGTTTGGAATTCAGTTCTGACATTGCCTATATGATTTTAGGCAAAACACTTTTTGGGGCTTAAATTTCTTCACATGTAAAGCAAAGGGGTTGGATACAATGATCTTTAAAGTTCTGCCAACTCTAAATCTGTCCTCTCAAAAAAATCCCTAACTGTATTCTTAAAAAAGGTCCCTCTTGGTATAGCA
This sequence comes from Antechinus flavipes, assembly GCF_016432865.1. Taxonomy (NCBI): domain Eukaryota; kingdom Metazoa; phylum Chordata; class Mammalia; order Dasyuromorphia; family Dasyuridae; genus Antechinus; species Antechinus flavipes. The sequence goes on along the minus strand of NC_067398.1, from coordinate 264,398,300 downwards.
TCAATGAACTAACTAGTCTAAGAAATAGCCCAAATCTCTTTTTCACAATTGTTCTACACGGGAAAAACCTATAGCTGAGCTCTCCCAACAGTCATATTTAATCAAACCAGTGATTGATAAGGCAGATAGGAGTGTCAAAATTTTTGCTGGGATTTTTTAGCAAAAAATAAATATTTTGTAGATGATTTTCACTGCAAGCCCCTATGTTAGGGGAAAATAAAATTTTCCATTTGTTTATGAGAAGATAGGGAAAAAGGAGATGGATCAAAACCATGAATGATCCCCAAATGTCACTTTACTCAATAGCTTTCATCTCCCCTTATCCTTCTGTCAAACATTTTCAAGGACTAGCGATAAGAACAGACATTTTCAGGTTGTATCTCTGTTTACACTATGGTAGGGGAACTGAACAAGCAGAAATGGTAAAACTTGTTGCGGGGTGGTGAGAATGCTGGGAGACAGGAACAGATGATGAAGAAGAAAGAAGCAGACTGTCAACTTTATTTGTTGTGGAAAGACACTTTCTTAGATGGAGGCAGAACTCCTTGTACATACAGTTAATGCAAATGTTCTTGTTAAAAAATAAAACTCATCCAATTTAAAAGACAAAGTTCTAAACAGAGGAGAACATATTATTTGTAGGAATTCCGGGGAAGAAATTTGGATTTTAACTAGACTCTTTCTATTATTATAAAGAAGCTATAGCCAATTGTGCAGAGTAATTTAGCTGAATGTCCAGCAAGCCTCTAATAAAGTTCCAAATGACTTGAGCTCAGAATCACAAAGGGGGAATGTAGGAATTAATAAAGGCCTGCTTTTAAACCCCCAGTGAACAGGAAGCCAAAAGGCATATTCTGCCTCTGTTGGAGGACAGTGCTGAATGAGCTCTCAGGGAAAATGTCCAGACTTGGTGAATACTGAACTATATCAAGTGATTGATTGGCTCATTATAGGAAGGGCAAGGAAAGAGTCTTTATATAGGATTAAAGGACCAGCTATAAGGTTTCACGGGTATGTCACAAATGAACTTCACTTTGCAATGAGTCAAATAATTTTAATGGTCTACTATAAGTATAAATATACCTCATTTTATTGTACTTTATTGTGTTTCACAGAAAATTGTGTGGGGTTTTGTTTTTGTTTTTATTTTTTACAAATTGAAGGTTTGTGACAACCATGCATTGAGTAAATTTATTGGCACCATTTTCCAACAGCACATGCTCACATAATGTCTCTGTGTCACATTTTAGTAATTCTTGCAATATTTCAAGCCTTTTCATTATTATTATATCTTTTATTGTGATCTATAAAAAGGGTTTTTGATGTTACTATTGTAATTATTTTGGGCTACCATGAATATAAGACAGTGAACTTATAGGAAAAAAAAATGTTGCATGTATTTTGATTCTGACCAACTGTTGCCCTGTCTCTCCTCAGGTCTCCCTATTCCCTGAGATACAAAAAATATTGAAATTATGATAATTAATACTGCTACAATGGCTTCTAAGTGTTCAAGTAAAAGGAAGAATCAATCTATGTGGCATACTTCATTGTTGTTTCAATGATACTCGAACCTTCAGGAGCTACCAGTCTAATCAGTCAGCAGCTATCAATATCAAGGCAAGACCCTCCACCAGAAAAAAGATTAAGACTTGCCAAAGGCTCAGGTATTGTTTAGCATTTTTATCAATAAAGTATTTTTAATAGAGGTATATGGTTTGTTTTTTAATAGACTATAGTCAAGTGTAAACATAACTTATATGCATTGGGAAACCAGAAAATTCATGTGACTCACTTTACTGTGATATTATTTATTTTATTAAATATTTTATTAAAGTGGCCTGAAACTGAGCCAGCAATATCCTCAAGGTACACCAATGGCTAGACTTTTAAAAAGTGATTGTTCACTCTGAGATACCACTACACACCTGTCAGATTGGCTAGAATGACAGGGAAAGATAATGGGGAATGTTGGAGGGGATGTGGGAAAACAGGGACCCTCTGTTGGTGGAATTGTGAACACATCCAGCCATTCTGGAGAGCAATTTGGAACTATGCTCAAAAAGTTATCAAACTGTGCATACCCTTTGATCCAGCAGTGTTTCTACTGGGCTTATACCCCAAAGAAATACTAAAGAAGGGAAAGGGACCTGTATGTGCCAAAATGTTTGTGGCAGCCTTGTTTGTAGTGGCTAGAAGCTGGAAAATGAATGGATGCCCATCAATTGGAGAATGGTTGGGTAAATTGTGGTATATGAATGTTATGGAATATTATTGTTCTGTAAGGAATGACCAGCAGGATGAATACAGAGAGGACTGGCGAGACCTACATGAACTGATGCTGAATGAAATGAGCAGAGCCAGGAGATCATTATATACCTCAACAACGATATTGTTTGAGGATGTATTCTGATGGAAGTGGATTTCTTCGATAAAGAGAGCTTTAATTGATCAAAGATGGACAGAAGCAGCTACACCCAGAGAAAGAACACTGGGAAATGAATATAAACTGCTTGCATTTTTGTTTTTCTTCCTGGGTTATTTATACCTTCTGAATCCAATTCTCCATGTGCAACAAGAGAACTGTTCGGTTCTGCACACATATATTGTATCTAGGATATACTGTAACCTATTCAACATGTAAAGGACTGCTTGCCATCTGGGGGAAGGGGTGGAGGGAGGGAGGGGGAAAATCAGAACAGAAGTGAATGCAAGGGATAATGCTGTAAAAAATTACCCTGGCATGCGTTCTATCAATAAAAAGTTATTTTTTTAAAAAAAGTGATTGTTCCTCATCTGTACTAAGGGAGATACAAGTAAGTAGCACAGTGGATCCAGTGCTGGGTCTGAAGTCATGAAAACTTAGCTTTTTGAGTGCAAATCTGACCTACACACTTACTAAAAGTGTGCCTCTGGGCAAATCAATTAACTCTGTTTGTCTCAATTCCCTCATTTGTAAAATGAACTTTCTTTGTGTCATGCTTCATTTCTCTAATACTTTTAACTTTACTTCTCATCTTCTGGTAGTATAGAGAAACCACTTCCAGATCACAGAATTTAGGACACCCATAAATTTGCTAAACTATCCCCTAATTGATAGCTATTCATTTTGTTTCTAGTTCTTTGCCAACTCCCAAAAGTACTGCTATAAAAATTTGGTGTATAAATATATGGAGCCTTTTTTTCCCCTTAGAGTATATGGAATTTCTGAGTTAAAGTGTATGGACATTTTAGCCACATCAATTGCGTAATTCCAGATTTCTCTCCAGAATGATTAGGTCAATTCACATTGATGAATTTGCATTCTAGATGGACTGAGTCATTGACACACAGACATTTATCTGAGTGAACTGCATTCTTTCTTTATGAAGGAACCTTAGGAGTTTTGCCAAATGTCCATGCCTCATGTCACAAAGAACAGCACTTCAGACTTCAATTACTTTGATTTTATCAATATGGATACTTCCATTCAATATTAATCATAAGAGGATAAAGACTTGGCCTATGATTTCATAAACTCCTATTGAAACAAAGGTGCTAGGACAGTTAAGTGGTATAATAGGTAACGTACCAGGTGTAGAGTAAAGAAGACTTGAGTTCAAATCTGCCCTCAGACACTAGCTGTGTCAGTTAACTCTGTTTACCTCAGTTTCCTCATCAGTACAATGATCTGGAAAAGGAAATGGAAACCAATCTAGCATTTTTTGCCAAGAAAGGTAACTTCTTTTCAAATTATAACTTTAGAGAATTATGTAGATCATTTGAGAGATTAAATAACTTGTTCAGGGTCTCACAGTCAGTATATGATAAGAGTAGGACTTGAACTGAAGCTTTTATGGTTTCTAGGTCAGCTCTATTCATTGTGCCAAGTTACCAAAGTGCTATTGATCACAACTTTTTTTTCCTAATTTGGGAGGTAGTTTTTCAGAATTGCCAATATTGCTGTTGCAATCTGATGTTACATTGCCTTGCAGCCACCTTACAATGTGCCCTTGCAAATTTAGCTAAGGCTGGTCCTTGAAAATAAATTGACTGGGCCAATAAGAACATTATGTTTCTTTATCTCTTACTGTGATCAACACATTGTCTTCCAGGTTGCCAAGATAAAACTTCATTTTGTCTCTAAAAACTGAAATTCTTCTTTAAGATATATAAATTTAAATATATGAAATAAAATGTACAGGATTATAAGGGAAACCTTATATGTATATATAGTTTAAATAATTATACACATATGTAATATACACATACACAAGGCAATATAAACACATATAATATACATATATACACAAACATGATTACCTGCTTATCCATACATATACACATATTACACACATACATATACACATACACACATGTTCATGGACTTTAGGTTAAAAATCCCAGTTATAGATGAATACAATAACCCAGAAAACTCATTTACAACTCATTTTGGTGCCCAAGAGAAGTAACAATTGCCATTACTGAAATAAATGATTGATCTACCCAGCAGTTGAGACACTGAAATAAAACCATACATAAGAGCATGAATAGATAGATATTGTAGAGGTAAGAGCACCTGACTTAGCCCAACTTGAAAGGCAGAAAACTCATAACATTAAGGGGAAATGGAATAAGAAATACTGAGTTTATTCCAAAAAAATTTGAATGGAAAATGCCATCTGCATCCAGAGAGAGAACTATGAAGACTGAATGCAGATCAAAGCATACTATTTTCACCTTCTTTTCTTTTCATTTCTTTTGGTTTTTTTATATTTTTTTGTCTTTTGTTCTGATTTTTATTCTTTAGTATGACTCATGGAAACTGGTTAAATTGAATATACACACAATTTTCAGATAAAGAAATTAAAACCAGTTCTAATCATATGAAAAAATATTCTAAATCACTATTGATTAGAGCAATGCAAATTAAGACAACTCTGAGGTACCACTTACACAACTCTCAGATTGGTTCAGATGATAGGAAAAGATAATGATAAATGTTGGAGGGGATGTGGGAAAACTGGCTCACTAGTATATTGTTGGTGGAGTTGTGAACTGATCCAACCATTCTAGAGAGCAATTTGGAATTATGCCCAAAGGGCTAGCAAACTGTGCATACCTTTTGATCCAGCCATATCTCTAATAGGTCTGTATCACAAAGAGATCATAAAAAAGAAAATAGGATCCACATGTGCAAAAATGTTTGTATCAGTTCTTTTTGTAGTGGTAAGGACCTGGAAACCAAGTGGATGCCCATCAGTTGGGGAATGGCTGAATATGTTATGTATATGAATATTATGGAATATTATTTTTCTACAAGAAACAATCAGCAGGATGATTTCAGCAAGGCCTGGAGAGATTTACATGAACTGGTGCTAAGTAAAATGAGTAGAACCAAGAGAACATGGTACATAGCAACAGTAATATTATGTGATCAAGTCTGATGTATGTGACTCTTTTCAACAATGATGTGACTCAGTACAATTCCAATAGATTTATGATGGAGAGAGCCATCTACATCTAGGAAGGGGACTATAGAGATTAATGTAGATCACAACATAATATTTTCACTTTTGTTGTTGTTTGCTTGCTTTTTTCTCATTTTTTTCCTTTTTTTAATCTGTTTTTTTCTTATGCAGCATGATAAATGTGGAAGTATGTATAGAAGAATTGCACATGTTATATATGTGCATATATATGTATACATATACATATATATGCATATATATAAGATTACTGACTATCTAAGTGAGGGAGCTGAGGAGAAGGAAGGGAGAAAAATTTGGTACACATGATTTTGCAAGGGTGAATGCTGAAAACTATCTGTATATATTTTGAAAAAGATTTGATCGAAAATGTTGATGTCTCTACTGTAAATGGAAAGAATGTCTAGACTAGTAAAATTATGGGTCCTTTTGAAGTATTGAGATATCAAAGTTGTCACAAAGAATCAAAAAAATGAAAAAACAACAATAATGTGCCTACTATGTGGTAGGCATTGTACTAAGTAAGGGAAATTTGAAGACAAAAATGAAACAGCTCCTGAGCATCAAGAATTTGGTAGAGACTACCTATTGGGGAGACAAAGTACGAACAAATAAATATACCTACAAAGCTTATGCAAAATAAAGACAAGGTAAAAAAAAAAATCAGGGGAAGAAAAGATAGAGTCTAATGATCCCTTCAACATAGGAACATTCTAATCAATCAGGAAACCCACCAATCAACATGAATTTAAATATCTGTGGTATTCCAGGCATTGTTTCAGGGGATGAAGGTCCAAAGGGCAGACAAGGCAAAACCAAACAAGCCATGCAAAGGGCCTTAAGAGTTTAATTTCTATTGGTCAAAATGAGATGTCTACATTTATATGTACACTACAATTATAATGGGATTTGCTTATAATTTTAATAGAATGAGAGACAATGTGGGATAGTTAAGCAATATCAGTTCACTAAAAGGTAGCTACCTAAGAAAATCGACTGGAGATAGCTTGAGGAGGAAGTCACTTGCAGCCAGGAAGATTAGGAAAGGCAGCATATAGAAATTGCCATTTGAACAAGTTTTGGAGGAAGCTAGGAATTTTGAGAGATGGAAGTAATGAAAGTGAAGATGAAATGTTGAATAGTGATGGACAGTTTGTCTGGACCATAATGTTCATGAAGAGAAGGGGTGTGTAATAAGTCTGAAAAGTAGACTGCAGTTAGATGGTGAAGGTCTTGTATAAATTGAACTATAGTTTGTCTCTTCATTTTCTAGTTTTTAATGTTTGTCTCTCCAGAATTGTAGCAGAATACCTTGTACTTACCTCTTGATAAATGTTTTGGATTTCATTATATAGTTATTATTTTATGTCTATGGTATTTAAAGGATAACTCTTATGATTTCATCGGTATAAAAAACTCCCAAGTAAGGCAACTTTTACCAATTCAGGTTGGTCCTTTCTTTTCAACTTGTTATTTTAGGGTGCTAACCTCCAGAGCACTGAAATATTAGGTGATTTTCCCAGGATCATACAACTAGTATCTATCAGAGGAGAGACCTGAACTCATGGCTTCAGGACTGGCTTTCATTTTGCTATTGTCTTCTACAGGTAAATCCCATTACAATACATTTCATGTGACCACCATCTAAATAACTTAGTTGTGGGAAATTTTTCTTATAATTATTTCATGGCTGAATTTCTTTTCAGAAGAAATTGGAAAGTAAATAAGCCCACTGAGCTGCAGTGTGGTTGAGGAAATGGGAGAAAAGATGCTATGGATTCCATTAAAAAAAATAGGAGGAATCATGCACAAATTTTGACCATTCAGGGGTCCTCAAACTTTTTAAATAGGGGGCTAGTTCATTGTCCCTCAGACTGTTGGAGGGCCGGACTATAGTAAAAACAAAAATGATGAAATTGTTAATGTTTTGAATAAACTTTTGATTTTTAAGGATCGTGTCTTAAATTTTGAAAGACAGATTGTGGATTTAGTAATAGGAAAGTTAAAAAGGATAATGATGACGGGCACTGGGATTGATAGGCTATAGATAGGAAGCATGGCCTCTGATCCAAAGATTCCACTGGAGAATATATTAATCCTTCTGAGATCAGGGTTATAAGGGAAGAGAATAGGAACAGAATGAAAAGGCTATTTTTTTATTACTGATTAATTTGGAAGGATGGAGAGGTTTAGCAACTAATGAGTTATTAGGATGATAACGAGGATAGAGTCTAATGGAGTTGATATCTACAACATTCCATTGACTAGGAAAGTTCTCAGAAGATGTACTCTTGTAAAGTAAAGTAAATCAAATACTACCATTCTATGGAGGTATTATTAAACCTATATGGTGATATCCAAGATCAGGGCAGTAATAGTCCTTCTTCTTCATAAAACTTAGGGGCCTTTCCACTTGCCACATGACTATTTTGAGCCACTGATGCCTTTGTAATCTTATTGGAAGTTCCCTTGAGTATGCATCTCCCTCAATTTCCTCTGAGCTTTAGGATGTTGTAAGTACAAGGTCTGGAAGGGAACTATAATCTATAATTCTGATTCATGGTGGCTTGGAAAGAGGAAAGGCACCAAATACATAAAGGGCTAAATATTGATATCCAGGTATCTATTATATCAGCTGGCCTTGGCAGATCCATGGAAGAATATTCCAGCTTCCATTTGGGGTTTTGTATGGAAGAATATGAAGGGAAGGAGTATCATTTCTTCAGTGGGATGGGTAGAAAATCCCTTTCCTGACTTACAGTTGTGGTAGATAATCATGGTAAGTGCACTGTGGGAATGGATATTGTGCTTGGAAGTCAGTACATATATGGATATTTATGGCAACTTCTAGCCATTACTTTCATAAATCTAGATAATCACCAAATCTATAATCTAAGAATCTTTTTCAAATACTAAGCCATGGACTCTTCTGTCATTTCTTTAAAGACTAACTGTTTATTAGATGAAGAAAAGAATAGTATAAGGGAACGAGAAATTCAATTTGGAATTCAAAGATCTTGTTTCAAATCCTGGTTCTGAACACTGACTAGCTGTATGAACCTAGATCATTAACTTAACCTTGTGAGGTCTCAATTTTTTTGTCTGCAAAATGTAAATACTACAATAAACATCCTTGTACAATGTGTCTCGTGAAAGTATTACTGTAAGGAACTGGAAACACCTCTCATATTGGCTAAGGTGAACAGAAAAAGATAATGCCAAATGTCAGAGGGGATGTGGGAAAACTGGAACAGTAATACATTGTTGGTGGAGTTGTGAATGGATTCAACCATTTGGAAGAGCAATTTGGAACTATGCCTAATGGGCTAGCAAATTATGTATACTCTACTGGACTGGCACCCCAAAGAGATTATAAAGGAGGGAAAGGGACCCACATGTACCAAAATGTTTGTGGCAGCCCTATTTGCAGTGTCAAAAAACTGGAAACTGAGTTGATGCCCATCAGTTAGAGAATGGCTGAATAAGTTATGGTATATGAATATTATGGAATATTATTGTTCTATAAGAAAAGATCAGCAGGATGATTTCAGAAAGACCTGGAGAGATTTACATGAACTGATACTAAGTGAAGGGAGTAAAACCAAGAGAACATTGTACACAGCAACAGCAAAATCACGCGATGATCAATTCTGATGGACTTGGCTCTTCCAACAATGAAGTGATTCAGTCCAATTCCAATAGATTTGTGATGGAGAGAACCATCTAAATCCAGAAAGAGGACTGTGGGGACTGAGTATAAATCCCAATATAGTATCTTCACCTCTTTTTGTTACTGTTTGCTTGATTTTTGTTTTCTTTCTAATTTTTTTTCTTTTTGATCTGATTTTTCTTGTGCAGCATGATAGTTGCGGAAAAATCTTGTGAGAATTGGGAAGGAGTGGGGATAAGGTAGAGGGAAAAATTTGTAACACAAGTTTTTGCAATGGTGAATGTTGAAAACTATCTATGCGTATATTTTGAAAATAAAAAGCTGAAAAAGTATTGCTGGAAAAATGCTGTATAAACTAAAATTTCATTTTAGTACTACAAACACCACAGCACCTAGCCTCTTCTTCCTTATTTATCTTTCTAAAGATCCCATGAAACAGGTGCTACACATATTTTTGTTAACCCTGTTTTGCAAAAGAGGAAATGAGAAATGGATTCCTGTGGGTTACATATTAATTTTGAAAAATCACAATATTTATATTAAATTTTTAATTTTGGTGTTAAACATTGTCCAGTTACATTTTGATTTGATTTGGCAGCTTTGGGGAATTTTGTGGGCCAAATGTAATCAGCAATTCATGACACTGATACTTTTAATGTAAAGTGAGTTATCCAAGGTAGCATGGGAAATGACAAAACTAAGATTTAAACCCAAGCCTAATAATGTCTAATAACAGATTTGTAAGCCTTCTTGTCTATAGCATTATTTAGAGACAATGGGACTAGAAAGAGAACTGATTCAAGAGTCAAGGGACTTGGGGGTCAAATCCTTCCTCTGATATTTAAAGTGGCCATGAGTAACTTATTCAGTCTCTCTCAGGCATAGTTTTCTCATCTGTGAAATAAGGGGACTATACTAAATAAACCTGTAATATCACTTCCAGTTCTGGATTTATGATCCCAGATCCTATGATCTCCTGACACCAGTATACCATATTTAGTGATGGACACACCACAAACAATGGTGGGGAACAAAACAAGCATTGTGCATTAATTTCTATATTCCCGAGGTCCCAGCCCTTTCCCCTGCTTTCCAGCTGGGTCCCAGTAATACCACTACAGATTTTCTACATAAGGATTATTGGAAGAGCTAATTTCTGATGCTTTTGTTCTATTTAAAATTTGGCATATGGGTGCCCAATAAACAAAAACTTTGCCATCTACTGTTGCCTTGATGGTATGTTCTATTGTTAATGCTCTTTTAGCCATGTGGCTTTTTTGAATCACCTGAGTAGAGCAATATAGGCTGTGAAATGGGACAGGGAGGTGGAGTTTATAAATAGTTCCCTCTGGCATATTTTGTCAAAGTGGCATCTTGTGGCAATGATTACATCCAATTATCCTACCTCCTCTTCCTCAGCTTCCTCAACAAGCTGTAAATAGCTTTAGCAACCCAAACAGCCAAACAATCCAGGGACTGTTCTTGTGAATGTAGATACACCATCTGTTTTTTCTAATCATGCTTAATATGTCAGCAATTGGAAATTCTGAAGCTAGAGTTGGTTGTGTTTCCTATCTTCCCTTCCCCAAAATAATGGAAAAATAGTGTGAAAGACTAACTCAAACAAGAACTGGAAAATGTTAGATTAAAGATGGTATCTCTATACTGAGCTAAATATTTATATTCACTAACATGGCATTCTCATTCCTGCCTCTATGTGTTTACTCATCTTGTATCAGATAAGTCTGGATAGGTATGTTGGAGCCAGACCATGGAGAAGCTTAAATGTCTTAGGAGCTTATACATTATTGAATAAGCAATAGGGAGCCACAGAAGATTTCTGAGAAAAGGAGTGACACAATCAGAGCAGTATACTGGAAACAATTACTGAGGCAGTGATTTGGAGGATGGATTACATTGGCAATACATAAGAAGACAAAATAGAAGATTAGGTGAGAAAGAAAGGATGAAGTTTATGAGATATTTCTCATTTATTCTAGTGGTTATTGATCTCCGTTTCTGAATTCTTATCATTCCATTTAGGTGCATGCTCTCTCTCTCTCTCTGTCTCTCTCTCTTTTTCTCTCTGTCTCTCTCTGTCTCTCTCTCTTTTCTCTCTGTCTCTCTCTCTCTCTCTCTCTCTCTCTCTCTCTCTCTCTCTCTCTCTCTTTGTCTCTCTCTGTCTTTCTCTCTTTCTCTCTCTTTCTCTCTCTCTGTCTCTCTCTCAATCTCTCTCTCTCTCTCTCTCTTTCTCTCTGTGTGTGAACTAAAGGAGTCATTAGAAGTTATCTAATCCTATTCTCATTTTATAATTGAGAAAAAAGAAGCACAGAAAAATAATTTACTAACATTCCTACTAATTAATGGCAGACCTGGTACTTAAGATCACAGATTTTGAGTTGAAAGGGACTTCAAAAACTATCTAGTCCATTTCATTTTACAAAGGAGAAGACTAATAACAAGGTACCTTCAAGCCTATTGAGATGGCTTTGTTTTAATTTTAATGTCTTTCTTATCAATCTTGTTTTCCCGAATGAAGAAATCCTCCTCTCCAAAATCAGGAGTCTTCAATATCACATGATTCATAGATACCAGTAGTCTTTCTTGTTCTCCTCTCTCTCCATCAGTCCCACTATTTTTGCTGCCTTAGGAGACCTTTTGAAAACCTGGAAATTATAGAGAACCTATGGGTTCAACACTGGAATAGGGGAAGAAACTGAAAAGTAGGACAGTTAGTCAGTCAATAAGCATTTATCAAATGTACCAATATTTATGCTAAACTCTAGTGATACAAAGACAGACAAAAACAACATTGACTTTCAAGGAATTTATATTCTAATGAGATTGGGATGCAATATGTAAATAGTAAGATGTTTTCTATCAAAACCTAAAATTTTCTATTAATTTTATTATTGTACCAATTAGAGATTCATTTAGATTAACAATAGTTCTCTAAAAATGCAAATACTCTGGGTATATATTAGGGCCTATCAGTTACCCCTCACCCCAACCCCATTCAAAATGGGTAAATCAAATTGCTTGCGAACTACCCAGAATTCACTGCACTGAGCCAGTGGAAATTTTGATGGATAGTGGTTTTGAAGATTAGAACAATTTTGGTTTGGGGGACATTTGGGAATGGATGGGACCTAGGCACTACCTAGGCCCATGCTTAAAGCAGCATTACACATATCCTTACTCCTATACTCCCCAAATAAAAGGCAAAATGGTATAATTGATAGAGAGATGGTCTTGGAGTCCTCTGTTCAATTCTTACTTTGGAATACTAGGAGTATGTAACTTTCAGTGTCCTAGGCACTTGTCTGAAACTATAAATTGCAGTGTAGGTGCTGATCCACCTTAGTAGAGGAAGTTCCTCATGGAGAGCTCCCTATAAAAAACAAACACAAATGAACTGATGCATAAAACACAAAATTCATTGGTAGCAAGCTGAATAGCTTTATTTATTTGCTTCATGTACAGCAGAATTCTCCTATCTAGGTGACTTCTGTTTTGGTTCTCCTTTTTCTACTCTATCAGTTGGAACTCTCAGGTATTTGCCAATATCATAATTCCAACCCTTTGTTCCTACTGTTACAATTCTTTCTTCCTTGCATATTGATTGAGACTCCTTGGTACCTTAACCTGGTTTGTTGCTATCATCACTATTCATTCCTATTTTGTGTCTCATGTTGCAAAATGGAAACCATTTATTCTGATTTTCTCCGCTATCACTGTATGGTTTCTTAGTTGCCTTTGTTAGAGGGATTTCATATTTGATTGGCTTCTTGTATGCCTAGACTCCATCTTCTGAAAGGGAGATATATTTTTTCCTGATTAGATGGCAAAAAGACAGTTTCTAGTTAAGGAAACTTGGGGTATAGGAGAGGAGTACTAAGGGTTAGATAGCCAAAGATAAACCTTACTGCTTCAAAGCTTTGTTCAAGATTACTCTAAATCTAGGAAAGAAGAAAGAAAAACTCTTTCTTCTGCTGCTCTTTCTTTCCTGTACCAAAATGATCCGTTTGCTCCAAGACCCAGATCATGTGCTAGTAATATCAGCTACATATAGATTAAATAAACTTTTGTAGAATAGCCTGGAAACTGGCTATTTACAATATTTTTTCAATGGGAAAATTAACACCAGTTTATAAACAAACTTTTAACATAAATTAGGGATTATTTCTGTTTCTTCCAGACCACCCTTATCCCACTGTCAGATAATTTCTTGCTCATGTCTTAATAATCTCTCTTCTACATGTATACAACAGTTAATTTGAGGTAGCAATTAAGCTGAACAGAATTACGCTTTAAATACTATAAACCATTTAATGAAATTACTTTCTTCTGCCAAATAGAATTAAACCCTAAAGTACTAAAAATGCTCCAAGTGCAGACTTTTTTTTCTATTGCATACAAATGGGAGTTTAGAAAGATAGGTAATTGTCATTGTTGAAGGGGAACTTGATGCTCTCTGACACACTGTGTACTTAAACCAGTTCCCTTTCCAACTTTATATATCTTTATCTTCATATTTTTTATTGATTTGTCAATTTCTACCAACTCCCCTCATTTAGTTCAGTCTGTCTTAGCTGTTCACCATTTTTTTCCCGAAAAAATAGACACTGTCCTTTCAGTATTTGAAAACACACACACCATACACACTCTTTCTTTGATATGAACTATATATATGCACATGCATATATATGTATATGCATATATAATATATTACACGTTTACACACACATGTATACACATGTGTGAAAATAGGCATATATGTATCATTTATCTATCTCTAAATCCATGTATATATGTATGTACATGTGTATGTGTATGTCTGTGTTTATGAAGCTCCCAGAAAGATTTATGGAGTGGTAAGGAAGGAGTTGTTTGGTACATTCATAGTCAATCAGATCTGGTAAATCAATCCTGTGGTCAATGGAATAACCCATGTCAGATTGATCCTTTTCTGTTTCTATCTCTGTCAGAAAATAGGAAATTCCAGAGGAGTTCCCCAAAGAATCAGATGGATTAGGAATGCACAAAGCATAGAGTCAAAGGTCTTTATTATAGTACATTTTGCCTAAGAGGAAGGAGAACTTAAATAGATGCCACTGAATTTCAACTAATAGAGGGGGTAAATATAACTGAGTCCCATCCATAGGAAGGATCATTTGCTAGGGTTTTAGGTCTTCAGATTAGAGCAACAGGAGAGGAGGGTCAGTTTTGATTTATTTTGGAGAGACTGCCCTGAGTCCAAGCACAACCAAATTAATTGCTTCCCCTAGTTGAAACTTCATTTCATCTAGCAAAACATCATCCTTAAACCAAGGCAATGAGGCAAAGAAAGCCCTAAGTTTTATGTGGGGGAGGAGATTGAGTTCTCTTGTAAGGGCATCTGATTGGTTTCCCATATCTGATGTCATATTCTAGGAGATCTTGGTATTGGTTAGGGGAGGCCTGGAAGATATAAATAAAAGAAATGCAAAATGACAAGTAAGAAATTTCTAGAAATAGTGAAGAGAGGGAATATCCAGAACAGTTTACTGGAATGGAATCTTAGAGATTTCAGAGAATAGCTACCCTCTCTCTGAACACCATGCCCCCCCCCCCAATTATTTGCTTTGTTTTGAGTTTTAGCTATTTTACCCTTAGGGGAAGTATTGTGTGTTGAATGGAGAGCTAGTTTTGGATCCAGGAAGATCCAGGTTTTGGCCTTTGACACATTCCGCTATGTGATTCTGAACAAATCATGAATTTTCTTTAGTCAACATTCTAGGACTATAAATTGCAGAGAAAATGCTGGCTTGCATTAATAGATGGAATTTCTTCACCAAGGAATACATTCTCTATTCCTATCATACCCTGACATCCCATTTATTTCTTGTCTCTATCATCTTTCTCCAAAATTCCATTCAGTTCTAACCTTTATTAAGCATCTACTGAATGAAGCCATCATTCCTTTACTCAAGAACCTCGAAATTTAGAAGGGAATTTATTGTACATGATGAGAAATAGAATTTTATAAAAATACAAAAAAATAATCACATGGAATGGGAATTCACGGGGGGAAAAGATTATTTCTGACTGAAAAGATCAGTGCATGGAGGAGATGGCAGTTTTAAGGTTGAATAAGATTTCACTAGAACTTGAAAGTAAGGAAAGGCACATCAAGTCTAGGGATTGGCAAAAAAAAAAAGGAATAGAGGGAAAAAATCTGGAAAATATATGGGGGATGATAGTAATAACTTGAAATTTTGAGCAGTTAGAAGTTTGCAAAATACTTCACAAATATATCTCATTTTATCCAATGCTGGGAGGTAGCTGTCACCCACATTTTACAGATGAGAACGCTGAGACAGATAGAGATTAAGTGACTTGATCAGACTCACACAGAGAATCTGAGTTTGACTTTATGTAGAATATATGATGGGCAATAGTATTAAATAAGGTTGGAAAGGAAGAGTTGTAGAAAATTAAATATTTCAACTTAATGTATTTGTAATGTTACCTTAATGTTACTTTAGGCTTAGTCCCATCTACACTATATCTGAGATTAATTGTTTCTGCTATTCTTTAGAGGCTTTTAAATATCAGGCTCTTCTATTTCAGAGATAGTATGGCTTTAAGAAGATGAATTGACTTTGATCTTGTATGCCTAATTCAATCACTATAGTCTATTTGATTTCTCCTCATGTTTATTGAGAAAGTGTTTGGAACTCCATTTGAAATTCCACAAGGCTCCTACAACGTCCCTTGTTTCTGCCTTCTCTGAGGAAGTCCTTGCCAAGGTCAAACCTAAATCTGTTTAGCTGTGTAACCACCCAGCTCAAATTTAGGATTTGGATCTTTGTAATGTTCTTGGCTATTGATACTTTTTTTGGACTTAGCTGTTTTTCAGATCACGCTCAGAGACCGAAGTAGGTACTTGGGAGAAGAGTAAAAGTTTTCTGATGGCGTTTTTTCTAAGCTGTTCTTCTTTTTCATGGGTAAAATAGGTCCTAAACTCTGTTTGTGTATATATTTTTCTTCATAAATAGAAGCCAAACCGTTTGCAAGGAGCAAGGCAGGCAGATATGTCCCTGGGCCAACATAGCAATTAACTTAGGGCTATTCAAATGCCACACGTCAAGTGAATTCTGACTTAGGCTAAGCTGAAAAGACCCATCCATGCAGGTAGCACGTTGATGAAAATATGTGGGCCTGAAATCAAATCTTTCAGCTATGTGAACTCAAGCAAACATTTTCTTTCTTTCGATCTCCATTTCTTTAACTAAATAATAATAATGACCTTGAAGATCTCTTGCAGAGCAAAGGGATAATGATCAAATAGATAATAGATCTATGATCAACTTGAAGGTACTTAAACTCAGAGGATTTTACTTTCAATATTGTTTCTAAGATAACAAGATGACGTTGAACAGCAGAAAAAGATACATTTACTCTCAGTTAAGGTTTTGTTCATCTTGCTTAGATCAAAATCATATAAAATTAAGATAACCAGTCTTGATTTTTATATATCTCTGGGCAGCTAGGTAGCACCATAGTACACAGAATTCTGGGTCTAGAGTCTAGAATACATCTTCCTGAGTTCAAACCTAGCCTCAAACATTTACTATCTATATGACCCTGGGCAGGTCACTTGACTTTGCCTCAGTTTACTCATCTGGAAAATGAGCTGAAGAAGAAAATAATAAGCTACTCCAGTATCTTTGCTAAACAAACAAAAACAAACCCAAATGGGGTCACAAAGAGTTGGACATGACTGTAAATAATTGAATAACAAAAGTGGATCTCTAAGCCTGAGCAGGATCCATCAGACTGGGCACAAATAAATGAATCTGTTTGACAATGAGCACATTTGGGTCTCCTTGTACAGGTGTCCCTTATATTCCTCTATAGCCAGCAAAGTCTGGGCTGAAAATTCCAACCCTTTGAAAAACCAGACAAATTCTCTTTCTGAGCTAGTATGATTGCATAGAGATGAATTTGAGTTTAATCTTGCATGCCTAACTAACTCACTCTGGCTTTTCTGAATTCTCTTGCTTATATTAGTGAGATAGTATTTGAAGCTTATTCTGACTGACAGGCAGTTTTATCATTATTTTTAAAGCAGGGACCTGCCACAAATAATTCATGTAGACTCAAAAGAAGAGATAACGAACCACTTGTTGGCATCTTGCTATTTTGGCTGGTTGCCGGGTTTAGCATTTCTCTGGGCTTGAGAATTCATTTAGTGAAAGATTGGGGCCTGCTGGACATCTAAGAAGTAAAAGCATCCTCCTGGATCTCTTCCTCTAAACTATATACCTTCACATATAGAGTCACAGATTTATAGCTGTAAAAGAGCTAGTAACCACCAAGTCCAATACAGTTTTACTGATGAGGAGGTTGAAGCCAGACAGGGTTAAGTAAATGTCCAAATTCACATAGGTGGGATAGGTTGGAGAGGGCATTTGAAACCAGTTCATATTACTCCAAAGTCAGTGTGCTCTTTCACACTATTGCACATTTTCATACTACTGGTCTAATTTGTTGGTCATTCACATCTTCTGATGTCTTTATTATTCCTTCCTAACTGCCAGTATTGTTATTTTGTTAATTTGGGCATTTCACCTTTTCTTTTCTTTCTATCTATAAAAAGAGGGAGTTGGACTATCCAATTATTCCTTTCACATCTCAAGAGTTAGGGCAACGGCATCCCCATAATTTGCAAAAGCCACATAAATGTTTTTGTACCTGCCTTTGTGCCAGAGAAGTTTGAATTTTTTCTTTTGCTTTTATGGGATATTTTCGATTAACTTATTGTAAAATTTGGGCTAAATATTTGGTCACAGGCTATGTATTGTCTGCTGGTCTTTATATGTTGGGTGTGGCTTCCATAAAACTCCCCCAAAATTCATATTTAATTTCTTTCTATCTTTTTTTTATTAAAGCTTTTTAATTTACAAAACATGTGCATGGGTAATTTTTTAACACTGATCCTTGCAAACCTTCTCTTCCAAATTTTCCCCTTCCCCCTTCCCCTAAATGGCAGGTAGTCCAATACATTAAATATGTTAAAAATCACATTTAATTTCTCATGCCAGACAGTGATATATTGAAACTTTAATGGGAAAAGGCCCCTTTTCTTATCATTCCATGATCCTATGATCTCAGAGTTTACATTGTATAAAGACAATACCTGTTGGTTTACACCAAGATCACCATTTTAGGAAGGAACTCACACATGCTTCATTTTATTCTTGCCTTGACTTTCTCCTAATTTTTCTTCTCATGCAGCTCCATTTTTTTGTGCCCATTGTGTTATCTTCTCCCATTATAATGACTCTTGAAAGTGATGGATGCAGCTTCTAGGAGAAATATAGCAGTAATATTGAAGCCCCCAGACCTTAAGAGTGCTATTGTTCTAATCTGTTTGCTAATGTTCTTAAAATCTCCTGGCTTTAGGAATACTATGATATAGTCCTAGAAACTGTCAGATAACAATCTGTTGGTCAGTGATAACAGGATTTCTGAGACAAATGGTGAAGTGCATATCAGACTATTCCTCAGTTCTATTTCTGGGCCATAAAACTACCATATCAGTGACATGAAGAACCAGATCTCTTTGTCTTTTCCTACAAATTTGTCTTCTTACTCTTTTTTTTTTTTTTTTTTGCTAAAAGCTTTTGGAACTCAGCCCACTTCAACTGGCATTGTAATTATAATAGACTTTGTCCCTTAACTTGAAGAAAGGTTCAATGTTAGAATCCTAGTGTTAACTTATGTAATTGATATAATGCTTGTGTTTATGCCTTTACTCATTGGAATTCAGAAGTATGGGAGATTCACAAAGTTAACTGTGTAACTCTGTGAATTCACACCTCCCTTGAGTTATCACCTTGTTTCAAGTCGAGTTAACACTAGGATTCCAACAGTTCAATCCTGCAAACTTTTGAGAACATCATCCTTTTGGGGTCTCTTCTGAACCCCAATAAAAGCAAGAACTGTTTTTGCTTAATTGTATCTCTGATATTTAGCACAGTGCCTGACACATAGTTAATGCTTCATAATTACAGTATCTCTATCTAGATTCTGATTCATAACAACATAACCTACCATTTATATATTTTAAATTTATAAAGCATTGTACAAATATTGCATATCTTCACAACCATTCTGAGAGGTAGGGGATATTATTAACACTAGTAACAATGTTAAATAATATTATTAATATAATAAAATTAATATTATTTACAGATCAGAAAGCCAGATCTTATCCTGGATCATTCAGTCATTAAATCTGAGAGTGGATTCGAACTCAGCTCTTGCTGACTTCATGTCCAGAGCTTTATCAGCTCCCTCAACTAGCTGTGTAAGTTCAAATCCATCTGTTCATGGAGGTGTGAAGAGCCTTGGACATGGGTTGAGGAGATTACTTTGTTGATATATTTGACTTTAGATAGAATGATGAAAGGCTTCAATGGCATTCCAAAGGTGGATTAATTGAAAGAATTTCAGGATATTTAAGCTAGGGTAGAGAAGAGTTAAGGGAGATTTGATATCTGTCTACAAAGGATTCCTAAAATCCAAGTTTTGAGCTATCAAAAAGTTAAAATTTACCCTAAAACTTTTGGGACAACCTGTATTGTAAAGGTTGTTACATGTAAC
Source organism: Antechinus flavipes (assembly GCF_016432865.1). NCBI lineage: Eukaryota > Metazoa > Chordata > Mammalia > Dasyuromorphia > Dasyuridae > Antechinus > Antechinus flavipes. Next base: position 264,378,509 of record NC_067398.1, on the reverse strand, counting down.
AACATTTTCTTGATCCCTAAAGACAAAATTAATAGAAACTAGTTGAAAAGACAGAAAATAGATTAAAGGTGTTATATACAATGTGCCTTATACACATGATTTCATTTGATCTTGATAGTAACATGGTCAGGTTGGTACCATAGTTATTATTATTATCCCTATTTTTCAGATGAGAAAAATGAGGCTGAGAGAGATTGTCATTTCCCTAGAATCACATAGTTAGAAAGTATCAGAGGGAGAATATGGATTCAGATTGCTCCTGACTTTTAATTCTGAAAAACTTAACAAATCTGGTGCTACTGATCTATCTCATAGAGTTGTTATGCATGTAAAATTAAATTATATACATATGTGCATATAAACAAATGATTCAATAATGAATCAATAAATGTCTGTATATGGTGGTCTGTAGCAATGAAGTATTATATAAATATGAGATATAACTATTACATTTGATTTCTACATTATCAGCTGTCTTACATTTTCACCTTTTCAATCCTCTTTTGTCTGTTCTCCTCTTTTTTAAATTGCATATTCTCTCTATATAATAACTTGAGATAGCTTTTGCAGACATAAGCATTTAAGAGTCAAATAAATAAATCTCTTTAAAAACTGTCAAATTTATCAGCAATTATTTTTCCAATTATCTCAACCCACTGCAAATATTACAATACTTGAAAGCAGAAATCTTTCCTTTTGTTACATTGTCTTTTGAATGAGGAATTTTACTATTTCTGGGAGAATGAAGGAAAATCAGTGTTTCAGTAGAAAAAAAATGGAAACAAATGAACTATTCTTCATGCCCCAAAATTACATTAATGACCTCAGAGGGTACAGGGTGAGTGCTTTTTGTTGTGCAGCCAGAGTGGGATGGATGGCAGTGATGCATTTATAGTTTCAGTATTTCCCTTTGCAGTAGACATCATATGTGTATAAGATTATTGATCAAGATTGGACAGCCATGGAGTCAATTAATCCACCAAACAAATATATTTCTTGGATCACTACAGATATTAAAAGTTCAGTGAGGCTATATAAAGATGAATAAAATACAGTCTCTGCCTTCAAGGAACTTTTAATCTAAATGAGGAATTAGGTCACATACCCACACAAAAAAAGATAATATCTGTATAAGGTAACATTTAAATAAGGGATAGGAGAATTAACAGTGTAGCTGTTCACAAGATTATGTGATAATCAACTGTGATGAACTTTGATTTTCTGAACGATGCAGTGATTCAAGGCAGTTCCAATAGACTTGGAATAGAAAATGCTATTTGTATCCAGAGAGAGAACTATGGAGACTGAATGTGGATTGAAGCATAGTATTTTCACTATTTTTATTTGTTTCTTTCTTTCTCAGACTTTTTTTCCTTTTGGCCTGACTTTTCTTGCACAACATGACAAATATAGAAATATATTTAAAAAGATTGTACATGTGTAATCTATATCAGATTGCTTGCTGACTTGGGGAGGGAGGATATAATGAAGGGAGGGAGAAAAAAATGGAACACAGTCTTACAAAAATGAATGTTGAAAACTATCTTTACATGTATTTGGAGAAATAAAATACCATTGAGAAAAAAATAATTTAGTTGTTTGGAAGAAGGATGAGGGTGGTCAAGAAGGTTTGAAACAAATGAAGACTCAAAACTAAGGCTCCAAACCAGGAAACTAGCATTCTAAGCTTTTTAAACTTTTTTTTTTGGTAACACAGACCTTTTTGGCAGTCGGTTAAAATCTATTGAACATTTCTTAGAATAATGTTTTTGGATGAATTATATGTATATATAATTATAAGGCAAATCAATATATTGAAATACAGTTCTCACAATTTTACAAAATAAAATATTCATAAACTCCAGGGTAAGAACTCTTGATTTAAACCAGATGTTAACAAACTAAGCGCAAATTTGGCTTTATTTTTTTAAAGTGTGGTAGCTATACAAAAGCTGACAGGATTTGGCTGGTACCACAATGTATACTTTATTGCCAGATATCAAAAGACACTCTTGTCTGCCTTTTCATCTTCTCCTTTGTTGCAGTCTCTGATAAAGAAGTGACCTTTCTTGCCAAAACTAACTATGTATTTGTATTCTTTTTTCTTTTCTTTTCTCTTTTTTCCTTTTTTTTTTTTTTTTTTGCTGAGGCAATTGGGGTTAAGTGACCTGCCCAGAGTCACACAGCTAGGAAGTGTTAAGTGTCCAAGGCCAGATTTGAACTCAGGTCCTTCTGACTTCAGGGGTGGTGCTCAATCCACTGCACCATCTAGCTGCCCTTCTACTTGCATCCTAATTTCATCTTCTCCTGTCTCCTGAATCTCCTAGACCTCTCAATCTCACTTTTGCTCATCTTCATTCTCTTCTTAGGACCTTGTTCTTTCCTGTCACCTACATACATATCCAGGTCTTCCTCATCCTTAAAAATACATTGCATTAACCCTGATATCCTTTCCTGATATTTTCCTAGTTCTCTTCTCCCTTTCATAGTCATAAAATTAGAAAAAAAAGCCCACCAACAAAGACTTCTTTCTTGTCCTCACCTTCCACTCAATTCTCAATTCTTTTTGTTTTGACTTCTGACATCAATGCTTGTTTAAAACGTTTCTCCCTAAATCAGGAATTTTAAATCTTTTGTGTGTGTGTGTATGTGTGTGTGTGTGTGTGTGTGTGTGTGTGTGTGTGTGTGTGAGAGAGAGAGAGAGAGAGAGAGAGAGAGAGAGAGAGACCCCATAGGCAGTCTGTTGAAGTCTAGCAGCTCCTTCTTAAAATAATACTTTTAAATGCATAAAATAAAATACATAGGATTATTAAGGAAACCAATTGAACTATAGCATAAAATAATTTTAAACAAATTCACAGAAAATGCCTGTTCTAAGGTTGCTAAGAATTTTTTAATCAATAAATCTAGTGACTTTTCTTCAGTTTCATTCTACTTGAAGTGTCCCTAGCTTTTGATACTATTGGATACTTCTTCAGGATGCTATTGCCTCCTTAGGTTATTGGGTCTTTTCCTACAGGCATGAATGACAATTCCTTCTCAGTCTTGCTTGCTGGATCATCCTCCTTCCATAGTGCTCACTAAGTGGGCTCTGATCTGGGATCTCTTCTCAATCTGTACTCTCTCCATCAATGGACTGGTTCAATGATCAGATCTAGGCAACTATGGGACACAATCCCACATTAACCATTGTAGTTGGGTAATAAAAATAATAATATTTATGTAGTGTTTACCATATGCCAGGTACAGTGCTGAATGCTTTACGATTATTATCTCATTTTGATCCTTTGTAAGTACCATGGGGGATAAATACTATTTTAATGCCCATTTTTTCGATAAAGCAACTAAAGTAAACAGATTAAATGAATTGCTCGGAGTTACAGTGTTAGGGAATTTGAACTCAGATCTCCCTGAGTCTAGACCCAGCATTTTATCCACTGAACCACCTAGCTGCCTCATAATCTAGCTGGTTATCTGCGTCTCAAAATTCAACCTTCAAATGACCCATCAAAAGAAAACTTTGGGTCTAATTATAATGAAATTACTACCACTAGTTAGATGGCCCTGAATATCCCAAAAAGCATATCTTAAAACGATTCATTGTTTCTCCCCAAAACTATCCTTCTAAACATTTTTGTTTTTGTGGGTACCATTCACATTTCAAGCACCCAGATTTATGAATTGGAGTCATCTTTAATTCTTCTCTTTGTTTCATTCCCTCTAATCCAAAATTGACAATAGCTGTCAATTTTACCACATAGGCTCTTAAAATGTTTACTGAATGATTGATTTTATATTCACTATCTTCTTTACCTGTCCCCTTCTATCAATATCAAAACCATTATGATGGACCCTCACAATATCTCATATGGACAGGTGTAATATCTTCTACTGTACTATAGAATAAAGATTCTTTTAAAAAATTTATTAAAGCTTTTTAACTTTCAAAACATATGTATGGATAATTTTCCAACATTAACCCTTGCAAAACCTTGTGTTCCAATTTCCCCTTTCCCGCATCCTGTCCCCTAGATGGCAAGTAATTCAATATATGTTAAACATGGTAAAAATATGTTTTGAATACAATATATGCATACATATTTATACAATTATCTTGCTGCACAAGTTAAATCAAATCAAAAGGGAAAAAATGAGAAAGAAAATAAAATGCAAGCAACCAATAACAAAAAGAGTGAGAATTCTATGTTGAGATCCACACTCAGCTCTCAGTCCTCTTTTTGAGTGTAGATGGCTCTCTTCATCACTGAACAATTGAAATTGGTTTAAATCATCTCATTGTTGAAGAGAGCCATCTCCATTAGAATTGATCATTGATCATTGTTGCCATCTCCTGCTTCTGCTCATTTCGTTAGCATCAGTTCATATAAGTTTCTCCAGACTTTCTGAAATCATTTTGCTGATTGTTTTTTATAGAACAATAATATTCCATAACATTCACATACCATAACTTAATTCAGCCATTTCCCAACTGATGGGCATCCACTCAGTTTCCAGTTACTTGCCACTATGAAAAGAGCTGCCACAAACAATTTTGTACATGTGGTTCCCTTTCCCTTCTTTGAGATCTCTTTGGGATATAAGACTGCTGGATCAAAGGATGTGCACAGTTTGATAATTTTTTTTAGCATAGTTCCAAATTGCTCTCCAGAATGGTTGGATCCCTTCATAGTTCCACCAACAATGTATCCCAGTTTTCCCACATCCCCTTCAACATTTGTCATTATGTTTTTCTATTATCTTTGCCATTCTGAACGGTGTGTAGTGATAACTCATTTGTCTTAATTTGAATTTTTCTGATCAATAGTCATTTAGAGCATCTTTTTTATGATTAAAAATGTTTTTAATTTCTTCATCTGAAAATTGTCTATTCATATTCTTTGACCATTTATCAATTGGGGAATGGCTTGAATTTTTATAAATTTGAGTCAATTCTCTAGGTATTTTAGAAATGAGGCCTTTATCAGAACTTTTCAATGTAAAAATCTTTTCTCAGTTTATTGCTTCCCTTCTAATCTTGTCTGAATTAGTTTTGTTTGTACAAAATCTTTTAAATTTAATATAATCAAAATTATCTATTTTGTGATCAATAATGATCTCTAATTCTTTTTTGGTCACAAATTCCTTCCTCTTCCACTGATCTGAGATGTAAACTATCCTATGTTCTTCTCATTTATTTATAATATCATTCTTTATGTCTAAATCATGAACGCATTTTGACCTTATCTTAGTAAATAGTGTTACATGTGGATCAATGCCTAGTTTCTGCCATACTAATTTCCAATTTTCCTAGCAGTTTTTGTCAAATAGTGAGTTCTTATTCCAAAAGCTGGGTTTGTCAAATATTAGATTACTATAGTCATTGACTCTTTTGTCCTGTGAACCTAACTTATTCCATTGATCAACTATTCTATTTCTTAGCCAGTACCAAATGGTTTTGATGACTGCTGCTTTGTAATATAGTTTTAGATCTGGCAACTAGGTCACCCTCACTGGCATTTTTTTCATTAATTCCCTTGAAATTCTTAACCTTTTGTTCTTCCAGATGAACTTTGTTATTATTTTTTCTAGAATTGTAAAATAATTTCTTGGGAATTTGATTGGTATGGCACTAAATAAATAGATTAATTTTGGTAGTATTTTCACTTTTATTATATTAATTTGACTTACCCATGAGTATTTGATATTTTTCGAGTTGATTAGATTTGATTTCATTTGTGTGGAAAATGTTTTGTAGTTGTATTCAGATAGTTCCTGACTTTGCCTTGTCAGATAAACTCCTAAATATTTTATATTATCAATAGTTATTTTAAATGGAATTTCTCCTATCTTTTGTTGTTGGATTTTGTGAATAATATATACATTTGCCTGATAATTTCTGTGGGTTAATTTTATATACTTAAATTTATATCCTTATATCCTTATAATGTTGTGAATTATTTCTAGCAATTTTTTAGTTGATTCTCTAGGGTTCTCTAAATATACCATCATATCATCTGTAAAGAGTGATAATTTGGTTTCCTTATTACCTAGTCTAATTCCTTTAATTTCCTTTTCTTTTCTTATTGTCAAACTAACATTTTAAAAACAATATTGAATGATAGTAGTGATAGTGGACAACCTTATTTCACCCCTGATCTTATTGGGAATGGTTCTAGTTTGTCTCCATGATAGTTTTAAATAGATGCTACTGATATTTCTAAGGAAAACTCCATTTATTCCTATACTACCTAGTGTTTTTAAAAGGAATGGGTGTTAAATTTTATCATATGCTTTTTCTGCATCTATTGAGATCATCATATGATTTTTGTTAGTTTGGTTATTGATATAATCCATTATGCTAATAATTTTCCTAATATTGAACCAGACCTGCATTCCTGGCATAAATCCTACTTGGTCATAGGGGATGACTTTCTGTAATCTTTTTGCTCATATTTTATTTAAGGTTTTTGCATCAATATTCATTAGGGAAATTGGTCTATAATTTTCTTTCTCTGTTTTCACTTTACCTGTTTTCAGTATCAGCACCATATCTGTGTCATAAAAGGAATTTAGTAGGACTCCTTTCCCTATTTTTTCAAATAGTTTGCAAAGTATTGGAATTAATTGTTCTTTAAATGTTTGGTAGAATTCACATATGAAATCCATCTGACTCTGGAGATTTTTTTCTTCGGGAGTTGATTAATACCTTGTTCTATTTCTTTTTCTAAATTGGGAATATTTAGGTAATTTATTTCCTCTTGTTAATCTGGGCAATCTATATTTTTATAGTTATTCCTTCATTTTACTTAGATTATCAAATTCAATGATATATAGTTGGGCAATATAATATAATTATTGCTATAATTTCTCTTCATTGGTGGAAAGTTCTCCCTTTTAATTAACAATTTGATTTTCTTCTTTCCTTTTTATAATGAAATTAACTAAAGGTTTATCTATTTTTCTTTGTTTTCATAAAACCAACTCAGTTTTATTTATTAATTCAATGATTTTCTTATTTTCAACTTTATTAATCTCCTCTTTTATTTTCAGAATTTCAAATTTGGCATTTAATTGGGGCTTTTAATTTGTTATTTTTTCTAGCTTTTTTAGTTGCAAGACCAATTTATTGATCTTTTCTTTTTCTATTTTATAAGTAAGCATCTAGAGATATAAAATTTCCCCTAATGACTGCTTTGGCTTCGTTCCACAAATTTTGGTATGTTGTTTCATTGTTGTCATTCTTTTGGATAAAATTTTTGATTGTATCTATGATTTGTTGTTTCATCTATTCATTCTTTATGATTAGATTATTTTAGTTTCCAATTAATTTTTGGTCTATAGATATAAAATTTCCCCTAATGACTGCTTTGGCTTCGTTCCACAAATTTTGGTATGTTGTTTCATTGTTGTCATTCTTTTGGATGAAATTTTGATTGTATCTATGATTTGTTGTTTCATCTATTCATTCTTTAGGATTAGATTATTTTTGTTTCCAATTAATTTTTGGTCTATTTTCCCCTGGTCTTTTATTGTATGTAATTTTTATTGCATCATGATCTGAGAAAAATGCATTTACTATTTCTGCCTTTCTGCATTGATTTTGAAATTTTTATGTCCTAATACATGGTCAATGTTTGTATGGGTTCCATGTATTGCTGAGAAAAAGGTACATTCCTTTCTGTCTCCAGTCAATTTTCTACAACAGTCTATTATCCCTAATTTTTTTTTTAGAATTCTATTTATCTCCTTAACTTCTTTCTTATATATTTTGTGCTTTGATTTATCTCATTCTGAGAGAGCAAGGTTGAGATCCCCCCACTAGTATAGTTTTGCTGTCTAATTCTTCTTGCAGCTCTTTTAATTTCTCCTCTAGGAATTTGGATGCTATACCACTTGATGCATATATGTATTACTTCATTATCTATGGTATCTTTAAGTAGGATGTAGTTTCCTTCTTTATCTCTTTTATTAGATCTATTTTTGTTTTTGTTTGACCTGAGATCAGGATTGCTACCTTTGTTTTTTTTTTTTTTTGTTTTGTTTTTTTGTTTTGTTTTGTTTAGTTTTTACCTCAGCTGAAGCATAATAGATTCTTATCCAGCCTTTTACCTTTACTCTAAATGTATCACTCTGCTTTAAATGAGCTTCTTGTAAATAACAAATTGTAGAATTCTGACTTTTTTATCCAGTCTGCTATCTGCTTCTGTTTTATAGGAGAGTTCATCCCATTCAAATTCACAAGTAAAATTACCACTCTGTATTTCCTGCCATCTTGTTTACACCCAGTTATGCTTTTCTTCCCTTTCCTCCTTTCCTTCCTCCCCAGTACTTTGCCATAGATCACTCCCTCACTCAAATAACCCTCCTCCTTTTCAGATCCTTCCCTTTCTCATACCTTTTCCCTTCTACTTCTGTTCTCCCTCCTACTTCTGTTCTCCCTTCTATTAGCCTCCCCTTTCTTTCCCACTTCCTCTACTACTTCCCTATAAAGTGAGATAAACTTCTCTGTGAAGCTAAATGTGTCTGATATTTTCTCTTTGAGCCAAATCTGATGAGAGTAAGATTTACACAATGTTCATCTCCCTGCCTTCTTTCTCTCAATTGCAATAGGTTTTTTTTTGCCTTCTCATGAAATGTAATTTTCTCCAATTTAACTCCATTTTTCTCTTCTTTCAGTAGAATCACTATTCCTCCTCTAATTTCTTTTTTAAATCATCACAATAAAATCAAATTATGCCTGCACCTTCTAAGTATGTCCATAATAGAGATACAGATCTCAAGAGTTAAACATATCATCTTTCTATATAGGGATATAAGCTTGATAATTTTTAAAATAAAGTTTTTTTTTTTATGTTTTTCTTGAGTTCTGTATTTGAAGATCAAATTTTCTATTCAGTTCTTGTCTTTTCATCAGAAATAGGTGAAATTTACCTGTTTCATTTAATGTCCATCTTTTCCCCTGAAAGATATGCTCAGTTTTGCTGGATAATTGATTCTTGGCTGAAATCCAAATTCCTTTGTCTTTCAGAATATCAGATTCCATGCCCTTTGATCTTTTAAAGTGGAAGCTGCTAGGTCCTGAGTAATCCTGATTATGACTCCTTGGTTTTTGAATTATTTCCTTCTGGCTGCTTGCAATATTTTCTCTTTGATTTGATAATTCTGAAATTTAGCTATAATGTTCCTTGGAGTTTTCATTTTGCTTTGTCTTTCAGGAGGTGATCAGTGAATTCTTTCAATGGTTAATTTCCCCTCTGCTTCTAGAATATCCAGGCATTTTCCTTGATGATTTCCAGAAAGATGATGTTTAAGCTCTTCTTTTTTCATCATGATTTTCAGGAAATCTAATAATTGTTAGATTGTTTCTCCTGGATTTATTTCTAGATTTGTTTTCCAATGAGGTATTTTATATTTTCTTTTCTTTTTTGTTTTATTTGACTGATTCTTGAAGTCTTGTAGATACATTCACTTCCATTTTTCAACTCTAATTTTTAGTGATTTATTGTCTTCAGTTAGCTTTTTAATCTCCTTTTGCATTTGGCTAATTGAACTTGTATAGGAAGTTTTGTTCATTGCCTTTTTTCAATTTCAGAGATTTTGTTTTTCAATGAATTGGTTTCTTTTTCATATCTATTTTGTAAGGAGTTATATGCTTTTTTTCCCCATTTAATCAAATCTATTTTTAAGGAGTTTTCTTCAGATAATTTCTGGTTTTCCTTTTCCATACCCTCTTGCAAAGATCTCATTTCTTTTCCCCATTTTTCTTCTAACTCTCTTTTAAGATTCTTTTTGTATTCTTCCAAGAGAGCCTTGTGTAATGGGGACCAATTCATATCACCCTTGGGGCTTCATCTGGAGTTGATTTGTCTTTAGGATCCTCAGGATTTATAGTCTATTATTCTCTTTTTCCATAAAAGCTGTCTATGGTCAGAGTTCTTTTTGCTTTTTTTGCCCATTAAAAAAAAATTTAAGGTCTGCTCTTAAGGCAAAGGGGTGACAGCCCCTTTAGTTTGCTCTGGGAAGTTTTGCTGACTAACTTCCATGTTGGTTAAGCGTGGCCAAGTCTTGCATTCTTTTGTGAGTACAGCGGATTACAATTTGCCTTTTGTATTTGTTTTTGGATGTCTCACAGCAAATCTGCTGAACTACCAGCTTCCAACCAGGCCCACAGTAGCCTAAGAGCCTCACAGTAGATTTCCCCAGTGTGGACACACTTGCCCCAGGCTCCTTGAGCTGCAGTCTCTCCCTGCCTGATTAAAACAGACCTTTTCTGAAGTCCTTCCAAAGTATCTTCTGGAAATTTGTTGTACTCCAAATATTTGTGGGTTCTGTCACTCCAAAACCAGTTCAGAGGCTTAATCTGTTGTTAATTTGAGGAAAGCTGGGGGAGGTCACATAGAGACATGTCTGCTCTCTGCCATCTTGGCTCCCTCCCCCTAAGTATTTTTTTATATGAGATTATAGCTATTATCTTTACCCTAACATAGAGAATATACCTGCTATTTGATCCTAAAATGGAGAAAATAGTCTTCTGGGTAAACATCATTGAGTCTGGTAGAGCTTGGGCCAAATGCTCTTCACACAACATCCTATTCTTAGAGAGTCTATTTAAGCCACAGATTCTATGAAAGGATATTAACTAAAAGCTCTAAATGAAGTCCAAAGACCTGGCACTGGCTATTCCATCCTGATAGATAGGAGGATTTTATGACTGCTTTAGGTTTACTTTTCTCTCTACACACATCTTTCAAATATCTACAAAAGCAAACCAATCCATAGCACTGTGTCAGACTATGGGAAACCTTAGAACTCAGTATAAAGACTACAGATGAAGAAGAATTCAAAAGGTAGAGAAAGGGAGAGAAGGCATTTCTGGCAAGAATAAAGCACAGAGGCATGTGTTGGGGCCAATGAAGAGACTAGTCTTCCTAGAATAGAATCAACCTATTGAAAAATTCTTAGGAGAAAAGTTTTATTATTTTTCAGGGATCAAACCCATTGCCTTCAATTTAGTGCAATTCAATTCACTGAGAGGCTGAGAGATTTATCCAAAATCACACAGTCAGTATGTTTCACTAAGGGACTTGAATCCAAAGATCCTGATTTCAAGGCCAGATATCTAGCCATTATATGCCCTCAAGAACTTAGTTGCTGATAAATCTAACATTAGTCAAATTATATCCTCTCTCATCCCTTGTCAGAGGTCATACAAATTACATATAATCTCAAATCTAAGTATAACAAGTAGTGACAAAGAAAAGATAATCCTACTCACCTTATCTCAGTGATTTCCTTGTGTTGTTAGCTGGTTTTCAAAATCCAACCTGCTAATGGCCCTTTAAAGGAATGCTCCCCCAGACAGGTTACCCTATTTCAGGAGTGACAGATGCTGAATTCATCCTGCTGTTTACCTCTCACTGTGCCACTCTCCTTCTCCCATCACCAGACACTCACACTCACACCTGGACTTTAATTAGCCAATTTTCTTCCTTGTTTAGCTTTTTAAGAAGTACTCTTTGCCTCAGGCTACCTGCTGAGTTCCAGACTTCCCTGAATCATTTCCTGGATTTGCATTGATTTGGCTTTTTCAAATTGAGCTCTGGAAAGTCGCATTTCAAAGGATGGTGCCCCCTTGCAACTTGTTGCCCTGAACACAGAAAGCATAAAGCTGTTATTTAAATTATAGAATTCTAAAGAAAGGACCTAATATATTTTTTTCCTTTTTCAGTTTCCTTTATGGGTTTCCATGCAAACATTTGAACATATGAGACTGTGTCTAGTTGTGATCACCACATTTTCCTGGAGAAAAGACATAGAAAGGTGAAGAGGAATTCAAAAGGTAGAGAAAGGGACATAATGTGCATATTAGAATGATGAGACACCATGTGAGAACTGGCTGAAGGAATGGAAAATGTTTAGCCTGGACAAGAAAGGAATTAGTAGGGCCATGATAACTGATAACAAGTATTTGAAGTGTTGTAAAGAAGAATTAGTCAATTGACCCTAGAAAGGAAAGCAATGAAGGAATGAAAGAGCAATGAATGGAATTTAAATGATATAATGGACAAAGCCTTGATCTGTAGTCAGGAAGATCTGAATTCAAATCCTTCCTCAGACATTTCACAAGTTCTACTGATGAGGTCTAACTTTTGGGATTCCTAGTCAGGGAACCAAATGATGAGATTAGGGTTTCTGGTGGTCAGGGAGTTAAATGATGAGGTTAGTGGCAGGTTCAGGGTTCAGGGAATTAAATGAAGAGGTTTGGCTCCCCTAAATCCCCTTTAGTATTCGTGCAAGGTGGGGAGTTTTGGGGACCCCTTTCTCGTGGCATAGAGATCCTTTGTAAAGGAATTTATGAACCCTAAAAGCTAGACTGATAAGAAGAAGTTTATTATTGGCATTGGGAAGTCAGCCTTTGCTATGTGTGAATAGAAAGGCTGAATTCCTTAGTGGCAAGTTCCCAACAGGGGAGTAAAGTAATGGAGAAGTCCTGGAAGAGAAGTCAAGTTTCTAGGAGAGAAATCCTGACAGAGATGTATAAAGTCTTGTTAGGGAAATAGGTGAAGATAAAGACAGGGTAATGCTGAAAGAGAATATTTCAGCAGGCAGAAGTTTTCTTGGCATAGCATGGAATAGCATAGCATGGCATAGCATAGCATAGTATGGCAAGGCATATTAGGTCCTCACAAGGAGTGAGATTGGCTTCTTTTATAATAGAAGCCTTGGCTATAAGCCAAGGGCAGTTCTTGATGGGGGCTGGGTTTCAGCTTGAGCTGGAATTGAATAGAAAATCTTCGAATTGAATGAGTGTTTCTCCAATTCAATGAGTTAGAATCTCCAACTCCAGATTCAGCTAGCCTCACTTAGGTAACAGAATGAAGTTGTTTGTCCTGAGGCCAGAGGCCAGAATTCAAGGAGACTTTCTTCATCAAGGATTTTTAGCATGACTCCCTTGTCACTATAACTTGTTGGGCAAGTCACTTACTTTCTTTTAGCCTCAGTTTTTTTCACCTGCAAATAATAATAATAACACCTATCTATTAGGGATGCTGTAAAGATTAAATAAAATAACATATGTAGAGTGTTTTGCAAACTTTAAAATGTTTTATAAATTAAAATTTGCAAGAGGCAGATTTTGGTTTGATCTATCAAGAGACTTCCTAATAATTAGAACTATTCAAGGGAAATTTTAGGAAATAGGTTTTGCTCTTTATTAGATGTCTTCGAATCAAATGAACATTTTTTTGTGTGATTTCAATGAATGGATCCTCATGAATCATGTTGACTAAGATGGCCCCAGTATCCCTTGTCCTCCTTAGCTGTTAGTATCATACCTTTGTAGATCATTTTTAATATACTCTTTATATTTTTGTGTATGTATCTAGCTATTTACATATTGACTCTCCCATTAGAAAGTGAATTCTAATTCACTTAGAGGAAAAAATAGCATTTTTTACTTTAAAAAAAAAACTTCAGTGTTTAGAGCAATGTATACTATATGCAAAGTACTTAATAAATGCTTGTTGATAACTTAATGTAATGATGAAACAGTGAAGTAGGATTTTTGTAGAGATTTTCTTTCCTTGAAGAAATAGTTTCCTTATATTTAAATACTCAGTTTCCTCATCTGTTTTATGAAAGGATTGGATGAAGTGACCTTTCAATTCTAAATCTATGATTCTATCTCTGGATAAATGATAGGCATAGATATATATTGATAGATAGCTAGAAAGATAAGTAGAAAAGTAGGTAGATATAAAGATAATACATTTAGGAAGCACAATATTTCATGCACTTTAGTAAATGTTGGGAATACAAAATTGCAAAAAAAAAAATCCCTGATCTCAAGGAGATAAACACTTAAAAACAGTAGAAGAGTAGGGAGACAGGGGAAGGCAAGGGGGAGAAGAAAAAATGGATTAGTCTATTGATGTTTTCTCAACTGGAGGTTTGGAGAGGTTTGGAGAGAGGTTTATAGAAAGATGCTATTGTCAGGGCAGACAGAAGCATTACCTGAATGAAAAGACTTCTGGTAAAGGTGAAGAGGTGGTGTGGGAGTGATCAATTAAAAATTGAGCAGTACCTGCTTTTAAAAAAAAATGACACACATTCATAAATAATAGTTCAATATAGTTCAGCAGTGTAGTAAAAACATCATGGATCAGAAAATTAGGAAACCAAGGTGGTACAATGGAAATAGCTTTGAATTTAAAATCAGAAGACTCTGCTTAGCTAATGGTTTATCTGTTTTAAAAACAGTCACTAGGCAGAATCAAGAGAACAATGTACACAGTAACAAGATTATGTGATGATCAACTGTGATGGACTTGGCTTTTTTCAACAATGAGGTGATTAAGGCAATTCCAATAGACTTAGGATGGAAAGTGTCATCCATATCTAGAGAGAGAACTGTGAAGACTCAATAAGGATCAAAGATTTGTATGTTCTCCTTTTGTTATAACACAGATGTTCCTTGTGGATTGGGAATGAAATAAATTGGAGGCAAGAGGGAAGAGGACAGAGGTAAGAGAACAGCAACTGCCACTGCCTCTCAGTCTCCTTGTATCATCATCATCCTCTCACATGAAGAGATTCATTCTATAGGTCTGTGTTAGACCTCCAGAAGCCACTGGCAGGCTCCTTTCTACCTTTTCAGTTTTTTGACACTTTAATCTCCTCCATGTTCTTTGTCCTACAGAAATAGTGGTCCTCTTGTTCCTCATACACAGCATTCAATTCAAAGTGACTTTTACTGGCTATCACTTAGGTTAAATGACTTGTCCTGGGTCACACATCTGGAAAATGTCTGAAGCCACATTTGAACTCAGTTCTTCCTGAATCCAAATCTAGCACTCTGTACCACTTAGCTGCCAAAAATAAATAAACAAATACATAAATGTGTTAATTTAAAAATTAAATTAGAAAATGTATAACAAAAATACAAAGTTGCACACATATATTTATGAACAGTGTAATTAAATACAAGGTTGTTTGAGAAGGCGAACACCAGCATTTGGAGGGAACTCAGAAGAATCTTAAGGGAAGAGAGGAAATCTATGAGATGGAGGTAAGGAAGGGATACTTCTATTTCTTCTGTGCATCTTCCAACTTGGCTAGTGAATTCCCCAAGAAAAAAACTTTCTAGGACCAAATAGATTCAAAAGTGAATTCTTTTAAACACTTAAAGAACAATTAAATCTAGTGTTATATAAATTACATGTAAAAATAGATAGAGGAGTCCTACTAAATTCCTTATATGACACAGATATGGTGTTCATATTTAAATCAGGAAAAGAAAAAGAAAACTATTGACCAATTTCTTTTATAAATACTGATGTAAAGAGAAAATACTAGCAATGAGATTACAGTAAAATATGACAAAAATCATACTCCATGACTAGATGAGATTTATACCAGGAATGCCAGTCTGGTGAAATATTAAGAAAATTATGAGCATAACTGACCACGTCAATAGCAAAACCAACAAAAATTATATAATTACATCAATAGATGTAGAAAAAGTTTTTGACAAGATGCAATTTTCATTTCTATTTTAAAATACTAGAAAGCATAGGAATAAATGGAGCTTTCCATAAAATAATAAATGGTATTTATTTGGAACCATCAACAAGCAAGGTAATGGTGATAAACTTAGCATGAATCAAGGATACCCTTTATCACCACTATTAACCAATATTGTACTAAAAATATAACAGAAGAAAAAGAAATTTAGAATAGGCAATGAGGAAACAAAACTATCACTCTGATGATATGATGGAATATTTGAAGAATTCTGGAGAATCTACTAAAAAACTAGTTGAAATAATTAACTTTAACAAAGTTGTAGCATGTAAACATCCTCCCCCACATACAAATCATCAGTATTCCTATATAATACCAAGTCCAGCAGCAAAAGATAGAAAAATTTCATTAAAAATAACCATAAATAATAAATTGTTGTTATTCATGGGTGATGTCTTGATTTGTGAGAAAATTGGATTTAAGTGAGGCAGAATTGCACAGTCATCAACATCCCTACATCCTCCTGGACTTTAATGATCAGTGGCAAGACTAAAATCAAGATGACTGATGACAGCCCAAGAACACAGTGGATAATCTTGGCATCTACAATGTCTGATCAAGCTCTAAGTGTTTCACAGTACCTGCTTCACCTGCCTTCATGGCCATTGGAACAAATTGTTCTTATCCACTCATTCTATGAGGAAAATCTTCATGTAAGAGTTAGGTGAAGATAAACATCAAAGGTAGACAATATAAAATACTTGGGAGTCTACCTCCAAGATAAACCTAGCAATGATATGAACACAATTATAAAACACTTTTCACATTTATAAAATCACATTTAAACAATTGGAAAATTGTTAATTGCTCATGAGTAGGCCAAGTCAATACAATAAAAAATGACAATTCTACCTAAATTAATTTAGTTACGCAGTGCCATACCAATCAAACCAATGGAAAATTCTTTTCTAGAGCTAGAAAAAAATAACAACAAAATCACCTGGAAGAACAAAACATCAAGAATATCAAAGGAATTGATAGAAAAAAAAAAGTGAAGTAAGATAGTCTGGTCATACCATATCTCAAACTGAATTATAAAGTGCTAATCATCAAAACAATCTAATGTTGCCTAAGAGATAGAGCATTGAAACAGTGGAATAGATTAAGTATATAATACACAGTAGTAAATAAACATAGTAATCTAGTGTTTGATAAATACAAGGATCTCAGCTTTTGGGATAAGAACTCATTATTTAACAGAAACTGCTTGTGAAATCTGGAAAGAAGTTTGGTGCAAACAATATAAACCAATATTTCACACTTATATACCCAGATAAACTCAAAATGAGTACATGTTTTAAACATAACAAATGATACTATAAGGAGATTAGGGGAGCATAGAATACTTTACCATCAGATACATAAATAAGGGAAGAATTTATGACCAAGCAAGAGATGCGGTATATGACTATGATGCAATAATATTGTGCTATATAAAACTATGAGAAGGGTGCTTTCAGAAAAACCTGAAAAGACTTACATGATTTGGTACAAATTTAAATGAACAGAAACAGGAGAACATTGTACACAGTAACAGCAGTACTGTGTTTGATCACATGTGAACAACTTAGGTATTCTCAGCAATAAAAAAAAAATCCAAGACAATTCTATAGAATGTAGGATGAAAAGTGCCGTCTACCTCTAGAGAAAGAACTGATGGAGTCCAAATGCAGATTGAAGTGTGCTGTTTCTTACTTGGGTTTTTTGGTCTGTGCTTTCTTTCACAATATGAATATGGAAATATAGTTTATATGATTGCACATGTAAAACATCGAATTGCTTACTGTGTCAAAGTGAGGTAGAGGGGAAGGAGAGAGGATAGGAAAAAATTTGAAACTTAAAATAAAAATAATGAATGTTGAAAATTGTTTTTACATGTAATTAGAAAAAAATGAAATATAAAGAAGCTAAAAAAAAATCCTTAAAAATAATTCAAGGTCATGTTTATTCCACTATGAAAAATATGGGCAGCACCTTAGTGAAGGAAATTATATTGCATCAAATTCTATCAAGTTATCAAGTACAAAACAATGTTCAGCATCACATAAAGAGAATTAATGCACTAAAAGGAAAGATCCAGAGCAACACTCTGAGGTTAGCACTATGTCTATCCCTTTCCTCTGATTTTGGAGACATTCCACTCCTTGGGAACAGGAGAGAGAGGAAAAAAACTCAAAACAAGAAAAGACATAGTAGTCTGGGGAGGGAAGCTTTCCATTAAATCATAGTGACATAAGTTTGGAGGAGGGAAGAACTGCCTATGGGGCCTATGAAGAAGTGCTTCCTGGAGCTGTGTGGGAGGTGATTACAGATAATAGAACAATTAGAATTTTCTTAGGCTGTTAAGGATGTCTATAAAGCTAATCCAAAAAGGATTTTCTATTAACTAGGTGGCATTTCTCAATCCTTTCCCTAGAAAAACCAAATATTAATCATGATGGACTGTCTGCAGGCTTATGTGGCTTAGTGAATAGAAAGAATACTAACCTTGAGGTTAGGAAGCTCTCAGTTTAAATCCAGCCTCAGAACTGATTTGTATGATTCTGAACAAATCACTTACTGTTTATCTGCCTTAGTTTCCTCATTTGTAAAATGAGGGTAATAAGAAGACCTACTTTCCAGGGTCACTGTGAAGATACAATAAGATAATATTTGTAAAAGATATATTTATAAATTAACTTTTATTGTTATTAAGAAATTCACCATTTTCAAAATATATCCTTCAAAATATATCCCTTATTGAGGGATTGTTGCTCATAAATAGTTTTAGTTTTTCTCTGGCAGACCTGGGTACCAGGCCCCTTGCTGAACTTGGAATAGAGCAAAACAGGTTTTGGATTCATGGGATAGTTCACAATATTAATTCTTCCATTAAAAGGGAGGTATATCCAAACACCTTATTCAGAATACCTTGGGAAGAACTCTTAAGTCTGGCAGGAGGACTGGGATGGGGGGAAGGATTCTGGGAAAAAAGCAGAGTAGTCAGAAAATTTCAAACTCTCCAGATTTCCCACAGAAATGGAACAAAATTGCACTTCAGGGCAAACATAAACTTGGGAAAAACAAATAAGATTTGGAGAAGAACAACTAAAGAAATTCCCAAGAAATGCTGATACTAATATTTCTCATTTTTAAAAAAAAGTGAGGCAAAGAAGGACCCAACCATAGAAATTTACTATGGGAATAGGCAATATTGGGATTTGTCTTCTGAGGAGGATAGTGACGTTAAAAAAAAAAAAAGGCTCATCTACCTCAATAAGTAATGTTAAATAATTGCCTACCCAGAAAGAATTTATAGAACTCAAAAAAGACTTTGAAAATCAAATTAGAAAAATTGAGGAAAAAGTAAAAAAAAAAAAAAAATCAAGAAAATCAAACAAGTGAACTAGAAAAAAAGATCCAGAGTCTTAAAAAAAAGAAAATGATTCTTTGAAAATTAGAATTGGATGAGGGGAAGTCAGTGAAGCTATAAGAGACCAATAGAAAGAATGAAAAAAATAGAACAGATTGTGAAACATTTTATAAGAAAAACACATATATGAAAAACAGATCAAGAAGAGAAAATGTTAAAATTATTGAACTTCCAGAAAGCTGTACCCAAAAATCCCTCTCAAAAACAAAAACCTTGATACAATAATGAAAAAAATAATCAAAGACAATTGTCCTGAAGGGATACAGGAGGGAAAAGTAGAAATAGAAAAAAATTCATCAATTACCACCTCAAAGAGATCCTACAAAGACATCATATCAAAGGGAAACTTTTACAAGAAACAAAACAAAACAAAAGACAATTAAAATATGCTGGAGCTGCAATTAGAATTTTACAGGATTTATCAGCAACTTCAATAAAAAGACCACAAGTTCTAGAATGTATAACATTAATTAAAAGAACTAAGCCTGCAATTCTAAAATATCATATCCAGAAAAATAAAATATAATACTGAATGTGGAAAAAAGGCTATTCATTTAATTTGCAAATTTTAAGGATTTTGCCTCAACCAAATCTGAATTCAATAGAAAGTTTAATATATAAGAATCAACAATAAATACTAATTTTAGGGAACTTAACAAAGACAAATTGTTTATATTTTATAAATGAAAATGTAAATATGTCTAAGATTGATATCAGTAGTTAAAAAAAAGATTGGGGCAGCGCTGAGTGTGATCTGACTCTAAAAACAAAACTGTTCAGGAAAAGATAAAAATAATAATTATGCTATATGGTGCAGAGGAAGAAATGATACAGGGGCATTAAATTGGAGAGTAGGGCTGGTAGTTCTGAAAATCTACCCCCACCAGAAATGGGTTAAGTAAGGAACAATATATACATGCTTACATAAATATACATATGAATATGCATATATATGTATATTTTGGAGGGGGCTATACCTTTCGTGGTATGTGGGTGGGTGTGTCTGTGTGTGTGTGTATGTGTGTGTGTACCATGAAGAGTATAGCACCCTCCAAAATCTATAAAGAAACAAGAGAGAAGGGAATAGGATAAGGTGGGGTATAGAAGGGTGTTTAGATGAATGGGAATGGGATAAGATATGCAGATTAAATGAGAATGAGATAAAGATGGAGGGAAAGAGTAGGAGAAGATAAGAGAGGGATCCATGGATGAGGGAAGGTTAAGAAATAGCAAAGCATGTTAAGGAGCAGAATTAAAGCAGAAGAATGAGCAGGGATAGGAAAGAAGAGATAAACACAGACACAAAGACAAGACCCAGGAGTAGAATTTATTAGGGGAAAAAAATATGGCTCATAATCATCTATCTCAGAGAAAGTCAAACTTAAAAATTTGATCAAGTGAGAAATCTACATTAAATATCTGCCATATTAATATTGTTTTAGATGTGTGTCCATATATGTAAATGCACATGTATATATATACATATATATATATATGCATGTATATATATCTATGTGTGTGTGGTACGTGTGTGTATAATATATTTGATATATTATATAATATATATAATATATTTGAGCCTAACTAGCCTGAATTTAGGTGTGAATTTAGGTGAGAATTTAAAAACTTCTTAGGTGAGAGAGATGAAAGGGGAAAAAAAGAATAAAATAAAAACTGCATAATGGAGAATAAAAGGATAACATACAAGAAAGCATGCTTTCTTGACATGGAAATTTGTTGTTACATATGTTGATATGCTTCTAGATACATGATAATTTTTGTTTTGTTTTTCTTCTCTTTTTCTGCCCTTTTTTTCTTCATTTTTTTTTTTCTTATTTGATATTTAGTTTTAATAAATAAATAAATTAAAAGGGAGACCTGGAGAGAAATATGACAAAGAACAAAAATGAGGTTGAAGACCAGTATTAAGGGATGGTTGGGGAAACTGATGGAAACTGTATTCCAGGCCTGGGAACCTTCTGAGAACCCTCAGCTCTTTTCAAGTAGCTATTATTATTTGTCTCAACTCTTTCAATAGGTATTTCCTGACCTTTCTTAAGTCCTGATGAGGTCTAGATATGGAGTACCTAAATCAAATTACGGTTTAATTGAGGCCTAGTGGCAGATTTGGGGTACAGGGAGTCAAACAGAGCTGCAACCCCTTTGGGTTCAGCGCAAAGATACTGAGTTAAATAAAGTCTAGTAGCAGCGTGAGAGTTCCCTAAAAAAGAATTTATAGGCCCGAAAAGCTAGATTGATAAAAGAGGTTTATTATGGGGTTTGGAAGTAAGGTTAAAGTATAGTTAAGGAAATAGGTGAAGGTAGACATAAAAGGACACCAGAAACAGGGTCCCAATGGACAGAGTTGTCCTGACATGCCAGGCGTAAGGCAAAGAGAAGATCCCAGCTTGGCTCTTTTATAAGGAGAGATTTAGCTAGAGGGGCCTGTGAGTAGAGTCCCAAGTTGGCTCAGATGTGGGTGGGGTTGAGACAGGCTCAGCTCTTCTATTAGAATTCAAAGGGACCAGGATTTGTGAATCAAAAGGTCAACTAGGAAGGGTTGGGAATCAGAAAGAAAGGAATCTTAAAGAGACCACATCGGCATCAGTTTCACTGACTTTAGTGCCCTTACCAAGCCATTATCCATTTATTTTGTTTATATCCTGTACTAATTTATCTATGAACACATATTCCCCTAGCAGAAAGCAAAATCATTTGGGGGAAGGGACTTTCTCAAGCTTATTTTTATATTCCTTGTAGCTAAAGTGCTAGGCCCTTTAAATTCTTAATAAATACTTGTTTGATGATATAGTTATCCCAACCCAAACTGGTATTCAATTCAATTTCAAGAAAGATAGATTAGGGAAGTTTAACATAGACTAATTATACTGTTCCATTATCTATTTAACATCTGAATTTATTCTATATTTATAGGATTGGGAGCTGGAAGAGACTTTGGCCAATATCTAGTCTAATTTGTTTTATTAATGAGAAAACTGAAACCCAGAGAAATTATTTGCCCAAAGTTTTTAACTTTTTTGATTCCAAATCTAGTGTTCCTTTTGTCATATTTTGCATTGGTTATAAATATTTATTCTTTCTTCCTCAATTTTTAATTCTTATAGACCTCATATATAGCTTGAGTCTGGAAGGGAAAAGAGGAAGTGAGTTGCTAAAGGATAGAGAGTCCTTTAGTTAAGGTGATCCTGGGTCTTACCTTGACAGTATGGAATAGTGGGAAATGTGTTGGACTTGGAATCAGAGGACTGATTTGAGTCCTGTTTCAGACATTTATTGTGTGACATTGGAAAAGCGGTCATTTAAGCAGGGAGTTGTGACAGAGTCCAGGGTGGGGGTACAGAAGGTAAGGGTTAGTTTTAAATTGTAAGAAAATGAGTCTCAGGGAAGTTGTTACTTTTTCAAAGTCATATAGCTAACTACTGGCAGAATTGGACTAGAATCTGTGTCTTTTGGTTCCTTAGCCAATGCATCATTAGTTTTTGGATCACAAAATTAAGCCAGAGAGTTATGAAACCATAGAAACAGGGCTAGAATTGAAGTCAGAGATTCTAGGTTCAAATCCTCTGCTATTTACTACTTCTGTCACCTTGGTCAAGTCAATTTTTCTAGGCTACAGTTTTTTAAAATAGTATTTTATTTTTCCAAATACATGCAAAGATAGTTTTCAATATTCACCTTTGCATAATCTTGTTTTCCAAACTTTCCTCTTTTTCTCCCCATTCCCTCTACACAGCAAGCAATCCAATATAGTTAAACATGTACATTCCTTCTAAACATATTTCTATATTCATTATGCTGCACAAGAAAAATCAGATCAGAAGGGAAAAAAATGAGAAAAAAAAAAAACAACAAGTAAACAACAGCAATAAAGGTGAAAATACAGTACTTTGGTCCACATTCTTTCTCTACAATTCTCTCTGTGAATGTGGATGGCACTTTCCATCACAAGTCTATAGGAACAGACCTTAGTTTTCTTATCTGTAAGATGAAAGATTTAGTCTACATGATCTTTCCAGCTTTAAATCTTTGAGTCTATGAGAAACCCATCTTTTTTATATATAAGGAGACTGAAGTCTAATTTCCCACATCCAGCCAGAGTAGCGTCCTACAGGTGAGAGAAGTAGCAAATAACAAAGGTGGGATAAGAATTCAAATCCTTTGATTTCAAATCTGTTTTTCTTTTCCTTGCACCAGGAGTTCTGTGGCCTCAGCATAGTAATGTGGAGGAGATGAAATGTTCCCCGAGTTCTTTATGGGTGTTGCTGTCTACTCAATCCTACTCACTTCTTTCTGGGACCAGCTGGTGCCCTAGTCTTTAATGGATGAGAGTGGAAGTTTCCAAATGAGCTGCCTGACTAGAAAGTCCTTATTCCTTCCTAGGGGGTTATTCCCTATGGTGCCTGCACTGGGGTTTAAACAGAAGGAGAACAATGAGATTGAATCAACAGCTACTCAGTCATTGGAAAGAAGATGAAGCTAATGATACTCTGTCCACTTTGATGGCCGCACTGATTCAGGGTGAAAACTTTGGTCTCAAAAGAAATGAGACTGTGGTTAAACAAAAATCTTCAATAAAACCATACCCTTACCTCATCTGAATCCCCTTCCCCCAATCCTGGAATCATTTCACTAAACCTGGACCATTATATAGGAGTAGGAAAATGTGGTTGCAGCTGTCTCTGTGATATATTTTAAGGGGGTTTAAGAGATCCTTCTCTCCATACACACACATCTTTAATATTTGTAAAGCATTTGCTTTAAGGTGTTCTAGGCCATTTTTGTTATTCAGTCTTTTTAATTGTCTGACTCTTCACGACCCTATTTGAGGCTTTTTGGGCAAAGAGTGACTGGCCATTTCTTTTTTCATTTTATATTTTGTATTTTATATTTTATATTTTATAGATGAGAAAACTAAGGTCAACAGGGTGAAGTTTCTTCCCTAGAGTCACATAGATAGTAAGTGTCTGAGGATGGATTTGAACTTAGGAAGGTGAGTCTTCCTGACCCCAAGTGTATTACACTACTTAACTTCCCCATTCTAGATCTCCCCACTATGTATTTCTTGAATTCATACTATTGATATTTATGTTGCTTTTGATGTTGCAAAGCACTTATCATGATTGGATGTCCCCAAAATCTTAATTCACTTTAAAGCTACTAAATCTTTAAAACATTAATAATCTTAAAGTTTTAGAAACTTAAAACTTTTGGAACACCCTGTACATTATTCCATTTTATACTCACACCCATCCTATAAAGAAGATGTTAGAGATATTACCCCCTTTTTACATATAAGGAAACTGCATGCCAGAGAGACTAAATTACAGACTCACAGTTATAGAGTAAGACCCAGAGGTAGGCTCTGAAATGAAGTCTCTCTTGGTTAGGTTACATAATTCTTTCCAAATCCTGTACTATCTCTCTCAGATACTATGATATTAAAAAATTCTACCCTATGAAAGGCATTTCGATTACCTATTAGATAAATTCTGAGATATGAAGACCTTAATTTGAATACTAGCTAATCCTTTATCCCCCCTCCCCTCAGCCTCAATTTGCTCATCTGGGGATAATAATAGCATTTGCCTTACAGGACTGTTTTGAGTATAAAATGAAATAATATGTGTTAAGCATTTTATCAACCTTAAAGTATTATAAAAATGTTTATTCTTTAGGTCAGGTATGAAAAAATTCAGTAACATTTTGTTGTTGTTGTTTTTTTAACCACAAGGCAGTTTTTTCCATCCAATGACCTGAGAGCTTACTGTTTCTGCTCTTTTTATAACGTCATTCTTTCTAGTAACAGTCAATAGGATGAGCAACCAGACCTATGATGGCTATGGGGTCATCTGCATATTCTGCATGCACTTTGCTAAAGTCAGGGAGGTGGCAGCCTCAATAACATGAGGTCCCAGAAACTGCTTGGTGTGCAGGCCTCTTGAGCATATGTCTGACTTCTCTGTGAGATTCGTCCTAAACCCCTTTCCCAGAGACTGACATTTACTAGGTCAGAAATGTTCCTGGACGTCTGCCCACTGTAAAGCTGTCTTTAGCAAAGTATCCATGTTACCTGTGCCATGGTCAAACTCTCTAAGTTTTCAGTAGGTGAATAAAAAAAATTTACAGAGTGACAGCAAATCAGAGACAACACTGGAAATGTTAGAGATTCCTGGATTTATAGCTTCTTCCTCTGCCAGCAGTATCTATTTTTATTGGCCTCTGTATTGAGGCATATGCTGGAGTTTACTTTTGTCTGGAGTGAAAAATGAAAAGGCAAATGTTTGGGGCTATTTGCAGCTCCATCCATCATTACAATGTGAACTCACATACCCAGACACCATAAGGACCCCGGCTGACAGCATGTAAAGAGCTCTTCCAATTTCAACAGTGTAGATGTCATATTGTAATGCAATGGAACCATTTACCTAACATTTTAAAGACCATCCTCTTAGTAGTTTAGCTGGCAGTGCCTACAGGAAAGGTGAAATCTGAAAAAGTGTTTCTGTTTGTACCTTGTTTCCTTCTCTGTAAAATGAGATAGTTGGACCAGAAAATCTCCAGAGTTGCTTTCTAGGATCAATTCAATTCACAAATTATAGATTTAAAGTTGAAAGGGACGACTTTGAGGTCACCTGGTTCATCTGAATTCTTGAGTAGTAAAGTAACTTATCCAAAGTGACTCAGACTATAAATGGAAGAACTAGTACTCAAATCTGGATCCTTTGAGAATAAATCCAGTGTTCTTTCCATTTTATCCTGCAATACATAAACATTTATTAAGTATTTACTACACATAAGGCATTTTGCTAGATGTCAGGCAAACAAACTCTAAATACCCTCTGTACTTAGAGGCTTGTATTCTACTTATGTGATATAGCATGTAATAATAGCTAGCATTTATTTATTAAAAAAAACTTTTAGGTTTACAAAGCATTTTACAATAATTGTCTCATTTGGGTCTCACAACAATGCTGGGAAGTAGGTATTCCCTCCCTCCCTTCCCCCCCCCCCCTCTATATATGTGTATATATATATATATATATATATATATATATATATATATATATATATTTAGAGATGAGGAAACTGAGGCAGACAGAGCATTATGGGATTTGCCCAAGGTCACATAGCTAATAAGTGTCTGATGTTTGATTTGAGCTCAGCATCCCACTGGGCTTGGGATCAGGAATACTCATCTTCAGATCTGGCCTTAGTCACTTACAAATTTTGTGACCCTATTTACCTCAGTTCCTCATTTGTAAAATGAGCTAGAGAAAGAAATGGCAGACCACTCTAGTATCTTTGCCAAGAAAATCCCCAATGAGATCATGAAGAATTGGCCATAGATGACCTGACTAAAGTACTTCCTGACCTTGAATCAAATCCTCTACTATATCCCGGATTCTTTAATTGTGGTTGGTAAGCTCAAATGGAGTATCAAAATGAATGTGGGGGTCACAAAATTATGATTTATTGTCAGAAAATGTCTGATTTGTGTAGATGTTTTATATACTTATATATCTGGAATCATGTAAAGCTTTCTCTGGCAAAAAGGGGTTATGAGTGGAAAATGTTTAAGAAGCTCTGTAGTATATCATCTAACTGTTCCCAAAATGTAAGAGTACACTCATGTGTATCTATTTTAGACAACAAGGTGTTAACAGAGGGGTAAAAGTTATATATCTTTTCAGGAGCTATTCCCCATGCTAAGATGTTTTTGTTTTTGTTTCGTTATGAGGGTTTGTTTTTTTTTTTTTTTTTTTGCAATTCTGAATTTGTTAATAGAAACTTTACTAGTAGTTACTTTACCTCAAAAAAAGACACTTTAACTCAAGTTCTTTCTTAGCTTTTCCCTCTGATGTAGTGGATGATGAACTGTATTTGAAAGCAGGAAACTCTGGATTTAAAGCACACCCCCTTACCTAGCTGTTATTAGTCTCTCAAAGCCATATGGCTAAGGGCAAGTTATTTAATGTCTCTAAGCTTCAGTTGCCTCATCAATAAAATAGGGATTTCACTACTTACCAGGATTGTTATGAGGCTTAAATGAGATAACATACACAATGTACTTTGCTAGTTTGAAAACACTAGTTAAATGTCAGTTAATATTATTTCTATTTAATACAAAGTTAAATGTTCCAAGTATTGCCAAAGGACAAGGCTGTGAATACTTTCTTTAAAGAAAAGAATCCTTTTATATAATGTAAGGGGTGGGTTGAGGAAGAGGGTGGGCTGGTGAACATGTCCAGTGTGTTTTATTGATGTCCCCTCCACATGAATTTTGGAGTATGAACATATATTTGACCACTTTTTCTTGTCCACTAATTGCATGGAAAAAAGAAGTCTTTGATTGGCTGTGGAGCTGTATACATTCTAAAGGTACTTATCAGTTAAAGTGAGTTTCTTGGAGTACTATTATCCTGGCTGGTGGGCTGACATTGTTGTGTCTATTCCTTTCAGATTTTCAGTGAAGGAGAGTTGAGATAAACACAGTTTTGTATGCTTTTGAAAACAGGAAAATCAGCCATCAAAAGTTTGGAAACTGGAGTTCATGTTGGAATTTGACAGAAGCCACACAATGTGAAATGTCAATTAATCTACTTGATCCAGTCCAGAAATAGCAGAGATACTCATTTATTGGCCATGCTTCATTTTGAGTGAGTTTAGTTACTTGATTGCTATGCAAAGACTGTGTTAAATGTGAGCCCACTCTCCTTAGGAACCACTCTCCTTGGAAGAAGGTGCCTTCAGTTTTGGGGAGGAAATGCTTATAAGTTTTGACCTTGCTATAGACCAATAAATACTTTTGTAAAACTTATTGACATTAATTGGTTAAATGAAACTGGACACTAATTACTGGTCATTGGCAGTAGGAGGAAACATGTCAAAATGGGACCTTGGACCAGTAATATTAGAGAATAATCATCCCTTCTCTTGGGCTACCCTAGAAGCTTGAAAGGTAAGAAATAGTTGGTCTCACTGTAAGAGAATAATTCCAGAGTCTTATTATTAATCTTTTTTATTTTTTATTTATTTATTTTTTTTGTAGCCGTTGCATTAGGTCAGCTATTCAAACAACCCTCCCTTCTCTCACATTTTTTTTTTTTTTTAGAATTCCTTTCCTATGGCTGCCACCTAAATTCCTGCATTTTTCTTTTCGTCTCCTTTGCTGACTTTGATTCCAAACATGTTCAGATAGAGAATTTGACAAACACATGAAATTAGCATGAAACCCTGCCACCGTTAAAAACCCATCATTGTTTTGTGCTGTTATGAAAATTTTTATTTTTCCTAGCCCTTCTGTATGGCATATATCTGTTTTATGATTCAAGCCCCATGAGAACTTTGCACTATAAAAATGTGTCTTTTCTGAAAGTGAAGCCTCAGTTGCATGGAGAAACTTCATTCACTTAAGTACATCAAGAACTGTGCTCTCATTGGCTAGTTCCACATCACAAATATAATAACTCCTATTTTTGAGGCCCTTCAAGGTTTTTAAAGGACTTTTCTCACAACCCATGGAAAATAAATGCTATAAAATAGCTGATCACCCCCTCTTTTATAAATTCAAGAAACTATAACACTAATTCCAGAATCCATTGGTATGGAACTTTCTACTCATTGATAGAAATCAATGACCTAAGCCTGCATGAGAGATAATGTAGTTGGCAAGAAAGGGGAGGTTCAATCTCTCAGTGCCTAAAGAGTTTGCCACTCTGCTCTCCTTGTAGATAAAAAGTTGTTGTTTTTGTTTGTTCTTTGTTCTTGAAGAAGACTATGAAATCAGAGAGGTGCTGCCATGAATTGCAAGTGAATTGGATTTAAGTGAGGAAGGGCTATGCAAAGCTACCAGCCTCACTTTCCCCTTAAGAGCCATCTGAGTCTAGTGGCCAGATATAGATCAGAACAACTGGAGAGGTACTAGGCTAGAAGTATATGCATCTGCTCCCTTAAACATTATTAATATAGGGGATAATGTTTTGAGGTTCAGACTAATTTTTCACTTTTTTATTAATTAAGGGGAGCAGGACCCCAAGCTTTATGGCCAAGCCTTGACTCTTCCCATCAAATACCAGTTCCAAATGAACACATGTAGTGGGTAACAAATATTGATGCAAATTGATTTCAAAACAAAAATCAGAAAAAAACATATATAAGAATATATGTACAGATACACACACATATACATATAAACACACACATATGACATCATAGAATGAAAGCATTCTCCCACTGGGAGGGAGGTTCAACCAAGAGAGAGTCCTAGTTTTCACTTAAGGGGAAGTTCCTCAAAGCCTTTGATATATCAAGCTGGGA
Source organism: Antechinus flavipes (assembly GCF_016432865.1). Lineage (NCBI taxonomy): Eukaryota > Metazoa > Chordata > Mammalia > Dasyuromorphia > Dasyuridae > Antechinus > Antechinus flavipes. Next base: position 264,349,177 of record NC_067398.1, on the reverse strand, counting down.
TAAGGGACATGATAGAGACTGCCAGTCTCTAGCGTATCAGTTTTTTCCCTGTGTTTTTTCCTTCAAGTGAGGTTTGCCACATAGAAGTGACCACAGAAGTCCAAAAAGACTCAAGTTACTCCAGAACACACACACAACAAATCTCTACCACTTAGTCCCCCAAGGCTCCTGGAGGAGCCGGTGATTTTTTTTCTACCAATGAAGAGAGAGCCTCATACCACTGGGTCTGGGGACTAGAGTTACCAAACATTTTATGTACTAAGTGCCAGGAAATATGCCAATCACTGAGAATATGAAGAAAGTTATTGTCCTCAAGGAACTTACGTATTATCGGGGTAAGTCAAGCTGTAACCATCCCCCAGAACCAGGGGGTCCTGGCTCCTTACCAGCTTCCTTGGTATGAGTGGAGCTTCTCTGGGTACCAATTTTACTTTATTTCATGGAGGCATGACTTCTGGCCAAGGTGGCTGCCCTCCTGTACATGCTCTTATGGCTTCTTAACAACTCAAATCTAACTTGGAGTGCCTGGTTTCAAGTTCTTTGCCAGACATGCAGAGCATAATCCCCTCTCCAGCCATTATAAAGTCTAACTCCAAGCCTCTAGCCAACTTCATACAAAATGCCTCATCATGAAAACAAAGAATCTTTCTCTGTGTTAGTTAAAAATACCACAGAGAGTTTGGATTTATGTTGATTAACAGTTTCATCACGTTTATTAGCTTAAGAAATGAAGTATACATTTAGAACAAAGGTTAACTGCTTCTCAAACCTAGAGGGAAGCATGGGGTTTAAGTCAATAAATAACTCACAATTCATCAGACTTGCCCTCTGGAGACAGAAGGGGAAAGGAAATGTGTGTTATTGCCATCTTTCCTCACCTTCTCCACTCCAATCAACAATTCAAGTTTCATCCTCCAGCTTTTGTACCTTGAGCCAGTTCTGTCCAGTCCTGAGTCATCATTGTTAACTCCAGATAGCTGGACATCATCTATGTGATCTTCATGGCTCCTCATTCATATTCTTTGCTTGCCATGTTTCCCTACTACCTCCTTTCTTCTTGTTTTCCAAATTCTCTTAACCATAAACTATTTTCCCAATAATAAGGAGAGAGGAGGGGGCAAAACTTGGGATTGTAGGTTAACTCCCTTGGCCAGTAACAAGTACTTACTTCTCTCAAATTAGTGCCCTCTTTGGCTTTGATCAAAAGACTTAATTAAGATCTCACAACCAAAACATACTAGAAGAGGATTCTAATTCTCCTGGTTCCAACTCTAGAAAGTTTTCCACTTTGCCTCCTTCCTGACTGCCCCTGGGTTCTTATCCTGACTCTCTCAATAACTTGTTGAATAGCTTTAATCATGTGACAATCGCCTTGGTCTTCAGTTTCCTCATCTGAAAAATGAGAGTATTATATGACTTCTAAAGTCTTCTTGAGCTTTATCATGCTTTGTTTCTGTGTGGTACTTTGCAGGTATCTGTTGTATACATTTTATAACATTATCTCTTTCATTTGAATGTAAACTCCCTGAGGGTAGGGATTGTTTTTGTCTTTGAATCTAATGATTTTATCATCCCAGAATCTTGGGAGACATAGAATCCAACAGCAGGGACCAGGAGCTTGTATATTTAAGAAAGATCCCTTGTCTACAAATGGATCCTGACTTTAAAATCCCCGCCCACAACCCTTCCCATGCAACACACATCCTAGTGTGAGAAAGCCACAAAGAAGAGAGGCACTTAAGCCTCAATCTGTGGACAGGTGGTTGTAACAGCTAATTACTTGAGTATTATGGATTCTGCCTAGTCTCAGTCACTCAGAGTCATTTTTCTCAAGACTGTAGAAGAGCTGAAATAACATCTGGGTGTTATTATTTAGATGGAGCTCTGTATTAGTAAGTAGTACTCCTGGGAAAGAGAAAAGCATACTCCTACACTCTCCTCCTTTTATTCTGGAAAGTCTGTTGCCAGTATTTTTTAGATGGTATTGACAAAAGATTGAGCTGTCAGTTTCTTCCCTTTTTTTCTCAAGAAAGTTTCTAGGGCAGAGTGGGACAGGAGTCTCCAGATGAATGATTAACATTTCAAAATCTTTTTTAGGATGTGTTGAGTAAATTTAAGATTTATTTTGCAAAATATAATCTGCCAAAGGGCAAACAGGCTTCCTTTGGCTCCTGTTGATCCCAGAAAAATAGAGAGCCCTCCAGCCTTCAGGAACCTTTTGTTCCAGCCGGTGAATTAAAGCCAGTGGGGACTTTTTGAGTGAGAAAGAGATAGAAGGACACATGAAATCCAGGAATTATTTCTATTTAGTGACTTTTAGGGTGAACCGAAGGATGGTGGTGGATAGAGTACTGGACATGGAGAGAGGAAGACAGCCCTCAGACACTTACTAGCTGTATGTTCCTGGGAAAGCCACTTAACTGTTTGCTTCAGTTTCTTCATTTGTAAAATGAACTGAAGAAGGAAACAGCAAACCACTCCAGTATCTTTGCAAAGAAAATCCCAAATGTGGTCATAAAGAATTGGACACAACTAAAAATGATTTAACATCAACCAGGGCTAGTCAGATGTCTTGAAATATAGTTTCAAGAAAATTCAGGATCCTGAAATTTTAATTCTTTTGAGAATGTGATCTCTGAAATGAATGAAAATTTCTTTTTGGGGTCTCAAGCAAGACCTGAGGAGTTAGGGAGGACAGTGCCTTTTGCCTTCTCAGAGAAAGTCTATATGGGTAAGAAAACTGGGTAGCTTGGGCTAGTTACTCTTCCTATAAAGGTATCAGGATAATCTTTTAGAGGAATGAGGAAAGATAACTTTTCTTTCTACACTGTTTCACCATTTTCACAAAATCACAGTATCTAAGAGATGGAGTCAATAAACTAGCATTTTTTAAAGCCTATACTATATTTCAGATACCATGTTAGGGACTAAGAATACAGAGGGAAAAAAATGAAACAGTCATTGAGCTCAAGGAGATTACATTCTATTGAAGGAAATGGCATGTTCACATAGAAGTGTGTTGGAGGCACTATTAGTTTCTAGGGAATAAAAAAAAAGTCTCCCATAAGTGTTGGTGTTTTAGCTGAGTTTTGAAGGATTATAGAGAACCACTAAATCAATCAACTGGCATTTATTAAGCATCTATTAAGTTCCAGGCACAATTCTAGATGATAAAGTTCCAAAAACAAAACTGAGACGGTCCCTGCCTCAAAGAATCTACGCTATTGGAGAAAACAACATGTACACATACTTTACTAGCACTCATATAGCACTTATAGGTTTGCAAAGCACTTTATATATGCAATCTTTTTTGATACAAAAATTTCACAACCCCCTAAGGTTGGTGCTTTTGTCATGTTCTTCTTACAGATAAAGAAACTGAGGCTGAGAGAGGTAAAAGGACTTGCCCAGAGTATACAGCTAATAAATGTCTGAGCTAGGCTTTAATGACAGATTTCCCTGACTCCAGGCTAGCACTCAATTCACAAACTGAGTCTACAATATAAATATATAGTAAATAAGAGCTAATTTCAAGGGCACTGATAACTTGAAGAATATATAAAGACTTCATAATCTAGTTAGCACTTGAGCTGCATTTTGAAGGAGGCTGGGCATTCTACAAGACATAGTGGAAATGGGCAGGTGTGTTTTAGGAATATTACTGTGGCACTCTGTGTGGAGTATTGGGAAGGGAAAAGACTAGAAGCAGAGGGACCAATTAAGGTAGGAAACTATCACAATAGTCCAGGCAAAAGGTGATGAAGGTCTAGACTAGTGTGGCAGAAGTGAAGGGAAGAGGATGGATAACAGATATATTGCAGATGTAGAATCTTGGCTTGAAAACTGATTGGATATGTAGAAAGTGAGAGAAGGTGAAGAGTTGAGGTTGTAAATCTGGGTTACTGTTGGAATAGTGGTGCCCCTGATAGAAATAGATAAATTCAAAAGAAAGATGGGTTTTTAGGAAAAGATTGTGAATTCTATTTGGACAGGTCACACCAAGGATGCCTAGTAGACATCCAGCTGGAAATAGAAAGTTGCTGGTTTGGGATCAGAGCTCTGGATGGAAAGTAGAATTGCATATATAGATTTTAGGAATCATTTACTTGGAGCTGATAGTAATTGAACCCATGGGAGCTGATAAGATGAGGCATGGACAGGGGGAGGGGGGAGAAAGGGAGGGAGAGACAGGGAGAGAGAAGAGAAAGGGAGAGGGGGGAAGAAAAAAGGGGGAGAAGGAGAGAGGAGAGACAAAGAGAGAGAGAGAGAGAGAGAGAGAGAGAGACACAGAGAGAGAGACACACAGAGAGAGAGACACAGAGAGAGAGAGAGAGAGAGACACAGAGAGAGAGAGACAGAGAGAGAGAGAGAGAGAGAGACAGAGAGAGAGAGACAGAGAGAGAGAGACAGAGAGAAAGAGAGAGAGAGAAAGAGAGAAGGAAGGAGAGAAGGAGGAAGAGAGAATGCTCATGGGGACTTGGAAAGAGCCTTTAAAGTACAGCCACAGTTGGGGGTAGGAAATAGATGATGATAGTAAATGAGATTGAAAAACAGATAAATTGAAGAAGAATCAAGAGAGATTAGTGTGATAAAGACTCAGAGAAGGGAGAGTGGAGTTAGTGAGCAATGTTAGAGAAGTCAGGGAGAATGATGACTCACCCTCTCTTTTGATTCCTGTAGTGAAATGCAATTGTCGATTATCGATTGTAAATTTAGAGCTTTTTGGACCTTTAGGCCCAACCCTATCTTTTAGAGGAAACTGAAGTCCAGAGGAACTTTGGCAAAACCATAAACCTATCAAAACCAGAGATAGGTTCCAGTCATATAACATTAGCTATTAAAAAAAATTCTTTCTCTTTAAAAAGACAACTAGATCTGAAGTCAGAAGACTTGGGTTCAAATCCCATCTCTGGCATTTATTACTTGTATGACCTTGAGCAAGTGCTTTAACTTTCACGGCCACAGGTTCCTCATCTACAAAGTGAGGCTGGTTTTCCAGTTTATCATTAAGGTCTCTGCTATTTCTAAATTTCTATGATAACATTAATGAGTATGAATCTACTTAGCTTTCTGAGTTCCATGTCACAGCACAGTTATAACGGAGTTACTTACTGAAGGCATTGAGGCATGGAGCACACTCTGTGCAGATTTGTTCCTGCTGAGTTGAATCAAGAAAGCAGCTAATGATGGAGTGACACATCATGTTTGAGTATAAAGAGGCAGAGAGCAACTTGGCTTTAGGAGCCCAGAAAGAGGTGAAAACTCACTAGGATTTTATGCTGCATGCTGAAATTCAAAGGTTTGGAAGCTACTCAGTTTTATAGCCAATAAAGATCCTAGTAGCATCAATATTTCTTTTTTTTTTATTAAAGCTCTTTATTTTCAAAACATATACTTAGATAATTTTCAGCATTCACCCTTGCAAAATCTTGTGTTCCAAATTTTTTCCCTCCCTTCCCCCATCCCCTCCTCTAGATGGCAAGCAATTCAACATATGTTAAACATGCGCAATTCTTCTGTACATATTTCCACAATTATCATGCTGCATAAGAAAAATTAGATCAAAAAGGAAAAAAAAATGAGAAAGAAAACAAAATGCAAGCAAACATAATAAAAAGTGAAAATACTATGTTGGGATCCACACTCAGTCTCCACAGTCCTCTCTCTGGATGCAGATGGCTCTTTCCATCACGAGACTATTGGAAGTGGCCTGAATTACCTCATTGTTGAAAAGAGTCACATCCATTAGAATTGATCATCATATAAGCTTGTTGTTGCCATGAACAATGATGTCCTGGTTCTGCTCATTTCACTTAGCATCAGTTCATGTATGTCTCTCCGGCTGGTCATTTCTTATAGAACAATTACATTTCATAACATTCATATATCGTAACTTATTCAGCCATTCCCTAAATGATGGGCATCCACTAAGTTTCCGGTTTCTTGCCACTACAAAAAGGGCTGCCACAAACATTTTTGTACATGTGGGTCTCTTTCTCTCTCTTATATTCTCTTTGAGATGTAAGTCCACTAGAGACACTGCTGGATCAAAGGGTATGTGCAGCTTGAAGCCCTTCGGGCATAGTTCCAAATTGTTTTTCAGAATGGTTGGATCAGTTCATACCCCACCAACAATCTATTAGTGTCCCAGTTTTCCCACATTCCCTTTAACATTTGCCATTATCTTTTCCTGTCATCTTAGCCAATCTGAGAAGTGTGTAGTGATACTTCAGAGCTGTCTTACTTTGCATTTCTCTGATCAGTAGTGATTTAGAGCATCTTTCCATAAGCATCAATATTTTTAACTCACAGAATGGGCACCTAGTAGCTGCTGGAAAAATGCTGGTAGAATTGCTTGGAATGGGATGAGTTAATAATAGCATAAATCATGTTCAAATATTGTATATTGTGGACTTATCAGGCTGACCCTAAACTTCAACCCTAGGACTTTGACCCCAGGCCTGCTAGGATGTCCAAATAATCCATCTGTGTGGTAATATCAGCTCTTTTTATCACTGCCCACTCCACTTTTATCTTCCTTAGTGTCTGAAATTTTACTTATTAGAGATTTCTCTTTTTTACTTCTTGAAGGTTTTGAGTTGCTTCTTAATATATTAATATCCATGGGAAAGGATCCATTTAGTACAAACCCTTCTATTTTATAGATATAAAATTGAGTCCAAGAGTATTTTTTCCATTGAATCTAGTTCTTATCAGCTCTCTCTAGGCAGAAATTAGTTGAAAGCCAGTTGAGAGCACTACTGATATGTATCGGAGTGGAAGCTGGAGATAATGAGAGTGTCTGAATGGTGGTGAATTGTGAGGATTCTTGTGTAATGTTCTGGTTAGTTTTCTGGAGGGCCTTGGGACCAGGCTTGGTCTCAGCAGAATCATAGCCATGAGAATAGTCAGGGATAAAGTCCAAAGTCTTTATCATCTCCTTCACAGTCTGTCTCCTTCACCTGGGGTTAGGCTAGTTTTCTGGAGGTCCTCCGGAATGGGTCTTGGTTTCAGTGGAGGGAGGCAGGAGAACCACCAGGATGGTGGTCAAGTCTTTTCCCTCAAAGTGCAGGAGGCAGGAGAGCCACCACAAGGCTGATCAAAGATGGGATGTCTGTGGCTGACTTTGTCCTCAGTTTAAATACTCTATTACAATTACATCAACTGTAGAACTATTACATCACCATGCTAAGTACTAAGTATATGTAAACTAGATAACCATTGTCTTATCAATTCCACTGGGTTAACACCTTGTTGTAGGATTAAATCAATCATATTGAACTAGAGAACTCACATGCTAAACTAGATAACCATTGTCATATCAATTCTACTGAATTAACACCTTGTTGTAAGAATCCTTGTTTCAAGTACATTTCTCCAGAGTTCTGGCTCATTATATCCTTGGAGCAGGTAGTTTGGTCTGCTGGCAAGAGTTTGAAACTGGAGACCTTTGGTTGGAATTTTGGCTCTAATACCTATTGTCTGTAACTATAAGCAAACCATTTTTCTTCTTGAGGCCATCTTGTCCAAACTTTTCATTTAATAAATGGGAAAAATAAGGCCTATGTTGATTAAGTGACCCAGTCACTTGATAATATTCTCTTCCAGTGTTACCCTCTCTTTATCCTCACCTATTTCCTTAATGAGACTTTATGCCTCTATGTGCTGCCAGAAGGGGGTTCCCCAAAACTCCCTACCCTTGTGCTGAACCCCAAAGGGGTACAAGGGAGCCAAATCTCTCCATTAGGTTCCCTGAACCCCAAACCTGCCACTAGACCTTATCATTTAACTCCCTGACCACTAGAAACCTTAATCTCATTTTGGTGCCCTAAATCCAGACCTTATCATTTGGTTCCCTACTAAAGGGAACCCCAAAACTTAAACCTCATTAAAGGGAGAGACAAATTTACTCCAGAGTTTTGATGAAGGTAGTCTATGATGAGAAGGAGGAGGATGGTGATGATGGTGGTGGAGGTAGTGGTGATGATGATGATGATGATAAATGCAATGTTTTCCAAGAGAAAGGGACAGTTCAGATAGTACAATATCCTTATTTTACAATCAAGATAACTAAGGACTGTAATGCCGGAGAAACTGAGAAAGACAGAGGTTAGAGAACAATTTAATAGTTTATTAAATGGAGAGATTTACTGGGACCAAATGGATCCATGGTTGGTCCCAGGGATGAATGAGACTATCGTCTCAAAGAATCCAGCCCTGAGTATCGGGACAGCAAGATTTTTATAGGGTAACAAGAATAATGACATAATGTGGGAGGTACCTGGATGGGGATAACCTAATGGGGGGAGGCACCTAGGATGACACAATGGAGGGAGGTACTAGAGAAGTTACTGATATTCTAATGATGTCTAAAATGGATATACCTTTATCCTGTCAAACATTAAGAAGGAATGATTATAGCCTAAAGATATAAAACCTTTATCTCATCAAACATTAAGAGGGAAAGATTATAACCTGAGGCAGAGTAACTAAATAGGACAATTGGAGAAACTGGGTGAGGACATTAAAAGGGAATTGTGGCATAACAGGACCAGAGAAGTTCTTTTATTCAGAAATGACTTGCCCAATATAATCCAGCTGGTAAGTGAGTGCGCAAAGGTTTGAACTTAGATCTTTTGATTAAATCCTTCAATGTTTCCAGTAAATGTCACCTCAATTGACAAGGTAATGTGTTTTTTTTTTTTCAAGCCAATATGATAGGCTTGTTTCTTGCTTGAACTGAGAGTCCATGCTCACAGCATTTTATTTTTTGTAGTTTTCTTAATCTTAGGTGACATGAACCACATCCCTCTGAGGTTCATTTAACAGCCTAAAATAACAGCTTGGTGATCAATATTTGAATTTTTTTGTAAGTACCAGAGAAGACAAGAGGATGTGTCCACTGCTCTTGTGGGCATTGGGTTTCCTTTTGCTCACTTTTTATTTACCCTTTATACTTTCTCTGCTGTTGGTTTGCTTTAATTTTTTAACTTGATCCTAATATAATCCTTACATTCCCCTTATTACAAATGCCCTTTGATATAAAATGAGGCTAAAACTGATGAGGTGGGAGACTGGGCTCAGAGAAAGAAAAAAAGAAAGAGAGAGAAAGAGACAGAGAGGGGGAGGGGGGCAGGTCCATGTGATAAGAGTTCATGAATCTGAGTATCTGTGGCAAAAATAGGAAAGTTTACTTCTTTTTTCACTAAGAGAAGAATTCTCTGAGTGGACAAAAACCCCTAATTCAATCAGGAGGTTTTGTAAAGAGGTTTGTTGATGCTACTTAGTTTTATGGGCAGACTCTGGCCTAGGGCTAACGACAATTTGAGTTGAAATCAGACCAGAATCTTTGATTTGAATAGAGAATTTTTCAATTGAATGAGAAGTCCTAGACTAATCTTCAAAATGGGGGTGTGCTGGTCTAACAGAATGAAACTACTTGTCTTGATTCCCTGGGGAGGTCTTTTGCAAAGGGAAGGGTTCAAGGAGAATATCTCCTTGAAGGACTTTCTACCTCTTGCCCTCCCCCTCTTCCCGAATCAGAGAGAGAGAGAGAAAGAGATTCGGGGCTCCCCTTGTCAAAATCTTGGACAAATCTCTTTGTCCAAGGGACAATCTTTTCAGGATAAGATTCATGAGAAGCCATTGAAATCTGCGTGACAGAATGACCCTCTTTAAAGATCATCTCTATGACACATCTCCCCTCTCTGTCTTTGCAGTGGCAGTTCCCAATGACTAGGATACATTCCTTCCACCTTTTAGACATCTTTGATATAGACAACACAAGCTTCTTGAGTCTAAGCTTCAAGACATAATTCAAGGGCCATATTTATTCATTCATTTATTTTTTTTTTTTGCAAGGCAATTGGGGTTAAATGACTTGCCCAGAGTCACACAGCTACTAAGTATTAAGTATTAAGTGTTTGAGGCTGCAATTGAACTCAGGTCCTCCTGACTCTAGGAATGGTGCTCTATCTGAAGTGGGTTGTGGTCTCTTTAAGAAACTGTATTTCCTATTGATCTGTGATTCCTTTCAGATTCTCAGTCCATTCCTGCCTGAGGCATACCCTTCCCAGACAAGTTGTCTTTCTAGGATGCCAGAGCCTTTGATTCAATTGCAAATCCTGGTCAAAAAGCATCATTTTGAATTCCAATAGGAGATCTGGGCTTGTCCCAGCCCCCATTCTGACTTGTTTGGGCCACCCAGCCCTCACTGGTTCTGATCTGCTCAGGCTTCCCAACCCCCACTAAGATACCCAATATAATAAGCTTCTATCAACTAAAGTCTTTGCAGATGGACCTCGGTGGCTCACTCAACTGCCAGGACTTTTTGTCCACTGAGGACTGCATTCTCAGAGCAAAATTCCATTTTCCATAGATCTGCTATTATAGAAGTCAGTCTCTGGTTAAACTGATTTCTATCTAACAATAAATTTCCATTTTGCAACTAATATTCGGGAATGAGTGAATTCTTTCACTCCAAAAACCTGCGGCCAATTTAAAGGGGATTCTTAATAACTCTCTTATAACCACTAACCTCTAGACCACCAGGAATCTAGACCATTCAAAAACAGCATCATATCTATTGTGCTATCTAGCTACCCCTATTGAGTACTGTCTTTTCCATAAATCATTTATTGTTTTCCTTAAAGTCTAGCACTGCCCTCTCAAACTACTCTGTATTAAACTTTTTTCTGTTTATTGTGCTGATCAAATGAGATAATAGTTGTAAAATGCTTAACACAATACCTGATGTATAGTAAGCACTATATAAATATTAGCTATTATTATTATTAATTTGTATTTATTGTATATTGTATATACGCCCTTGTTGTCTCTCTTGATAGAAAGTGTCTTTTGAATAGAGATTGTCCTATTCTTTATGCCTGTCCCAGTGCCTAGCCCATAGCAATTGCTTAAGAAATGTTTCTTGAGATTGATCTGTGCATGCATATAAGTGCATGTATATGTGATATTTATTGTATGTACCTAATGTCACTAGGTGATATGTAGAGTCAGGAAGACCTCACTTCAAATCTAGCTTCAGACACTTACTAGCTGTGTAACCCTGAGAAAATCACTTAAACTGTCTGCTTCAGTTTCTTCAATTGGAGGACAATAGCATTATTTATTTCTCATGATTGTTGTGAGGATCTGAGATCATATTTCTTTTTTAAAAATTTTATTAAAGCTTTTTGTTAACAAAACATATGCATGGATAATTTTTCAACATTGACTCTTGCAAAACCTATTCCAAATTTTCCCCTCCTTGTCCTACCACTTCCCCTAGATGGCAGGTAGTCCAATATATGTTAAATATGTTAAAATATATGTTAAATCCAATATATGTTTACATAGTTACAAGATATGTAACATCCATACATGTTACAAGATAACATATTGCTGCACAAGAAAAAATGGATCAAGAAGGAAAAAACAAATTGAGAAAAAAAAAACAAAATGCAAGCAAACAACGATAGAAAGAGTGAAAATGTTATGTTATAGTTCACACTCAGTCTTCTCTCTGGGTGTAGATGGCTCTCTTCATCACTGAACAAGTGGAACTTGTTTGCATCATCTCATTGTTGAAAGAGCCACATGCATCAGAATTCATCATTGTATAGTCTTGTTGTTGCCATGTATAGTGATCTCCTGGTTCTGCTCATTTCACTTAACATCAGTTTATGTAAGTCTCTCCAGGCCTCTCGAAAATCATCCTGCTGGTCATTTACAGAACAGTAATATTCCATAACATTCATATACCAAAATTTATTTATCCATTCTCCAGTTGATGGGCATTCATTCAGTTTCCAGTTTCTTGCCACTACAAAAAAGGCTGTCAAAAACATTTTTGCACATGTGGTCCATTTCTCTCCTTTAAGATCTCTTTGGGATATAACTGAGATCACATTTATAAAACACAGTGCCTGCCACATTGTAGGTACCATATGTATTATAATTATTATTATTATTAAAATCAGGAGATTAGGAACTAGAGTTTAGTATGATTTTGATGATTCATACAGGACATGCAAATTCTCTTCCTGAGTGAAACCATCTGGTGCCTTGCAAATTGTGTATATATGTGTGTGTGTGTGTGTGTATTTTCCAGAAACAAAAATTCAAGGGATAAGGGTGAGACATTTTCTAAAAAGAAAAAATATAAAGTTAATGGCCTGAAATGTTGAAGTCCCAGTTATAGGGTTACTTTATATATTCAGGACTGGGAGACGTTGATAGGTTCTAGTTACCCAGAAACTAGATGATAGCCATTTAATTGGTTGTTCTTCCTTTTGGGGGGAGTTAGTCTATTTCATCTGTAAAATTTATTTAAGGTTCTTCCCAGTTCTAATCTTCTACAATTACAGCTTCTGATGATTATTAATCCACCTCACATTTGAGCTTCATGAATCAGGAAAAGTTCAGTTTATAACAGATACTAAAGCACTGAGCACAAAGACCATGTATAAGAGTAGACCTTGGGATTCCACTGGTTGAAAAAATTTCTCCCACCAATGTTGATCAACACTTTATAATTTTATAATTTTAGACAGTTACCTGAAGCACTGATAAATTAAGTGATTTGCCTAGGGACACAGCCAATATGGGCCAGAGGTGCTATTTGAACTCAAATCTTCCTGGCTTCAAAGAGGGCATTTAGGAGGTTCAGTGGATAGAGTGTTATGCCTGGAGTCAGGAAGATAAGTTCAAATAGCACCTCTGACAAGCACTATCTATGTAACTCTGGGCAAGTCACTTAACCTCGTTTGCCTCAGTTTCCTAATCTATAAAATAGAGAAAAAAAATGGCAAACTATTGCAGTATCTCTGTCAAGAAAACCCCTAAAAGGAATCATAAAGACTCAGACACAATTGAAAATGACTGAACAAGAGTAGCATTCTGGCTTCAAGACTGACTCACAGAATTCTTATATGTGTCCCTGTTTTCCCTGATAGAGCACAAGCTTCTTGTGAATCACTATTGTCTCATTCTTTGTCTTTGTACTCTCATAGATAGTGAATAGAAGATGGCTTTGGGGTCAGGAGATATGTTCGCAAATCCCTTACCTGCATGATCTCACTTTAGGTCTCAGTTCCTTCATCTGTAGAAAAATGATTTTGGATTGGATGATTTGAGTTCCCTCACAGCTCTAACTCTACGATACTGATATGATGTACATTCTCTGCCATTAGGTTTTTGCTGAGCCAGTATAAGAAAGCAGCCAGTGAATGCAATGAAACATTCTATTTAAGTGAAAAGGTTCTATGAACCTCTTGAATCGAACAGCCTGAAGTAATAATAAAGCCTGCTGGCATATGAAACTGTAGCTAAACACTGAAGTTGAGAGGTTTGGTAGCTATGAATTTTATGTCCAATAAAGCTTCAACAGTATCAAATACATTTCTAGTTGCAGAATCCACAAAAGCAGTGTGGAAACACTGAGGATAAAACTGGAAGACTTGTTGAAATGCCATTGTCAAGGACTTAGGGAAAGCAAGGTTCATTTTTACTCACACATTTTGCATGGCCTCAAATGAAGGTTCTTGGATGATCTGTTTATGAGAAAGAAAGCTTTTCTGTTTGCATTAAACACTATATAGCTAAAAACCTCAATATCTAATACCTATCTGAAGCTTCAGTTGTACACAGTTGACAACCTGTGGGGGCGTGGAGTGGGGTGGGATAAATCTTGTTTTTTCCTGTCAATGAACTTCGAAGCTTAACCTACCTGGATATTGTTCAGGAAGCTTTCTTAACTTCATTGATACCTCTCTCCATATCTTGATACCCAATTTTTCCTCATTTCTCTTTGTTACTTATCTTTTAAAATCACTATTGTTGCCATCATCAAGCATTCGTTATATGGATAAAGCATTTATGAAGCATATATTATGGCAAAATATTATGCTAAAGGCTAAGAATACAAATACAAGCAAAAAGCAAGACATTCCCTGACCTAGAGTGTAATGCCAGAAAAACTAAGGCAAGATAGAGATTAGAGAGTTTTTAATATTTTATTTGGATTTTTGAGAGGGAGAGATTGTGCTGGGGGCTCATGATACCCCCAGGGCTGATGTCCATAGCATCCAGCAGTGAATGTGAGTTATCAATGATATATTTATACACAGTAGTTAAACAAAGGCAGTAGTGGAGTCCAAACTCTGGTGATCAACAATCTCCAGGCAAGAATCTTCCGTCCAGTTCTGACAGGGTTGGGGGTAGGACCATAAATTCTTACAAACTGGGAGTTAAAGAGGTGTCCAGCTTAGAGCCAGGAAGTATGGACTCCCTCTTATCTTGAGTTTACACATCGACAATTTATAACTTTAGAGTATGTAGCCCTGAGTTATGAACCAGAGTGGGGGGGGCGGGGTTTACAACTAAAGGGATTGAGACAGAACAATTAGGGAAACTGAGGCAGGACAATTTAGGAAAATTGAGGCAGGACTATTATACCACAGTTCTTTTTTATTGTCGTGACTCAGTTTCTCCAATTATCCTGACTCAGGATAATTGCTTCTCAAAGCTCACTCCTGCAAAATCTCCCCTCCCTCTTTATCAGAATATTTGATAAGGATAAAAGATCTTGTTTTAGAATATCAGAATGTTTCTCCCCATCCCAAGCTACAGGAATGTCAGATACTGTCTTATCAAAATGCCTTTCCCAATCTCTGGGATGCCTCCCCCCATTCCTCCCCTCACCTTGTCAGAACTGGATTGTCAGAGTCCCGTTCCCACTCTTAGCACTCTGACTCTGCCCTCACTTCAGTCTACCCCTTGAGTCTGAGCCATGTGTATATAAATTATTGAGAACTCTCATTGTTTGCTGGATTCTTGGAGACGATAATCTCATTCAGCCCTAGGACCAAACCATGGATCCATTTGGTCCCAGGAAATCTCTTCATTTAATAAATTATTAAATACTCTCAAATCTTTATCTTGCCTCAGTTTCTCTGGCATTACAGGACAATAAAAGGGAACTGTGACAACATGAGGAGTTTCCATTTCAATGAAGGAAGATATCATATAGAAGGGATCCTAAGCCAGGGCCAGAAAGAGTTCAGGAAAACTTAAGCTGAGCTAGGTTTAAAGTAAGCGTGGTTGTCATAGATTCTTCCTCCAGTAGAAGTTTGGGAATGACCAATCAGAGGAGAAAATTATAGAGGTTGAGGCATTTCAGGGTGACATAGCTGCTAGGGTTTTATTAAGATTTAATTCATTGATCCTCTGCCAAGTCTTGAGAATATAAAGAAGGACCTTGTCCCCAAAAGAATTCACATCTTAATGGAGGAGATAAAAGACAAAATAATTGTGTCTATGCAAGATATACCCTTTGCTGCCCCTTTTCCCCATGGTCTTAACGAGAGCAGGTCATTCTAACACTAATTCAAAGAGAAAAAAGTCATTCCTTCCAGGAGGGAAATACTGCTGCAATTATCATTTTATGTTATCTGATGCTCAACAGAAGAGCTGGAGCGAGAAAAGATAATGGTGGTGACAGAAATTATGTTGAGAATGACCGTATATCATTTCATTTCGTATGTAGGGAAAGCCAGAATGTTCACAAAAGTCCATTTGGTCTGAAAGCAAATAACTTAAGTCATTTAAATTAGATCTTGTCAAAGTGTAAAGCCTTTGGCAATATTCTATATGAAGGCCTCTATAGAAAAATAAATTATATTTATTGAATTAAAGCTCAAATAATAATTCTAGCACCTACTCTCCTTTATGGTCTTCCAAGTATGATGAATTCCAATGAATCATAAGAAATCATATGCCTGCAAAATCATTCCTATAAGAAGCTATCTTGGTAATGATTTAAGGACTTCTTCAACCTTTAGAGACCACTATCACCTTATCAGCCACCTTACTATTTCTCTCAATTATTTTCCAATTCAAAATCATGTAAAAAAGTATTTTCATCATCATCATCATCATCATCATCATCATCATTTTGTTCTCATCTTTATATTTTATGGAGTTCAGATTGAAATGGTCCTGAAATGATTTATCCTCCTGCAAAGTATTGTCTCTTTGCATATGGACATCTTATTTGCCAAAAAGAGGGGGAAAAAAGACAGTTGTCTTGGCTTTTGTCTTGCTTTGGATTTCAATGACACTGGAAGAGAAATTGAGGATGAAGGCTTTGCACTACTCTGCCTCACTTAAATACAATTCATGAGTCCTCTTCTGAAACAAAGGATGAGCAATAGCAAGAAGAAAAAGGATATTTGAGTAATAAAAGCATCTTGAGGCTGTGCTGAGGAGTTAATTGAGAGATAATTGTCTCTCAGATAAAGACAGAGAGAAGACCTGGTTGAAAGCACAGTTTTGTTTTATAATAAGTTGATTTCAGTGCATTTTGGTTCATCACCTCCTTTATATATTACTATTGTCAGAGTTTTGAAGGATGGAGCTGAGAAAATATAAATTAGAGAACTGTTTATGGATTACAGAATATATGTTAAAAACCATTGGGAAATAAACTTGAAAGAAAAGTGGATTTTAAAATTTTTCATCATTAAGCAGCAATGAGTCACATAGCACAAGGAGACCCTGTTTTTTGTCAGGAAAATGAGACAGAAGCTGAGCACAGGAGGAGTTAGAAAAGGAAAAGACAGCAGGTACCTGAAGAAAAAAAGTTGCTTCTGAAATCAGTGATTTGTTGCTCTATTTGTACCATTTCTTTGCATAATCTGTAGTGATCATTAAGTCTGATCTCCTTACAACTAACCCTTCTGCAATTTCTTGTGGTGATAATCTAATTCTAAATGATCATCATAAATTCTATTCTCCATTCCACCTCTATAAACAATTACATATGACTTATCAAGTTTTACCATGTTTCTGTGTTTGATATGTCAACATCTTGGCTGAATTCATGTAAGTGTGGGGCCTTCTGATTCCACTCATTGATCTTGGCTACTTAATGATCTCCCTCCAGAGGTAAGTTGCTTTCAGTTATAGACAACAAATCTGGTGGTATGGACCTATTCTCAGAATTTACTATTGCTCAGTGAAAGATGGCTATTTGTTCCAAAAGTATTTCTGTAGCTTTTAATCTGTTTATCAAGTGCTCTGAGAATGCCTGTTAATCCTTTTCAGTCAATAAACAGCCAATAAACATTTGTTAAGTGTCTACTATGTGCCAGGCATGATGCTAACTAAATACTTGGGATACAAAAAAGAAGCAAAAACAGTCTCTGTCCTCAAGGAAATCACAATTTAATGGAGTTAAAATATGCAAACAAGCATATATAAATAAGCTCTATACAAGAAAAATAGGAAAAATCAGCAGAGAAAAGGTACTAAAATTAAGAGGGGTTGAGAAAGACTTCTTGTAGAGGATAGGATTTTAGGTGGGACTTAAAGAAAGCCAGATAAGCCAGAAGCCAGGGATGAAGAGGGAGAACATTACAGATGTGGAAAACAGCCAGAAACATGAAATGGAGAGTCTTGATTGTGGAAAAGCAAGGACACCTGTCAATGAATTGAAGAATTCACGGTAAATAGAAAGAAGACAGGGAAGATAAAAGGGGCTAGGTTATAAAGAGCTTTGAACACCCAGTGGAGGGATTCTGTGTTTGATCTTGGAGTTGATAAAGTCACTGGAGTTTATTGAATAGAAAAATAAAATGATTCCATCTAAACTTTAAAAAATTTACTTTAGTAGTTGAATGTACAATGAATTGGAGTGATGAGAGACTTAAGGCAGGAAGACCACCAATGGTCTGTTATAATAATGCAGGCAAAAAGTGATGAAGACATGCACCACCATGAAAGCAGTATCCAAGGAGAGAAGAGGACATATTCAAAAGATGTTGCGAAGCTGAAATTACTAGGCATTGGAAACAGATTAGATGGGGGTAGAGATTAGAGCCCAACAGAAAGGTTAGAGAATTATAGGTAGATGTGAGAATCATCCATTTAGAAGTAATTAAATCCATGTGAACTTATATGGTTAATAAAGTAGGATGGAAGAAAAAAAAGAGAGGGTTCAGAACAGACCCCTTTGGACATTTTATGAATAAAGGGAGAGAGTGATCTGGAGGAGCATCCAACAAGAGAATGAGAAACAAAAGTCTGATAGATAGGAGGAGAACCAAGAGAAAATGGTGTCCTGAAAACCTAGAGGGAAGATATCAAGAAAGGAATCAATTGTCAAAGGCTGCAGAGATGTTGAGAGAAAGAATTGAGAAAAGGCCATTGATTTGGCAATTAAGAGATCATTTGTAATTTTAAAGAAAGCAGTTTTGGTGGAATGATGAGATTAGAAGCTGAACTATAAAGGCTTAAGAAGACAGTGAGAGGAGCAAATGTGAAGATACCTATTTTACAAAGAATTTTCAAGGAGTTAAGCCAGAAAGGGCAGATGATATATTGGATGGTAGCAGGTATAGGAATACCAAGTGAGGATTTTTTTTTGAGGATGGGGAGCATGAAGATGTTTGTAAATAGCAGAGAAGGAGTTGATAGATAGGAAGATATTGAAAATAAGTGAAAGAGAGGGGATGACAGGGTAGAACTCTGTTGAAAAAGATGAGATGGAATGAGATAGCTTGTGTAATAATAAAGCCCCCTCTTCATTTGAGACAGGAATGAAGAAAGAGATAGTGGAAGAAGACATGAGTAATATGAAATGAAGAAGAAGGGGGGAAAGGAAACTCAGGGGAAATTGCCCCAATTTTTAAGAAAGGTTCTCAGCTGAGAGGGTTGGGGCAAGGGTGGGAGATTTTGAAAAGGATGAAAAAGTTTGAAAGTCACTGTAGAAAGTGGGACAGTTAGTTGATAAGGAAAGCAAAATAAAATTGTCTAACAGTGGTGAGAGCCCAGTTGAACTTGTGTAATGTAAATTTGTAGAGGACCCAATCAAAATGATTGCATGATTTTCTCCAACTTAATTTTCCTCTTTTATTGCCAAGGAAACATTAACTTGTTTTTATAGCTGCCTTGAGATTATAAGTCCTGAGTTTGTTAACATTATATGGGCTTTTGTTTGCATACTTTCCAAATTGTTCCAAGACTCTGCATTAAAAATAGGACTGCTTAGTATGTTAATTACTCTACAAATCTTCATCCCACTGAATTTTGATTTTAGAATGCCAGTAAGTCTCAACATACTCAGTCATGGCTTTCTCCTTTTGTGTGCAACATAGCTTGCCTAGAACAGACCTAGCTATTTATTTGTGATGCTTTCATCTATTGATTAAATTTAATGTGGGAATTCAAGGATAAAGGCTTCAGTTTCTATTTCTCCTAGCTGTATGTCAAGAATTTTATATTGATTAACATTATGATGTCATTGGAGAAAGATTCTATGAGATTGAGAAGTTGCTCAAGCTTATATGGCTATATGGAGCTATATAACTTGATGTCATCCTGTGATTGATATATCATATATATAGCATATCCCGTGATTAAGGCTATATTTTGTTACAACACTTTCTGTAATTTAGAAAATATAATTACTTCTATTTAAAAGAGGTGATGTAGGATTTAAAGCTAAGCAAAGCTATAGTTAAAGTATCTTCTTGAAAAATACTACATTTTATATTACTGGTTTATGATATTGCATTGATAGCATGTTTTAAGTAGAGTGATTTTCCATTTGGACTCATAATCCTTCAGTGTACTCATTCTCTTTGAGTCTGTTTTATGTATTTCTAGTATATGAGTAAACTATGAGTGGAGAATTGAACCAAAGGCCTTATAATAATTAATGAGGGTAGTGTAAATGTTGTGGTGCTTTTGAGTAGCTTGTTCAACAATTACAGAAATGGTTGCTGGGAATTTTTGGCAAACTTTTTTGTCTCAGTTATTTTTTGTTTGTAATTATAGATTTTTTTTCATGATACAAGCTGTGAATACTTTGTATAAAGTGCACAAGCATATAATTGTTTTTTATTTGGAGGTATCACTATTACTCTCAGCTTTTAGTGGTAGAAAGGTGATACCTTTAGTTAAGACAGGTGGGATCAAAATTGTATCTGAGAGGAAGTTGGTAAAATGCTTTGTTAGTAGTTCATGAACTACTGTGAAACATTTGAGGCAATAAGAATGAATTTTATTTGGCTCACTGCTGGCCACAGCAGATTAGCTAGAGTTTTATCAGCTTTCCTTGAGAAACTGTTCTGTTATTCATTTTACTTTTCTTTTGGTCCAGTTTATATTTTCATTGTGTTGGAATTCTTGTTATGTATATCACCTGAAAATTTTCATATCTTCCTTCTCTGGTCTTCTCCTCTACCTCCCTTCCTCTTATTTCTTTCACCTAAAGCCTTTGTCAAGTTTTTGATGGATGGTGAGTTGCTTATTTTGTTTTGAATTTGACTTTGACTGTAGCAGCATAACATTTTGAATTTTGCTTTCAATTGCTAAATAAGGGAATCAAGAATTATTGATGCACTTATTTTTTAGATTCCATTTCATACATTTCTCTTTTGTTTTTTGGATTTTTTTAATTGAGTGATGGTACTATTCAAGTTTTCTACTATGAAAACCAACTAGATATTGATGTAATTTTAAATTTTAAAATGCCTTTTAAGAGATCTTTAATATCTCTCTCAAATTGCATATTCCATGATGGTTAACATCTCATTTCAAGAGATATTTCTTGATAACTCTACATTTCTCCTGTAGTTTCTACCTTGACAATGGCCATCTCATATAGTGCTGAGTGCTGGTTCTGAAATTTTTTTTTATACTTTCTGTCAAGTACATAGAAGAGTTTATTCAATCATGATAATTATAGCAAGTGCCAGGGATTGTGAATTATTCTTTAGGGGTATAATGAGTTTTGGGTGACACAATGGATAGAGTATAGGACTTGGAGTAAGGAAAATTTGTGTTCAAATTCTTAATCCTTAATTAAATCCTTAAATATTTCAGTTAGCAGTGGAAGCCCAGACAGATTACTTAATATCTTTTGTGCTTTAGTTTCCTCAACTGTAAAATCAGGATAATAGCACCTACCTCCCAGGATTGTTGTGAAGATCAAATAAGTTAACATATATAAAATGCTTTGCAAACCTTAAAGTACCATTTAAGTGCTAGTTTTTCTATATGGATTCACATAATCAAATTTCCAAAAAAAAATCTGATTTTTCAAAATTCCAGCATAAGTATCCCTATCTCCTTTTCCATTCATATTGTCTTTACCATATATTTCATTATTAGGTAGAATTTCTGAAGTTTGCATTGTGACAGTTTTCAGTGACCTCAAGTTCATCAGATTTTAGCATCTCCTTGTCTAATTTTGTCTAATCAAAATTTAGTGATGAAGTTATTTCTTATGATTTCCCCGTACTGGTCATATGTTGATAGAGCTTGGAATTATCATTGGCAATAATTTTGCCTGTAACCTCTAACATCATTTTCTACTTTGTTATGATCCAATTATGAAAACATTCATGACTTCAGTCCATGTAGTTATCACATCAACTTATGATTCAATTCCTTTTGCATTAAAGCATTTCTAGGAGGGTTTGGGGGGATTCATTATTATGTAAAAACCATCTTAACCATATTATTTGATGGAAGAAATCTTGGGAGAACTTGCTATTTTTAATTTTTATTTTTACTTAATTTTTGGCAAAATATTGCATAAGTAGATAAAGTAATTACTTTATATAGTGGAATAAAATATTAGAATATAAATGCATTTATTCTAGGTAAATCTGATATAAGTCAAGTAGCAGATAGGGTTACAGTGATAATATAAACTTTGGCAAATAGAGTTAGTGGATAATTAGCTCTGTAGATAAGAAGATCTGAGTTCAATCTAGCCTTGTTAACTGTGTGATCTTGGATTTAACTTAACCTTCTACCTACCTTTCTTTTTAATATGTAAAGTGGGGATTCCAGGAGATTCTAACTCCCAGTATTATTGGGAGGGTCAAATGATCTTGTTGTTGTTGTTGTTGTTCTTCTTCTTCTTCTTTTTGCTTTTTCTTCTTTTTCTCTTGCTCTTGTTTTCATGCTTGTTCTTTTTCTTGTTTTCCTCCTCCACTTTCTCTTTTCCTAATGCTTTTCTCCTTCTCCTTCATATCCTTTTCCTTGTCCTCCTCCTCTCTCATTATTGTCTCATCTTTTTTTTAAAATTTGAAATAGTATGTGAACAACTCACTCTTTAGCTATTTTTGGTGGATTATTATGCAAGTGGATAGCATAATTCTTTTTAAAAATTGAATAAAAGTATTAGGAGATAAGCTCATCTGTAAACTCATTGCAAATCAACATATAATTGACTAAGTTCTTGTGGATATCATTCTTACTGTGTGATTTGATTCCATTCTTAAATTTTACCTGTTTCAAGGGGCATATTTGGAGATAACTTTAATTATAATAGGTAGCACTTATGTAGAATGTTGCATTCTATTTACATACATTATCTCATTTGATCCTTGTCTTGGGATTTAAGTGCTATTTTTATTCCCATTTTACAGAACAAGAAGTTGATTCAGAGAGAGGTTAAATTACTTGTTCAGGTTGACATAGTTAGAAAGTAGCTGAGCCTGAAGTTTAACTTTTGTCTTCCTTACTTTACATCCAGTATTGTATCCACTGTACTATCTAGATGCTAGATGATAAGCCATTTTCATTTATGTTAGAAAAATCTATCACTGTATATTTGTGATCAGTCTTTTGTGAAAGTAAAGTCTGTGTTTTCCAAAGTATTTCTCTTAATCCTTAATTTGTTTATCATCTCCTCTGAAGATATCTTTCACTGCTCTTTTTATAATGAGGAAATGTTTGTTTTTTCATAGATGTGATGAGATATAAACCTTCTCTTTCATTATCATTGTACAATGACTTTAAAAAAAATGTCTTTTAAATCCACTATCATCCATTTTCCTGTGATAAAGGTATGTGTTAGGACTGGTATTGAATAAATATTAATTCCTTTAAATGCACTTTCCCATTAGTTTTGGTCTATTTAACATCCATTGCCTCTGCTTTCCCCTGTATATTTTCATGTTTGATGTGTTTTACCTGGAGGAGACTGGAGTATTTTAAAACATCTATTAGTTTGATTTGATCTTTGGATTCAATCTCAAAGCCTCCAATTTTTGTTCTTCTTTGAGTTCATTAAGAATTTTATACTTTTCAAATCCAATGGCATGGAGAGAATTTCCATATGGTGAAGTAGTTGTTTAATGGGCTTTTCAATAAAGCCATATAAACTACTTCAAATAGAATAGTGATTTTTAATGATCAGAGTTCTAAAACTTTTGAAAAGTATTTTTCTTTATAATATTGCCATTATCACTAATATATTATTAGTGGAGTTTGAATTGATCCAACCATTCTGGAAAGCAATTTGGAATTATTGCCCAAAGGGCTATCAAATTGTGTATACTCTTTGAACCAGCAGTGTCTCTATCAGGTCTGTATCCCATAGAGATCATTAAAAAGAGAAAAGAACTCCCATGTGCAAAAATGTTGCCATAGCCCTTTTTGCAATGGCAAGGAACTGGAAAGTGAATGGATGTCCATCAGTTGGGGGATGGCTGAATAAGTTATGGTATATGAATGTAATGGAATATTATTGAATATTCTATAGAAAAGTCTGAAAAGATTTACATGAACTGATGCTGAGTAAATAGAACCACTTGTATGCAGCAATAACAAGATTATGTGATGATCAACTGTGATGGACTTTGCTTTTTTCAGCAATGAGGTGATTCAATGCAATTCCAATAGACTTGTAATGGAAAGAGCCATCTACATCTAGAGAAAAAACTATGGACATTGAATGCGCATAAAAGCATAATATTTTCACCATTGTCGTTGTGGTTGTTGTTGTTTGCTTTTTTTCCTTTCTTGTGTTTTTTACCCTTTTGATATAATTTTTCTCATGAAACACAACAAATGTAGAAATATGTTTAGAAGAATTGCCCATGTTTAACTTATATTGGTTTACTTGCTGTCTAGGAAAAGCAGGTAGGAGGAAGACAGGGAGAAAAATTTGTAACACAAGATTTTGCAAGGGTGAATGTTGAAAAGCATCTTTGCATGTATTTTGAAAAAAATAAAAAGTTATTGTTATTATTAAAAAAAGAAAAAATAATGTTGTCATTATGTAAATTGTTTCTGATTCTCTTCATTTCTACTTTGCATCAGTTCATTCGAGTCTTTCCAATCTCCTCTGAAACTATTCACTTTGTAATTTTTTATCATAAAATAACATTTCATTATATTCCTGTACTGTCATTTGTTTAAGTATTCCATAATGGATTTCTCTTTTTGTTTCTTAATTTCTGTTTTGTTTTGTTTTGCTATTACAAAAAGATCTATCATAAATATTTTTGTAAATGAGCATTTCTCACTTTTTTGATATCTTTGGGATATAGTTTTAGTAGTAGTATCACTGAGTTTATGTAGTATAGTGACTTTTGTGGTATCCTTTCAAATTACTTTTAAAGTGTTTAGACCAATTCATAAATCCTTCAACAATGCATCAATGTACACACCTTTTAGATTGGTTAAGATAACAGGAAAAAATAATGATGAATATTGGAGAAGATGTAGAAAAACTGGGACACTGATGCATTGTTGGTGGAACTGTGAATGTATCCAACCATTCTGGAGAACAATTTGGAACTATACTCAAAAAGTTATCAAACTGTGCATAATCTTTGATCCAGAAGTGTTTCTACGGGGCTTATATCTCAAAAGAGATCTTAAAGGAAAGAAAGGGACTCACATGTGCAAAAATGTTTGTAGCAACACTTTTTGTGGTGGAAAGAAACTGGAAACTGAATGGGTGTTCTGTAAGAAATGACCAGCAGCATGGTTTCTGAGAGGCCTGGAGAGACTTAATATGATGAGCAGAACCAAGAGATCATTATACACAGCAACAAGAAGATTACAAGATAATAAATTCTGATAGATGTGACTCTCTTCAACAATGAGATGATTCGAACCAGTTCCAATTGTTTAGTGATAAAGAGAGCCATCTACACCCAAAGAGAGAACTGTGGGAACTGAGTGTGGTTCACAACATAGCATTTTCATTCTTTTTGTTGTTGTTTGCTTGCATTTTATTTTGCTTCTCTTTTTTCTGGTTTGATTTGATTTTTCTTTGAGGCAAGATAATTGTATAAATATATACATTTAACATATATTTCTACCAATGTTTAATATATATTGGACTACTTGCCATCTAGGGGAGGGCATGGGGAAGGGGGAGAAATTGGAACATAAAGTTTTGCAAGGGCTAATGTTGAAGAATTGTTCACACATATGTTTTGAAAAATAAAAATCTTTAATAAAAATAAAAATAAAATAAAATAAAAAAACCAATGCATTAGCATGCCCTTTTCTTTGAACTTTCTTTAACTACTAACTTTCATGAGATAGTTTCTGGACTCCATGATATGTTGTATATATTATAAATACATTAATATTTGATAAGGGACTTTCAAAAGGTACTTTTTATATTGGGGTTTCTTATATCTTGCCAGCAGGCAACTGATCAGGACTATAGTAGACCCTAATAGAGTGATTTATACTTTGTCATCCAATTAAAAGCAAAGCTGGGGACCCAGCTTAGATCTTGATTATTTATTTTTCCCACTGCAAAGGGGTAATTTGGGGAAATCCTCTGATCTTTTGGATTAGAGCCTGCTCCATGTAAAGTATATGCATAATTAGGAAAGTGGTCATTTCTAGGTGTTGTGTCAAAGATAGGGAGTGAAAAGAGAACTGCCCATTCAGTAGACTTTAAAAAAAGAAAATTCTTTCTCTTTTTCCCTTCTCCCTATTCTCTCTCTCTCTCTCTCTCTCTCTCTCTCTCTCTCTCTCTCTCTCTCTCTCTCTCTCTCTCTCTCTCTTCTGTCTCTGTCTCTGTGTCTTTCTGTGTCTCTGTGTCTGTCTCTGTCTCTCTCTCCCCTCCATTCTTTCTTCTCCCCTCCCCTCTATCTTTCTCTCTTTCTGTCTCTGTCTTTTTCCTCTGTTTCTCTGTCTCTTTCTCACTCATGCATGAATATGACTCTGCCCTGTGGCTCCATACCTGTATATTATTGGTGAGGAGCTCCCCTGATCACCCCAGTTTCCTGGCATACTTTTCCCCCCTCATTTATACTAGTAACCCTTTTACTTTTAAAGTCCTAAGTAGCCTTAATATATTATTCAATATGATTCAAGATAAATACAAGAAGAAAAGCAATTATATTTTAATTCTGAAAACTCAGACTACCAAATGCCTGGGCCCCATTTATGCCTTTAAAGGCAGAGGACAATCATCCAAAATGCTGTCCCATGCTTACTTATTCACTAATAAATATTGAAATGTTTCTTTCTTGCCTCTGGTTTACATTGATTTTTTTATTCAAAAGGTAATTCTGCCATGTTTCTCTTCACTGTATGTTACTCATGGTGGTGTTCCTTTTTTTTTTTTTTTTTAAAGCAGATAACCAAACTCAATAATAAATGACCCCACAAGGCTGCACAAATCCAACTGTCAATCAAGCACCAGGATTTGTCTCCTGGGGGCAGGAATAGAAAATGAGGTACAAGTGCATTTAAATCACATGCTAAAGGAACTTTTCATCAGGATGCCATTTTAGAACTTATTGCTTTTAGAGAATATATAACTAGGGTGAAGCCTAGGGAAAACATATGTCTCCAACTGGAGCCTCAAACTAGATCCAGAAAAGAGTGAAAGAAACCCACTAGATACAGGGCTGACTATAGTAGAGAGGGAAGATTGTTGGATTGGTATAGGTTATAAGATATGAATTCCAGCATTAGCTCTGTTAATTAAATGGCTGTGCTGTTGGGTAAATAATTCTCCTACATGGGTCTCAGTCTCCCCAACTCTATGTAGCCCAAATGTCAGAGCCTGATCTCTGAACATTGGGTTCAAAGAGACCTCTAATATTTCCCATGACTTATTTGACTCCACCAACAGTTTCTCCTGTGAATATTAGAATCTGGTTTGTTTCTCTCAAAAGTTCTTCTATACCCTGTAAGCATGAAAGCTAACAGAAGCATTAGCTATAGAATAGGTTTATTGAAGTCATTAAAGAGAGCCCTTTATCAGAGCAATAATTATCATCTATATCTTCTGATACAATGATCTCTAGATCTCTTCCTTAAAGAAATCACCCAATAACTGGGGGAAAATAATCACAGTTCAAAGTCTAATGGAAGAAAGAAAATAATTGCTTATGTAGTACTTAATATGTACCAGACACTATGCTAAGTGATTTACAAATATTAGATCATTTGATCTTCATAACAATGCTGCAAGATAAGTGATTTTGGGGAATTTTCACTAAGGTAAAATCTGGGACTCTCTTAGTAGAACCAAAGTATCTTATTCCAAATGGGAGAGCTCCTTTAATCTGTATTATCTGGCATATATTCTCATATGTATACTTTCTCTGATTGTTATTTTGCTATATACTTGGGAAAATAGGGTTTTTTATTATTTGCTATGTGTGTTCATTTTGAGACTGATATTTATTTTGTAGGATGCTGAGCCTTGGATATCAAGCTTGGAAATTCTTTCCTGCTGATGAATAGAGATTAGGAATTTAGCTTGAACCCTAAAATTATCTTCTCCAGACTAAAATGTTTAAGGGAGCAAATAGATATAATTTTATATTGATATCTTTTCTCTCAGAAGAGTCTCTGGACCAGTCTCTGGACCCAATCTCTTACATCCCCTATCTGGCAGTCAATAGTTTCTCATGAAGAAGAGTAAGGAGAGGAGAGAATAAAGATGTATATTCTTGCTTTCTTTTGAATATAGATATACTCCACTAGCATTAGGGAGGAACAGGAAAGGCTTTTCATAGAAGATGGGATTTCAGTTGAGACTTGTAGGAAATCATAGGAGCACAAAGGTAGAGATGAGGGTGGAGAAGATTCCAGGCATGGATAACCAGTGAAAAGACCTAGATTCAAGGAACACAAGGAGGCCAGTGTTTCTGGATTAAGAGTATATGGTACAGAAAAAGGGATGGGAAGACTAAGAAGATAGAAGGGGACCAAATTATGAAGGACTTTGAACTTGACTTTATATTTGATTCTGATGATGAAAGTGAGCCAGTTAATGAAGTTTACTGGGTAGGAAAATGACTTGAGAAGATCTGCACTTTAGGAGGATTAGCTTGGTAGCTATGTGGAAGTTAGAAAGAAGCTTGACACAGAGAGATCAACCATTAAGCTACTGCAATAGTCCAGGTGTAAATGAAGTGATCAGGCTTTGCCCCAGTGTGATGGCAATGTCAGAAAAGAGGAGGTGCATGTTTTAGAGAGGATAGGAAGGTGGAATCAACAGGACTTAGCAGTAGACTGGATACAGGTGCTAAGAGGGTATAAGGAATAGAGAATGACACCTCTATTTCAAGCCCTGCTTCCTATCTTCTTCCTGCAGCCATGAGTGGATGGATGGCTAAAGAAAACACACTCCCATCAACATCCACTATTAACCAACTGCCACTATCAGTCACATAAGCTGAAGAATCTTAGAAGGCTACATTCCTAATATCATTAGTCCTTCCAGGCACTCTTCTGTGGCTATCATCCTGAAAAGCAACTCCTGTGGCGATAAAGCTTGGCACTTGTTTTCATAGATGTAGTCACATCTCCTGAAAACTTGGAAAGTAAAGTTTTTCCCACCAAAGTCCTTGGCAATGTCCAATGGTTCAACATTAGTAATGAGTATAGTTGTATCTCTGAGTAAGAGAATAATATGAATCTGACAGGGCCTTTTCTGTCCAGGAATGAGCACTCTTTCTTTCTCTGCCTTTGTCAGGAAACACCTTGATACCGAAGCACAGGGTCACTCAGTTGGATACAATATAGTGCTGATAAAGCCTAAGTGGTAGATTATTCTTCATTTTTGAACCAATTTAGGTTTGTCCAAAGCAGGGCGGGAGAGGGGAGAAGAATTGAGTACAGTTGTTACAGTCTTAGCCAGTGCCGCTGGAAAGGACACATTGAAAAGTTTAAAGGTCACTGGAAAGAGCTCTGCCATTAGAGTTGATGATTTCTAATAAAATCCCATTTCTGATGCTTACCATTGGTATAACTTTGGCCAAGTTAACTTTCCTAGACTTCAGTTTCCTTATTTATAAAAAAGAGGGGATTAGACTAGATACCTTCTGAAGGTTCTTGAAGGTCTACCTCTATGATCCCAAGTTTTATGTCATATCTAGCAGATCAATAACAAGAAGGATTGAGGAGAAATAGAGATAGCTTAGTGTACTATATCCCATCATCTAGAAATACAACTCAATTTTGTTCAAGTTGAGTGAATGAGCATGTCAATATAATGACTTGTGTATGAAAGTCAGTATTTTTAATGTGTAGAGAATGGAAATGTGACATTAACTATGTAATAGATTCTTTCTCTTTTAGAATATGCTGTCTACCTCTTTAATCTCTCTCCCACTTCAGGAATAGCAGAACCTAAACCTTGTAGATCCCTATAAAGACTGAACACAGTGTATTAAAAAAAAAGAAG
Organism: Antechinus flavipes; assembly: GCF_016432865.1. Taxonomy (NCBI): domain Eukaryota; kingdom Metazoa; phylum Chordata; class Mammalia; order Dasyuromorphia; family Dasyuridae; genus Antechinus; species Antechinus flavipes. Next base: position 264,319,698 of record NC_067398.1, on the reverse strand, counting down.
GAAGGAAGCAAACAAGCATTTATTAAGCACTTAATGTATGCCAGGCACTATGCTAAGCACTTATACAAATATCTCATTTAATTCTCACATAGGAAGTAGATACTATTATTATCTCTATTCCATTATTAAAGAAACTGAAGTAAATAGAAGTTAAGTGACTTGCCCAGAATCACTCAGCTAGTAAATGTTTAAAGCCAAATTTGAACTTCAACCTTTTTCTTTTATGTCACCTACAATCATAAGCTATAGGGTCCTTTGTTTCCATTGTAGAAAGCCTGTTACATTGTCTAAGGTATTGTTGTTAGATAAGCAATAGGAAATGAAGATTTGGAAACAGATCTCTTGGGGGTCTTTCACATGAATTCAAGTCATAAGTCTCTGACAAACCATAAAATCATCTGACAGATTTGATTGCTCAATCACTATTAATCATCTTTGGAAAATTGTGGAATCAAAAAGTTTCTCTAGAATCAGTGATTGACCCACATCTCATTTTTTCTCCTAAGGGAAGAAGGAAGTATGATCGTCAAACTATCTGTCAATGACCTTGACTTCAATTTTCTGTATGATTAAAAAAGGCCATTAGGAAGGAAGAAAGTAGTACACTAAAAGCAAGTCTGTTTTCATCAACAGCAGGTAATGCCAGGATAACTTCATTTTCTTTTACGATAGGGTTAGTAGATTGATATAACTTCTAGAAATAGAATACTTAGTGTCAAGCAATCAGTCAATAGTCAATAAGCATTTATTAAGCACTCATCATGTTCCAGGTACCGTGTTAAGGATTGGAGTTATACAGAAAGGATAAACTCTCACATTTGTTTTTAACTCACATTTTAAAGAATCTGAAACAGTCCCCCAATATATTCTTTTAAACATATTTTAATTTATTGATTTTTAAAAATTTTTTCATATTACTTACATTGCAAATTTTCTCTCCTCCCATTTCCTTCCCATTCCATGTAACTAAGAATTTTTTTTAAATAAACAGAGAAGAGTGAACTAGGCGATTCAGTGAATAGAGTATTGGCTCTGGAGTCAGGAGGACCTGAATTCAAATCTGACCTCAGGAACTTACTATCTGTGTGACTCTTATCACTTAACAGAGAGAGATAAATATATATACACACATACACACAAAGACAGAGAAAGAGAGACAGAGAAATAAGGAAGATTAATTTTAAAAAATCTGACAGTATATATATATATATACTTTTTTACCCCAATGGACATCAAACATTGCAAAGGGGTAAAGGGAAATAATTTGTTATATCTCATCTTTGGAGTTATGATTGTTCTTTGTATTTTTGTAATATTGACTTTTTATTTTTAATTTTTTGTTATTCTTTCCATTTACATTGTTATTATTATTATAGTTTTTTTATTCACCATCCATTCTTATGTCTTTCCATGCTTCTCCTTATTTATTATATTTGTTATTTCTTATAGCACAATAATATTTCATTACACTCATGTGCTACAATTTGCTTAGCCATTCTTCACTTTATGGACATTACTTCTTTAGATTTCTTTGCTACCACAGAAAAAATGCTGATATATTTTGATGTATATAAACTTTTCTTTTTATCAATGACTTATTTAGGGTATGTGACTAGCAATGGAACTGCTGGCTTCTTATAATATTCTTATCATATAGAAAGGGTATTATGAATTGGTTAATGATCAGACCCAAGAAGTCCATGATATTCTTGCAAGGTTATAGAGATATTTATAGGTAGGCTGATTCAGAATTGATTAAATGATCAGACCCTAGAAGTAATGATTATGAACTTCTTGGATCTGGTCATTTAATCAACTCTGAATCAGCTTACCTATACTATCATATCCCTCTCTCTTGACAAGAATAGCCTGGGAACCTAGATATTTCACTGCTTGGTCTGGTGTTTTGTATTGTCATCATCATCATCATCCTTGTCATCGTCGTCATCATTGTTGTTGTTTTTCTTCTTTGTTCTCCAGCATGACAATGACATTAGATGATGCCATGACATGTCAGTGAATTGGACGTAATTGAAGAAAATGTGCAAAGTCATCAGCTTCAATTTCCCCTCCATGGCTCTGGATGCAGTGAGAACCTTGGCTTTTTTAAGCTAAGGTCTTTCTCAGGTCTCATTTTATCTCATACATGATTAAGGCTAGGTAAGAAATGAGGCAGAAAATGGCCTTTTTAACCTATTCAATTATCTACTTTTGCCTACCCTGGGAGAAGAAGTACTCTGAGCTTGGTGCTTTGTATTAAGGCTTGATGAAGACATATATGGCACATTTATTTAATTTACAAATGATGTAAGAGTGAGAAGCGTAGCTTATAAAGTGAATGACATAAGCAGTATCCAAAAAAGATCTCAACCCATCAGATAGAAGGAAACATTTTCTGTTATTTAAAACTATATAGAAGTAGAATGGGCCACCTTAGGAGGTAGTTTGTTTCCCATCCTTGGGGATCTTCAAACATAGGCTGAATGAACATTCATTAGAGATAATTCAGAGAAGATTCCTGTTGAGATGTGCATTCAACTTTTGAGATTCTATAATCAGTCCCTTACTTTCTCAAAGCTCCTATTTTACTCTTCTTTGAAAGAGACATAATTCTACTCATATTCTTTAAAAAATATACAAAATTGATATTTCTGAGACAAGTGTGATATGAATTATATTTGTCAAGATATCTATTATTAAAGATATTTATTATTACAGCTATTATCATTCTTGGAACGTAGGCTGTACCCCATGCCTGAATTACTCTTTTTCAATCTCTCTTCCTGTTCGTAGAAATCCCTAGCTTCTTTCAAACTCAGCTCAAATGCCAACTCTTCCAGGAAACCTATTCTGATTCCCTAGAATTGTTAGTGTCTCCTCCTGAAGTTACTTTGTATATTTGCATTTAATTTTCTAGCATATATGATGTTACATTTCTTTCCCCATATGTAGAATATGAGCTCCTTGAAGATGTGTTTTGCTTTTGTTTGTGTAGATAGCACCAGTGTTTAGCATAGTGCCTGGTACATAGTAGTAGCTACCTTATAAAATCACTGAATTAAAGTAAATTTAATTACACTTGATGTCATGAATTCCAAACATAATATGGAACCAACTTATTGATTATGAAGTATTCAAAATTTATTTGATTTGGAGTTAAATGGCACTGTGCCTTCTTCTAGAAGAATTTCATTCAATTTGTGTTTCAGAATTATTTTGAATAGTCACAGTATTTGAAAAGGCTCTGATATAATTTCCTACTATTGCAAGCTGACTGTGGGAGGGAGCATTCTTAACATCTTTTTCTATAATCTTACTGAAAAACAAAATGTTTTTGTTTTTGAAGTCAATTCCAAGATCACAATTTCTACTCAGCCACTATCACTGATACATAGCAGGGTCCTGGATGCTGAACTAAGCTTCCTGCAAATGTCTGCACCAGCCTAGCACTGAGATTTCCCCTGCAATGGGATTAGTTTTGCATTTGCATATTGACTGTCATTTTGTTTTTCCCTTTAACATTATAGGAAGATGCTTCCAGAATAATTTTTTTGTCATTTTTCCCAGGAGAAATGGATTTATTTCTCAATTTAGTGACAGCAGTTGTCAGATCAGCTGTGAGAGAAAAAAAAAAAGTTGTTGGGTAAATTTCCTATAGGCTTGCAGATTGTCAGCCCCACAGGGCAGATCTGTAGTGAAACCTAAGAAACAAAATGAGAGATGATATTTTTTAGCCCTAACAGTTACACTGAAACAACATGATAAAGATCTGAGGTTCTAGGGATATGAAGACCATACCTAGAAGGGAAGATGATTGACTCAAAATGAGCAAGTCATGTAGAATGGAATTATCATTGAATCTATTCAATCAGACCCTTCAAGTGAAGAAGTACTGTGACAAAAATCTGGAAGGATCAAAATAAAAATAAAAAACTGATACTGCCCTATAATTAAGTGAAATAGGTGTTCAGCTATATGAAGTTATTTTTTTTTTTAATTTAAAGGGTTCTCACTGATCCAAAAAGAATCTCTCATTAGCCAAAAGAGAGTACCAAACAGGATTTAGTAACTTGCCCTGGTACATACAGCTAAGTATGTGTGTGAGTCAGTAAGTGTGTGAGGTCAGATTTGAACTCAGGAAGATGTTTTCCTTATTGCAGTCTATCTTAGTAACAGCTAGCTGTTCCAGAAGTAATATATTTAGTTCAATCTAACAAATGTTTATTAGGTGCCTATGGTAAGCAAAGTAGGTTAGGAACTTCAAAAGGAAGAGGAAAGGGAGGAGTCAATGCCAAGGAAGAGAAGAAAATAAGTTTTCACTAAGAGCTTTACTAAAAGCTTATTATGTGCCAGCCACAGTGCTGGGGATACATACAAAAATAAAAGACAAATCCTGCTCAAAAGGAGCTTACATTCTAATGGGGAAAGAGCTCTTAGAAGGAATTAGTATTATCTAAGATATATGGAGAGAGAAGAGAGAGTGGCTAAATCATGGGTAAAGAATAGTTTAGCTTGGCAGGACTATTTAGGCTGTGAAATAGAGTAAGATTAGAGCCATTTTGTGGAGGCTCTCAAATAACCAGATTTCAAGTTTATATACTGAAGGCTTTTGAGTGGAGGAGTACCATGGAGTGGAAGATGAATTTTAGAAAGTGTAGATTAGAAATGGGAGGACAAGTTAAGAGTACATTACAATATTTCAAAGTTAAAAGAGATAGGGGCTTCAATTACAGTGATTAATAGTGAGGGGAGTACAGAAGGAGAGATAGATGCAAGAGATGTGCATATGGAATTAACAAGATTGGACAACTGCTTGGCTACAGAGAGAAAGGGAAAGAAAGTTGAAGGAACAAGCATTTTTAAAGATATCTAGCACTGTGCTAAATGCTCTACAAATTTTACCTCATTTGACCCTCACGATAACTCTGGGAGTAGATGCTATTATTATGTGCATTTTACAGTTGAGAAAATTGAGGCAGACAATGTTAAGTGATGTGCTCAATAGCTAATAAGAACTCACCCAGCCTCACTGTACTGCCAGCTACTTCAGTAGGGAAGTGAAGGGAAAGAAAAGATTACTAGCCTTCGTGTCTAGAAAGATGGTGATGGCATTAAGAGAAATACAAATGTTTACATCAGGAAAGGGAAAGATTTAGGAGAAGATGATGAGTTGAAAGATAATCTGGCATAATTAGTAGGGCACTGGACTTGGAATCAGGAAAATCTGGTTTCAAATGTTGCCTCAGAAACTAATTAGCTATGGAACCTGGGCAAGGAGCTTAACCTCTGCCCTCTTCAGAGGTGACAATTGAAGCCATGGGAATGGGTGAGAACATAATGTAAGAGGAATTATGAAAAGAAGTAAAAACAGTCAAGATTAGAAACTTAGGTATACTTGTATGAGACTTACTATGGTAGTACTTTCTAAAATTTTTCTATTACCTGATTGATTATTTTTACCATAGAGAATTTTTAAAGTCTCTCCTTTAAGATTATTTTCAGAACTAAAGGATTCTTTGATAAATGAAATCACATATTTCTTATATCTTATGATATAGATCCTCTAGGTATAAATATTAAGGCATAAAATGGAAATATATGTTCCTCATGGAATTTGTCATTGTCATATTGTTATGGAGGATCATGTTGTAGTGGATATGACTTTGGACTTAGAATCAGGAAGACCTGAAGTATCTCAACTTTTATATTGTGTAACAATGAGTATGACAACTGATCTCTCTGTTCCTTGGTCTTAGGGATTCTATGACCTCTAATATCTCCTCTAGCCTTAAATAAAGTATTCTTTGGCATGCACGGAATGCAAAATGGAAGAAAAATCCATTAAAGATGATGCCAGTTTTGTTATCCTCTCACCCTCCTGCCCATTCCAGGAAACACTGTATAAACTACATAAAGCCTGGGCACACTTATCAGCCCTCTTCAAAGAGATCAATAGCTATTCAAAAAGAGGTTGGTCTAGTAATCCACACAATAAAAACCAGGTGGATGAAAAAAAAATATGTTGCCCAGATTACAATGTGGAATTAGCCAGTTGGATTAATATATCATCTATTTATTTCAGCATGTCTTTCAAGGAGACAATGAGAGTGTACCCAGAAGTGGTTAAAGGATAAGAGTAAGCTAAATTATATAATGCTCAAAATAATACCAATGTGTTCCCTGACCCAAGGTTCATGCTTTTAACTTTTCAATTCAGTCATTTTTAGTAGTATGTGATTCTTCATGACCCCCTTTTGGGGTTTTCTTGGCAGAGACACTAGATTGGTTTGTCATTTTTCCTCTCTACTTCCATTTATAGATGAAAAAACTAAGAAAAATAGGGTTATATAGCTAGCAAGTGCTTGAAGCCAGATTTAAGCACTAAATCAGGAAGATGAGTCTTTTTGACTCCAGGCTTGGTTATCCACTATGCTACCTAACTATCTCAGTTTTGACATTAAAAAATGTGACATGTAATATGGTTGAAATCATGGAATATCATGATATCTGAAAAGTAAAAATTACAGGTGACCCAAAAAGAAATTTAAAAAAAAAAAAAAACTTCTAAGACTCCACTCTCCCAACATGACATGACAGGGTCACATTTGTGGGTAAAAATAATCAATCAGATAATAGAAAAATTTTAGCAAGTACTACCATAGTAAGTCTCATACAAGTATACTTAAGGTTCTAATCTTGACTTTTACTTCTTTTCATACTTCCTCTTACATTATGTTCTTAGGCCAATCAAGAACTAGCTACAACTCAGTCTGCCTTGGAGGGGGGAACAGTTTACTTGTCTGACTTTTTGCTGTTTCCTCAAATGATCTGGAAATTTCACTACTTAATATTCCCCAAGAATTGTCACTAGTTTCTCTTGTAAGCATGTAGCCTTGAGTTAAAGGATGTAAATCAGACTTGTATATGGGCCCATGAAAATTCTTATGCTTCTGGTGAGCAACACAACATCATAGATACTCAATTATTTTCAGCATTGCCTTGAATATTCTCTGACAATCTGGGTTGACTCCTTTCATCAGGGTACTTTTCCACAATTCTTTCCACAATGCCTCTCTCCTATAAATCTTCTCTACTGCCTAGTGCATTTAGGGTTAACCCTCCCGACTTTAACCCTAACCTTTCTGTTTTCGATGTCCCCACATCATACTACATAGTTCTATTTCACTGTTCCATGATCATCTCTGTTCTAGTGGATGGTCCACTATTTGAGTTTTCCTGCTCAGTCCTAATTGCTGATTTCCAAAATTCAACTGCAGAAGTTCATCCTTTAGTTAATGTTGTCCATGACTCTTTCAGGGGCACCAAGTAACCAATCTAGCCTGAACTGTACAACTTGATGAAAGAGACTTTTATAGCTGAAACAAAACAAAATAAAACTCTGTTAACTTTAACAGAGGTATACAGGGAATGAATGCTGTCCTTGTAGCCCCAAATCTCAAATGGTAGTCTTATCAAAGAATGGGGAGGAATGAATTAGAATTTTTTTCCTGCATTGTAAATAGGTTTCTAGTTCCATTCCCTATGTAGACTCATAGTGAATTAGTATTAGTTATTACCACTCTCTCTCCTGTGTCTGAGTGGGAAATTGTAACTGAGTCTTGGGATTTAGGAACCACCCATATTCTCTCACCATTGTGCTTCCACATACTCCTGGGATAGGTAAATTGGATTATTCAAATTATCCTTGTGGTCTTCCCCAAAAAGTCCAAAAAAGGAAGGAAGAGAGAAGAAATTGACCCTTTTCCATTGCTTCTAGCGTTGAAGGAGAGAATTTATAATTCCTGAAATATAAGAGTTATTATGAAGAAGAAATAATCCCTACCCAACACTTCTCTTAACTTTAAGCTGTTCTCCCCTCCAAAGCAGACAAAGTTGTAGTCAAGACTTGATTGGCCCAAGAGACTTAAGGCTTAAAATGTGCTCTCTTAAGGCTTCTTCCTGGTAATCTCTGGCCATATTGACTTGTTTTTCTGGTCAGCCACATGGAATCAGGGTTCTTCACACTTTTAGGTGTATCATGGCATTAAGAGTTATCATACCCTATCCTGTTGATCTCCTTATAAAAGCAAAGGGCCCTCCTACCTAAGTTTAATGTTGGAACATACTCATTGAATATACTTTTTATGTTTGGCTGAGGAAACCACCTCTTATTAACTATCAAATGGCCTACAAGTATTGCATTTTACTCTAAAATCAAACCTAAACTTTTAGATTATTGGCCTAAGTTTGACCCATCCATTGCAAGGGCAGAAACTATTGTGTCTTTTTTCTTTGTAACCCCAGAACTTAGCATAGTATCTGGTACACAGTGAACAATTCAAAAATGCTTATTGATAGGTGATTGATTAATTCAACAATGGATTTTCCTATGATTCTGGTCAATGTAGTTGTTTTTGCTCTTTTTCCAAGAAAGAAGCAAAAGATACCTTTTGAAATTGGTGTCTTAGAAATAATCTTTTGGCTGTTTACACTTGAAAATATTATTTCCAAACAGTAAAATAAGCTTGTATATGTATGCAAAATTTTGTACAACAATGTCACCATTCATCATTGGTATGAAGTTTCAGCATATGTAGTGTAGCTTCAACATAGTGTAGACTCATGGTGAATCAAGATCTAGCATGTTCTCAGACACTGCCTCCAGACATAGTGAGGAAAATGGCCTTGAGAGAAATGGGCAACCATTGAAGTGAGCAGTGTAACTTTATGGGCAGCTGCCCAACTCTAGCCATTTATCTAGGAAACATTCAGCTTCCATCCCTGGTAGAAAGTAGGTCATTTTTGACTCAAGCAGGCGGGTGTGCATGATCCCACTGAGTTCTAAGCGAGAGGAAATTCTGATATGTTCAGGGCCATGAAGTCCTTTTAAGGTGGTGCTTTTCCACATTCCCTGGAGCATTCTTATAGGCTTTTCAGCAGCTGGGGTCTGGGGGCTACTTTAATTAACAAAAGAGGACTAACCCCCGACAGTGTACATTTTGATTCTTGTCCAGCATTAGAAGTGAGCAGAGCAAATCTCACAGTAAGGGACAAAAATAGGGCCAGCAGGCAGCCCTTTCCTTGGTATGAAGTTAGTAAGCTGCCCTTTGGGGTTAGAAAGCTCTGATTGTCAGAGTGGAAGGATAGGGCTTATCCACTGCAGTCAATGTTGGAGGGAAGAGTGGGCATTTATATGAGGCAACATTCACATGATTGAGAACTCTGTATACATATTTTACGATGCAGGACTAAATATTTGCAATATGGGTAGATTTTTTTTCATAGCTTATTTGATTCCATATAATGAAACCAAGATTCCATTCCTCTAGTTTTCTTCCTATCATATACCTGAAAATCTTGAATTCTTGTTTTTTCACCATTCCACTGGGGGTAAATACATATCTGTGTCATCTTCATTTCCACTATTTTCCTATGAATTTAAAGGTGGGAATGGGGTAATATTTCTATTTTTTTCAAAAATTTTTCCTTTCAGATTTTTTTTTGTTTTTCTTATCTCTTTCTCTCAGATATTCACTTTATTCTCATCTCACCTGATTTCAACAAACTTTTGCTCCCATGTTTATCTCTTATTAGTTCTTTCCCAGCCCCAACCTTTATCCTTCATTCTTTCTCCAATCCTTCCCATCTTTGGGATTTTCAAAAAATATATGCCTCTAATACAGAGTCTACCATCCTTCTGTACTGAGGTAATGATCACTAGAATTTATATAATATTTTAGCATTTGTGAAGCCCTGTACATGCTATTTCATTTGATACTCACAATGTTAGTTATTATTATGTCCATTTTATAGATGAGGAGACTGAGGCAGACTTTTGTAGATGATGCAATGGAGAACAGATAGAGCACTGGACTGAGAATTAAGAATGCCTGAATAGAATCCTACAATTTAGCCTCAGAAGACACTGTATATAGTCATTTAACTTCTGTTTTCTCATCTGTAAATTGGGGGTAATAACAATACCTATCTCTCAGGACTATTGTGAAAATCAAATGAGATAACATGCACAGAGCTTTACAAACCTTAAAACACCATATAAATTTTAGCTATTATTATAATGAGGTGGATAGCATGTTTCTTCATTCGTCCTCTGGAATCTAGCTTGGTTATTGCATTAATCAGAGTTTTTAAGTCTTTTAAAGTTATTTGCATTTATAGTGTCATATGTTATTAAACTGTATTGCCCCCAAAGAGAGCAAAGGAAAAGGAAATAGGCCCATCTCTACAAAAAAAAATATTTATAGCTCTTTTTGTAATGGCAAAGAAATGTAAATTAAGTGGGTGCCCATCAACTGAGGCATAGCAGAACAAGTTGTGAAATGTGAATGCAATGAAATACTATAGTCTCAGAAGAAATGATGTAAGGAATGGATTAATAGAAATATGAGAAGTCATATATGAGCTGATACAGAGTGAAGTGAGCAGAACCAAAAGAAAAATAATTACGCATTTTCCTTTATATTCAAGGTCCTATCTTCCCTTTGTTTCTAAGCAATCCTTTCCTACCTATCCCTCATTTGGCTTCCAGGTTCCTCTCCTATATCAATCTAGTACCCATTGATACATCAAAGACTTCTAAAACCCTCTTCAGGGCTCTTGAAAGCAAATTTGCCCTGTCTATGTTTCTAATCCCTATCTTTTCACCAAATGTTGAATACTGATGTTTAGTAAATGGAGCAAATGTGCATTGTCATGGGTTTATCATCTCTTAATGTCTCCATAGTCTGTGAAGATTTCTTCTAAGTGAAGATCTGCGCTAAACATTTGCCCAGAAAATTTAGGGAGTGTAGATAAGACCAGCTGTGTGATCATGGATAATGTGACAAGGCAGCATGGAGAATGAATAAATGTCAGAGTCCTCATGTTGTTTGTAACATGAAACAACAGAGTTGGCCTATAGTTTCAGATATGGATGAAATTCCACAGCAGGTTCAGTGAAAAAATGAAATTAATTTTTCCCAGACAATAAGCAAGGAGCTCAAGGGAATTCCATCCTCAAAAAAAAAAATTGCTTTGTCAAAGAGAAAATGTTTCCCATCCTAGATATAGAGTTGGTGCAGTGCAAGCTCAAAAGTCAGTCAGATTTTTACAGTGGTAGCTTATGGGGTCACTTGCAATTTTCTGGTAGCATTAGGAATGGCAGTGGAAGTAAAATAAATCTACAGAAAGCTTGGCTTATCTGAACCATGCCATCCTAAGAGCATTCATTCGTTAATGAAACCAACAGGAGAATGTCAAATAGTCATTGATCCTTGCATAACCTTGTGTTCCAAATTTCCCCCTTCTTCTTCCTACCTCCTCTCCTAGGTACCAAGCAATCCAATATATGTTATACATGTTAAATATTTGTTAAATCCATTATATGTAAACATATTTATATAATTATCTTGTTACACAAGAAAAATCAGCTCAAAAAGAAAGAAAATGATTAAGAAAACAAAATGCAAGCAAACAACAACAAAAAGAGTTGAGAATGTTATGTTGTGACCTACACTCAGTTCCCACAGTCCTCTCTCTGGGTGTAGATGGCTCTCTTCATCACAAGATCACTGAAAATGGCCTCAATCATTTCAATGTGGGAAATAGTCACATTCAACAGAATTGATCATCATATAATCTTGCTGTTGTCATGTACAATGATCTCCTGGCTCTACTCATTTCACTTAGTGTTAGTTCATATAAGTCTCTCTAAGCCTCTCTGAAATCATCCTGCTTGTCATTTCTTACAGAACAATATTATTCCATAACATTCATATCCCATAATGTATTCAGCCATTCTCCACTTGATGGGCATCCCCTCAGTTTCAGTTTCTTGCCTCTACAAAAAGGGCTACCACAAACATTTTTGCATGTATGGGTCCCTTTCCCTTCTTTAAGATCTCTTTGGGATATAAGTCTAGTGGAAACACTCCTAGGTCAAAAGGTATGCACAGTTTGATAATTTTTTGAGTGTAGTTCCAAATTGTTCTCCAGAATGGTTGAATCTATTCACAGTTCCACCAACAATGTGTCAGTGTCCCAGTTTTCCCATATCCCCTCCAACATTCATCCTTATCTTTTTCTGTCATCATAGCCAACCTGAGAGGTGTGTAGTATCTCAAAGTTGTCTTAATTTGCATTTCTCTGATCAATGGTGAATTAAAACTCCTTTATATGTGGCTACAAATAGTTTCAATTTCTTTATCTGAAAATTCTCTGTTCATAGCCTTTGACTATTTATCAATTGGAGAATGGCTTGAACTATTATAAATTTGAGTCAATTCTCTATATATTTTAGAAATGAAGCCTTTATCAGAAGCTTTAATCCCTTTTAATGTTGTCTGCATTAGCTTTGTTTACACTCTTAAGACTTAATTTTCTCTTTCTCTTTGACAACTGCCTTCATACCCTATAGAAACTTACAAGCTGAGGCCCCATCTTCCCAACTAGTGGCTTGCTATCTGGACCCCTAGAACATTGTTTCAGGAGGTCTTAATCTATACGTCATTGTACTCATGACTATACTTTCTAGACTTCTTGTTTCTAGAGTAGATACTCTTCTCTCCAGCTCCTAATAACTATTTCTCTTTTATGTATCATCTCCATACTGCCTCTCTGTTTCTCCCATTAAATCATTAACTCCTTGAGGACAAGAATTGCTTTGTTAGCTTATATTTGTAACCTTAATAATACAGTTCCTGGAACATAGCAAACCTTTAATAAATGTGCTCTCTTCATAACTTTAGTAATTTTAATAGTTAAGAAGTTTTACTAAAACTTCATAGTATTCATATGTACTATAATTTCTCTAACCATTTCCAAATTGATGGGCCACCATTTTGTCCAATTCTTTATTATAAAAAATAGTACCTCTAGAAATATTTTGGTACATATGGTATCTTTCTTTCATTTTTGAAGGGAGGGATGGGGGGTTGGTATACTTTTATAATGATATTTCTAGATCAAGGAGCATGAATAACTTAAGATACTATTATTTTGATGATAATTCCAAATTGCTTTCCAGAATGATTGAATCAATTCTTAGCTCCATCATCAGAGTATTATGTTTCTGTCATCTAATAGTCTCCTTAATAATTATATTTTTTTCTTTTTTTAATCTTTGTCACTCTCATGGCTGTGAGGTGAGGCTTCAGATTTTTTCCAATCTGTATTTCCATTGTTATTAGTGTTTTATAGTAGTTTTGAATTTGTATTGATAGTTGTCTTTCCTTTTTTTGAGAAATAGACATTCTTAGAGACTTTTGGTAATTTGTCTTTTAGGGTAATATCTCTTATTCTTATATATTTGTGTTAATTGCCTATAAATTTTGTATAGTACACCTTTGTTAGAGAAATTTGCTGCAAAAAAACTTCTCACCTTACTCATCATTTGTGATAACCGTGTTAGCACCCTGGATACCTTAGAATCAGCCAGAGTCAGGATAAGCAAAAGTCCTCAGTCTTTATTCTTGGTCTTTAGAGGTAGGATTGAATTGGATGGAAGCAGAATCTCTGCAACCTTCCTCAGTTCATTGCTAAGTATCAAATAGATAATCTCTTGGTCAGTGATAACCAAATTCTGGAGACCATACCTGGGCCATAGAAGTAGTACATCATTCTGATGGAAGTGGACCTCTTTGATAAAGAGAGCCTTAATTGATCAAAGATGGACAGAAACTACACCCAGAGAAAGAACACTGGAAATGAATATAAACTGCTTGCATTTATGTTTTTCCTCCCGGGTTATTTATACCTTCTGAATTCAATTCTCCCTGTGCAACAAGAAAACTGTTTGGTTCTGCACACATATATTGTATCTAGGATATACTGCAACCCATTCAACATGTAAAGGACTCTTGCCATCTGGGGGAAGGGGTGGAGGGAGGGAGGGGAAAAATCGGAACAGAAATGAATGCAAGGGATAATGCTGTAAAAAATTACCCTGGCATGCATTCTATCAATAAAAAATTATTAAAAAAAAAAGAAGTAGCACATCAATAATGGAAAGCTGGATAAAGGGGTTTCCTCAATATTAGGACTTTGTTAATTTCTTTTTGAATTTAGCCCATTTGTAATGGCATTATAATTACAATAAATTTTGCTCCTTGACTAGGAAATGGATCCAAGCCTGCAAATTCTTTTCAGACACCTCACAACACTGGTCTGTGACCCCAAACTTTTAGGGTCCCCTTCTCATCCTCAACAGCAGCATGTTTCTACTGTTGTGCAAAATGTGGCATGAGGGATACCAGTGAGTGACTATAAAATTAGAAAAGGAGATAGATCTTTCAAGAGGTAAGAGTGAAGAATATTTGAGTATAGCCTGATCATTGCCATGGTACCTATAAGATGTAAAAAAAATCCTGAAAGATTTACACTATTTTCCAAACTACTGGCATACCTTTTAATCCTCAAGGACAGGCAATAGTAGAGAGGAGAAACAGAGACATCAAGATGCTCCTCCTTCCACAAAACAAAAAAATTCATCAGCACTGTATTTAACTCCTTTCTTCATGCTTTTCAGCTGCTTTGTCAGTACCATCCCCCTCCTACTCTTTCTCCTTTTTCCTTATTTTAAAACTTGTGGGATTCCTTAAAGTCAGTTATATTATGTTGTATATATAGAATGTTTCCTCAGGAATTGAATCAGGACTGTTATCTTCATAATATTCAAATAGTTGCTCTCCCACTAGTTTCCCCTTATCTGGCTCTAATATTTCTTCCTTAGAGAACCAAGGAGACATGCACTCTAATATTTTGAAGAATCCAATGATCTGTTTCCAAGTTACCAACAACCCTTGCTTCTTTATTAACCTAACTATGCTTGCTACACACTTCCCTTGGGGTGGGGAAGGCTCTTTTCTCAGTATTTGCCCCATTTCAGCTGAAAAACGAAAGTGACTGGTTTACTAACCCTATTTCCGTGTGACAGGCACTTCTCCACTGAGTTTATGATCATGTCAGTCAAACTGCTGAGGGTAGGTCCTTATATCCACAGCCTCAAAATGTAGTGTGTTTCTTTTAGTGTCCCATGGTTAGTGCGCTAAAATGTGATGTCTGGGCTAGCTTTCTGGAGGTTCTCCGGATGGGCCTTGGTCACAGCAGGATAATCACCATGAGCATAGTCAGGAATAGTCTAAAGTCTTTTTTCTCACAGTGTGTGTCCTTCACAGTCTGTCCCAATCTGACTATGTCCTCAGTTTTCTCAGCCCTTAAATACCTTATTACAATTACATCATTACAGCATACTGAGTATGTGCCAAATAGAGTGATTATATCATTATATCATACTAGATATATGTGAACTAGAGAACCATTATTTCATCAATTCCACTGAGTTAATACCTTGTTTTAAGTATACTTGTTCCAAGTATACTTCTCCAGAGTTCTAATCCTATACAAGTTTTGATTCAAATAAGGGGGACTCTTATCTCAACATTTGCTCTTTGTTATAAATTACTTTTCCCCCTCATGTAAGGGTAGGATATCTATTATTTTTATTATATATAGAATGTCCAGAAATGATGCTTCTTATTACTACTAAATGACTTGGATACTTTTCACTATCCACAAGGAAAGGTCATTTGGAAAATCTTTTTCTCATACATTTATGAGGCTCATATCTCTGAATTATTTATTGATTTTATCCTCCCTCTAGGAAATCAACTTGTTGCCTACTTAACTTCTCTGAGCCTCAGTTTCCTCATTTGTAAAATGAAAGGTTGGGACTAAATAGACCTCAAGGTCCCTTCTCTCTCTTTTGCTCTGATTTTGGGATGCCATGATCCCTCCATTTTCTTTGAAAATCTTAGCTTTTCCTAACTGCTTCAATCCACATTGTACTTCCTTTTCTCTGAACTTCAGTAGTGGGAAAGAGATTGGATTTCATATCAAAAGATTTTGGTTATAATCCTGCTTTTGCTTCTTATGGGCTGTATGACATTTAGGCAAATCATGTTATTTCCTCTGTAAAATGCAAGGGATGGGATAGAAGAGGCAGAGTTGATCAGTGGAGAAATTGTCCTGACTTTTTTTTAACCTGCAAGATCTTGACAAAGTCATATCTCTGGGTCTTTGTTCACAAATTATTAAATGAGAGTATTGGACTCAATGGTTTTTAAAGTCCTTTCTATTGATAATTCTAGAATTTCTAAGTTTTTTTTTTGCCTCTAAATGCTACAGCACTAAAGTATGAGAAGTATATTTCAGACCTAGTATCATCTGTTTATTGTTATTCATAGGTAGAATATTTCTTTCCATTTTCCAAATACCCCAACATTGTCTCCAAATGTCCCCACAATCCCTATAAATACGTACTTATTTCCCCCCTAGTTAAACTCTTTGTTCCAGGACATCCCATAGTTAAGACTCCAAGATCAGATTGGGTATCATTCTTCTCTCACCTCCTTAGCCTATTGAACTCCAACTAACCCTCCTGCATCATCCAGGGAAATATAATGATTTAGCTATTGTAAGGATTAGCCACAGTCAAGGATTAAAATCATAGCTACATATTTATTGACTTTTTTTCTCCTACTGGTAATGAACTCTTAACTTCCTGGGGAGGGGGTGAAGTTGGATAGATTTGCTGACAAGGGGCTTTGGGACAGACCACATGTTTCTTTCTCACATCTGTCTTGCCATTATTGACACCCACTGTTAGAATGATACATTAGAATTCAATAAGTGTTGCTTGTTTTTTCCTAGAAAGGAAAAGACCGGAGGAGAAAAGTAGAACCCCCTGTCATCAATAAAAAGCAAAGTAGTTCAGATAAATCATTTTATTAACTGGAAGGGGAACCCACTGTGAATATGAAACATTATTAATTTTAGCCTAACTCGGGATATTTAACCTTGATTATTCTGGTTATTTCAAAAACCTGTAAACCTGAAATAAATATGAATTAGCCTTATAAAGAAGTTAAGGAAACCCTTTACTATCAAAAATGGAAACTCAGGGCTGAAAAAGACCTGGTTTGGTGCATTTGCAGTGAAGAGACCTGGAGACTTGAGTTTAAATTTTCACTTATTATTCTTATGATTCTAAGCTTAACCTTAGTTAATCTCAGTTAACCTCAGTTTCCTGATTTGACCAATGATAGGGATGAATTCCTTGCTTTCTAAGGTCTCTTTAGGAGACAATATTTGTAAAGTGTATCAGGGTGCTTGGCACAAATAAACATTAATAAATGCTTCTTTTCAGGGGCAGCTAGGTGCTGCAATGGATAGTGCTGAGTTCAAATCTAGCCTCAGCCAATATAGACTTGTGATGGAAAGTGCCATCCACCTCCAGAGAGAGAACTATGGAAACTGAATGTATATCAAAGCATAGTATTTTCATGTTTTTGTTGTTGTTAATTGTTTGCTTGCTTGATTTTTTTCTTTCTCATGTTTTTTCCCTTTTGATCTGATTTTTCTTGCACAGCATGACGAATATAGAAATATGTTCAGAATTGCACATATTTAACCTATATTGAATTGCTTGCTGTGTAGGGGAGCAGGGAAGTGGGAAGAGAGAGAAAAATTTTTGGAATGCAAGGTTTTGCAAAGGCAAATGCTGAAAACTCTCTTTGCATGTATTTGGAAAAATAAAATACTATTATGAAGAAAAGAAAATCTGCCTCAGATTTTTACTACAGTGTGACCTTGGGCAAGTCACATAACCCTGATACCCTCTCCAAATAAATAAATAAATAGATGAGTGAATGAATAAGTAAATAAACAAACATGCTTGTTTCTCCTCCTTCTCCTTCCAGTTCTCTCAAATGAGGAAACTAGAGCCCAGAGTTAGAGAGTACCTTGCCCTTAGTCATATAGCTGGTAAGTAGTAACTTCAAGATTCAAATCCAGGTTTTTAACTCCCAATTCTAGGATTGCAAATGGGAACAAACAAAATCCTGGCATATAAGAATGAGCATACATTGACTCACTCACAGTTAGATAATTTTGAAATGTACAAAGTACAATTAAACCCACTCTTTTACACCGGTAACACAAGCATTCTTCTTCCCACTTTGCAGATGGGGAAACTGAGGCCCACAGGAGTGACGTGACTTGTACAAAGCCAAGGAATTAGTTAATAGCAGAGAGAAGGATTTAGAAACTGAAGTTCAGGACTTTCAGAATGTACTTTCTTTTTTTACCTACCAGAAATGATTAAGCCACAATCCTTCTCCCACATTAGGAATGAGAAATGTTACCCTTCTTTCATGTTCTTTCTTACCTACATCTTTCTTACCCTGCCCATCTTCTGATGGAGGGATGGGGGATGGAGAAAGGCTACCTTTTTTTCTAATGCAGTTTTATTCTGATGTTTTATTAATGGATCCTGCTGGTGGTTTCAGTCATTTTAATTAGGATTGTATTTTCCTGTACACCCACCTCAGGGCCCTTGAAAAGGAGCAACTTAGGGCACCTCGGGACCAAATGAAATAAATAAATTAAATATGATTTTCTCGGCAGCCTGGGGTAGGTCTATGGGGACTGGAGACAGGGAAGGCAGGAAAGGGAATCAGAGACAAGCAGACAGGCATATGGCCTAAGAAAATGGTGGTTAAATTCTATCTTCTCTACCCCCAAAAGCTCCCTAGTCTTTCATAGACTATAAAATAAGCAGCTGTCCGACAAGCAGGCCTCTTTTCCATATTCCCTTATTTTTTCTACTCTCCTGGAGTGTGTTCATTTCCCCACCCATTCTCACATAATATAGGATCCGTCTGACAGCACTTTTTCCTTTAGCAGATTTAAAGATATCTTTCCCTGTGATCTTAGAAGCATGGAAATTTAAGATCTCTGAAAAGAGACTATCTGTGCAATTAAGTCGTGCATTGGATGACGTTGAAATGGTTGTCAGAAAGATTCATATTCAAATCTTTAAAAGTTTTTCTCCCCTCAAATTTAAATTTTGCCTTTTTTAGATAAGCCATGAGACCCTCGGCAAATTACTTAATTCAGTTTCAACTTCCCCAAAGGTAAAATAAAGATATTAATAGTACCCTTTTATGTACAGAGTTGTTGTGAGGATCAAATGAGGCATGCAAAGTGCTTTGCAAATCTAAAAGTGTTAAATAAATGTTGTTTATTTTTATTTTAAGAGCTCTATTCAAATGTTTCCTGGTTCAAAATATTATCCATTCCATTGAGTCAGAGTAGAAAGAGATCTCAGGATCATCTTTAAAAGGATTAATTCTTGACAGAATCCTTGAGAATCTGGGGGCAAAATTCTAGTATATAATATTAAAGGGGGTAGTTTGTGAGTGTTTAGAAAGGGAAGCAATGAACACTTGGAGCTATCAAGGACAATAACTAATATATTGGATGAAAAATGCCTATAGTTTAAAGGCTCCACCACCTTCTCTTTTTGAAGTTTTGGATAATCTTTGCTCAATGCCAGTATTCTGGCATGTCTCTTATTCTCTACAATATTTTAACGATCACTGACAGTGACCTCATGGTTTTCTGTTTTAGTTCTTTTGTTATTATGGATTGTAGTGTTTGAAGATTTTGAATTGAGGACAATTGGGATCTCTCTTACCATCTCACTTATTTTGAGTTTCATTTCCATCTTACCTATTTTTGTTCTATCTTTAATCTGAAGATTATTTTTTCAGAAGAGATAACCGAGATAAAACTAACAACTGAGTAGTACTTATTATTTATTCTCTGGTACAGTTCTAGTTAATATACTAGATGATTCTAGTATATTAACCTCCTTTTCACACCCAACATAGTTTTTTTACAGTCTTCTTTGGTGTCTTTAACATTTATTATCACCCTTAGTTTGATTCTGAGTTTTATTCTACTCTTGTTTTTATTACCATAACTGTTACAATTGTATATACTCATTATTTCTCTGTATTCATCCAGTTATCTTTTACCTAACAAGTTCTTTTTAAAAAAAAAAACCTGAGTTGGGAGATAATTTTTTGGTGCATCTGGTCTCTTTATAATCTCTTTAGGCAGCTCCACATTTCTTCTTCATTGGAATCATTTGTATCTTACTTTGGTGCCTTTAAATACCATCATTAGAGATCCCCTGGATGGATCCATTCCACAAAGTTAAGGTGCTGCAACTATAGTAGTCATTCTAAAAAACAAATAACTTTTTCATACATATTAAAGCATTTGGAAGTCATTAACAGTTTATTCTGAATCAGATTCAGACTCTCAGAGCCATGAGGGAACCTAGAAGTTTATCTCACCCACATACACTTGTGTTACAAATGAAAAAACTGAGGGCTCTCAGAAGGGAATTGGTTTCCCCTTCCAATTCAAGCAGTTGAATTGTAGAGAATTGTAGAGTTTGTATTGTAGAGAAAAATTTAAATTATAGAAAAAAGTAGAGAAAACCAGGTCCTAGAATTTTGTTATCTCCCAATGCCTTGAAAGGTAGAGGAAATTAGTAAATACTTGTCAAGCAACTATAATCTATGCTAAGTGCTTTTCAGAAATATATCATTTTGAGACTCACAGCCACAAGTCGGGGAGGTAGGTGCTTGTGAAGAACTGGGGATAAATGATTTTACCCTAAGAAGTATCTAAGTTGGATTTGAACTCCAGGCTTGGCATGCTATCCACTGTACTATCAGTTACTTTTAGTAGAGGTATAAGAACTATTGCTTACTTGTTTGATTGATTCCTAGCCCAGAATTCTTTCTATTATTAGGTTTTGACACTCTTACTATCTGGAAAATAGTCTTTTGGGGGCAGTCTGTTTTTTGTCCTAGCCATATATCCTTCTGTTGTCTGGTACTCTCTCCCTTTTCTGGATTCTTCCAGATTAAAATTTTTCACGTGCAATGGAATATCATTGATTGGTGCTTTTTCAATGTCTTTTACATTGCAGGTGGGGAAACCAACCAGCCAATCAGATCTTTGTTTCAATAAATTCAACTTGATTTAAAAAAAAATCAACCTGTTTCAGACCCTACTTGGCCCTCATTAACACTTTTGAGTTGCTCTAAAGCATAGAATGACACAGATTAAAAAGTTCCACTCATTGAAAATGGAAAATGGGAAGAGTTTGGTGCAATGATATGCATAGCCTTTCTTGGGAACACTGGAGACTTTTTCTTTAAACCTGAAACTTATCACATATCTGGTTCTTTCCTTCCCCTCTCTTTACCTATCTTGTTCTGAGATGACTGCTGCTACCCAAAGTTTGGGGATCTACAGTCTTTGCTTTGTTACCCTTGACCTTCCCTTTCCTTTCTACATCTTCAGACTTGGCTTTCTCCATTTAAGCCTTTCTTGAAATGGGCCAAATAAAGGAGGGAAATTGTTTTCAACACAATGAAAGGAATAATTCCACCAATCATTTCCAACAGTGGACTACTTTATATGCTTAAACCTGCCTTAAGGGAATAGGGCTCAGTTGAATTTTGATGCAGAGATCAACAGAGGAGGTGTTGAGGAGCATGGATCTTTGCCTAGAAAAAACATGCCTAGAAATACTCTGGGGCTCTGGAACTAGCATGATTGGGGAATTCATAGAAATGAGTAGATAGACTAAGCTCATCATCATTATATATATATGTATGCATATATGTATATATATATGTATATCAGGTTTTGAATATTGATTCCTTCTCCAGCACTATGCAAATTCCACACTCTAATAGTGCCTTTGACTCTAGAACTAGAATTCTTTCCACCATGCCAGGTTGCCTTTGAAACTGATATCCATCCCAAATGCTAGATGTTCTTACCTGCTAGTGCCCTCCTTTTTATTTAATAACTTTGTATGTATTTGTTATTTATTTAGTTTATGTTAGTTCTGTGTCTATTTATATGTCCTTGTTGTTTCCCGCTTTAGAATGTAAGCTCATTTTAAGTAGAGATTTTTTTCATTCTTTGTATTTGTATTTTCATGTGCCTAGCACAGTTGCTGGCACATAATTGGTATTTAATAAATACCTGTGCATTGATTGATAGGGAAGCTACTAAATGGACTAAGGATAAATCCCATTCAAAGTTCGCTGCCCACTGTGTCAATGCTGATTGCTGAGCTAGGCACTGGGGCAGAAGATAAAAAAGGTGCTTCTTGCAATGTAGTCTGAACCAACCTTTCAGCCTGGGCCATAAATTGCCCCCTACAGGCTCTAATCTCAGAGAGTCTCAGACTGCAGACTCACTCCTTTTTCTCTGAAAGGACAAAGGGAAGGCAGCTCATTGCCTGCTCAGAGAAGTGGGTCATTAAATTAATTTCAGCCATTTTCAATTATGGATTTTCCCTGTTAAAAAGGGAGCTCTTTATGAGAAGCTATAATTCTTGCTCATAAGGAGAAAATGAACATTATCATTATTACTTAATATGGGCCCACTGAGGAGTCAGGCAGAGAAACCTCCTTCTGAGGAAATACTGTCCTGTTCTCTCTAATCCTCACCACTGCCACACCACACCCCAGGAGAGAAGATGATCCAAGCCCTTGGCTTTCCCAGTTTCCTGGGCAGAGATGTGAAACAGCTGGAATTTGTATTCATAATTATCCCTATCTCCTTGTTGAGTATTCTATTTCTATAATCTCTTGCATTCATATAAGCTTTTTTGAGGTTGATAAAATGCTTTATGCATATTTACAAATTTTATCCTTACAACAACCCTGAAAGGAAGAGTTTCCTTCCACTGTTGAAGAAATTTTGGTAAATAGAGGCTACATAACTTGACCAGGGTCCCTTAGCTAGTAAGTGTGGAAGATTGAATTTGAATTCAGGTCTTCCTTAATCAAACCTGGTGTGCTATCCATTTGACCACCTCTTTACTTCACTTCTACATAGATTACAAGATCTTAATGATGGGAAGTACAGCTTGAGCTGTATCTAGAGGTTTTCACTCCACCTTGGTCATGCTTTAATGCAAATGTTTCTTTTCTGAAGTCTGGGGGTAAGGAAATGAATTCATTTGCTCCTAATGCAGAGACAAAAAGAAGACAACAGGGAAGCCTTTTCTCTTCTACCAGAGTTATGGTCAATCTGTATGGGAATCCCTTGAATAGATGTGCCTTCTTATATCTCAAAGTGGCACAATGGTCAAAGCATTGGAGATCATTAGCTATGTGACTTTTTTGTACTTCAGTTGCCTTATCTGGGATATGTGGATAATAATAGCAGAAACTTGCCAGGGTTGTTGTGAGGATTAAAAGAGATAACATATATAAAATGCTTCACAAACCTTAAAGTGCTATATAAATGAAAACTACTGTTATTATAATCTTTTTTTTCCCTCATGATGTTGGATGTAACCATATAGATAGTTTTAAAGGCAAAAGATCTAAACTGCCGTAAATAGCACTGTTTATACAATCCACCATACAGCTTCTCCAGCATAAGTAGTCTTTTAACTTTGCCCTCAACACGAGAATTTATTTCTGCATTGCCATACCTCCCACTGATGAAGAAAATAAAATAATGGAAATACACTGAAAATTCTAATTTTTAGAAGCTATTTCCAAGTTTAATTAAAATCAACAAATAACTTTTGATCACATTTTATATTTAAAGTGTGTGCTGTGAGGGATACTAAGATATTAAATACAAGCCCTGACTCCATGCAGCTTGTGGTCTATTTAGAAAGACAAGATTAACAATGGTTAAATATTATGGAATAGTAAGGATATTTGACCTAGAGTCAATAAAACAAGGTTTGGATCAGATCTTTATCAGAGAAACTCAGCATGAATTTTTTTTCACAGTAATGATTATCAAGTATATATTTCCCTCTGTCCTTTTTTTATTATTGTGTGAGAATACTTATATCCCTGATATAAGTGAAAGTACTTACAAACTTACAGTGCTATGACAATGTGATGAGCTATATCAGTATAGATATGGGAAGATTAAAAACAATCTATGACAGGATATGCTAAGTACATGATGGTACAGGCACTGAGTGCCACGGGCACTCAAGTAGGCAACTATCAGTGTGGTATCAGTGTGGAAAAAGCAATGTGATCTTGTGGGATCAAACTATACTTGCTTTAAAAAAATCTCTGTTTATTCAGAAAGTGCTTCGAAGATCTTTAAAATGTTGACCACTGATTAAGCCCCACATGAAAAAAGAAAAAGAAGGAAGGGGGAAAATAATCACAGTTTGTGCCTTCCATAATACTCTAATCCAATTAAGAAAAAATCTACCTACATGATGAGATAAATGGGTAGATAGATAGGTAGGTGGCATATATAGGGGGATAGATAATGAAATGTTAGGCAGATAAATAAATGAAGCAAAACATCAACTAAGCAAGTGAATATTTTATAAATTGAGTACTTATAAGCTGAGGTGTAAACAGTAGTGAACAGAAAGTCAGGTGAGATTACCATGGAATTCTTTTTTTAAACTTTGTTTGATGTCTGGAAAATTACATAGTATTTAAATCTCATGTAATATTTTATTTTCCCCAAATTCATGTAAAAATGATTTCAACATTATTTTTTTCAAACTTTAAATTCTGAATTCTCTCCCTCCCCATCCTTACATTGAGAAGGCAAGTAATTTAACATGTTATATATGTATAGTTACGCAATACACATTTTCCATGTAAGCATACTGGGGAAAAACACAGTTTAAAATAAACAAGAAAAATAAAGAAAAACATCTTTGCCTGCTTTTGGGTTCTCCCAGTGCTTTCTCTGCAAATGGATGGCACCTTTCATCATAAGTCTTACAGAATTGTCTTGGATCACTGAATTGCAAACTAGCTAAATTATTCAGAGTAGATCATCATCCAATATTGTGTTATTTATACAATATTCTCCTAGTTCTGCTCATTTCACTTTGCATCAGTTCATGTAAGTCTTTCCAGATTTTTCTGAGTGTATCCTTCTTATCATTTCTTAAAATACAATAGAATCTCATCACAATCATATGCACTTGTTCGGCCATTCACCAATTGATGGGCATCCTCTCAATTTTCAATTCTTTGTCACTACTAAAGATGCTGCTAAAATATTTTTTGAATGCAAATATCCCATTTCTTTTTCTTTTTAAAATCTCTTTGGGATTCAGACTGAGTAGTGGTGTTGCCTAATCAAAGAGTATGCATGGTTTTATGGCCTTTTGGGTGTAGTTACAAATTGCTCTCCAGAAGGTTTGAATCATTATACAACTTCACCAAAAGTTTATTAGTTTTTTAATTTTCCCACATCCCCTCCAAAATTTGTCATTTTCTTTTTATGCCATAACCGTCAATCTGACAGGTGTGAGGTAGTAGTTCAGAGTTGTTTTAATTTGCATTTCTCTTAATAACGATTTAAAGCATTTTTTCATATGATTATAGATAGCTTTGATTACTTTGAAAACTGCCTGTAAATATTCTTTGACTACTTAGCAATTGAGGAATGGCTCTTATTCCTACAAATTTGACTTCATTCTCTAGATGCTATAACTCTATGAAGTGTTTTTCAGAGAAACATTGTAAATTTTTTTTTCACAGTAATGATTACCAACTATGTATTTCCCTCCATCTTTTTCCTCTCTTTTTATTCTATTTTCTCTTGCTTTTTACTCTTTTTGCTTTTGCCCTCCCTTTTATCAGATCTTCAATCCATTCTCTTCCTACTTTCCTATATTATTCCCTCTCTGAGTCAATTCTTATGAGAGTAAGGTTCACATGCTCCCCTCCCTGATTCTCCCATTTCCCCCTCCACTGTAAAATCTCTTTGAGGCTTTTTTTATGTCAGATAATTTATTCAATATCACTTCTGCCTTCCTCCTTTTCTCAAGGCATTCTTCTATCTCATTCCTTAATTATAGGTAGATAGCTAGATAATCATTCCATCACATTCCATTCACAGCCCTGATTTGTGTTTATGTATTCTCCTGCTAACTTCCCTAATAATGAGAAAGTTTTTAGGAGTTATAAATGTTATTTTCCCATGTAGAACTATAAACAGTCTAACTTTGTTGAATCCCTTATGATTTCTCTTTCCTACTTACTATTTTATGCTTCTTTTCCATTTTTTGTATTTGAAAGTCAGTTTTTCCATTCAGCTCTGTTCTTTTAATCAGGAATACTTAAAAGTCCTCTATTTCATTGAATATCCATTTGCTTGCTTGCACACCCTTCAAAAGATTACACTCAGTTTTACTGGATAGGTGATTCTTAGTTGTAATCTTAGCTCTTTTGCTTTCCAGAATGTCATATTCCAAGCTCCAATCCTTTAATGTAGAATATGCTAAATTTTATGTTATTCTATGATCCCATGATATTTGAATTGTTTCTTTTTGGCTGCTTTCAGTGTTTTCTCTTTGATCTTGGAGGTCAAAATTGGCTAAAATATTCCTGTGAATTTTACTTTGGGGATTTCTTTCAGGAAATTATTGGTGGATTTTTAAAATTTCTAATTTATTCTCTGGTTTTAGAATATCAAGGTAATTTTCCTTGGTAATTTCTTGAAAGATAATATCTAGGATCTTTTTTTTTGATTATGATGTGATAATTTCAATAAATCCAATAACTCTTCAGTTATTTCTCCTATGTTCCCCATCAGCTGTTGTTCCAATGATATTTCAAATTTTTCCTATTTTTTCATTCTTTTGATTTTGTTTTATTTTTCCTTGATTTCTCATTAAATTATTTGCTTCTACTTGCCCAATTCTAACTTTTAAAGAGTTTTTTTTTTCATCAATTAGCTTTTGTACCCCTTTTCCATTTGACCAATTTTGCTTTCCAGAGCATTCTTTTCTTTCTTGATGTTTGTGCCTCTTTTACTATTTGGTCTAGTCTGTTTTTTTAAAGTGTTATTTTCTTCAATATTTTTGTGTCTCCTTTACCAAGCTATTGACTCCTTTTTCATGATTTTCTTGCATCACTTTCATTTCTCTTCCCAATTCTTCAGTAGAGATATTTCTGGATCAAAAGATATGCATGGTTTGATAGCCCTTTGAAATCCATGTCTTCTTGACTCTATGTCCACAATTATTTCTACTACCCAGAGGTGCCGAACTCAAATGTGCTCAAAGGGAACCAATGAAATTTTCCAGTGTAATCTAGACCAGATAAAAATGTAATATGGAAACATTGAACAAAAATAAATAAAAATACAATGCAACATACATAATGTCAACTTATGGTTTTCTGAGTCAATATTTGGCAGAGGAATCTGTTTCTATTTAACTTTAAAATCATTTTATTATACCATGCTATGTCTTGTGATGGATATTCTCTGATAACTTATTTATCCTGAGCTGCAAGATTTGAGAAACAAAAGTGAGCATACAAAGACCCTAAACTACAGATCTTTCATGTCCTACTTGGCTGCCCTCTAAATTTCTCCATCAGCTCCAGAATCCTCTTCATTTTAAAAGATCAATTGAAATCTGGAACTCACACCTCATCAGTACTCTCTGCCCCTAAGGCTCCTCCCTCTGATTGAAAGATGAAGAACTTTCCTTCAAACCTCCATTTAAGGAAGGTACCCAGGCTAGCCATTTCTTTGCTTTTGTCCTGGCGGCACTTTTCCATTAGCCTCCCTCTGTACTCCCCACCCAATCTTCACAAGCAGGGTGACTTTTATTTCCATCATAGCAAGCAGCTGGCAGCTTTAAAGTAGTAATCAGCCTCTATCTACCTCCTCACAGGGTTAATCAGAGGTGCTCGATGGAAAAGTATCAAGCCTAGTAAAAAACATGAGAAAATGGTGATCTGTCCTAATTTCTGCTGTTTCTCTTTTTTTCTAGCTTTCCCTCTGATCTTCATGCTTCCATTCACATCCAGTTGGTATTACTAATACCTCAGTCCCCAGATAATGAAATGGAAAAGAGAAAGGGAAAGAGGGAAAGAATGTAACCCCTTGAGGGAGACATTATCTTTTGTTTTTCTTTGTCTTCCCCATATTTAGCACGGATGCTCGATAAATATTTATGGATTGATTGACTGGTTTATTAACTGAGGTCCATGAAATCTGTGCAGGAAATTTCTTCCTAATTATGCTAATTATCCATTTCCTAGTCTTTTTCCCAGTGAAAATTTTCTCTGATGTGTGTGTGTGTGTGTGTGTGTGTGTGTGTGTGTGTGTGTATGTGTGTGTGTGTGTCTTGGAGCTGCCTCTGAATAGTTGAAGGAGCCAAAGCTCTGTCAGAGTCTCACAAACTGTAAGGGCTTGTGAGCGCTTGTTGCTTATGTGATGAGCTCAGCATCTGGTGTCTGAGGGGCACTATGGTTAAGTTCAGAGAAGTTCTTATTAGAAGTCTGACTACAGGGTGATAGAAACATGTGTCTTATTGTTTAGTCATTTGTAAATATGGGCAACTTTTCATGTCTCCTTTTGAGGGTTTCTTTTTTTTTTGGCAAAGATACCAGTTTGCTATTTCCTTTTCCAGCTTGTTTTACAGATGAGGAAACAGGCAAAAAGGGTGAAATGACTTCTCCAACTAGTAAGTATCTAAGTCCAGATTCGAACTCAAGCCTTCCTGACTCCAGGCCCAGTATGCAATCCACTGTAAAATGTAGTTGTCTCTAGAGATATGTATGTATATGGATACATATCTGTATGCATGTGTGTATATATGTATATATACATATACACATATATATCTGAATAACTCAAAAAGTCATTTAGTCTGAAGCATAGAGAAGTGGGAATTTGTCATGTAGAGAGAGTGCTGACTTCAAAAATCTCTCTTTTTTATGTTATTTTTCTTCCTCATTTTTCAATTGAGAGACCACTTAGCTAAGAATCAGACCCAACTTTATCCTAGTAGTTGTGTGACCTTTGGCAAGTTTTTGGTCCTCAGTTTATTCATCTGTAAAATGAGGCTTAGGGATGCTATTGAACACTGAATGATTCAATTCAAGTGCTAACTTTGTAGTCAAGGGAACTTAGTTTAAATTCCATTTCTGACACTATTTATAACCTTTGCTGTCACATAAATTTTCAGTGGGACTATACAGTCATTTTTAGCCCTGGATTATTGATTATTGATCCCATGAATAAGTATGTATTAAGCACCTATTAAGCACCTACAGGGCACTGTACTAGGAAGTGAAACTATACAGACAAATTGAAAAACAGTTTCTGCCCTCAAGGTTCTTCCAATCTATCATCTCTAACTCTAATGTTTTATCACTACTTTTCTCTGGGATGAAAAATATCTGGGATGCCATGTTTGATGACTTTTTAAATACAATTCAACCCTGAGAGATCCTTCTCTACTCCTAGTTCTCAGGGCTCTAATTATTTTGCCAACTTCTTGCTCTGCATATCAATTTCCTTTCCAGTGCAATTTGTATTCTATACATTTTGCTGGCAAGGAGAATGTCTGGGGAAATTACATGGCTTTGCACATGAGATTTGTTAGAAGTTGGAACAGAGACTCTCTTATTTCACTTGATAATCTCTTATTTATGGGCCTGTTCTTTTCGTAATATTAATGAAACAAACTATCTCCATGGTTCCTTGACAGCTTTATCAACACCTCTATAACTTCATTTTCATCCGAGTATGAAAACTGAATCAGCATAAATAGTTGGTTAAGAATCTCAATTTGACAGAACTGTCCCTTTTTCAAAATGGCATTGTTTGGCTGATATCGACAGGATTAAAGAAACAACCTAAGAGAACAGTTCTGTCCCCAGTTCAGCTCTTGATTTATCATGTGACCTTGAGCAACCTTCCTATGCTTCAGTTTCTCCATTCACTAGATTATTAACTTTTGTCCAGAAGGATACTGTTGAATTGATAATGATAATAGTTAGCATTTAAATTATATTTTAAAGTTTGCAAAATCCTTTATAACTATTACCTCATTTTATTCTCATAATAATCCTGAGAGATAGGTGCTATTATT
This sequence comes from Antechinus flavipes, assembly GCF_016432865.1. Taxonomy (NCBI): domain Eukaryota; kingdom Metazoa; phylum Chordata; class Mammalia; order Dasyuromorphia; family Dasyuridae; genus Antechinus; species Antechinus flavipes. The sequence goes on along the minus strand of NC_067398.1, from coordinate 264,289,913 downwards.
ATTCTCATTAGAAAAATTCTTTTTCTTAAAAATAAATTGTCCTTATTTTGCCTAGGAAGGAAATTCAGGGGCTACTTACAGATCAGACCTCACTCTGATAAGTCCAAGAGCTTTAATGTATTCCATTTCTGACCTGGGCTGGTAACCTGGTATCCTCCATGCCCCTTCATTTTAGGAGTTCTCCACATTAATTCCAGACTGAGAATGTAGACTAATAAGCGGCACATTGCAGCTCATGATTCTCAAGTTCAGGAGATCCATCAGTCTCAAATTCATTAATAGCTGGGATTATAGTCACACATCATCATTCCCAATTTCTTATTTCCATTTTACAGAGGAGAAAAATAAGGCATATGGCGATTAAGTGACTTGCCCAGAATAGCGCAACTAGAATCTGAGGCTGGATTTGAATCTCTGTGCCAGAACAAGAGTCAAAAATGACATCATGAAAAGAAGTTTGAACCTGGAGTCAGGAAACCTAGATTCAAATCCCAGCTCTGACACTTATAAAACTGTGTGAACCTGGACAAGAAATGAAACTCTTTAATTCTCAGTTTCTTTACCTTAAAATGGGGAAATGATAATTTGCAGTGTCTCATAGTTTAACTTTAAAGTGATATAGAAATTAGAGCTGGTATTATTAGGACTTATAAAAATAAAAATACTAGTAATAACACATTTCTGAAGTGCTGTTTTTACAAAAACTCTTTGAAAGATGTAGCATATACCCAAGCAGCTGCAAAATATCTGGATAGATATACAATTTTTTTGATCCTATAGCTGTGCCTGTTTTCATTTTTCTCTTAGAAAAGTTGGCTTGTTGAGATTCTTTTTTTTTTTTTAAATTAAGAGGCAACATAACAGTGTATTGAATGCTGGGGCAGGTTCAGGGACCATATCTGATACTTATTAGCTAAGTAACCCTGGGTAGTGCCTCTACACTATGTATGCATCTTGAGCAATTCCTTTAGACATATGTACTAAGTTGTAACAAGTTGTAAACAAATCTATGTGGGTGAAAAGAATTGCCAGATCAGGAGTTCCCATGGCTGATGAAATCTGATCCTTTGAGTATTCTTACATTATAATTTAATTTATTGATACATGTTGCTTTCACAAAACACTCAAAAAAATGTCATTGAATATATTTCTGGAAACAGCATGTGGACTAATAGAATAAGCAATATATCCATTAATCTTGACAATTTGACACTAATTAATCAATTAGCTTTTATGTTATGTACCTACTATGTACCAGGCATTGTGATTTTCTCTGGAATAAAAATTCAGAGAAAGAAGAATATTTGATGATAACAACAGTTAATGTTTACATGGTGCTTACTATGTATGAGATATTGTATTAAATGCTTTACAATTATTGCCTCAGTTGATCCTCATAACAACCTTAGGAGATAGGTGTTATGATCATCCCCATTTTACAGAATAGGAAACTGAGGGAAATGGGATTAAAATGATTTTGCTCAGGGTCACGAACCTATCTGAACCTAGGTCTTCCTAACTCCAGGTATACAGTTTTGTCCATTGAGGCATCTAGCTAACCCCCATTTTCTAAATGAGGTACTGAAACTGACCAGAAAACATGTAAAGGACTGCTTGCCATCTGGGGGAGGGGGTGGAGGGAGAGAGGGGGAAAATCGGGACAGAAGTGAATGCAAGGAATAATGCTGTAAAAAATTACCCTGGCATGGGTTCTATCAATAAAAAGTTATTAAAAGAAAAAAGAAAAAAAACTGACCAGAATCTTGTTGCTTATTTGCAGCTGACCATTTTTATATTGTTATCATAGTCATCATACACATTGTTCTTTGGGCTTTGCTCTTGTTAAGATAATTTGGTTTCTCCAAACAACATTTTAATATGTTTTTGCCACATATATCCATCTTTCCTTTATTACCATTAGAAAATTGGAATGAGTGCCTTGTTAGCATTATTTCAACAAGAAATATTTTGTAGTGTGTCAGAGAGATATGGGCGGAACCTTTATAATCATCTGGTTCATCTGCCTCATTTTACAAACAAGAGGTTCAGGTCATATATGTACGCATACATACATGCAGCTAGAGTTCCTAGCTTTTCTTTTACACTGCTATTTCCTACTTGAAGTGAAGCCGACCTGGGTTCTCTTGGCTTTTGCTCTAGGACCACTCCCAGACTCCCCTAGATGTGATGTTCCTGCCAACCAATGTTAGCCCAGAGCCAGTGCATCTAATTGCATGGGAGCTGGCTGTCACAATCTGTTTCCAAAGCTGAACATGTGTTTGGCTAAAGGTCCCTAGAGAATCTTGCATCTACTGGGGTGATTCTACTTTGTAATAGTATCATGATCAAGTGGAGAAAGTATTCTGTGTGCTACAAAGTAGCTGCTTAACAAATGCTTGCTGATGGATTGTTTGACCTAGGAATCAGAAGACCTGGTCTTTGTCAAAGAGTCCTAGACTTTGCAAATATTATTTATATGTCTCTGAGGAAATCCCTTCCCTTCTTCATTTTTTATTGTTCCTATCTCATTAATTGAGACGAGCTACCCTCCATACTGATAATCTAACAATAATAGTTAGCATTTTCTGTGACTTAAAACTTGCAGAGTTTTACAAATATCTTCATTTACCTTGGTGCTATTATTATTATTACCATTTTACAGATTAGGAAACTGAGGTGCCAGAAATAAAAATACTCACACAAATGTATGAGGTAGGATTTAACTCAAAAGTCCAGTTTTCTAGCCTGCACTACTTCTAATAATGAAAAGAGTATTCCAGCAATAAGCAGTTAGGCAGCAAAGTAGTAGCATGGAGCTTGTACTTAAGAAGACTCCTCTTCTTGAGTTTAAATATGACTTCAGATATTATCAACTGTGAGCCCCTACACAAGTTACCTAACCCTATTTGCCTCAGTTTCCTTACTTGTAAAAAGAGCTGGAGAAGGAAATGGCAAGACACTCATATCTTTGCCAAGAAAATCTCAAATGAGGTTATGAAGAATCAGACATAACTGAGCAACCACTATAACAATAACCATGTTGTGTCATTACCACAGGGCACATTCCCTGATTGCAGGCTAGCCAAAAGGAATTGTCTCAAGCCTTTGTCCAAATAATGAACCTCTCTTCAAAAGACCAATGAAGATGGTGAGCTGATGTGGCTGTTTGCAGGGATTCTGCTTTGCTGTTTCCCTAGGATATAGACATTACCGTTGACCTACAATACCCCAAGCAGATTCTACCATTTGTAATCTAGTGAGGACTGTAATCTTTTCTCCTGCTGCCTCTATCTGGATTTCTTCCAGACTTTTTCATGTAGCGTTTATTCCAGGAATTGAATTTGGGGAAGGGGAACAAGAAGGGAAGCTGTTGCCCAGTGCTCTCAACAACTTTCATTCTCCTTTTCCCCATTTATGAGAGGTTACACAATACCCAAATGCCTCATCTGCCTCTTCCTTGCAGACATATATAGATGCCATAGATAATAATGTCAGGAACATTGGATTCCTGAGGTTAGAAGATGGGGCAGAATATAGAGCAAAATTACCCTTGGACTAGCATCAGAGACCCAGAGAAAGCAGAACATATAGATAATAAGCAGAAGAACTAGGATTCAAACTTATTTGCTACTGTATTATGCTGGCCTATTCATCCATTCCTTTCCATTAATCCCTTGCCATTGCCTTAGATATAGAGCTGTTATGAACCTTAGAGGTCTTTATACTAATTTCCTCATTTTTACAGAGGCAAGTTGTTGGTACAATAAACTGAGCTCTAGGAGTGTAGATAAGATAGAACTGAGTTCAAATTTAGGTTTAGACACTAGCTGTGTGATCTTGGGCAAATCCCTTAACTTTCTTTGTCTGTAAAATGGCCATAATAATAGTACCTATCTTTTGGTGTGATTTCCATGCCCTGGCTGATCTCTTTATCCCAAATATTCCTTTTCCTTTATGATTGAGTCCATTCCCTTCCCTTCCTCACTCCTCTATTTTCCAACCTAAGCAGCAGATTTGGGGGATGGGGAATAGGGAAGTAAAAGACCATTTGGAATGAAGGGAAGGAATTATCCCAGTTCTTTTCCATTCATCCCAAGCTCTGGTTTGGTTCTGCTTTGTTCATTGTATACCTTGAGCAATTTGACCTTGGCAATTTCACTCCCCTGTCTCCAAATCATTCTCTAAGTTGACACCTATCATCCATGGTCTTATCCTTTGGGGATCTGAGAGGCAGCACATCTGAGTGAGTGCTCACCACTCTAATTTAAATCCTGTTGTCTTCCCCACTCTCTGGAGAAAAAAGGCATGTGGGAGGAGGACATGACTTGGGTAGATTTGTTTCCAGCCCTCCCTAAGAGCTGCAAGTGTTGAACTGCTCCATCTGAGCCCTTATCAACATTGCCCATAATTACATTCCCTTTCCTTATCCCATCTCTTTCCTCTGCTCAAGGTTTGGTACTTCAGTCTGTTCTCATTGTTCTCTGAAATTACCTCCATGAAATTTTAAATAAAAATGAGAAATGATTTTTACAGTCTCTATTGACTCAATGCATTTTATCCCTTCCCTCCTACCCATCCTCCATCCCCCAGTAAAATCCATAATTTTCAGCCACACCAAATTGGGAACACTCCCTGTCGCACATGCTTCTCCCAGAGGAGTCTACTGACATTGGGCAAGTTAGATTATCTCGATGACAAGGGGGGCTCTCTGAAATGGGGGTTGATCATAAGGGACAGGGAAAGGAGGTTTTTAATGAAAAGGACTTACAAGCAGCCAATGAGAAATCTAGTATAATTTAGCTTGGGTTCTGCTAAGCAAATTGGTACTTTTGTGATCATTATTCACAAAAATCACAGTAATGATTTAAAACTGGAAGAGATTTCAAATACTGTCTCATCCAAAGCTTGTTAAACTGTGGGTCATGACCCCATATAGGGTCACATAACTTAATATGGGGCATGACATTATGATTTATTATTAGTAAATATTTGACTTGTATATCTATCACATAATTATATACATGGGGTCATGTAAAAATTTCTTGGGCTGAAAGGGGTCACAAATGCAAAAAGTTTAAGAGGTTCTGGTCTAGTCCAACTCATCATTTTCCATATGAAGACAACATGAGAGGTATCATGGTGTAGTGAATAGGGCACTGGACTTGAATTCAAGAAAATCTGGGTTCAAATCCTGCTTTAGATAATTATTAACTATGTGACCCTTATCAAGACATTTAATTCCTTTGACCTCAGTATCTTCATCTGTAAAATGAGGGAGTTGGATGATCTTTAATATGACTTAGAGCACCAAATTGATAATTCTTTTGAAACTAATGTTAAGAAACATTAACAATAATTAAGTTTTGATAGCGTATATGGTCTCAATAAGTGAAATTTTGATAATGTTAGTGACAGCTGACATTTACATGGTTCTTTTAGGTTTACAAAGTGTTTTGCAGACATTGTCTGATTTGAGCCTCTAATTCAATATGCCCCCTAAGTATAAGAGACTTTAGAGATCATTTAGTACAACTTGCCTGTTTTATAGGTGAACACACTGGGGGATATCTTCTATGTGACAGTGAATCTTGGTATAAAATGGAGGAAGGAGGACAGAAGCAAAGAAATTAAACCTGTTATGCCCCTCAAGCTCACTTCAAATAAAAGGGAAAGGTTACTTTGTGGGTAAAATTTCTAAATCTACTGTTGAGTATAAGGTTAAAAAATGCTGTTGATAGATTAGATTTGGTTTGAAAAGATTTATTTCTATTTCCCTAGGGTCTCTGCTGATTTCTTGTGTACAGTTTAGACTGCAGTCATTTTCTAGGACTAGGAAAATTGTACTGTCTATCACATATTTAGTTAAAGTGTCTCCTTGGCTTTAGCCAGATTAAAAATGGCAAGGGAAAGAGAGTAAATATCCAGTCCTATCAGCCAAACACCCTTAGGATTGGGAGAGATAGTAAAATTCAGAGAAGGGGGATTAAAAAAGAAAGTTTTAGCCTGTATTAGTGGCTAGAGTGTTGAACACTAGGAAAACCTGGGTTCAAATTTCACACTAACTATGTGATCCTGAACAAGTTAATTAAGACTATCCAAGCCTCTTGTGTTCTCATTCATTAAATGAGGATGATGTAGCAGTTCTTGAGAATACAATTAAGAAGCCATGATATCTAGGAAAACCAAGAAGGCATGTAGAGGGAAGCCATCTCCCTCCCATTCCTCACCATAGATCAGAAAGGGAGTTGGCTCCAATTTACCTTTCCAGGATTTTTAAAAATTTCCCTTTATACATCCATTGGTCCAGCCAGACTGATCTTTTTTCTATTATTTACTTTATTATTCTATTAAATATTATATATTTAAATATATAATTTAGAGTATTATATATCTCCATCCCTGTGCCTCTTGCCTGGAATTTACTTCCTCCTCATTTCTGTCTTTTTAACTCCTTAATTTACTTCAAAGCTCAATTTAAGCTTACCTCCTACATAGGCATTTCCCTGGTGTCTTTCAGCTGTGTTTTCTCGATTGCAAATGACCATTATTACTTTGTAATATTCCATGTAAAAATATATGTTTAGTTTATTTTCTTTGATAGAATGTAGGCTCCTTAAGGGCAAGAATTCTCTCTCTCTCTCTCTCTCTTTCTCTCTCTCTCTTTTCTTTCCTTCCTTTCTTGATTTCTTTCTTTATCTCTTTTTCTTTCTTTCTATCTCTCATTCTTTTATTCTTTCATTCCTTTCTTTCCTCCTCTCCTTCCTTCCTTCTTTCCTCCCTCCCTTGTCTTTCTCTCTCTTTCTGTTTCCCTCTCTTCCTCTATTTCTTCCTTCCTTTCTTCCTTGTCTTCTAGCACTTAATAAATGTTGATTGATCTTACCAGACCTGAAAGAGACAGCTCAGTGTCTGCCACTGAAACTATTAGCTTGCTTGGTTCAGGCCATCTGGAATAAATTACCTACTTGGTTCCGTCCCTAGAAAAAAGGTGAAGTGGATTAAGTTTGTCTTTAGCATCCCCCTTCCCATTTCTATTTTATCCACCCTTTTGGTCCAGGATCCTCTTTGTTGTCATGCTGCTCCCTTTTTCACCTTGGCCAGATCCATCCCTTCCCCAAGCTTCAAAACTATCTTTCCCACTCCTTTTCCCCTATTCCCTATCAAGGTTTCCATCAACAAAGTGTCTTAGTCTTAAACAGCAAGGAGGACATCTGACAAACTAATCTCTCTAAGGTATATCTATAATTAGTATTACAATTATCTATAATTAGTATTAGTTTTCTGTTTTACTTTTCCCATAGGATATTTCTATTTTAAACGAGGAAACATGGATGCCTCAGATCCATGTTTAACATCCCATCCAACTATTGCCAGGACATTAGAGCCTACATCTCAAGGCATCCATACCAACTCTTTCCCTTACTCTGCAAATAAAAATCAAAGCAACTCCAAAGTGTAGGATACTCCTCACAATTCTTTTCATGGCTTACATTTTATTTTTTTGGATAACCCTCTATGTGTAGTTGTTTGCTATTTGAAAATACATTCCTTGAAGGCAGAGACTCTTTTATTTTTATTTTTATTAGGTCTATTCCCAGAATTTACTATGCCTGATACATAATAAGCATTTAATAATTTTTTTAAAATTCATTCATTCATCCAAAAAAACATACATGAGGTGACTTACTCAAAGCCACTTTACTAGTTAGTATTTCAATTGAGATTAGCACCCCCAAGTGTTTGCTCTTCTCTGCCACACTTGTCTCTAGGCAAAGGCATCTACTAAGTTAATCACACAGCTATTGATCTGAGTAATTTGCTTTTCTCCATTATCCCTTACTCCAACAATTCTGAATCCCATATGATCTGACCACTATAAGAGCATCATTCTTTCTCCCTATGGAAAAAGCATTTGGGGTACTCATATAAGAAGGACATATTTCAAAAATATTTATGGAACAGTATCTGAAATAGGAAAATACTTTAAGCTTCTTTTATGCTCAGCAATAAAACAGGATTAGGAAGCACCTGAGCAAAAGCAAAAATGGTCTCTTTTCCCTATTTGTCCCTCTTTCCAAAAAATTTCTTAATGAATTCCACAAAATCGTTACCATAATAAAAAGAGTGCATGTTGTGGCTAGGTAATTATTATTATTTACCATCACTACATAATTAGACATAATTTCAATAATTACTTGAATGGCAGATACATGAATAAATATTCCTTAGGAAAACAAAAATTATCAAAAGAATTCATATTGGTGCAGAGATAGAAGGCTAGTTATCAAAATAGGCAAATTTCTCTCTTTTAGATTTAAGCTAAACTAGTAGGCATAAAAAAATTGCCCCATGGACTGGATTGCTTGCCACTAATAATATGTGAGGTTTTTTTTACAGCAAGCTAGTATTGAAAAGTTATTTTCCCAGAAGGAGCTTCAGTTCCTTCCATAAATGAACTTTCCACTCCTATTAGATGAAGTATGTTGACCCCAATAGTTTGCCAATATTTTGGCTTCCATATTTTTTCTTATTTCTTATCATTTTCCTAAAAATAATCCTCACCCCTACTGCATCGGTTATCTGAATTCCAACCACTCTTCCTGGCTCAGATTGCTTATTACTTTCATGAAACTTTCCTGAAAACAATAGTTTCTCCTTCCTCTGAATTCAATTCTTCCTGAGCCAAACCAGGGATGTGCCAAAGACAACTTGAACCAGCTCAGGTAATTGTTAAATCTTTAGTGAGCATTTATACCTTGAAAATGAGCAAATACTATCTATCAATGCTATTAAATGAGCAAAAAGCTATAACTTTAAAAAATGATGAAGAACATGTTAATAATGAAGATTAAATTTAAAAGTATGTGATTGGGGGAAGGGGAGGACAGGCTAGATGGTTCAATGAAGAATACTAGCTCTGGAATCAGAAGTTGAGTTCAAATATTGCTTCATACACTAGCTTTATGAACCTGGGCAAATCACTTAACCCCAATTGTCTCTCCCTCTGCCCCCCTTTTGTTTTCCAGAGAGTCAATTGTTAAATATTTACCAGTATATCATTCAGAAAAACATGTTTTCTTTTATCTTATTGGCTGTGTGGTCATGGGCAGTCAGTCACTTACTTTTCCTGGGTCTCAATTTCCTCTTTTGTTAAATGACAGGGATTGTCTAAATGATTTCTAAGGCTACTTTGAGCTTTCATTCTATGATAATGACAGTGTTGTTTATCACTTCATATGTGTTTCTGTTAAGAGATGTTCAAGTCAATAAACATTTGGTCATCCCAACTGTATTGTAACCCCATAGAATCATAAGATGTTTGAGCTAGAAGAGATCTTAGAAAAATGAGGCATTGAAAAGACCCAGGTTTACAAAATTAATATGTAACCTGTGACTCAGAGCAACTCAAGACTGGGCTCACCAAGTCTAATCTTGTGGAAGAGTGATTCAAGAGAAGATTTTTTTTTCTCTTTGGTTCAGTCATCCCAAAGAAACCTCCTATTACCTTTATGGAATAGCTTTTGTCCAGGTTTCTGCAAGAGCTCTCAAACATGCATTCAACATATAATGCTAAAGTTGGGGTTGTAATTGAAGCAATCTTTTGACACTTTGGGCAAAGGTCTTCTTTCCCATAGAAACCTACACAGTCTCCCCAATATCTACCACACACAACAAGAACATATACAAGCACCCAGAAGTTAAATATTTAGGAGCTTTTGAAAAAAAATCACACCCTTCCCATTAGATCTTTTCTGTTTTGGTGCTCACTGGATTTTTTCTGTAAATAGCACATTGCATAGGAAATTGGTAGACAATCTTCTACTTTCTCTGAAGCATACAAGAAAATCTCCTTCCTTCTCTAAAAGGTCCAATAGCTAAACTCTTCAACTTGCAGTTGCTTATGAGATAACTCCCAAAGCCACAGCTGCCCAGAAAAAGTTTTTTCTCTGTCTAGTGGCTAAGATTCTCAGATCAGATCATGCTGGCTAAGAAATATTCTTCTTCTTCTTCTTCTTCTTCTTCTTCTTCTTCTTCTTCTTCTTCTTCTTGTTCTTCTTCTTCTCTGAGACACTTGGGGTTAAGTGACTTGCCCAGGGTCACACAGCTAGGTGTTAAGTCTCTGAGACCAGATTTGAACTCAGATCTTCCTGACTTAAGGGCTGCTCCACTGCTCCACCGAGATGCCCCTGACTAAGAAATTTAAAATTCCTTTTCCTTTACATGGAAGTTTGAAGCTAAGGAATATTGTTTATCAATAGACTATAAATGATTTGTCCAGTCATGCAGCTTGTAAATATGTGAGGCAGAATTTGAACACAAATCTTCCTGACTCCAGGCCCAACACTTTATCTACTATCCTACCTCACTGACTTAGAGGGAGAGGTTCTCCTGATGAAAGTCTCTCCTTTAGAGTCACAGGAACTTGTTTTCTTGGAAACAATCATGTGAATTGTCTCCAATTCTTTGCAGATACCATCTGAAACCCTCTCAGGAAGTCCACTTATATACACTAAGAGGTGTCACTGATATCTTTACACAGTGACCTATAATTATCAGGTTGATTGGGCAACTCATTAGATTGATTAGAAGCCCCCTTACAAGTAGTAAGAGAATCCAAGAGAATCTTTTAATATACTCATGATGTAGATGTATGTGAAACATCTAAAGGCAAAAGGGACCTTTGTTCCCATGTGAGTACTCAAGATATAATATAGGCATTGGTTACTAAATAGCCTTTGTTTCACATCAGCATAAATACTGAGATTCTGAAAACTCACAGAAGCCTATCTAGATATGGAAAGCACAGAAAACCTTCAAAACAACCAAGCAGCTCCCTTTTGAAAGGAATTCAATTTGGGATTTCAAGAATCCTGGAATAATCTCCAAATTCGATGTTTTTTCCATTCTCCTCCCAATTTCTAGAGCACAGAATTAGGTATTATTCGTCATATTTCCCTTTCCCATAATGTCTGCTATAGTGTCTTGACCTTAGTTGGGGTTCTATTTGCTAATTGATTATAACCAACACATAGCAAAGATCATTGAATCTGTTTATCTTGATGCCAATGTCTTCCCTAAGCTGATTTGGTATAAAATTACTGGGATTCTTATGTAAAAGGCTGTATTTGCTGACTATATGCCTCTTTTCTCATTAAAAATAAAGCAAACACACGTGTTATCATATTAAAAGCATTGTCTACTATCTCTACACTGAGTTAATTTTAATGATGCCCTTCTTCCTTCTTGTATGGGGACAAATAAGACTAATCACAGGACTTTCTTTAGCTCCACTTGTATGTGTGAGAAGCATTGCACTGTCAGTAATTACAGAAGGGAAAGGAAATGTAATAAATACTGAAGGAAGAATTAGCTGTACTCAACCTAATTAAAATCCTGTATAAAGAATTCTTTTTTTTCTGATTTGGCAAGGTAAGCTTAAATGACCTTGGATTCCTAGTATTAACCACTGTACTTTTAGCTAAAAAGAAAAAAAAAAAAAAAAAAGAACGATCATCTAGAAAACCAACCATTCATTTTCTTTTCAGAAAATAAATGACCTTGATTTTTGATCCAATTCCTTCCAAAGAAATTAAATTCATTCAACCCTGTCACTTAAGAAGTGGAAGTGAACTGAGCCAAAGGAAGACATAGAGTTTACACTCTCAAGGAAGATACATATTGAGGGAGGGAATCTTGGGGGAAGCTAAGAAGTATCCTTAAAGGGAAAATTCTTAAGTTGATTCTTAGCCATTGGTTGAGTTTCTTTACTTTAAAAAATTATAAAAATTATAATTTGTCTTTCTAGATGGTGTTTGTGTTTCTATAAATATATATCTGTCATTTGTATCATGATTATTATTTATAAGAAGTCACAACATTTATCACACTTTTTAATTTTTTGTGAATCAATCTGGGTTAAGTGACTTGCCCAATATCACACAGCTACTAATTGCCAAGCATTTGAGGCTAGATTTGAACTCAAGTCCTACCATGTACTACTTAGCTGCTCCCACTTTACGATTTATTAAGCATTTTACTTTTCGCAACTATGTGGGACAGAGTACAAATAAGATTGTTTCCATTTTACAACTGAAGAAATTAAGGCTAGGAGATATTCAATGATTAATATATGTCAACATTGGAACTTCTGACTTTATACTCAGTGCCTTTTTCACAACAGAACTCTACTTGAACTTTTACTTTTAAAAAGCTTTTCATTTTAAAAACATACACATAGATAATTTTCAGCATTCATTTGCAAGGCAAAACCTTGTGTTCCAATTGTTTTCTTCTCCCCTTGCCCCCAACCCCTCTCCTAGATAGCAAGTAATCTAATATATGCTAAACATGTATAATTCTTCTATACATATTTCCACAGTTATCATGTTGCACAATAAAAAATCATATCAAAATGGAAAAATGAGACAGAAAACAAAATGCAAGCAAACAACAAAAAAGTGATTATACTATGTTGTGACCCATACTCAGTCCCAGAATCTCCTCTCTCTGGGTACAGATGACTCTCTTCATCACAAGACCATTGGAACTGTTGAAAAGAGTCACATTTCTTGGACTTTTAATTTAAGGCTTTAATGAATAAGTAAGATCACAAAGTCTGGGCTAGGTGGAATATTTGGAGAAGAAAAATAACAGCTAAAATTTATGTAACAATTTTGGTTCTTGTGTTACCTCATTTGAGCCTCACAGCAGCCTTGAGAAGGGAGCAGGTACTAAGATTTCCATTTTTATAGCTGAGAGAACTGAGGCTCAGTCAATCTCCTGATTTATGCCTTTGCACCATTCCTCATCATTGGAATACTTTGACCCTTCACATCTATTTTTTAACTCCTCTGGTTTCCTTCAAGGTTCTGTTCAGCTTCACCGTTGGTGAGATGCCTTCATTGTTTCTCCCAGCTGCTGGTGCCTCCTCTATTCTATTCTATATTTATCTTTCATGTACCTACTTCTTTTTTCTGTGTTGTCTCCTATTAAACTACTAATTTCTTATGATGATGATTTTTGCATTTCTCTGGACCTTGGTGCCTAGCACAGTGCCTTCCTCATAGCAAATGACAATAAATTTGTGTTGACTTAGTGACTGACTTGAGAAACATAAGGGATTTACCTGAGGTCACATGGGCAGTAAATAGCAGAGGGAAGTCTTCAGGCTACAAAACCACCATTTTCCATCATGACAGGATTTGCTAAATCACTCCATGGATTAATTAGAAATTCCAACTGAATTTAATATTTCATGACCAGAGGACTGAGCTATGCTTGTAATACAAATTGGATGTGAGTGGAGTGTGATAGCCCAGAGATGGATCTAGAAAGAAAGAGAAACAATCAGCTAAAATTAGAGAAAAGAATTAGTATTACATTATGTTTGCACAAGGTTTAGGGCTTTCTAATCTAGTATCCCATTTGAATCTCACAACAGCCCTATGAGTTTGGTAGAATAAAGAACATTTCAAATCTGCAAAAATCTGTGTGAACAATGGTATATGATAGAAGCAGTCAAAATAGAAAATATAATAATATTAGTTATGGACATTGTTGCAGAATGCCAGAATTTTGAATTAAAAGGGATCTCTGCTAGTTAATACAATTCACATTTTTTTTAAAAATCCAGAAAAAACAAAACAAAATGCAAAACCATACCACAATACATCAGAAAAATGGTCATTAAGTCTTTATTTGAAGACCTTCAATGAAGGGCAATTCATTATTTCTCAAACCAGTCTCTTTTACTCTTGTATAGCTCTAATTATAAGTTTGTTCTCAGGTTAAGTTTAAATTTGCTCAAGTTCTTCCTCCTTCATTCAAATAAAGCAATTATCATCCATCTTCCACATAGAAACCTTTCAAATATTTAGAGAGGAGAACAAGAGAGTAAAGTGGTCTTGAAAGCTAAGGGAAGAAAATTTCTGGAAGGAGGATACAGTTTTAAATGATATACACAGACCAAGAAGAATGAAGACACAATAAAGATTTTTGGGTTTGGGGTTTAAGAAATTATTAGGGATCTTTAGAAGAACAATTTTAGAAATACTGGGTAAAAAAGCCAGATTCAAGGGATTGAAGACAAAGTGGGTGAAAAGGTTTGCTTAATAATCTGTTGTAAATAATGCTTTTTGTAGTGGCATGGAACAGAAAATTGAGTGGATGCCCATCAACTGGAAAATGGTTGAATAAGTTATGGTATATGAAAGTTATGTAATATTATTGTTCTGTAAGAAGTAATTAGCAGGATAATTTCAGAAAGGTGTGGAGAAACTTACATAAACCAATGCTAAGTGAAGTAAGTAGAACCAAGAGAACAACATTATACTATGATCAATTCTGATGGATGTGGCTCTTTTCAAAAGTGAGGTGATTCAGGCCATTTCCTGTGCCAGACCATCTGTACACACTATCCTAGACTGCCAGGGGCATATATACCAGTTTTCAGGATATACCTGGATACACATGAAGACAAGCTGATCTTGAGGTGCAAAACAGCCTTTATTAGTAATCTTTGCAGGGGGTTAGCAGGAAGCAAGAGCAGAAAGTCCAAGAGCAAGTGTGCATATGTGTGCCTGCATCTCTCTCCAAGTTTGACTCAAAGTTAGCTGTTTATACTTACTCTCTTCCAAGATTACCCTGTGCCTAGCTCACTCAGTACTGTGTAGGTGGATCTGCAGAAGGGAGACACAAAATCAGGGAAAAGTTCATCTAGTCCCCATTTAATTTTAGTCATTGAGGGCCTCTGCTTTCCAGAAGCCTAAATTTTGCTAAATGCTCATTGGGCACATTGGGACACAGCTGCATACACTGCTTGCGTCATAATGCTTTTGGTCTCATTTCTTTCATACCTTCCAACTTCTACTATTTTGTGAAATCATCTTGAGGGATATGACTCTGCATGTCTCTTACAAAATTTTTTGCTAAGTCTGCAAACAGAGTTATCCATTACAGAGACTCCCCAGGTGTAAGGCAGACTTAAGCAATAGTCTTCCAATCATTCAGAGTTGGTATATTGGTAGAGTCTAGGAGAGCCAACAGCTTCTTAACATATGGAGATTCAACCTCTTAAGTATTAACTGCCTCTTTCAGTTCCTTAAATTTCTTCCACTCTAATGGGGCCACAATTCTTCCCTGGGGGCCATCAAACATGGGACAAGTGTCTAGCCAAATCTTTGCTTCCTGGTCCCCTTCATTTGCTGCCTTCTGTAACATATGTCCTAATTCTGTCTGTAAATTTCCAAATCCTCCACAAGAGGGCACATAAAGAGCAGAAGGTCAGGTCAGGGAAGGGGGAGGGGGCAGGGAAGTAGGCCATGCCTCGGAGGCAACCTTCCCTCTGTTCACCTTCTCCTCCCTGATCTTATCCCTACCTCCTCCCATGGCCCAGTCTATTTCTTCATACCTCCCTCTGTTTACTTCCTCATTCCTCATTTTTCCTGCCTCCTCCTGTTTCATATTTCTTGATTCTTTATGTTCACATGCTGCTTCTTCCTCAGTACTTCTTCCTGTGATGTCACATCTAATTTCGATTTGCTGTACTATTCTATAAACTTCTTTCCATAGCACCTCTCTATCCAGGACCCTAACAGAAACCTGTCCCATCTTCCATCCCAGACCTACTATCAGTCTTGGGGTCTCATCTTCTTTCTCATGATTGGACCAGCCAAACTCACAGAGTCCCTGGCCAATCCTACTCCACGTTTAGGAGCCACTTGTACCAGACCATCTGTGCACACTATTCTAGAGCACACTATTCTAGACTGTCAGGGCCATATATACCAGTCTCAGGATATTCCCGGATACACATGAAGATGAGCCAATCTTGAAGTGCAAAATAGTCTTTCTTTATTAGTAATCTCAGCAGGGGTTAGCAGGAAGCAAGAGCAAGAGAGTGCAAGAGCAAGTTTGCATATATATATATATCTGCATCTCTCTCCAAGTTTGGCTCAAAGTTAGCTATTATATTTACTCTCTTCCAGGATTATCCCATGCCTAGCCCTCTCAGTATTGCTTAGGTAGGACCACAGAAGGGAGGCACCTGGAGTTAAAGCAGCATCCTAGGTAGGGATCTAACAAAAGGACACACCCCCTTGCCATCTCACGGAACCTATTAGCAGTTCTTTTAATACCTGTAAGACACAAACTCCTCCTTCAGAGGCTAAGCCTCTTTTTACCTCCTGGGCCCGCCCTACCAGCTGACATGGCATACATGGCAATTTCAGAGAGAGAGAAACATCTCTTACAAGTTCCAATGGATTTATGATGTAAAGAGACATCTGCATTCAAAGACAAGACTGTGGGGCCTGAGTGTGGACTACAATATGGTATTTTCACTTTTTTTTTTGTTTGCTTGTTTTTTGTTTTCTTTCTCATTTTTTTTCTTTTTGATCTGATTTTTCTTGTGCAGTATGATAATTGTGGGAAAATGTGTAGAAGAATTGCACATGTTTAACATATATGGGATTACTTGCTACATAAGGGAGAGGGTAGGGGGAAGGGAGGGAGGAAAAAATTCAGAACATGAGGTTTAGTAAGGGTGAATGTTGAAAACTATGCGCATATTATATATATATGTATATATATATGCACACATACACACACATATATTACATATATTTATGTATATATATATTGCTATTAAAATAGTCATTTTTATTTTAAAGTATAATCAATAGATAATGGAAATTATGATCAGGTTTCTGTTTTCATAAAATCCTTATTAATTTTATTAATATAAATTCAATGTATATTTGAAATCAATCCTTACTAAAAAATGCAAAATATTCTTTTTTATTAAAGCTTTTTATTTTTCAAACCATATGCGTGGACAATTCTTCAACATTAGCCCTTGCAAAACCCTGTGGTTCCAATTTCCCCTTCCTTCCCCCATGCCCACCCTTAGATGGCAAGCAGTCCAATATGTGTTAAACATGATAGAAATATATATATATATATATATATATATATATATATATATATACATATTTATTTACTTATCATGCCACACACACACAAAGAGAAGCAAAATAAAATGCAAGCGAACAATAACAAAAAGAGTGAAAATGCTATGTTGTGAACATTCTCAGTTCCCACAGTTTTCTCTTCATTACTCAACAATTGGAACTAGTTTGGATCATCTCATTGTTGAAAAAAGCAATGTCTATCAGAATTTATCATTGTATAATTTTATTGTTGTTGTGTATAATGATCTCCTGGTTCTGCTCATTTCACTTAACATCACCTCATGTAAGTCTCTCCAGGCTTCTCTGAAATCATTGTGTTGGTCATTTCTTATGGAATAATAATATTCCATAACATCCATATACCATAATTTATTTAGCCATTCTCTAATTGATGGGCATCCATTCATTTTCAGTTTCTTGTCACTACAAAAAGGGCTGCCACAAACATTTTTGCACATGTGGATCCCTTTCCCTCCTTTAAGATCACTTTGGGATAGAAGCCCAGTTGAAACACTGTTTGATAACTTTTTGAGTATAGTTCCAAATTGTTCTCCAGAATGGTTGGATCCATTCAAAGTTTCACCAACAATATATCAGTGTCCCAGTTTTTTCATATCCCCTCCAACATTTATCATTATCTTTTCCTGTCATCTTAGCCAATCTGAGAGGTTTGTAGTGGTATCTCAGAGTTGTCTTAATTTGCATTTCTCTGATCCATAGTGATTTAGAGCACCTTTTCATATAACTAGAAATACTTTCAATTTCTTCATCTGAAAATTGTCTGTTCATATCCTTTGACCATTTGTCAATTGGAGAATGGCTTGAATCCTTATAAATTTGAGCCAATTCTCTATGTATTTTAGAAATGAGGCTTTTATTAGAACCTTTGAATGTAAAAAATTTTCCCCAATTTAATGCTTTCCTTCTAATCTTGTCTGCATTGATTTTGTTTATACAGAAACTTTTTAAACTTAATATAATCAAAATTATCTATTTTGTGATCAATAATGATCTCCAGTTCTTCTTTTGTCACAAATTACTTTCTCCTCCACAGATTTCAGAAGTAAACTATCCTATGTTCTTCTAATTTGTTGATAATATCATTCTTTATATCTAGATCATGAAGCCATTTCAACTTTATCTTGGTATATAGTGTTAGATGTGGGTTAATGCCTACTTTCTGCCATACTAGCTTCCAATTTTCCCAACAGTTTTTGTCAAATAGTGAGTTCTTATCCCAAAAGCTGAGGTGTTTGGGTTTGTCAAATACTAGATTGTTAATAGTCATTAACTATTTTGTTCTGTGAACCTAATCTATTCCACTGATCAACTGCTCTATTTCTTAGCCAATACCAAATGGTTTTGATGACTGCTACTTTATAATATAGTTTTAGATCTGGTACAGGTAGGCCACCTTCATTTGCTTTTCTTTTCATTAATTCCCTTGAAATTCTTGACCTTATGTTCTTCCAGATAATTTTGTTACTTTTTCTAGGTCAGTAACATAGTCTCTTGGGAGTTTGATGGGTACAGCGCTAAATAAATAGATGAGTTTAAGTAATATTGTCATCTTTCTTATATTCACTTGACCTATCCAAGAGCACTTGATATTTTTCCAGTTGTTTAAATCTGATTTTATTTATGTGGAAAGTGTTTTGTAGTTTTGCTCATACACTTCCTGATCCTCCTTTGCAGATGTATTCCCAAATATTTTATCCTATAGACAGTTATTTTAAATGGAATTTCTCTTTGTATCTCTTGCTATTGAATTTTGTGATATGTCATATTATATTATATATATATTATATGTTAATATATTAGTGATATATAAGAATGCTGATGATTGATGTGGATTTATTTTGTATCCTGCAATTTTGCTAAAATTGTGGGTTATTTCTAATAGCTTTTTAGTTGATTCTCTGGGGTTCTCTAAGTATACCATCATATCATCTGCAGAGTGATAATTAGGTTTTCTCATTACCTACTCTAATTCCTTTAATCTTCTTTTCTTCTCTTATTGCCAAGTCTAGCATTTCTAATACAATATTGAATAGCAATGGCAATAGTGAGCAACCTTGTTTCATCCCTGATCTTATTGGGAATTGTTCTAGTTTATCCCCATTACATACTTGCTGATGGTTTTAAATAGATGTTACTGACTATCCTAAGGAAAAGCCCATTTATTCCTATATTTTTTTTTACCAAATGCTTTTCCTACATCTATTGAGATAACCATGTGGTTTTTGTTAATTTGGTTATTGACCTAGTCAATTATGCTAATAGTTTCCCTAATATTGAACCAGCCCTACATTCTTGGTATAAATCCTACTTGGTTGTGGTGTATTATTCTGGGGATGATTGTCTGCAATCTCTTTATTAATATTTTATTTAAGATTTTTGCATCAATATTCATTAGAGAGATTGGTCTATAATTTCTTTCTCTGTTTTCATCCTATCTGGTTTAGGTATCAGTACCATGTCTGTGTCATAAAAGAAATTTGGTAGGAGTCCTCCATTCCCTATTTTTTCATATAGTTTAAATAGTATTGGAGTTAATTGTTCTTTAAATGTTTGGTAGAATTCACATGTAAATCCATCTGATCCTGGGAATTTTTTTTTCTTAGGAATAACTCCTAATTGTTGCTTTAATGTCCTCTTTGTTCATGGAAAGTTCTCCCTTTTCATTTTTGAGACTAATAATTTGATTTTTCTAATCAAATTAACTAAAGGTTATCTATTTTGTTGGTTTTTTCATAAAACCAACTTTTAGTTTTATTTATTAATTCATTAGGGTTTTTTTAACTTGCAACTTTTATTAATCTCTCCTTTTATTTTTAGAATTTCAAAGTTAATATTTGATTGGGGGGATTTTAATTTGTTCTTTTCCTAAGTTTTTTAGTTGCAAGCCTAATTCAATTATCTTCTCTTTCTCTATTTTATGCAAGTAAGCATCTAGAAAACAAAAAATTTCCCTTCTTGCAGCTTTGTGTGCTTGTGTGCTGCATCCCACAGATTTTGGTATGTTGTCTCATTATTGTCATTCTCTTGGGTGAAATTATTGATTTTATCTATGATTTGCTGTTTCACCCATTCATTCGTTAGGATGAGATTATTTAGTTTCCAATTACTTTTTGGTTATTTTCCCCTAGCCTTCTATTGAACGTAATTTTTATTGCATTGTGTTCTGGAAAAATGCATTTACTATTTCTACCTTTCTACATTTGATTTTGAGGTCTTTATGTCCTAATATATGGTCAGTTTTGTATTGGTTCCATGAAATTCCAAGAAGAAAGTGTACGCCTTTCTGTCTTCATTCAGTTTTCTCCAAAGATCTATCATACCTAACTTTTCTAGTATTCTATTTACCTCTTTAACTTCTTTCTCATTTATTTTGTGGTTTGATTTATCTAGTTCTGAGAGAGCAAAGTTGAGATCTTCCACCATTATAGTTTTCCTCTCTATTTCTTTTTGCAGCTCTCTTAAATTCTCCTTTAGAAATTTAGATACTATATCACTTGGTGCATATATGTTTAGTATTGATATTACTTCATTATCTATGGTACTCTTTAGTAAAATATAGTTTCCTTCCTTATCTCTGAATTAGATCAATTTTTGCTTTTGCTTGATCTGAGATCAGGATGGCTATCCCTGATTTTTTTTTTTTTACTTCATCTGAAACAATAGATTGTGCTCTAGCCTTTTACCTTTACTTTGTGTGTATCACTCTGCTTTAACTGTGTTTCTTGTAAACAACATATTGTAGGGTTCTGGCTTTTAATCCAGTCTGCTATCTGTTTCTGCTGTATTGGAGAGTTCACCCCAATTCACATTCACATTAAAACTACTAATTCTGTATTTCCTGTCATATTATTTATCCCAAATTATATTTTTCTCTTTCCTTTTCCCCTTTCCCTCCTCCCCAATATTTTACTTATGAGAATCACTTGCCTCAAGTAGCCATTCCTCTTTAGGGCCCTTCTCCCTTTCTTATACTTTTCCCTTATTATTTTTGTTTTTGCTTCTATTAGCCTACCCCTTCCCTTTTCCTCTTTTTGCTCCCACTTTCCTATGAGAGAAGGTTTTCTGTGTAACCAAATATACCTAATATTCTGTTTGAGCCAAATCTGATGAGACTAAGATTCACACAATGTTCATCCCCCTCTCTTCTTTCCCTCAATTATAATAGGTTTTCTTTGCCTCCACTTTCCCCTTTTTTGGGCATAATCCCCTTTCTACTTCTAGTTTCTCTTTTATATTATAACAATAAAATCAAATTATACATGTACTATCTATGTATACCCACAACAGAGATACAGCTCTCAAGAGTTCTTTTCTTATTATTTTTTATCTTTCTCTTGAGTTCTATATTTGGAAGTCAAATTTTTTGTTCAGCTCTGGTCTTTTCATCAGAAATAACTGGAATTCACCTGTTTCCTTGAATGCCCATCTTCTTTCCTGAAAGAAAATGTTCAGGTTAGTGGGGCAAGTTTTTTTTTTTGGGGGGGGGATGCATTCCAAATTCTTTTGCCTTTTGGAATATCAAATTCCAGGCCCTTCAATCATTTAAGCTGCTAGGTCCACAATGCTTATTGTGGCTTCTCAGCATATGATTTTTTTTCTGGCTGCTTGCAATATTTTTTCCTTGGTCCAATAGTTCTGAAATTTAGCCATGATATTCCTTGGAGCTATAATTTTGGAATCTCTTTCAGGAAGTGTTTGGTGAATTTTTTTAATGGCTGTTTTTACCTTCTGATTCTATGACATCAGGACAGTTTTTGATGATTTCCTGAAAAATAATATCTAGGTTCTTTTTTTCATCATGGTTTTCAGGAAGTTCAATAATTCTTAAGTTGTCTCTCCTAGATCTATTTTCCAGGTCAGTTTTTTTCCCAAGTAGGTATTTTACATTTTCTTCTATTTTTTCTTTTTTTGGTTTTGCTTGACTGATTCTTGATATTTCATTGAGTCATTGATTTTCATTTGTTCAGTTCTAATTTTTAATGAATTATTTTCTTCATTTACTTTTTTTAGATTGTCTTGTATTTATATAACTGAATTTTTAAATGAGTTGTTTTGTTCTATGGATTTTTTTTTTCTATTTCACAAATTCTGTTTTTCAGGGAGTTGTTTCTTTTTCCATTTTGTCAAATCTATTTTTTTGAAGGAGTTATATGTTTTTTCCAGTTCACTAAATCTATTTTGTAATGAATTTCCTTCAGATAATTTCTGTGTTTTCTTTTTCAAACCCTCTTGTAAAGTTCTCATTTCTTTTCCCCATTTTTCTTCCAGCTCTTTTCTAAGATCTTTTATAATTTTTTCTAGGGGAGCCTTGTGTGATGAGGACCAATTTATATGATCCTTTGGAGCTTCATCTGGAGATGATCTGCTTTTAGTCACCTCAGGGTTTGAAATCTGTTCTTCTCTTTCCCCATAAAAACTACCATGTTTCCCCAATAATAAAACACTGTCTTATTATTTTTTTTGGACAGAAAAACACCAGAGGGCTTATTTTCAGGGGAGGGCTTATTTTAATGAACATTGACAGCAATTTTAATAAACAGGTAAATGTGAACAAAAAAAGTACCTTTATTCAATAATGATCATGTCATCTTCTTCAATAACATCGTCATAAGTGTCCATACCCTGAATTCTGTCCTGGATGTCTTGCGCCTCTATTTCCTTCAGAAGGAGTGGACCCAATCTGTCATATCCAGCACTATAGCTCTCTTTAAATGAACATGTCTTGTCCAGGTAACCTGCTCATAGTGCCTTGGCGACACAGCTGTCAGTAATTTTATCCTATGACTTCTTCACCCAAGTCACGACTTCTTGCATACAGGGCTTCACAAAGTTTCCACGCTGATTTCTTTCCATTCTATTTTCAATGTAGTCATTGACTTCCATGCACAAGTGGTCTTTAAAAGGCTTGTTTATTGCAATATCAAGGGTCTGGAGATAGGCAGTCGTTCCTGTAGGAATCATTACTTGATCTATTCTTCTCTCTGCAAGGAAGTTCTTCATTTCTTTAGTGTGGTGAGTGCTGGCTGAGTTCTTCTTTTATCCTCCATCATGCGCCTTTTATCCTCCATCATGCCCCCTCACTCCCGCTTACATACCAGGTTTTTATGTTGTCCTGCCTCAGCTCTCCTCCGCGGCACTGCTCTCAATGGTGCCAGCAAGCAAATCACTGGGGAAGAACAGGATGACACACTCACTGCTGCAGCTCTGATTGGATGCAGCTCGGAGCGCGGCGTGCATTTCACCCGGGGTGGGGGGACGGTGCATACAGAGGGTACCATAATATAGCGTGTAGTGCAGGGGATCACCTTCACTACAGTAACAATCTCAATAGGGCTTATTTTCGGGGGAGGGGTTATTTTAGAGGAATCTTACACAGTAAGGGGAGGGCTTATTTTCGGGATAAGTCTTATTATCAGGGAAACACGGTATCTATGGTCAGAGTTCTTTTTGCTTTTTTACTCATTTTTTAAAAGTTGAGATCTGCTTTTAGGGCAAGGGAGATTGTCCAAACTTCCTTTATAAGTAGCAGTGGGTGCACTTAATTAGTGCTGACTCACTTCCAGGGCTGGATAGGTATGACCAGGTCCCATGAAATTCTGGCATTTGGGGGTTCACTGTTTACCTTTTGTGTTTGTTTTGGATGTTTTATAACTTCTCTGCTGATCTACTGGCTTGCATCCAGGTCAGAGTAGCCAATACCTCCCCATATTTTCTTCCCATAGATTTTCTGGCACACAGAACCCACATACATATACATAAATAATGGATATTTTTGCTGCCTGCACTGGCATCTGTGCTGGCCTGCTTGTGCTTGTCCTGTCTCCCTCCATGCTTGATTGAAAGAGATCTTTTCTGGAGATCATTGAAATTATCTTCTAATAGTAATTTGTTGCATTCCCAATATTTGTGGGTTCTGTCAATTCAGAATTAATTCAGAGGCTGGACTTGCTAATTAGTCTGAGGGTTATAGGAAAAGGTCAGAAGAAAATATGTGTCCTCTCTACTCTCTTGGCTCTGCATATATTTTGAAAATAAAAAGCTTATAAAGAAATAAAAAAAGAAATTTGGCAATGCAAACAAGGAGATGGTAGTTGAAAAATTATTTTTCAAATATGCAACTTTAATAATGTCATTCCCCTTTGCAAAACTCTCCAATTACTCCATTTTGCTTTTAGTATATCATATAAACTTTTTAGTTTTGCATTTAGAGCTTCCATTCTCTGGCTTCACCCTTCTGTACCATATTTCATATTTTATCCTTTTGAATTTTTTCCTTTCTGCCAAAATGAAATGCTAAATTATTCTTTGATATAATCCTTCCATCTCCTATATCCATTCATCCATACAGGTAGAGTTGAATGCTCAGAATATATTCTGTTCTCTCCTTTGTCCACTGAAATATTCCTTGAAGGCTCATTTTGAATATCACCTATTCCATGAAGTCATCTTTCACTTTACCAATGAAAGGTAGTTCTCTCTCTTCTCCATTTTCCCAAGAACACTTTGTCTAGATCTCTACTTCCTCTCTCACATTCCATGTTGTGTCATGTTTATTTGTATATATACTGTATGCTCCCCTTCCTTCTAGTCCCCCATGAGATTGTAAGCTCCTTTGGGACTGGGACGCTGTCTAGACATTTTTATATTCTCAGTAGCTAACAGAGTGTTTTGTTCATGATAAATGCTTAATGGATATTTACTGAATTGAATAGGTCAATACTGTGTGTGTGTGTGTGTGTGTGTGAGTGTATGTGTGTGTGTGTGTGTGTGTATGTGTGAAAGAGAAAGAAAGAAACAGATAAACAGACTATTGGATGAGGTAGAAGAAGATGGGATTAAGGATACATGCACAAGAAGGACTGTCCTTAGGAATAGTGACACTTCTTTTTGTTTCTCTAAGATAGGGAAGGAAGAAAAAGTAGTTATAAATACTGGGAATTTTTCTTTCCTTCTTTTCTTCTTCCCTCCCTCCCTCCCTCTCTCCTTCCTTCTTTCCTTCCTTCCTTTTGTCTTTCTTTCCTTTTTCCTCTCTTTCTTCCTTTCCCCCTTCCTTTCCTTCTTCCTTCCCCTTTTTCCATTATATATGTATATGCATATGGTATGTATGCACACATGTGTATATGTGAGTATACCCGTGTACCTTTACACACAATATACATACATGCACCCACACATTCATAAACATATTGTCTTCTCCGAAAGAATATAAACTCCTTGAGGACAAGAACTATTTAAATAAATAAATTTAAATAGATAAAATTTTTGAGGGGAGATAACATTGGCATCTAGAAGGATTAGAAAAAGCTTCATGTAGAATGTTATGCTTAAGTTGAGTCATGAAGGAAAATAAGAATACTAAGAACTAAAGATTAGTAAGGAATAAAGTCCAGTGTAAAGACACAGATCATAAATAGGCTCAGTTTTTGATACTTAATACCTTTTCAACTCCCTCAATGCCTTTTTCCCTCTGATTGGAGGACTGCAGGAAAGAGCACTAAATCCCTCCCAAAGCCTTCATTTATAGAGTTCTCAGATTACAACTTTCCAGGAGACTCTCCATTTCCCATCAGCAGTTCTGATGGGTTTCAGCTCTCTTGAGGAGAACCTAAAGTGAAGAATATTGTGAAAACCTAGAAAAGAAACTATCTTGAATAAGAGTGTTTAGCCTTGTTAAATGTTGCTGCTGTTTCTTCATTTTCAAAGAAGATCAATGGCATCATGGGTGATGTCTTGACTTAGGAATGAATTTGATTTTAGTAAGACAGAGTTGCATGAAGTCATCAACCTCATTCTCTCATCAAAGTCTAGGGGCAGGACAAAAGTCAGGACACCTTGCAGTGACCTGGGGTGCCTTGGATAACTGTGGCATCTTTGACATCTGACCAAACTCTAAGTACTCTACAGGATCTGCCTCAACCACCTTTATGACCATTGGATCAAATGATTTTCATCATCCTCCTATTCTGCTGGAGGATGTCTTCACATTCTTGGGATGTGAACTCACCAGCAGGTCTAAGGCTGTTGGTTATTCTCAAACTGGTTTAGCTCATCTACCAAGATGGTTTTACCGGGATGTGGCCAATACATATTCTACAGTTTCTTGGAGTTATAGAGTTTGAAAAGGATGACAGTTGAGAAATCTATTACATTTGGTAATTTGAAGATCATTGATGACTTTTGAGAGAACAGTTTCAATCAGTGATGAAGTTGGAAGCTAGATTCAGAAGCAAGTGAGATGAGATGGCAGGTTAAGAAGAGGATGGGAAGCAGAGATCATGTATGTAACCAGAGGGATAATTAGGTGATTATTGTAATAATTCAAGCAACAGGTGAACTGAGGTGGTGTCTATGAGAAAGGAGAGCAAGACACGTTATAGATTTTAAATTGACAAGATCTTGAAAATGTGATTGAATATAGTTTATGCCCTCATCACATCCTCATATCAGTAGCAGAGTGACTTGGGTTACACTTAAAATGATTAGCCTGGGAGTAGGACTTTTTAATCTTTTTTGTTTCCTAGGTCTCTTTGATATTTGGGTAAATCCAACAGATCTCCTTTGGGAAAGTAGCATAATAGATAGAGCCATGGGCTGAGAATCAAGACCTGAGTTCAAATGTAGCCTCAGACACTTACTAACTACTGTGTTTCCCTGATAATAAGACCTATCCCAAAAATAAGCCCTCCCCTTACTGTGTAAGATTCCTCGAAAATAAGCCCTCCCCCGAAAATAAGCCCTATTGAGATTGCTACTGTAGTGAAGGTGATCCTCTATGCTACACGCTACATTACGGTACCCTCTGTATGTACCGTCCCGTCCTCCCCCCCCTCTCAGCCCCACCCCGGTGAAATGCACGCCGCGCTCCAAGCTGCATCCAATCAGAGCTGCAGCAGTGAGCGCGTCATCCTGTTCTTCCCAAGTGATTTGTTTGCTGGCGCCATTGAGAGCAGTGCCACAGAGGAGAGCTGAGGCAGGACAACATAAAAACCTGGTATGTAAGCGGGAGTGAGGGGGCATGATGGAGGATAAAAGGCGCATGATGGAGGATAAAAGAAGAACTCAGCCAGCACTCACCACACTAAAGAAATGAAGAACTTCCTTGCAGAGAGAAGAATAGATCAAGTAATGATTCCTACAGGAATGACTGCCTATCTCCAGACCCTTGATATTGCAATAAACAAGCCTTTTAAGGACCATTTGCGCATGGAAGTCAATGACTACACTGAAAATAGAATGGAAAGAAATCAGCGTGGAAACTTTGTGAAGCCCTGTATGTAAGAAGTCGTGACTTGGGTGAAGAAGTCATGGGATAAAATTACTGACAGCTGTGTCGCCAAGGCACTATGAGCAGGTTACCTGGACATGTTCATTTAAAGAGAGCTATAGTGCTGGACATGACAGATTGGGTCCACTCCTTCTGAAGGAAATAGAGGCGCAAGACATCCAGGACAGAATTCAGGGTATGGACACTTATGACGATGTTGTTGAAGAAGATGACATGATCATTATTGAATAAAGGTACTTTTTTTTGTTCACATTTACCTGTTTATTAAAATTGCTGTCAATATTCATTAAAATAAGCCCTCCCCTGAAAATAAGCCCTCTGGTGTTTTTCTGTCCAAAAAAATTAATAAGACAGTGTCTTATTATCAGGGAAACACGATATGTGATCTTCGGCAAGTCACTTAATCCCATTTGGCCTCAATTTCCTAATTTGTAAAAGGAACTGGTGAAGGAAATGGGGAACCATTCCAGCATCTTTGTCAAGAAAACAAAACAGGGTCTCTGAAAGTTAAGCATGATGAAACTGGACAGCAACAAATAAGAACCTCTTCTTAGAACAATGTTCTTAAATGCATAAAAATAGAATATGTTGTATCACAAAAGAAAGCATTTGTATTGAAATAGTTATCAAAATATTTAAACATAAATCACAGGCCCCCTGAATTCTCTCTAAAGACCACAGAGTGAAGATATAAGGGAGAAAATCTTGCTATATGATTCAATGGAAAGAGCACTATTTCCACTAATTGTCTTGGGGCCAAATCTTGTCTCTAAAACCTACTTTCTGAATGACACTACTACCCACCTATTCTCTCTGAGTCTTTGCTTTCTAATCTATAAAATGAGAGAAATGGTCTCAATGGACTCTGGTGTCACTTTCAGATAATCTGTGATTATACAAATATATTTGTTGTTCATTTGTTTCAGTCATGTGTAATTCTTCATGACCCCCTTTGGCATTTTCTTGACAAAGATGCTAAAGTGCTTTGCCATTTCCTTCTTCAGCTCATTTTACAGAGGAGGGAACTGAGACAAATAGGGTCAAATGACTTGTCCAGGGCCACATAGCTAGTAAGTGAATGAGGTCAGATTTGAACACAGGAAGATGAATCTTCTTGACTTCAAGCTCAGTATTATGTGCACTATGGTGCCGCTTAGCTACCCTTTATAGAGAAACTCTAAACTGATAGTGAAAGCAGAAAATATGTCCACTTATGTAACCACATTCTGTATTGTTTTATTCATATTTTCTGGTAAAGATGTGGAAGGGAAGGACATCTTATACAGGCCCAGAAAGATCCATCTGAGAAAGGGCCTTCTCACCTGAGATAGAGATTGAAATTGTTTTCAGTCTATTTCAGT
Organism: Antechinus flavipes; assembly: GCF_016432865.1. Lineage (NCBI taxonomy): Eukaryota > Metazoa > Chordata > Mammalia > Dasyuromorphia > Dasyuridae > Antechinus > Antechinus flavipes. The sequence continues at coordinate 264,261,279 of NC_067398.1, read as the reverse complement.
GTATTTCAGTCTCATAGCTCTGCCTCCTCACCACCATTTTGATAAAGAATTTTACAAATATGTCCTACAAAAAAAGGTGCTATAGAAGCAACTCTTTCCTAATGTGCCTTAAAAATAGTGAAATTTTACAAATAAGCCTTATTTATACTCTACCCAAAAGAAGGGGGGAAAGGGGAAGATAATTAGGTATACATGCAGCAATCAAGCATATCAGGTTCTCTTGAATCATTAAACTTAATTACTTTCACTTGTTATTCCTGAGGGCTGTAGTATCAGTATTAAATGCCAAGTGAATCTGTGGTATGTTTGATTTAGCTGAAACATGGATTTGGTAATTTATTGCCTCTCTTTAAGATTTTCACCCAAAGTCAGGAATATGCTGAGTGACTATTCTCACTTTTCACATAACCTGCTGGCAAAGTACTTTTCTGGCCAATCTCCCCAACCCCACGTTAATTAACAGACCCTCTGATTCCAAATTCAGTGCTCTTTTCACTGTACTCCATTACAGACTATTCAAATGAATTTGGATTCACAGGATTTGTTTTGAAATCCCTCTTCTCTCATTTATTTTTGCAATGATCCTAGGCAAGTCACTTAACATTTCCACAACTCATTTGTCTTAATGGTTTCTAAGGTCTCTTATAATCCTAAATCAATAATCCTATGATCTTCTGAACTCATTCATTTACTATATATTTTTAAGTGTTTACTGTGTGCAAAGCACACAGTTCTACAAAGGTTCTACATATATGCAGATCCTAACCAATCACTACTCTTTCACCATGTGTGATATTTTTTGTTCATGTCTTTCAATAAATCCATCACAAAGGAATCTTATAATGCATTAGAGGCCTTGACCTGGTTTGTTTAATGCCTCAGGAGTGTATCAATGTACCACTCCAGCTAGCCACTAGCTCACTGGTAATTGACTCTTTTTATTTTCAGTAATACATGAGCTTATATGTAAGGATTTCTCTGTCATTTCTTAACTGCAAGTCTTTACTACTAATAGCATGAGGTCTATTTATATTGACCATAGGCATTTTTGTGTGTGTTACTTAGAAGTATGATGTGTCTGAGATCATGGGATTTCAAGATTTGTAGCCAAATGAAATCAATTTAAAAATATTGGTACCAAAGAAAACTACACAATTTTCTAAATGCAACTGAGCCAAGTTTCCTCCTTCTTCTCAATTCTAGAACCAAATCATTTTCCATCTGAAGTATCTATCCATGATACATAGGAATGGGATAAGTCATCCCATTCTTTCAACCTTCATAATCTGTGAAATATGCCTTATTTGTATTATTCATATACTTTGTTTTCCCAGTATAAATGATCAGATCAAATTTTTTTGCAATACTTTATTACAAAAAAGTCCTTATAGTGTTTCAGAGTTCAATGCAACTAGTATAGTTTTATTAAAGAATAGGAGCATTTGGAGAAGATTGACCATCAGCTTTGAATCCTTTTATTTGGATTCTATCTATATAGAACATCTTTTATTTTACTAGGAAACACCTTAGAAAAGCCCAATTTTACAACTCTCTGGGGATCACAATTCAGAAGATTACTGAACAAAATTATCTTGAGAGTTTCATTTGTCATCGAGGTTTGTTTAATTTTAACATATGTGTGGGAGACATATTATTTGAGGAAAGCCTTGGAGGCTGTGTTTTGTTCTACCAAGTGAAAAGCTTTTTAAAAAATCAATAAACAATAGACATAGCAGGATTTTATCTTCTTTATAGTTCTCAGTCAGTTATATAATCCTAAAGATGTGCTCTGCTCTAAAATATTGTCTGTAAGGTTCTGCCTCTTTCCTTCTTAGATTTTCTTCAAACCCTTAGCATATACATAGAGCCTTCTCATAAAGTCCTTATAGATAAAGGTGGAATAACTATTGCTATCTTTGTGGACAAATTTTTGCATTAATTTTTCATAAAAAGCATCCCTGGGTATGGTAGCACATGCCTGATAATTAGAAGGCTGAAGGTAGTTGACTGAACTAGTTGAGTTCTGGGCTAAAGACTTATTGGGTATCCAAGGTACCAATACGGTGAGGACTGCTGTCCAAGGAGGGGCAAACTGGCCCAGTTCATAAATGGAATTGGTCAAAATCACATGCTGATCAATCTAGCAATTTGACTATCATGGTCTCAGTCTGGACTAAATAGGAAGAAGCTGCTTCAAAAAAGAAAAAAAAGCAAAGGATTTGTGAACTTTTCCATTTCTTAAGAATTTTCTCCTCTGAAATATCTTTAAAATCTGTCCCTGCATGCCTTTTAACATTGCACTGCTTTCGGTATATTTCTTCTTTGTGTATCTAATATCTCTTAGACCAACTCTTCTGGGTTCAAATTTGGCCCCAGAAGCTTATTATCTAAGTGACCCTCGACAAAATATTTAACCTCATTGTCTCAGTAAAATAGTTATCATAAGTATAATAATAGCACCTGCCTCCTAGGATTATTGGGAGAATTAAGTGAGATGTTTGTAAAGTTTAGCACAGTGACTGGCACTTAATAAAATACTTATTAAAATCATTCTGAAAATGGAATAGTTTTACAATAGAACTAATGAGTTATATAATGAAATAGAGAATTATTTTTAAAAAGACAAAAGATCTGTTCCATTTCATACCTGGTTGTTGTTCTCCTTTCATCTCTGTCTAGAAATGCTGATCTAGGCTTAGCTGAATCTCAAGCCAAGTTCTCTGCAGGCCTATTTTCTTTTTAATTGCTTTTCAATATTTTATGAGATGATAGTTTGAAGCCTTTTATCATTCTCTTTGGAAATGTTTTGCAAATCTACTCTATACTGATGATTTCAATGTATCTTTATTTGGGAAGGAAATTATGGCAAAGGACTTTTTTGGTCTCTTATTGATGAATATTTTTAAATCAGTTGAATTTCTCTAAAATGATAACTATTGGAGCTAGAGTCTTTATTTTTTTCTATAGGCTAAGCTGAAGTTTTTAAAATGGCTTTTTAATCATCTTTGTTCTTTCAAATAATTAGTCTTTACTTTAATCTTTGCTTTAATCAGTTAATGATCTGACTCAGATAATTTTGAAATGACTACTATGTCTGCAACCAGTTGTTTTCTGTCCATTTAGTCAGTTTCATTTTTGTGATGTCATTTGTCAATTTATGATGTCAATAACCATACTTTACAGTTTTCTTCCCAAAGAATGAATTCATAATGTAACTGCCTCAGGTTTGTGAGAAATCTAATAACAACCTTTGGACTGTTGTGTTTTTTGAGTCTAAACTATACTTTTAATAATTTTTTGAAATAATATTCTTTAATTCTCATTGTCTCCATAATTTTTTCTCTGGATGTGTTTGGTATTTTCCATCTCAAGTCTATTGGAATTGCTTTGAATTGCATTGTTCTGAAGAGTCAAGTCTATCACAGTTGATCATCATATAATCTTATTGTTGCTGTGTACAATGTTCTCCTGGTAATGCTTATTTCATTCAGCATCAGTTCATGTAGATCTTTCCAGACTTTCCTGAAATCAGCTGCTCATTTTTTATAGAACAATAATATTCCATTACATTCATATACTATAATTTATTCAGCCATTCCCCAGTTGATGGGCATCCACTCAATTTCTAGTTCTTTGCCACTACAAAAGGAGTTGCTACAGACATTTTTGCACATATGGGTCCTTTTCCCTTTTTATTATCTCTTTGAGATACAGACCCAGTAGTGAAACTACTACATCAAAGAATATACACAGTTTTAGAGCCCTTTGGACATAGTTCCAAATTGTTCTCCACAATGGTTGGATCATTTCACAACTCCACCAACAATTTTTAATATGCAAGTTTTCCCATATCCTTTTCAACATTTGTCATTATCTTTTTCTGTCATCTTAACCAATCTGAGAGGTGGGAAGTGGTACCTCAGAGTTATCTTAATTTGCAATTCTCTAATCATAATGGTTTAGAAATTTTTTTTTCATATAATTAGAAATAGCTTTAATTTCTTCATCTGAAAATTCTTTGTTCATATCTTTTGACCATTTATCAATTGAGGGATTTTTTATTTATTTTTAGATTAAATTAGGGAATAGTCATGAAAAACCAATACCTCTTGTATGAAAGCTGTTGAGCCATTTTCATATCTGTTTTCCAACTTTGGTGTCTCTTTGATCTATTCAACTCTCACTTGTAACTCCAAGAATCTGTAGAACGTGCAGTGGCTACACCATAATAAACAATTTTGGCAGATGGACTAAATTATGTTAAAAATAACCAAAAGGTCTTAAACCCATTGGGAGTATAAATCCCAAATATGTGATGAATTCTTCTAATGGAATGGGTAGATGACAATACTTTGTTCCAATAGGCATGAAGAAAGATGAAGCAGAAACTGAGGAAGTTTTTAGGGGTTGGCCAGTCATTGAAGATGCCAGAATTTTCCACTACATCCCAAACAGCAGTCATCTTGACTAACTGGTCCACCCAGATCTGGGTGCTGGCTGACTCTGAAAGAGTGAGACTGACAACTTGATCACTTAAATCCAATTAATGCCTGAATAAAAAGACAGGACCCATACCATTTTACTACTTCAAAGTTTATGGTGACAGGTTAATGATGAAGCAGCACATGTGTATACATTGAGAGTTGTGGTCACAATCCTACACAAAGGTGGCCCAGCCTATAGGGTTGTCTTCTCTTTGGACTGAAGAAGCAATGGGATTTAGCAGCCCTCTTGATGTCTGAGCAGTTTTTGTAAAAGATCCATGCTGCTCACCTCCTGGCATGAGGAAGGGAATAGAAAACATCTCCTAAAAATTGTATGCTACCCTGGTCTGCTTACTATGGAAATAAGAATCCCACTTTGTCATCAAAACACAAAAAATGTACAAAAATTTTTGCCAAGGTAATTCCGCTCACTGTTACTGTACAGAATGTGCATACATTTATGGAAAACATAAAATTCAATAGACCTGAAACATGAACAACTCTTGTTGTAAGAGAACTAATTAGTATCATATCCAAATAGCAACCCTGAGTGGAAAAAGGCTAACAAATGAAGGCTACCTTACTGAAGTTGGAGCTAGATACATATTTTTCTGGAGTGGTTACTGTGAAAAGGAGCATTCTTAAGGTGACATAAGTTTTATAATCAAAACTAATCTAATCAACAAATCTGGATGCCTCCTGAAAGGAGTGAATGACTGGCTCATGACAATGTGATTGCCAGGTACAATAAAGTGCTGCGCTATCATCAGCAGTGTGCCTGTTCCCACTGTGATGAAAGCAAGAGATGGTCAAAGAAAAAATTTATGAAGACCTGAAGATCCTCATTATCAATATGCTGAAAGAAAATGATCTTATAATTCTAGGTGAATTTACTTGCAAGAATAGGCAAAAACTATCAGACAAGACAGAGAGTCTTTGGGAAGAATGGAGTTGAAAACAGCAACAATCACTTACCACTGAACACTTGTGTGTCTCATGGACTTCTCATAACCAATACTGTTTTCTATTTATCTAAATGAAATGAAATTTCAAGGATGCCCCTTCATAGCAAACATTGGCATTTAATAAACTATGTCATTGTAAAGAGAAGAGACAGACAGGAGGTGAGAGTGAAAGAGGCAATATGTGGTGCAGAATGCTGGACTGATCATAGACTTATCCTCTCCAAGCTAAATATTAACCTTCAACCAAGACTAGACAATTGCTAGAAGATTTAATGTCAACATATTTAAAGTAAATAAGTTAGTTTAAAGGTCAACACTTTTTTCAATACTAACAGTTGTTCCTAATTTGGGAGGAAAGCTGATCCAATACATGACTAGCAACTGTGGAGTAGAAAAGGAGTGGACAGTCTTCAGAGATTTGCTGTACAACCCTTCATTTATTTATCTGGGCCAGAACACTTAGAATTATTAAGATTGATTTGATGAAAGTGATGGGGAAATTTGGAAGCTGATAAACAAAACTCAAGAACTCTAAAAGGTTTACCAATAGGATAGTTCATCTGTCTCTATGAAGGCAGATCTTAACTTCAAAGTACAGTTCAAGTGAAGCCTAAAGAGATAAATTCTTGGCTCAGTAAGAAGGCTAATTAAATATAGTTTTATGCTCAAAGTAATACTCCAAAGAGATTTTATGATATCCTCAAGATTATTTATGGGCCAAGGACCTATGATGCCCATAAACTACTCAGTGCAGATAGAACCACATGTATTAATGATAAAGACATGATCCTAGAGGGATGGACTGAACACTTCATAGTGTTGTCATCATCAAACAATGCTGAAGCCACTGACCATATATTTCAAATTGAAGCCAATCTTTAGTTAAACTTTCAACTGAAGAAGAGATTGTGAATGCCATTAGGCTTCTCTCATATGGCAAAGTGATGCATGGAGTGCAATTTCAATGAATTGGTCACATTGTTTTCAATGCTAAATACATGTTTACTTAAAAGATTATTTTATGGACTCACACGAGCATTCAGAAGAAGCAGTACAAGGACACTCTCAAGGTCTCTCTGAAGAATTTTGGAATCATTTGCATGACATGGGAGACACTGGCACAGAACTTCCCAGCATGGAATGCTCACCTCAAAGAAAGCACTTTAGGACACTATCTGTGAAGCAGAATTTCAATAGTTCAAAAGAAACTTGAAATGTGCAAAAGAGATATCTGCATTCCAAATGTTCATGTGGACCATTTGTGCCCAAGCGTAATAGCCTTTTGAGCTCATATTGTTCTGATCAACTACAGTCAGACACAATGTGGATGTTTTTTTGGACCTCTTTGAGAATGAAGGATAACAACAATCTAACAGATTAAAATAGCATTAATATGTTTTATTATTACATCACTAATATCCAATGATATCTCTCTCACTTTGCCTTCCCAAAGAGTCAGAAAGATCTGTTCCCAGAGAGCTATCTCTTGTAACAAAGAATGAAAAAAGAAAGAAGAGAAAAAATAGCATTTGAACTAATGCAAACATCAACCAATTCAGATCGCAAATATAATGGTCCACATTCAAAAGCTTTTCAATACATTTTCTTATCTTCTTCAGGGTAAGATTGACCATTTTGATAACACATAGTCCTATGTGTATACTATACTATACATAGTAGTGTTCTTTGTAAAACAAACAAATATACATACTTTTCAAACATAATTTTCACCATTTTCTTCCATGTCTACTTTTACATTAAATTCATAGTAAAAAAATTTTTTTGAGTTGACATAATATGGAAGATTGTTAAATTCCTGGAATTTCACTCTACTTTCATCTTCCTCAATGAATATTGATAATCATCATAGCGGTTTATTTCTTATATTCTTCATGAACATTTATTTCATGAAAAAATATTTCCTGTTGCATTTTGGACATATTTTAAAAACAAATTCCATCAACTCCTTTATTTACATCTATAAGGAGAGTTTTCAAAAGATTATTGCAATGAGCTGTGACCTCTTAATGACACTGGTTGTTGAACAAAGTTTGATATCAGCAACCATTAAAATAATGTGTTTAAAAAAGTGTGATTTTTATCACCTTCTAGGTCCTTTTCTGCCATTCATTTAAAGTCGTCTTAGAAGCAAAAATAAATAGTAGGACTGAAAATATATATATTTTCATTCATTTCATGAATCACTATGTGGGTTTCCCAAACCATCATCTAGTGACCAATCTTTCCATAATTATCTAAAAGATATCAGAAATATAGTCATTCACAATGAGTCACAGAACCACAAGATCTTAGATTTGGAAAGGCTCTCAGTGACTCTCTGTCATATCCAGATATATAATATGTGAACAAGGACCTTCTCTATAATATATCTAAAAAGTGATCATCCAGCATTTCAATGACGTCTTTTATTGAGAAAAAAATTTCTACCTTTTTTCTTTTCTTTCTTTCTTTCTTTCTTTCTTTCTTTCTTTCTTTCTTTCTTTCTTTCTTCTTCTTCTTCTTTCTTTCTTTCTTTCTTTCTTTCTTTCTTTCTTTCTTTCCTTCTTTCTTTCTTTCCTTCTTCTTCTTCTTCTTCTTCTTCTTCTTCTTCTTCTTCTTCTTCTTCTTCTTCTTCTTCTCTTCTTCTTCTTCTTCTTCTTCTTCTTCTTCTCTTCTTCTTCTTCTTCTTCTTCTTCTTCTTCTTCTTCTTCTTCTTTTTTTTTTACAATGTAATCAGTATTGAGTGACTTTACCAGAGTCACATAACTAGTAAGTATCAAATGTCTGAGGTCAGGTCCTGCTGATTCCAGAGCCATTGCCCTATCCTCTGCTCCACTAAGCTGCCCTCTACTGCACCATCTAGCTGTCTTAAAATCCTCTATTTACCAAGACAGTTCCTATTACTCTTATATAGCTGTGTGTGTCAGGAATTTTTTTTTATCATTGCAGCTGATAACAACAAACAATGAGAAAATAGAATTGTTCAGTTATTTTGATTATGCTATGATCCCATTTGAGGTTTTCTTGGCAAAAATACTTCTCCAGCTTATTTTGCAGATGAGGAAATTGAGATAACAGGGTTAAATAACTTGCAGTCCTTTGCTAGGCTGGATACCAGAGCTTTTAAGGCAGATGAGGCTCAGCTGCTTATTCCAGCATGGACTAAGGCTATGAGACCTCTGGAGTCTCACTACTCCAACCTTTTTTTATTCTCATAAGGTTATAAATGTATGTAATACTACTTCACCTAAGAGAAGAAAGAGTAAATTCATGGGGATGGCCTGATGCCCCTCACCCAACAAAGGTTTTATCATGTCTCTCATCACAGTCAGAGAGGAAAAGGAGAAAGAACTCAGTTTGGTCATTAGTGCTTTTTGAATGCACCCAAAATTTGGCTCAGTAGTCAATCAAATGTCCATCTTTTCACCACATAGTTAGTGGACTAGAACCAGTTACAGAATGTCTGCCTGTTCCAAAGTCAGCTTGGAGATTACATTGCATCAACTATATATTACTCATCTATCCTGAAACCACACACACACACACACACACACACACACACACACACACACAAAGGCTAAGTTTGGCAAGCCCACTATTACAAAAATGTATATCTATCGATTTACATGCTGCTGTCTCTCCCTCTCCCACTTTAGTATATAAGGTCCTTGAGAACAGGGACTGTTTTAATGTTTTTGTCTTAAAAAATTAATCCCACACTTAGCAGTGCCTAAAATCTAGTAAAAATTTCATAAATATTTATTAATTGGTGTATGGATTTATACTCTACTATATTCTAATTGTAATGGAAAATGTTGGTATGTCAGATCAATGGGGGGAATAGTTTATAGCAACAGAACTATCAAATTTGTCTTTAAATAACTTCATATAATTGGTTATCTACTTGACAATGTTGATGGGTAATGAATGAATGAATGAAAAACTATTAAACACTCTGTATGTACCAAGCATTGTATGAAGTTCTGGGGATACAATTTGGGGTGAAAGATTTGAAGTGGATCACCATTGGAAAGAACTGCTTATCTTCTTGCTCAAGGGGAGCAGTCATGACTGAAAATCAAAACACCCTTGTTTGAATTTCAGCTTTCCATTAACTTTCTGTGTAACCTTGGGGGATGATAAAGATAATAAAGCACATTATATAAGCACTTTCAGGTATGCAAAGTAGTTTATTCACAATAAACATACTTATGAAGTGGGTAGTGACAATTATTATCCCCACATTAAGGATAAGAAAAGTAAGGCTATAAATGTTACACAGCTGCATGAAATTAAATCATTGCTGATTAACCAAAGCAGCAAATTCTTTTTCTGGTCACTTTCAGCACTGAACATGACATTCCTAGTGGAGAAGAGAGGTTTAGTATACCTATTGACTATAAACAGATTAACCTTTTTTCCCCTAGGCAGGCCCAAATAAAAACTAATTGATATCTGTTTTCATTATAACTTTTCTCCTAGGTTCTGTCACAAATGCTCAGGGATTCCCAAAATCTTATGAGGCATGACACTTAAATCTAAAGTGATTAACTTTGCAATGAATTGTAATAAAAATGTAGGATGATCAGGGCATGCCTTGAGCATTGACATTAGCTGGAGAGTGGAAAAAGGACTTCTTTCACTTGGCAGTCTTTTAGCCATATAACCCTATGATACTCAGTACAATTGCATTGATTTTTCCCATCTAGCCCTAGACCTCATATCATATTGAAGGTCTTGTTGCCAAGATTCCCTCCTCCTAGAGTTGACTTGCCCAATTGCCACATTTTCATGAACTTCACCAAACACTTTTGTCACTCTCCCTTTTCCTGGAATTTCTGAGGCAGAGGAAAAAGAAGGGGAAGAAGACTATGTTTCAATAAAGAGATTGGGAATTTCTAGGGGGATGTAATTGTAAGTGTAATTGTAATAAATCCAGGAGAGAGAATTTTAAAATTACTGGACTGTTTGAAAGCTAGGATCTAAAAAAGGGTCTAGACCTTTCAAGAAATTGTTAATGAAAATTGCCCTGATATCCTAGAACCAAAAGGTAAAACAGAATTGAAAATTTTCACCAATCATTTCCTGAAAGAGATTCCCAAATGAAAATTCTCAGAAATAAGATAGCCAAATTCTAGAACTCCCAGGTCAAATAGAAATGTTGAAACCATCTAGAGAAAAAAAAAAACCAATTCAAGTATTGAGAAGTCACAGTTAAAATAACAAAATATTTAACAGCTTCTACATTAAAGATTTGGAGAGCTTGAAATATGATATTCCAGAGTGCAAAGGAGTTAGCATTACAATCAAGAACCACCTTATCCAGCAAAACTGAGTATAATCCTTCAAGGGAAAAATAAATATTCAATGACATAAAGGACTTTCAAGCACTCCTGATGAAAACTAAATAGAACATTTGACCTCCAAATACAAGACTAGAGAAGCATAAAAAAGTAAACTGGAAAAGGAAATCATAAGGACTTAATGAGGTTAGACTGTTTGCATTCTTATATGGGAATATGATAGTTGTAATTCATAAGAACTTTCTCATTATTAAGGCAGGTAAAGCCATGTATTAGACAGAAGATATAAGTGTTATTTGAATGTGAAAGAACGATATCTTAAAGAGGTGAAAATAAGAGGTGAGAAAGGAATATACTGGGAGAGAAGGAAAGAAAGAAGTAAAATGGCATAAAATATCACACATAAAAGAGGCACGAAAAAGCTTTTACAATGCAGGAGAAGAGGGAGAAGCTAAGAAAGAGTGAGTGAACCTTACTTTCATCAGAATTGATTCAGAGAGGGAATCTCTCTTACCCTACGGGAAAGTAGGATAAGAAAAAGGGGTCTTGATAGAAGAGAGGGTAAATTGGAGGAGAGGGTAGTCAGAAGCAAAACACTTTTGAAGAGAGACAAGGTGAAAGAAAATCAAGTAAATAGGTGAAAAGTAATAATGAAAAAAAAAATTAAGCAAATTTCTTTGATATGTTTCCTTTCTGAAACATATAGAGAATTGAGTCAAATTTATGAAAATGAGAGCCATTCCCCAATTGATGAATGGCTAAAATATGAGAGCAGTTTTCAGATGAAGTAATCAAAACTATTTATAACCATAAAAATGCTCTAACACTATTTATTGGAGAAATGAAAATTAAAACAATTTTGAGGTATTACCTCATAACTATTTGATTGGCTATTAGGAGAGAAAAGGGAAATGACAAATGTTGGAGGGGATGTGGGAAAAATGAGATATTAATGGATTGTTGGTGGAGTTGTGAATTGTTTCAAACATTCTATAAAAAAAATTGGAACTATGCCCAAAGCACTATAAAACACTGCAAATTTTTGACCTAGCAATACCCCTATTATGTCTGTATCATAAAGGAGATATAAGACAAAAAGGGAAAGGAGTTATAAGTATACAAATATTTATGGCCCTTCTTTTCTGGGAGAAAAGAATTGGAAATTGAGGCCATCAGTTAGGAAATGGCTGAATAAATTGTGGTATATGATTATGATGGAATACTACTGTGCTATAAGAAATGATGAGCAGGATGAGCAGAAGAACCTGGAAAGACTTCCATGAACTGTTGTGAAGTAAAATATATACTGTACAATATTGTAAGATAATCAGTTATGAATGACATAACTATTCTCAGTAACGCAATGATACAAGACAAGTCTGAAGGATTTATGATGAAACACACCACTCATATCCAGAAAAAGAAATGATGGTGTCTGAATACAGGTTGAAACATTCTTTTTAAACTTCCTTTATTTGGGGGTATCTCTAGGTTTTCTTTCACAATGACTATTGTGAAAATGTTTTATATGACTACACATGTATAAGAAAAAGAAAGGAAGAAAGAAAGAAATTCAAGGCTCTTCCAAACCTAAATCCAACTTGTTTCCAATATTCTTTTCTACTATTCCTCTGAATATTTTTTCCCATCTAAATTCATATTTTTTTGAAATTTATCTATGTATCTTGGTTTAAGATCCTCTGTTCTGGCCAAATATGAAGTTTCTTAAACATAATGACAACAATAACATCTAGAATTTATGTAGTACTTTAAGGTGTTCAACAAATATTGTCTCATTAAATCTTCTTGATGGGTGTTATTATTATCTTAATTTTATAGATGATGAAACTGAAGCAAATGGAGGCTTACAAAGTTTCATGACTTGGTGTGTCTAAAAATACTTTTATCAAAAGCCTTCCTCATTCCTGTAAGCTATCTTAAAAGCTATCTCTCTAATGAAATTTTTCTTGGTGTGATTTCTCCCACCTATTTGATCTATAATTCCTTTATAGTATCTATTATAATTTTCCATGTACTACAATCATTTGTACATGTATCTTAGTTTCCTAATAGATTTTAAGCTTATTGAGGAGAAGGATGATTTCTTATTCTTTGAATCCCCTCTGCACATGATAGTTGATCAGTATTTTGTTTCATGTAATTGCATTCCTGACTATGTGATTGATATAAGCCAGTGAAAAAAGGACATATGATACTGAAATTAGCCAAATATAGTCTATAACTGTGGTATGTATAATACAGTTCAAGGAAGAAATAATTTGTTTAAATTTGATTTGGCAAGGATTTAATGAATGACACTTTTGGGATATGCAAAGCTTTATCCATCATTCTTTATATTTATATTTTAATAAACTCTCTAAACTCTCCAATGCGTTTCACATTTTCTATCATCTACTTTTTACAGGAAAGATAATATAATTACAAATTTAGCATAGAAGAGGCTTCAGAAGTCATGTAGTTTGTTGCTCATTTTTACAGATGAGGAAACAGAGACTCCAGAAAGTTGTGTCATACTCAAGATCACAAAAGTGTCAAAATCCTGGAATCCAGGTCCTTTGACTCCTTTCCCACTGTCCCTTGGATAGTGAATCATGTAAATAAAAACAGAGAAGTATATAAGCAGCTTAACAAGAAAAAACAGACTGGAGGACAATGTAGAGGAGATCAGACTTGGGAAGTATATTTACTGCCTTAACCCAAAGTGAATAGTCATGCAGTAGTGTTAGTTCCATGATTAACTTGACATGCAAACTGGGACAATAATACAGATAAAATCCAGCTATTTTAAAAGATAAAATTAATCTTTGGCATCTAATTTTGCCAAGTCCCAGACTAGAATCCCTACCCCCAAAGTGGTCATTCAATTTTTGTTTGAAATTTTCCAATAGGGTAAAGCTTATTTAGTTGCTTTATTCCAATGTTTCATGACTCCGATTGCTAAAAATGTTTCTTCATTACATCAAGCCAAAATCTACAATATCATCATCATCATCATCATCATCATCATCACCATCACCCCCATTGTCCTTGTCTACCACATCCATGTCTGAAAAGTGCTTTGAGTTATACACACTGCTTTTCACAACTTTGTAAGGGACATAGACAAGTATTTTTGACACCAGTTTCATGATTTCATTGACATAGGAAACAACCTTTATTAATGCAAATTAGCAACTGCCTAAATACTGAGAAGTTTAAATATCTCACCTTCACTCACCCAGACAGGTCATGACAGAGATGAGTCTTACACATAGATCTCCGACTCTGAGACCAGTTCTCTAGCCATTGCTTCTTATATAACTATGTGTATTCTATATATAACAATTTCATTGTTTCTTATATAAACTTTATTATGCCAATTTTGTACATGAAGAAAATGAACAAGCTCACAAAGATTCCCTCCCAACTCTCTCTTGACTCTGAACCCAAACTTTTAGACCTCAGTCTTCTCATCTGTGAAGTGAAGCAGCACTGGTTCATTGGTTGGATTAGGTGATTTCTGAAAATCCTTTCCATATCTGAGAGCTAATTACTATGATTGTGAAGACAATCCTTAGGAAGACCATGATGGAGACACTTTATGAAGTTGTGCCAATGGTGCCTCCCTTCCTTTCAATTTTTCTCTATTCTGTTTCAGCAGCCTTACCCTCAGTGCTCAGAACAGTATCTGATACAAAGTAGGTGCATAATAAATACCAGTTGACTTGCTTTGAATGTCCAAGGACACCTATTTTACAACTTGCACTAATACTAGAGAGCATTAACATTATCTTTAAAATTACTCTGGTTAGAAGCAGTGTGATGTAGTAAATAAGACAATGAACAAGAATTCACTTAAAGAAGGTTTCAAATCTTGCCTCGACTACTTACCACCAAGATCACGCTCTAGTTGTGTGATCCTGAGCAAGTTCCCTAACCTATATGTCTCAATTCCTCTACTAGAAATTGAAAATAATAATACCTATCTTCTAGAGTTATTGTAAGGATCAATTGAAAGAATAATTCTAAAGCACAATGTTTGGCACAAAGTAGGTATTATGTAAATTAGTTATTATTATACTGTCCATCTATTTTGCAAAGGAGATTGTATCAGAAATATAGACGTATAGAGGTATAGAAACATGAGGAGAAAGGACTCTCAGCTGGGACAATCAAGAGAAAGTTCATTGAAAAAATAACAGGGGGCATCTAGATGGCACAGTGGATAGCACACTGGCCCTGAAGTCTGGAGTTCTAAGTTTTAATCCAGCTCAGGCACTTAGCTATGTGACTCTGGGCAAGTCACTTAACCTTAACTACTTCACACACACACACACACACACACACACACACACACACACACACACACACACACACACACAAAATAACAGGAATTGGCTCTGGAAGGAAGGATCAGGGATTTTAACAAGTGGGGATGGGCTCAAGGGAGTCCATTGTAAGATGGAAGGCAGTCTGTATGTCAGATAACAAGCAATAGTGATTGAAGGTTTTTGAGAAAAATGGTATGGTCAGAGAAATACATTAAGAAGGTGACTAGAGCTTCTGTGTGCAGGAAAAATGACAAAAGGGCAAATCAAAACAAGGAAGACAGTTAGGAGACTATTACAACAGTTCACCAGAAGTGTTAGCTCCCAGGTGCAAATTCTGTCTTTGTCTATGTAGCTGATGAGTGAGACCTTAGGTGGCTGGTGCATGAGACCTTTACAGACCAGAAACTGAGATGCTTGAATTAAAGTTTAGAAAGAGGCATCTGACAATGCAGGGAACTATTTCCATGTAGCATTTAGTGGAACATTTTCAAAGGGATCCGCTTGGGGTTTAGGTAAATGGTTTCCAATTATGTTAATGAATCATCCAGCTAAATCCCTGATAATCAAGCAGAAAACTTACCCCACTGGGGTCTAATTTAGGTGTACAAGATAAAGGAGTGCTTTGTTAAAAGAGACTATTTCTGCACTCAACTGGTTTTGAGATGCCCTTAGTTATTACAGAGCACATACTTCTGAATATCCTGAAGCTTCTGTATTAACTGAACTCAAAATACTGATATCATACTTAGCCTTAGTGCTCCTCATTGACTTTTTTCTCTCTTTCTCCCTCCCTTCTCCTCTTTTCTTCTTACCTCCCCCACCTTCTCTCATTTTGGTGTTGTTCAGGCAAGACTGATGACCCCATTTGAAGTTTTATTGACAAGGATACTGAAATGGTTTACCATTTCCTTCTCAAGCTTCTTTTACAAATGAGGAAACTGGGGTAAACAGGGTTAAGTGACTTGCCATGGGTCACATGGCTAAGTAAGTGTCTGAGACTGGATTTGAACCAAGGAAGAACAGTCTTCCTGACTCCAGGCTCAGTACTCTCTCTACTGTATCATTTAGCTGCCCTCTCAGGAATCTTAGCATCCCCTACGATGCTCATCTTCCCAGCATGGGACTAAATATTGTGTTCTTCAGTGTTGAATGTGTGTGTAGAGTGAATTTGAACACTAAAAGCTGAAAGTGCTAGGTGTTGTGAAAAGGATCCTGGCTTTGGAGTCAAATGACCTGAGTTCAGATTCTATCCTCTATCACTCACTAGCTGTATGACCTTGGACACGTCACTTCATAATTCTTCTTGACTTCAATTTTGCTTATTTATGAAATGAGGGGATTATATTAGATGGCTTCGAGGATCCCTTTCAACTTAATGATCTTGTATCCTCAGCAGTTTGCAAATGATTTTTCATCAGTGCAGAGCCACAGATCTTCCATGTCTTGATAAATATTTTTTTCATGAGATGATGTTGCTGGAAAAATTCATCATTCAGTGATCAGATTTCTGGTAATGAGGTTTTTTGAATCAAATCCATTTCTGGATAGACAAAACACATTCCATCCTTCAGCCTATACTTGAAGCTTTTCCATACTAGAATTGCCAGATATTTTCCCATGTTGGCATAGCCTTTGAAAACTCAAGCTCATCTGCACATCAGTGATACTACTTGAAGGAAGAGAAGGTAGGGAAGTGAATAAGTACTTGAAAGCCTACTATGTGTCAAAGATTGTGTTGAGTATAAATCTTATCACATTTGAGGTTGACTATAAGAACATAACAATCCTGTGAGGTAATTTGTATTATTCTCATTTTACAATTATGGAAACAGAGGTGGAAAGAGGTTACTAATTTGTTTAGGATCAGTCAAAAAACATATATTAAGTACCTTCATTTATTAATTAAGCATTTATTATATACTGTGTGCTAGACTATGTGCTAAATGAGAATACAAAAAGAGTGAAAAAACAATTCCTGCCCTCAAGGAGTTTACAATCTATTGGGGGAAACAAGCAAAGATGTACAAACAATCTATATGCAAGATAAATGGGAAGTAAATAAAAGAGGGAAAGCAGGAGAATTTAGAAGAATTGGTTAAGATTTTACAAGGAAGGTGTGCTTTTAGTTGGGACTTAAAGGAAGCCAGAAAAGCTAGTAAGCAGAGATGAGGTGAGAATTCCAATCGGGGGGGACAGTTAGAGAAAATACCTAGAGCTAAGAAACGGAATATCTTGAAGGAAACATGATATGGAGTAAGATATAAGAAGACTGGAAATGTAGGAGGAGGCTAGGTTAAGAAAAACTTTGAATGCCAGAGGAGTTATATTTGATCTTGGAAGCAATAGCCAATGGAGTATTTGTGTGTATATTGGGGTAGGGGGATGTGATTTACTAACTATGTGACTCTGGGCAAGTCACTTAACCATAACTGCTTCACACACACACACACACATACACACACACACACACACACACAAATATCTGTGCTTTAGGAACATCATTTTAGTGGTTGAAAGTATGGATTACAATGGGGAGAGAGCTGAGGCAAAATAATCTACCATCAGGCTATTGCAGCATTAAAGATGTGAGATGAGAGCCTGCACAAGAATGATAATAGCTATCAGAGGAGAAGAGACAATATTTAGGAGATGTTGCAAAAGGTTACATAGCTCTAAGAATGTTATGCCACAGTTCTCTTTTATTGTATATATTATTTATATATGTAGTTACATATTTTATATAATAAATAATATAAATTTATTATAATTAGTTTCCCTAATTATCCTGACCCAATCCTGCCTCAGTTTCCCCAATTGTTCTGCTCAACCACCTCTCCTTCCTAATCATGATGATCCAGATAAGGAGAAAGACCTTCTATCTTAGGCATCATCAGAATGTTGGGTACCTCTCCCCACTGTGTAATCCCAATTATCAGATATCCCCGATGCCTCCCTTCACCCTGTCAGAACTAGGTTCTGTCTGATTCTGTCAGAGTCCTGTTCCCACTCCAGCACCCTGACTCTGCCCCTGCCTCGGTCTATCCCCTGTGTCTGAGCCACATGTATATATGTCATTGAGAACTCACATTGTTTGATGGATTCTTGGAGATGATAGTCTCATTCAGCCCTGGGACCAAACCATGGATCCATTAGGTCTCTAATCTCTCTAATCTAATCTCTCCCTTTTAAATATGTTATTATTAAATACTCTCTAATTTCTATCTTGCCTCAGTTTCTCCAGTATTATAGTATCTGAGGTTAAATTTGAACTCAAGTCTTTCTGACTCTGAGTTTGGAGTTCTATATCCCTGTGCTACCTGTCTTTATTTTAGCATAGGAAAGAAGTCTTTAATAAAGGTGGGTGGGTAGGGGGTATAAAGAGTTTATAATCCCTAGCCTTGAGTATCTATTTCTATACCCTAGAGCAGGGGTCCTCAAACTACAACCCACAGGCCAGATGTGGCAGCTGAAGGCAATTATCCCCCTCACCCAGGGCTATGAAGTTTCTTTATTTAAAGGCCCACAAAACAAAGTTTTTGTTTTCACTATAGTCTGGCCCTCCAACAGTCTGAGGGACAGTGAACTGGCCTCCTATTTAAAAAGTTTGAGGACTCCTGCCCTAGCGTATACATTTAGTATATGCTTTGTACATTGTCACTTTTTCCAAATATGCATTCATTATCTTGATTGCTGAAGATTCAATGAAGATCTAGATTGGTGGAAACCAAAATATGGGGTATGTAACAAAGGATGGGAAGGTCCCACACATATTGAAGATCATGTATAGTGAAGGCTACATGTGACAAGGAGACTTGTCACTGTCTGGCTTGAAGAAACAGAATATACATTGTAGAAGGCCACAGACAGTGGAGAAACTCTGGGTAAGGTATAAGACCTTTCAGCCCAGAGGGAACCTCCTAAAATTGTCTAGTTTGGCTCCCCCTCTCCCCTAAGGGCTCTCAGCCTTCCTGAGAAGTCAGGAGGCAGAGACAACCTGTGTTGTGATTGAGGCAGTGATACCAGGTGATAAAGAGTGATACCAGGTGGCAAAATATGTACAATAGCAAGTTATTTGTGCAGTCCCAGTATATACTTAGCATTTGCCCAGTGTTGCTTTGGTTATATAAGGGTATGAGGGTGTAAAAAGAGGAAAGAACTTGTAATAAATAGACTCCATTTTTCCACCATCCTTGGGAGTCCCATCTCATCACTTCTCCACTAAGAGGGTATATTTTAATCATTCCAGAGTGGGGGCTCTAGAAAGCAGGACACAACAATACATCTCTAACCTCTTCTCATCCTTCTCTAAGGAAGACTTATTTCTATGAGGAGGGGAAGTAGGAAATTGTGACTGGAGGATGCTGCTCTGCTCTCCTAAGAGAAAGGGATAGTAGGCTGAAAGGATAACTATCTGCTTTCTTAAATATTATTAGTCTAGGGGAACGGATCAGGCTCCATCTCATTTCTGATCATTTTGTCATTTGGGAAGAAAGAAGGACCCCAAACTCTATATCCAAGGATTGGCTCACTTTCCATCAAATACCAGTTTCACAGTGAATGCCATATAGCAAATAGCAAAGAAGCCCATTTATCCAATTGTGGTAAAATATAAATCAAAGAAGGTATACATATGGTCGCTAGGTAGCACCACAGTGCACTGAGTACTGGGCCTGGAGTCAGGAAGATTTTTGAGTTCAAATCCTGGCTCAGACACTTACTAGCTGTATGACCTTGGGCAAGTCACTTGACCCTTTTTTTTACCTCAGTTTCCTCATCTGTAAAATGATCTGGAGAAGGAAATAACAAGTTATTCCAGTATCTTTGCCCAAAAAAATCCCAAATGGGGCCATGAACATGAAACATGATTGCAAAATGATTGAACAACACACATATTATTTATGATATATATATATATACATATATATATACATGTCTATTTATTTATGTAGCTATCAGATAATGCAGAGTAAAGGAGTTTTCTCTTTGAAAGTGAGATGACAGTTCAGAGAAGAGAGTTGTATATGTGTGTGTACATGTATATGTGTATAATATATATATATATATATATATATATATATACACACACACACATATATAAATGTATGTATGTGTGTGTGCAAATGATCTGGAAAAGGAGATGGCAAACCACTCCAGTACCTTTTCCAAGAAAACCCCAAATGGGGTCACAAAGAGTCAGATATGACTGACGAGGATTCAGGACAGATTCTTGGGATACAACCACTTGTGAAATAGGTATGAGGTTGATTTAAATCTTCAGCATGGCAGTTTGAACGTTAGCCCATAGACAATGAAGATACACTAAATATTTTTAAAGGTGAGGACATAGTAAAAAAATGTTGCTAAAGGAATATTTGTTGTTGTTATTATTGAGTCATGTCTTATCCTTCCTCCTCCAGGTCATTTTACAAGTGAGAAAACGGAGGTAAACAGGATTAAGTGACTTGCCCAGGACCACACAGCTACTAAATGTCTGAGACTAGATTTTGAACTCAAGAAAATGAATGTTTCTGGACCTGTATGTGCCAAAATGTTTGTGGCAGCCCTGTTTGTAGTGGCTAGAAGCTGGAAAATGAATGGATGCCCATCAATTGGAGAATGGTGCCAACCACTGTACTAAGTGCTAGAAATACAAAGACAAAATATAGTCTCTGCCCTTAGGGAAGACCAAATGCAAACCACTATGTAGAGACAAAGGCAGCTAGGTGGCAGAGCAGATACAATATTGATCTTGGAGTTAGGAACACTCATCTTCCTGAGTTGAAATATGGCCTCTGAACCCTGTTTGGCTCAGTTTCTTTTTCTGTAAAATGATCTGGAGAAGGAAATGGCAAATCACTCCAATTTCTTTGTGGAGAAAACAAATAGGTACATGAAGTGTCAGAAATGAATAAACAAGATATAGAAACAAGCTATATACTGAATAAATGGGAAATGATAAAAGAAGGAACAGGAAAGGCTTACTATAGAAGGTGAAAGTTGACTCCAGGAAAACAAGGAGGAAGGGATGAGGAAGGAGAAAGTCTGAAAATCCATTTGACTACCTTTAGATCTCTGCATGTCGTATTTTTCTATTAGACATATATACTTATGGAGGACGGGGGCTATTACTTTTGTATCTTTAATCCCCAGTATCAAACACCATGCTCAGTACTTTATAGGTGCTTAGTAAATGCTTGTTGACTGGTTAATTAGGTGGGATTGACTGCAAAAGCAGAGACTGAGTACATGGAGACTAGCTTACAGGCTGTTGCTATTATTTAAGCATGAATTGATGGAGAACTGGATTAAGGTTATGTCAATAAATATGGCAGTGATGGAATAGATTTAGAAGATATGGTCAACTGCTTTCTTCCTAAGACTATGGGAAGAGAATCAGTGACTTGAACTTTTGCTTCTTCCAGGATTGTAGAATGCTTAGTGGGCAATGATATTCCAGATTTTAAGCTTGGCTAAGGTAATTACATAGAGTTAGGAGGGAATTATTAGTGTTGGGAAATGTACTAATGAGTCAATGAGCTTTTACCGAGTCTAGGAAATCTGTGTACCAGTGGCATCTATCCAAGTTAAAATCTCAGAAAGAGTTTTCTTAATTGCAAAATAAGCAAATCTTCTAACCTCTTGGAGCATAGGGGCTATTTGGTGGGTATTTATACCTATGAAAGCAAAAAAAAAAAGCAACATCTGCCAGGAGCTGTTTGCCTTGTTCTGATGCTTTCTTATTCTGCATTACCTCTTATACTCTCCCCATAGAGACCAGAGCCACTGTGAAGAATTAATTAGCCTATAGCTAGCTGAGCAATTGATTTACAGCAAGCTACCATCTTCTGCATGGTTCAAAGGCTTTTCCAAAGAGAATATCACATACATGGAAATATAATGTTTTATGGAGGCTTAGTGATAACTGATAACATTTGGACAAGTCTATTTGCCTTTCTATTTGTTAGGTTCCATCATGTCACCCCCTCCCCAGTTTGAAAAATGAGAGTTAAACTACAGAATCTTGAGGGTCTTATCCAGCCTTAACATTCTTTGATTTTATAAACATTCCATGGGTTTTCAGAATGTAAGACACAGTATAGAAGGGGGAGGAGGATTGCCTCAGGCTATAGTTTTTAAGTTATTTCTGGGATCATTTGTACAAAAAGTAGTGTGAATTTGGACAAGTCCTTTTAACTCTTTCATCTTCAATTTATTCATCAAATTATAAGATCTCTAAAGTCCTTTCTCTAGCTACGGTTCTACTATATTAAGGTAGGCAGCTAAATAGTGTAGTGCATGCCATCTGTAGATGGGATAGAGCATCTCACTTGTAATTAGAAAGATTCATCTTCCGAGTTCAAATCTGACTTGTGATACGAGTTTTATGACCCTGGGCAATACCTTAATCCAGTTGACTTTAGTTTCCTCATCTATAAAATGTGCACTAGAAGAAGATGGCAAAATAGTCTAGTATTTTGGCCAGGAAAACCCCAAATGGGGATATAAAGAGTCAGACATAACTGAAAAAAAAAGTTAACAGTAACAATAGTGTAATAAGACTGAATCCATTATCTTGCAGAATTGACTTGGGAGTCATGTTCATACCTTCTTCCAGCTCTAATGTTCTATGCATCCTGACTTGAAAGATATTTCTGAGGTTATCCAAACTTGTTGGTCAAATAGTTATTACTCTGAGACAAGGTTCTTAATCTTTTTTGTGTGTACAGCTGACATTGGTAGTATGGTGAAGTCTAGTGTTTTCAAAAAGACAAAACAAAATAAATAGGATCGCAAAAAAACCCATAATTATATTTAAACATTTTAAAAAACTAAACTCAAGGACCCTAGGTTAAAAAAAAAAACCCAACCTGGAGGTTCTTATACTATAACTTTGCTTCAGGCAACTGTCATAATCTCCAATGTTCCTTCCACTTCCACCATGCTAGGCTTGTAAGTCAGGAAAAGAGAATAGAGGAATAAGGAAGAAGTAAAAGATAAAAAAATAAAATAAACAAGGAAATTTGAAGGGGACATAATTCTAAATAGCTGCCAAAATAATTGTAACTTGAAGAAACTCCTGACCTATGAAAAAAGACTTGCAAAAACGATGTTTAAAAATTGTTGCTTTTAAACATTTCTAATTCTTTATTACCCCTTTTGGGGTTTTCTTGGAAAAGATACTGGCACAAATTGCCATTTTCTTCTCTAGATCATTGTATAGATGAGGAAACTGAGACCAACAGTGTAAAGCGACTTGTCCAGAGTCACACAGCTAGTGCCTAAGACCAAATTTGTCAGGAAAAAAGTCAGGAAGATGAGCCTTCCTGCCTCCAGATCCAACATTTTGTCCATTGAGAGCTATCCATCTAGTTGCCCCTAAAAAGATTTCATAAAATGATGTAGAATGAAGTGAGCAGGACCAGGAAAATAATTGATAAAATAACAATATTTTATAAAACAAGTACTTTGAAAAACTTGAGAATTCTGATTAATGAAATGACTAACTACAATTCCAGAGGAATAATGATCACACTTCTGCCTATCAGAGATAATGAATTCAAAATGTACAATGAGTTATAAGGGTTTTGTTTTTCTTTTCTTCACAATTAGGGGTTGAAGGAAGAGAAAACAAATGGTTGTTAATTGAAAAAGTGAAAAGGATAGGACAAGGAAAGAAGAAAATGACAAGAGGAGTAGAGGGAAAAAGGAAAGGAAAAGGAGAGGGAGAGAAGAAAGAGAAGTATAGGGAAGGGAAAAGATATGAGGGGATGGGATAGAAGAAGAGGAAAGAGAAGGGGAAAAGAGGGAAGAAAAGAAGGGAGAGAAGAGGAGAGAAGAGGAAGAGAAGGGGAGGAAAGAAAAGTTGAAGGGAATGGGAAAAGAAGAGAACAAGGGAGTGGAGAAGAGAGAGGGGAAAGGGAAGAAAAGGGAAGAGAGAAAGAGTAGGGGTGAAGGGAAGAGAAGTGAATGGGAGAAAAAGGGGAAAGGGAAGGGAGAAAGGTTGAAGGGAAAAAAGAAAAAAGAGAGGAAGGAAGAGATTATAGAAAGAGAAGGAAAAGGAGGGGAAGGGAAGGAAAAAGAACAAAAAAGCATCAGGGGAAGGAAGAGAAGAAAATGAAAAGAAAAGGGAAAGGAGGGGAGGGAAGAGGGGAAGAAAGGAAAGGAGAAGAGAGGAGAGGAAAGGAATAAAAAAAAGAAAAAACTTTTGGACTAGTGAAAAGCATTGATCACTTTTTTTTCTTAACTGAGATAACAATATTGGGGACACAGATGGGGAAATACTGATATTTATACCTTTATCCTTCAACTGTAACACACAATCACCTCTGGAGCTTCCTGCACTTTCTTAGCAGCTGGGGAGAAAAGTTATGGCTCTTTCAGGCCAACCAAACCTAGCCATACTCAGTCTATTGAACCACACACTGGGATTGTCTGAGTCCCAAGAACCACACTCAATTCTTAGTAGAGTTTTAGTGCCCAAACAGTAGGATCCAGCTGCAGCACACAGAACCTTTCCACTCATTGGCTCCTTAGAATTCCAGTGCCATTTTTCTCAATTGTAGTTTCTTCTTCCTCCGAGGGCTCTGATTCTGTTTTTACAGAGAGGGGGCAGCTGCCTTCATGTAAAGGGGTTGGACAGAGATTCCTTTGGAAGATTGAAGGGTGTCAAGTTTTAGAACAGTGCAAGGTGGGGGGGGTCCTCCCCAGCTCCTCTCTGAGATGTTAGATGAGGGAGCCTCCAATTTGCTTATTCTCTTGGCATCTGTGAAATAGAAGCAGCATATTGATGAGCTCCCTACGTGCAAAGGAGAAATAGATGAGAGCTGTTTAGCACTTCAATGACAAAACAGGTGTTGGTTTTAGCATTTGAATGTGGAGCTGCAACTTTCTTTCTGTTCAGTGACAGGAGAGTCTGGGGGAATGCCAGTCTCTCACCTATCCCTCATAGGGACTTCTCAGGAGATACTCAAAACACCTTGTTTCCCTGTTTCCATCCACCTCCTCCAAGATTATGAAGGCAATATTTATTGAGTTCCTAGTTGCAGAAATGCTTGAGATGCATTAACTCACTTAACCTATCATAACAACCCTGTAAGGAAAGTGATGAAAATACAATTATCCCCATTTTGCATATGAGAAAGGTGAAACTCACAAAGGTGAAATGGTGAGTAGTACAGAGGATAGCTGCACCTGAAGATAGCAAATAGTCTTCAAAAGCTGCTGTTCCTGAAAAATTCATCATACTGCAGTCAACAAAAGGAAGAACTGAATTCAAATCCAGCATCAGACGAGCTCTGTGACCCCAGTCACTTAATCTGTTTGCCTCAGTTTCCTCAACAGTAACCTGAGAATAATAATAGTTTTTAATTCTCAGGGGTGTTATAAGGGTCAAATACATATTAAATTTGTTTATATATAATATATTTTATATTCTCTCTCTCTCTCTCTCTCTCTCTCTCTCTATATATATATATATATATATATAGTATTCAATAGCATATAAGTTCCTTGAAAATTGTGACTAGTGGTTTTTTTTGTCTTTGTATTCCTAATGCCAAGTGCAATGTCTTGTCATGTAGTGATAAATGTTAATTGAATTATATTGATATCCAGTTTTGGAGACATTTTGCCTTCTATTTCACTCCTTTCAGTTTCCACTTCCTCCCACCCCAGGCATGATCACAAATAGATTCCCTAAGAAAGGTTGTTGATTGTTGCAGAGCCCCCCTATTATTCTCCTGCAGGTGACATTATTCCAATCCCTTTCTATCTCACGCAATAAGAGTCCTAGAATTAATTAACATTTGTTTATTTTATAGACTCTTCTAGGTTTATGACTTTCTATTACTGAGAATATTCTCCATTTAGAAGAAAGCACAGCATGAATTTGCATTCCCAGGAAATCCTCACTGAAACATCCACCAATGCAAATGCATTGCCACCAATGCTAGAAGGACAATTGTTTATTGAAAATAAGTCCTGAAAAGTTCCTGAGCTCATCACATCAACATACTCATTTGACAGAGAAAAAGCTGAAATCCAGGGAGCTGGAATTCCTAGTCCAGTCCCACTGTCAAATAAAAGAGTTAGGAGTAATAAGCAGTCAGTTGTATGCACTGAGTGTCTATCCACTGAGTCTTAGCTCCCTATTATGACACTAAGGAGTGGTTTTCTGAGATGCTAAGGTGAGCAGATTTTCAGATCTTGGATATATATAGTTAATACTAGGATGTAGTTGATGCTAACAGAGAATGAAAGAGTGGGAGAAAGAAAAAAAGGAAGGAAGAGCAAGACAAAGAGAGACAGGTGTAGAGAGAGAGGACAGACCAAGAGGGAAGAGAGATAGACAGAAAAAGAAAAAAGAGAGTATTAGGAAATTGGGAAAGGAAGAGGAAGAGAGGGGAGAGAATTTACTCGATTCATTAATGTGAGGGACTCCTTTTACTATACAGCTTGATGCAAGATTGAAAAGTTAAATGTCTACAGGGTCATGAAATCAGTATATGTTAGAGGCAGAATGTCAATCAAAGTTTTTCTGACTCTGAGGAAGGTTCTCTATTTACAACATCAAAATATACTTGATTAAAAAAATCTCACTATCATCTAATTTTGTCTTGATGCTAAAGAAATGATGGTCCAGTACTTTAAATGGGTTGTAGAAGGCTAGTTTCGTGTCAGTGGGTAGAGGTATAAGGTTCTTCCACCTCTGCCTCTTTATTGCCTATTTACAAGGGCACAGACTGTGGAGAAGACTGATTCTTATTGCAATATTTGAAAGATTCATGATTTTTTTTAAGTGGCTCTACTCCCTTCACTGAATCAGACTGCAACTTTCCTACAATCTAACAAATAGTCTTCAAAAGTTGTGATTCCTGAAAAATTACATGCTGTAGACAACACAAAAAAGAGCCTCTTAGAATTCAACTAGACCAGTTCTTAAATGATAAAGTGTCCAATGTTGGACCTGTGTTTAAAAACTTTCCCCTTTAATAGGACCCTTGAGAGCCTGTGTAGCCTTTAAGAATTCAGGATCACTCCAAGATAAAGCACTATCAGGATCTCCAATGGAAGTCATTAGCTTATGAAAAGAATTTCTTTAGTAGTACATTCAGGTTTTCTCCTTTCTAATGGACTGGCACTGGAGTGCACAATAAGACTTTCTATAAGGAGGTAAAATTGTCATTAAAAACTTAAATATGGAGTATCAAGTTCTAGCCGATCAAAGTAGGATGTTTTAGCTCTAAATATAGTGTTGGGCTAGGAAATAAGAAAACCTGAGCTTGAACACTGTTTTAAACACTTAATAGTTAGTTATGGGACTATTGTCAAGTTCTTTACTTAATCAATCAATTAGCCACAGGTTGGTTGGTTGGTTGGTTGGTTGTTTTAACAGGGTGTGGGAAAGCCATCAGATGAAGGGAAATGAGATTATACAAAAAGAGTATTGGGAATGGTTGAGCACTTTAGTTATGTCCTATGACTTCTTAGACTAAAAAGACATTTTCTGGCTACCAGTTTCTAATGTGTTTTCTTGCTATATTAGAATATAAGACAGATACTATTTCATTTATCTATTTCTAATATGAGTACAAAGTTTTATACATTTTTTGTTGTTGATTCATTTATTATGCACAACTCTCCATGACATAATGCTTAATAAATGTTTTAAATAATGTCCCCTTCCTTTTTTCCTTTCTTCTGTTTTCTTTCATTTCTTCCTATCTTCCTACCATCATACCTTCCTACATTCCCTCCTTTCTTTTTCTTTTTCTTTGTTTCTTTCTTCCTTCCTTCCTTCCTTCCTCCCTCCCTTCCTCCGTCCCTCCCTTCTTTCTTTCTTTCTTTCTCCTTTCTTTCTTTTCTTTCTCTTTCTTTCTTTTCTTTCTTTCTTTCTTTCTTTCTTTCTTTCTTTCTTTCTTTCTTCCTTTTTTCCTTTCTTCCTTCCCTTTCTTTCTTTCTTCCTTTTTTCCTTTCTTCCTACCTTTCTCTATTTCTTCTTTCCTTTCCTTTCCTCCCCTTTTTCCTTTCTTCCCCTTCCCTCCCCTCCCCTCCCCTCCCTTCTCCTCCCTTCTCCTTCCCTTTCTTCCCCTCTCTTCCCCTCCCCTTCCCTCCCCTCTCCTCTCCTCTCTCTCCTCTCCTCTCCTCTCCTTTCCTTACATTGTCAGGGAGAAAATGTTTGAATTATTCCTTGAAGGTTGAGTGTATTTTCAATACATAGAGATAGGATTGGAGGAAATTTTTTTGGCGGGGAGGGGAGGAGGGAGAATGACATGAGAAAAAGCACAAAGACAGAGATAATTACTAAATATCCAGCTTATCTGAAGCAGGAAGTGTATAGACAAAGATAATAGAACACAATGCTGGAAAGGTTGTGGAAGACCTTGAATATAATTACATTATTTAAAATATATATATTATAGATACATATGATATATATATATATATGTAATATAGTCTACATTTCTGTGGTGCTTTTAAGATTTATAAAATGTTTTCCTCATAACAATCCTATGAGTTAGACAGTATAAATGTTATTCCCATTTTACAGATGAAGAAATTAAAACTTAAAGAGATTAAATAATTTGTCCATGATCAAATAGCTACTATCAATGCTATGATTCAAAATCATCTCTCTTAATTTCAGATTCAGTACTTTGCACCATCCTAAATTGTAGATAAGCTTAATTGTTTTTTGTTGTTCAGTCATTTCAGTTATGTCTGACTCCTAGTGATTCCATTTGAAGTTTCCTTGATAAAGATAATGAAATGGTTTGCCATTTCCTTCTCCAATTCCTTTTACAAATGAGGAAACTGAAGCAAATAGTGTTAGGTCCTTGCCTGGGTCACATAGTAAGTGTCTGAGACTAGATTTGAACTCAAATATTTTTGACTCCAGGCCCAGTGCTCCATCCATTATGTCACCTAAATGCTTAATTACTACCAAATGGCTATTTGGAGTCCTACAATTATTTTTTCCTCTCTTTTTTATTATAGCTTTTTAGTTACAAGATATATTCATGGGTAATTTTTCAGCACTGACCCTTGCAAAACCTTCTTTTTAACTCTTCCCCTCCTTGCCCTTACCCCCTTCCCTAGATGGCAGGTAGACCAATACATGTTAAATATGTTAAAGTATACTACAATTATTTTTTTCCTTCTTGAAATTGTGATATGTCATAAAGGTTATTAAAATTTTGGTTTGATAGAAGTGGGGAAACAAGCCATTTCACCTCAGTCACATTATCCTCCAATATTGCTGCCCAATAAAAGGAAAATAGGTTGTTTGTAGATACTGTCTGAAATATATATTTTAGCCACTGGACATTTTTTCCATTTTGTTGCCAGAAAATTAAATTTGTTTCACTTTGTTGGAAATGTTTGAAAGGCAGAAAACTCCCAAAATAAAACACTATTGCTTTTTAGAAAGGCAATAGTACAGAGTAAAGAGTTTGATATTGCAAGTCAGAGGATCTGAGTTTAAAATCCACTAGTGATACTCTCCGTATATCTTTGGGCAAGTCACTTAAACTCTCTGAATGTGTTAGTTTGTTCCTTGGCAATAGAAGGGGGTTGAACTAGACTTCTCCAAAGATTCCTTTCAATTAGAAATCTATCCTAGAAATTTGATCCTAGGATTCATACAATCTAATCAAGATTCTTCTGATCTCTTAGCTTTTTCCCTTTGACTAAGAGGAAATGATCTCATCCATTATGTAAATGAGATCTGCTACTTCTCATAGTAGGAAACCTCTCCAGTCATATTAATCCATTTTGCCATATGTTGTAAAGTCTCAAGTGCCCATAGCAGAGTTGTGTCCTTTCTGATGTTGGTTTTTGTGGTAGTATCTAATATTTAAAAGACCCCCAGTTGGCTTTGGGCCTCCCCTAGGTCATAAACAAAGAAAAGATTTACTGGAATGAACAGTTTCCGGGACAGATGTTCACACATTAATGCATGAAATTTCAAAATAGGGATTTTCTGTTCCCTTTCACTTTGAGAATCATTCCTCAAGTTCCCAAAATATTCTACAGACTCAGGAAGGATGAGATAACAATCCAAGGTCCTGAATTAACTATTTACCTTGGGCTGGCAACCAGGTCAGAGAATAGCATTTATCTTAGAAATGGGTTAAAGTTTCTAGTTCCTGAATTTTTTTGGAATAAAAATGGATTTTCTTTACCTGGCACTTCTGAGAAGGAATGAGAATAGAATGGTTGGGGTCCCTCACCCCTGCTTTGGTTTCACTTTCCTATCTTCCCTTCCTCCTCATTCAATAAGCTCCACTGGCTTTCTATTATCTCCAGGGTTAAAACCCTGGATTTGTTCTACCTTTCTATTCTTCTTACTCTTTACTTTCCTCCATGAATTCTTTGATTCAGTGACAGTGACCTCTTTGCTTTTTCTTGATCATGACATTCTCATAATAATAGACATTCTATTACCACTACTAGGTGTGTATCCCAAAGAGATCATATAAAGGGAGAAAATACCCACATGTACAAAAATGTTTATTGCAGCTCTCTTTCTGGTGGCAAAGAATTGGAAATCAAGAAGATAACTATCAATTGGGGAACAAGTGAACAAATTGTGTGTAAATTAATGTAATGAAATACTATTATTCTAAAAGAAATGATGAACAGGTGGATTTCAGAAAGATCTGAAAGACTTACATGAACTGATACTGAGTGAAGTGAACAGAACTAAGAAAACATTGTACACAGTAACAGCAACATTGTGAAATGATTATCTTTGATAGACTTTGCTCTTCTCAGCAACACAATGATTTAAAATAATTTCAAAAAACTCGTGATGGAAAATACTATCCACATCCAGAGAAAGAACTATGGAGTCTGAATGCAGATTCATGCATATTCTGTTCAGTGTCTTTTGTTTTTCTTTCTCATGGTTTTTCCTCTGTTTTGATTTCTTCACAGTATGATTTATGTGGAAATAAGCTAACTATGATTGTACATGTCTAATTGATATCAAATTGCTTATCATCTTGGGGACGAAGAAGGAGAGAGAAGGAATGAGGGGGAAAAAAGGAAATCAAAACTTGATAAAATTATCTGTGGAAAACTATATTTAATTGTAATTTGAAGGAACTAAAATGCTATTTTACTTGGGGGAAAAGAGACACTCTTATATTGGCTTATGGTTATGTCTCATGCCTGGAATTCTCTCCCTCCTCATCTTCATCTCCTGGCTTTTTTCTTTGCCTTAAAGTCTTAACTAAAATCTCACTTTCTACAAGAAGCCTTTCTCTATCTCCCTTAATTCTAGTGTCTTCCCTTTGTTGTTGATTTTCAATTTGTCCTGTATGAAGTTGTCTTGTGTGTGTGTGTGTGTGTGTATGTGTGTGTGTGTGTGTGTGTGTGTGTGTGTGTGTGTGTGTGTGTTCTGGTACATAGTTGTCTGCATATTAACTTCTCCATTAGACTACCAGATCCTTGAAGGTAGGAGCTATTGCTTTGATTTTCTTTGTATCTCCACCATTTGGAACAGTGCCCGGTATAGAGTAGGCAATTAATAAATGCTTATTGACTTTTCTTGACTTGAGTAATTAAGCAGTTCAATATTATACCACCCTCTGCTTTTTAATTCATTACCTTCTAGTCCGATAGAAGTCCAGGCCTTTCCAAGCCCCAGCTCTGGTTGCTCCCCTATCATCTGTCTACCTCCATTACTCCCATTTATATGTTGTTGAACAATGCCGGAAGAAATGCAATTTTGCTGACTGGGCCAAACAAATGTATGTTGTCTAATCTCAAAGTGCACCTTCACTGCTTCAAAGCAATCCTTTTCCTCTTCACTTTATTGTTCCTCTATCACACTCCTCATAGCAGCTATTCTAAACTTTTCATCATCTCTTCAGATCTTTTATACATTCCCCTCCTAATACCTTCAATGGATAACCTCATCTCCTACCTATTGAGAAAAGAGGACCTTTCATTCTCCATCAACCTTCAGGATTTGTTGATACATCTTTTATATCTACTGGCATCTCTTAGAAGACTTAACTAAGTCAGTGAGGTGCCATATGAATAGATAGTGGAATCTGAAGTCAGGAAGATCTGAATTCAAATCCAGCCCCAGAGATTTACTAGCTGTATGACTGTGGGCAATTCACTTCACTTACATGCCTCAATTTTTTCATCTGTAAAATGGGGGGTGTTCATAATAGTGCCTACCTTTCAAGGAATGTTGTAAGGATCAAATCAGAAAATTGCCCATTATAGGGCAATATATATAAGCACATTCTAAACCAAAAATGCAATATAAGTGCTAGTTATTAGTGTTCTCTCTATGAATACAGCTACCATTTTAGATCAGATCTTCATTACCCTTTGCACAGAAGATTAATTCTAATTCCTTCCTAACTGAATTCCTTATCTTAATTGACCCCTCCTTTCCTCTTGCTACATGGCTGCCAAATTGGTAACCCAAAGCAGATCTAACTCTGACGCTCCCTTAGTCAAAAAGTTTCAGAGACTATTACCTTGAGGATAAAATAAAAATTCTTCTTGTATTGAAATCTCTTCATAATCTACTTTCAACCTATAATTCTAATTGAATATCACATAACCAACCCTCACATAAACAGTTAGGAAGTACCAGACACTTATTACCTGGGCAAGTCACTTAACCACTATTTGCCTCAGTTTTCTCATCTGTAATATGAGACTAATAATAATAAAGCCTACCTTTTCAGACGTTGTAAGGATCAAAGGAGAAATAATGTTTATAAAGTGCTTGACACTCATTTGCAAATGCTATTTCCTTTCAGCATCTCCACATCAAATAACCTATGTATTTAACATTTATTTATCTTATATATCTTTTCCCAAATAGAATATTAGTTCCCTGAAGGCAAGAAATGTTTTGCTTCTACCCTTGTCTATCACCATTTAATTTTTGGGACTCTGAGGAGACTCAACTCTGTCTTTTTCCTCGGTACTGTTCTTTTCCTTGGTACTGTTCTTTTCCTTGGCATTGTCTTATGTCAAAGAGGCTTAAAATTATCCATGGCACACAGATGTTATACAATCCCTAACTTCCAGGCAGAAATCACAATTACCTTCAAATACTGAGTCATACAGATGCAACAAACAAACAACATTTTGCACAGTACATTAGAGAATACTGCATGCTTAATATTTAACAAGGGCTTGTCCCAACCTATGCAAATAGAGAAAAGAATGAAAATGAGGGGAAAAAAATAAAATACAATCAACCAACAAAAGGAAAAAAAATAAATAGTGACAATGAAAAACTGATCTTCTATTAATGCGGAAACTCCAATCCTGTACTAATTCCCTAAACATGTGGAGCTCCCACAGGAAATTAGGACCTGGGCTTGACTGTTGCTGCCTCATTCTAAGGTGAGAAAGTAAACAGTTTCAGGTGAAAATTTTTTCATGATTCCCTGAGGACATACAGCATTCCAACGGAAATGTGGACAAAAATCTCTGAGTGTCCCTTTCCTATAGCATAGACTCAAAATTACAATTAATCAGTGTTTTAATGAAATTGCATCTTTTGCTTAGCAATGAATCTGTGGTCAGGTCTTTTATCATTAGACCATTTTATAGATTTAGTAAAGAACCAATCTCATTGATATGGCATGGAATCTAAGGATTCTGGATTTATATGATAAGAGAAAGGAGACTTCAAGGGGCATAATGCTGGCTGATAGAAAGTAGGTTGGCTTGACAATAAGTTTATCTGGATTCTATATTTATTTAGACTGTTAAATCTTTTTATGGGTATGTTAGACATGTTTCACTTTGGGGGGGGTTCAGTTTTTTCATATGTAAAATGGGGAAAAGAGGCTTGGTGTTGTGGGTCAAGAAATTGATAAAGTCAGGGTAGCTTTAGTTAACCTTAATACTCCTGTAACAATAAATGATACTTCTGTAAGTAGACCTGGAGCAGTTTGAATTCATTTTTGTCCTCAGAGGCAATGATCTTGAATCTAGCTGTGGCCCTTTTGGGCAAGAAATAAATAAAGAAAGTTCTAGGAATTCTTCAGACTGCTTTTGATTTTCTTTCAAGCTGTTAATTTAATTTATTATTTTTTTAGGATTTTATTAGCACTTTGTAGAATATTTTTAACTGGAAGTTATTGAATATGTTTTTTTTATGAAAGAAATTGCATGTCTCAATCTACATGTTCTGTATCTACAATCCATGGTAATGAATGTGAAACTACAACTAGAGACAGGAGAGTAAATGAGCTAGGTTTTTTCAGGATAATGTCCTAAGACTCATTCTTTAAAGTCAGTCTGCTAGGCATATTGAAGATGTTCTTGTCCTCAATTAGACTGAGAACTCTGGAGCTAACACCTTGTCTTTTTATCTCTTTTGTATGCCTCACTCTCTGTTTCCCATTGGCACTTAAAAGACAACTTGATTTGCCATTCTAATACCAGAGCAAAGTATTATGGGAGGAAAAGGAAGAAGATGTCATGGTCCCTAGTCACATAGAACTTTTTTTTAAATTTTATTTTTAAATTATGAAATAAAGCAAGCATTTCCATAACATAATATGAT
Source organism: Antechinus flavipes (assembly GCF_016432865.1). NCBI lineage: Eukaryota > Metazoa > Chordata > Mammalia > Dasyuromorphia > Dasyuridae > Antechinus > Antechinus flavipes. Next base: position 264,226,641 of record NC_067398.1, on the reverse strand, counting down.
ACAAAGTTGATTATATATGAAACTGTAAATCTTACATAATAAAATTATCATGCAAATTTTTTTCTTTCCTTCGTTATCCTCTGCCCTAGGGATGGCTACCATAAAACATACACACACATACATATATTTGTGTGTATATACATGCATGTCATATATATAAAATTATTCTGTACATCTATTTATCAGTTTTTTCTCTGGATACAGATAGCATCTTTTTTCACATGTCCTTTTAATTAATTTGGGTATTGATTATAGACAAAATTACTTATTTTTTCAAAGTCATTCTTTTTGGATTGAGTTAATTGAGGCTAAGTGATTTTCCCAGGGTTATTCAGCCAGTAAATTTTAAATATCTGAGGTTGGATTTGAACTCAAGTCTTGCTAACTCCAGAGCAGTAGCTCTATCCACTGCACCAATCTATCTGCCTCTTCAAGGTCATTTTTAAAACAACTTTTCTGTTACTGTATACAATGTGCTCTTGGTTCTGCTCATTTCACTGTTTATTATTTGTGGTAATTAATTTAAAGAAAATGAACTGAATGCAAATATTTTCCACATAAAAAAGCACATGATACCTACATGGAATGGAAGGTCAGCACTTCATACAATTCCTGGCATATACTTGGAGCTTCAGAAATGCTTCTTCCTTTCTCTCAACCCACCCAAGCCTTATAGTCTCTCTGCTGAATTCAAATTAGTTAATTAATTACAGGAGCACATCACCAATCCCATTGAGAACACATTTTCCAATTCTTAGTTCACCTTAATATTAATTTTAAAAATTCACCTTAAAAATAATTATCCAACATTTTCTATTTTCCATAGGTCGTTGACTTTTTTTTTCATGGCATAGAGAACAGCTTCCAGTAAATAGCTGGAGAAAGAAGATCTTAGTTTTTTGTCCCTATATGATGCTCTCAGGCATAGCAAGGGAAAGGCAGAAGACAGATGTCAAACTTGGCATATTGTTTGCTGTAGCCTTCATTGCTAAATTACATTAGAAAGTCTAGGGGGAGAGGGGGAGGCTTCCATCCAACTTCACCATAAATATTTAAAGCAGGAAATATAGATTATGTCAAAATGAAAACCAACAATGTAAACCAAGGCTGTCTAAGCATGTAAGGAGAGGGAGATGAGAAACTGATAAGGAAAGGTCAGTGGGAATGGTGACAGAGAATACAATTAACTTAGAGGGTTGGAAGTACTGTTGTGTGGAGAAGATTCACAAAACAGATTTAGTTGGATGACTGTGAGCATCATTCTTTAACCAAGAGTGAGGAATGAAAAAATTCAAAAGCAAAGGAGGGTCACTGAATGTGTAGGATCAAAATGAGAAGGTTAAGAATGTGGGCATAGAGTCCATTGAAGTTCAAACAGAGGGTAAAAATAGGCAATTGCCTGGTAGAAATGAAGCTTTTTCAGAATCTACGCTCTGGGGCTTCTTTGGCCAAGGCACTGTTTCACAATGTGAACCAGTTTGGTGCCGTGAAACTATAAGATTTGGGGTCAAGGGATATGGATTCTAATGTTACTTTTCAGAGACTCTGACCAAGTTACAGAATTAGAAGTGATGACTGAAAGTTGAAGAAAGGCAGACAAAGTAAATAATACTTATTACATAATCATAACCAAATGATTGCATCTATAATTCTATCTGATGATACAGTTAGTGGCACAGTGCATAAAGAGAGTTGGACCTAGAATCAGGAAAACCTGAATTCAAATCCAGCTTCAGACATTTATAGGTGATCCTAAGCAAGTCTGTTTCCTTTAGTTGTCTTAACTGTAAAATGAGGATTATAGACTTAGTATCCACCTCGTAGGATGGTGTAAAGAATCAAATAATATAATATTTGGAATTTTTAAGGAGGAGGAGGGGTAAAAGGAGGAGGACAAGATAATGAAAAGGAGAGAAGGGAGAAAGAAAATAAAGAAGAAAAGTAAAGAAAGAAGGAGGAGGAAGAGAGGGTGGCAGAAAGAGGAAGGAAAGGAAAGAGAGAAGGAGGGAAGGAGGGAGAAAGAAAAAGGGAGATAGCAAGGGAAGAATGGAAACGAGTGAGGGAAGAAGGGAGAGGGAGGGAGGAAGGAAGGAGAAGAAAAAACATTTAGCACAGTACCTAAGTACTTAATTACTATATAAGCTCCATCTAGTGGGTACTATGGATAGAGCTCTGGACCACGAATAAGGATAATCTGAGTTCAAATTCAGTCTCAGATATTTGCTGGTTGTATGACTCTGAAGACGTCACTTAATCTCTGTTTGCCTCAATTTCGTCATCAGTAAAATGAAAAATAATACCTACCTTATACATTGGGAACTTCTTTATCTGGGGATTATGAGGTAGCACCATCTACCTGCAAAGAGATTATTAGCCTCCTAAGATCTGTCCCAATCATCTTAATCAATAACATATTCATCCAGATTTCTCTGCCAGATATTTTAGTATATTCCCTGAATTTCCATAAATGCTTTTGAATCCCAGGCACAGCAATTTTTTTCCACAAGTGATATTAGGACATTGAGAAGGAAAGGACAACATTTGGTCTACCCAAACATTGATTACTCATGACCCGGCTACTGCGGCTCTCAATCAAAATGAAGATCTAATAAAATATAGATCTAACGAAAGGGAAAACAAGCAGACTTGCAGGCTATGAGGTCAAAGTATTCCTAGCTCCCAGGGTTTCTACTTGTCTATCTCCTCCCATCACCTAGTCTTAAGCGATTCTTCAAGTATTTTGCTAAGTTAATTTACAGAGTAAGCACTATGGGGGTTCATTTACAAAAGACATCTCAGTTCAATAGAAGTGAAAAGTTTCTAATAATTGGAGCTGTCCAATAATAGCATGGGCTCCCTGTTGGGAGTACTCGGGGCTAGGTAACAAATATTCCATCATTATACATGTTTACAAAGAGGCTAGATTTTACCTCTTGGTAAAGAGGTGGCTTTATAAATGGGTGGGTTGGTGACCATCCATTAGAGGTTGAGAACCAGGGTTCCATGAATTTGTGACCTGCAAAGAATGGAAGATTCTTAAGGGTTTTTTGTGTGGCAGTCTTGTGAAATTTATGGACTCTTTCTTAGAATAATGTTCTTAAATACAGAAAATAAAATTCACAGGAATCTAAGGAAAACCAAATACATCAAAATAGTTACCAAACATTTTTTTTTTAGTTCTTGAATTTCAGGTCAAGAAACCCTGGATTAGATCAGAGTTAAAGTTCTTTCTGAGCCTGAATGTATGCTTTTCAAAAGGCCAAGTAACTTTAACTGAGAGATTTCAGTTTAAGACCAGTTTAATCTTTACTGTTTTTTTGGGGGGAGATGTGAAAGGGGTTACTTCACCTTACTGGGTGAAGAAAAATCTATCCATCCCAGAACAATGCCAGGTGCCCAAATAAGCCTCTAATATGATTGAGCGAGGGATTGATATTTAACTCCAGAGTCCATAAAAAATTTAAAGAATTGCTAAACACTAAGCAAAAATACAAAAGAGTTCTCTGCACTCAGGGAAATTATTGAAGTCATAAAGAATCTGTTCTTGCAGATGAGGCTGCAGTGTGAGCAGAGCAGAGCAAATCAATAATGTCATACTTCTCGCCAAGATCAAAATACTGGAGGAAATAGCTGCAAAGTAAAGGGGACCAAGTTCATTTCAGTCAATCACTAGTCTGGGTAATGCAATAGCGGAGCATAGAGTAATAGTCTTGCCTAAGAATTTAAAAGTCAGCAAAGTGTTTAATCAAAATTGGGAGCCATTGTATGTTTTGAAGGATAATTACCCAGCACTCTGAGAGTGGGGGATTCTGGGAAAAGACTTGATAGAAGTTTAACAGGTTTAAGTGAAAAGTGGCTTCATAATCTAAAGAAGCACTTGACTCCATTCTGCATTTTATAGATCATAATAATAATTCACATTTACATTGGACTTTGTAGAGTACTTTCTTCACAGTGATTTGATAAGTTAGGCAAGGATGGATATTCTTATTCCCATCTTGCAAATTGGGAAATTGAGTCCTAGAGAGGCAAAATGATCTGATTACAAAAATATCACATACATTTCCTATACCACCCATGTGTGTTTGAAAAAGGAGCAACAAAGATAGTGAATTAATTCTATATGCTGTATGAGACAGAACTGGGAATGTTTTGCCAGGAGAAGAAAAGACTTACAGGGGACATGATAAGTGCTTTCAAAAATTTTATGGGTTGTCATATGAGACTGTTTGAACCCAGAGAAAAGAATTATGAGTGATGAATGGAGGTTGAAGAGAAGTAGATTTAGACCCTATGTAAGGAAAAAAAAGTTTTACATAGTTGTTCCTTTTGATTGCATCCATAATTCTATCCAAAGATAGAAGAGGCTACCTCATGAAGATGGATGGTTCTCTCTCATTAAAGGTCCTGATAGCCATCTTAAAAGGATGGCTATCAGTTATAGAAGATGTTGAAGGTGTGGGAGAAGAATTCCTATTCAGATATCTCTGATCTGTATTGTTTTTGAGAATCCCATATTTTGTGCTAATGTGAATCAAGGAAAGAAGACCCAGACTGGTTAAGCAACATGGCCATGGTCATATAGTTAGTCAGTGGCAGAATCAGGACAGAAATACATATATTCCTTGAGGCTAAGTTGTAATGAATCCATTTTGCATATAGGATGTCATGATAGAAAGAACAGAGGATTTAGAGGAATTAAGGGATCTGAGTATAAATCTGGGAAGTGCAATTTACCTTGTCACTTTGGACACGAATTCCTCATCTGTAAAATGAGAAAGTTAGACTAGATGGATATCATCCTCTGGTCCTGTGTTTCTTAGGAGAGACTGGCATAATAGGTGGGTATCAATTTCTGGTCTCCGCACTCATAACATTGAGCAATGACTTTGTGAGATTCTATTAGCTCATGTAGTCAAATGGAGCAGTCAATCAATATCTCTTCTACCAGTCAGTAAATTTATTAAGTTCTGACATTGTCCAAAAATGGTTAAAACAATCTCTTCCCTTGAGAAGCTTACATTTTTATAGATGCAAAAGTGGGCCACAAAATTCATGAAACAAGAGTCAGTGTAGCTTATATAAATTTAGTTCTACATAGTAACAACAAGATTATGTGATGATTGTGATGGACTTGGTTCTTCTCAAAAATGATGTGATCCAAGGCAATTCCAATAGACTTGGAATGAAAACTACCATCCATATCCAATATAGAATTATGCATACTTAATGTGGATCAAAACATAGTATTTTCATCTTTTTGTTTTTTCTTTCTCAGTTTTGTCTTTTGGTTTGATTTTTCTTGCACAACATGACAAATATGAAATATATCTAAAAGATTTGTACATATTTAACTTATGTCAGATTGCTTGCTGTCTTGGGGAGGGAGAAGGGAAGAGAAGGTAGGAGAAAAATTTAGAATACAAAGTTTTACAAAAAAGAATGTATTTGGAAAATAAAATAAATCTAATTCTAATGGCTTAGATAAGAAATGTTTATGAAAGGATTAAAATCACAGAACATGCTAGAGAGATGATGACCCTGCATTAAGAAATTGTTCCAGTGGCTGCTATAAAGGAAATTGGGGAATATTGGATTAAGAAAAATCTTTGCTAAGACTATGTAGGAAACAGTCATAAATGAATCTGGGCAAATCATGGGGTGAATCTGATGATTTTATAAAAGTGCTGGCTTAAATGTGTATTTAAGATTTAGCAGAATAGAAACATTGATTGGCCCAGCTAGGAGTAAATTATCTGCCCTGTGGAGGTTTATTAACCCTGAGGTGCCCACTTTTCATTTAGTGGCTATTGATCCCATAGTCCCAGAGGACTATATAGCCATTGCCCATCTCCAGATACAAGCTTTGCACCTCTCTGGTGAGGTCAGGCCAACAGAAAGCAATGTGTTTTGCCTTTTCACTACACCCATCTTGGTAATCTCTCCTCAGGCTATTAATTCTTCTGGGAGATCAGCCCAAAGAGATATTCACCTTTCTCTGCACAAGATCATAGTCATTCATTGTAGAGAGGGATGCACCCCAGAGTTACTCACTCTTTCTTAGTCTCATTCTTACCAGTAAGGCCACTTTGTTGTGAAAGATTCTATTCCGTGATTTTGCTAACTCATTGCAAAGAAACCTCAGGAATTGATAACTCCAAATAGAAATGTAAGGCAAAATAAATCATTAAAATGCAATATGAATATAATAGTTTGGGGTTGATTGAGCCATCAATCAACAGGTTAGAAGCAAGATAGGTTGGTTGATTGATTATCTAAATCAATCCTCTCTCTCCCCCTTACATAAATACAACCAGCACAAATGTATGCTCTCTTAGAATGGATTGGCCAATAAACATCCGGTTGCACTTATAACTGTGTCCAAGGGAACCTTATGATCTTGGGTCAATACCTTCCCTTTTCTGAGCCTCAGTTTCCCCTTCTTTAAAATGAGAAGTCTAGATTTCATAAATATGGTGCTTTCCATACTGAGAGTTCTATACTCTGACCTCTAACAAACAAATTGGATTCAATCTCTAATGAGTCTTTAGGGATCATTTTGCCTCTCTAATCCCAGAGGATTCCTTGCTTAAGGAAAACAGAAACTGGCTCCCCAAAATCTCCAAAGCAAACAGAAGTATTTCTGTATTTTAGCAAGGTAAAAAAGAACAGAAAAGAGATGGAAGTTTGACTCTTTAGGCAAGGCAGTAGTTGTAAAAACAGTATTTGGAGTGCTAAGTCTGGAGTCAGAAGATCTAGGTTCAAATCCAGCCTCATTATCATCCAGCTTTGTGACCCTAAACAAGTCATGTTAACCTCTGTCTTGCTCAGTTTTCTCAATTGCAAAATGGGATGATAATTGCATCTACCCTAAAGAATTGGTAAGAGAGGGAAAAAATCTGGAACATAAAGTTTTGTAAAGGTGAATGTTGAAAACTATCTTTGTATGTATTTGGAAAAATAAAATACTATTAACCAACACTCCCCCCCTCACCAAAAAAAAAGAATTGGTGTGAGGATCAAATGAGGTAATATTTATAAAGTGCTTAGCATAGTTCCTTGTTTAACTAGATGCTAAATAAATGCTGCTTCTTTCTCTTCCTTCCTTCCTTCCTTCTTCCCTTTCTCCCTCCCTCTCTCCCTCTTTTTCTCTCCTCCCTTCTTCTTTTTCTTCCTCTTTTCCTCCCCCTTCTTTCCTTCCTTTTTCCTTCTCATCTTCCTCCCTCCCTCTTTCCTTCCTCTTCCCTCCCTCCCTTCCTCCATCCCTTGCTTTGTTCCTTCCTTCTACCCTAGGTAAATTAGGCATTGTTACTCTTTTTTTCAAACATGGATGTTTTTGGATGTCTGATGAAGCCTATGGACCCCTTCTTGGAAAAATACCTTTAGGTTAGTCAATGTAAAGATGTAAATTTTTCCTGTCCAAGTTCACAATCCCCTGATAAAAACTCATAGTTACCAACATCTATGCTTTATTTGGACAGCACAATGGTTCAGTGAATAGACTCAGCTTCCTGAGTTCAAATCTGGCCTCGGACACTTTTTAGCTGTATGACCCTGGGCAAGTCAGATTTTCATCTGTAAAATGAGCTGGAGAACAAAGTAACAAAGCACTCCAGTATCTTTGCCAAGAAAACCCCAAAGAAGAACAGTCAGACATGAGTGAAAAGACTAAACAATGCCTTGTCAACTGAATTTTAGGCTCCAAGGTTGGTTCATGGTTGATGAGTTCCACATGCTCCTTGTCCAAGACCAGTATTCATACCTCTGTCATCACTCCCCAAACTCTCTTGATCTGCCTCCTCATATCTTAGTACCATTCTGTGGCTCATTTAGCATTCCTCATATCACTGAAAGTTGCCACTGTTTCCCTCTTGGTCTTAGAGCACCGATGTATTAGCATTGTGGCTACGTCCATCTGATTGCATATTCCTTCTGATCACTTCACCAATCAATTCCATCTTCTCTCTATCAGGCATGTGCATCTGACTTTCTTTGGTCCTATATAGAGGAAAGGCAGACCTTGCACCTTCTTGGAATGGCTCACATCTTTTCATTATAAGTTCTTTTGGTTCATGTCTACTATAGTTTTGCGATTTATGTGTTCCCTTAATGGCAACATGACATAGTAAAGAACTGCCTCCACTTAACCTCTATGAGTGGTTAGGTTCCCTCCTTAAAACTAAATCATAGATTGGCTGATATTTGGTTGATTTGGAGAAAATCTCAAATCTTTGGCATAGTTAAATATTTTTGAAAAACTTTTCTAAATAAAATTTAAAATGTAGACTCCTTGAAGAGAGTGACCATGTTTTCTCTCTCTCTTTTTTTTTTTTTTTTGTATCTCCATAGTATCTGCACATAGTAAGCACTTAATAAATGCTTGTTGACCAACTGGCTAAGTCATTTTAAATATAGGAAATTCCTAGATTTAAAGAACAATTACCTTAGTTTCTTTTGTACAAATTGACATTGTTCAAATATTGAATTTTAAATGGGTACTTTTACTGTGGACTTATCACTGTGCTGTGATCATATGCATTGATTGAGCACTTTTATGCCTATGCACTCCTTGGAAATTGAAGCAACCAAGAGCTGGACCAGGTACATGGTGTTAAAAATGACTGACTAGATTTGACAGATCCCTGTATTAAGTAACAAGAAACCATGACTCTGGTTCAGTTTTTCCCCTTAACTAGCAATTTGTCCTTGGGCAAATCAAATGCCTTGAGTTTCTGTATCTGCAAAATAAATAACCAGTCTTTCATTTTTATGCTTAATTTTCTTAGCATAAAAGTGGGTGACATTTATTTAGACCATTATTGTATATATATTTAAAAGCAAATACTTTATATAGTGCAAAATGTTCATAGGTTTGGTTCAAAATTGTTTTGGTTTTCAGAAAGCTTACAAATTCAGTGTGAAATTGTCAGGTAAACACTGTCATGATTTAATGTGAAAAGATAACTAGATTATCTACAGCAAAACTTTTTAAACTATGGTTACAACCCCACATGGCATTGTGTAACTGAATGTGGAGGTTGCAAAATTATGCTTTGTTATCAGTAATGATATCATATATACATTTTATATTTCTATATCTATATCTATAGATATAGATAGATATCTAGAGGTTATATCTATGTGCAAACATCCTTTAATGAATCTGTCTGTCTAGCCATCTACCTATCTATCCTAGCTTTCTATCCATTTATGTCCACATAGATATCCACAGAAATGGAGGTTAGTTGAGGAATTAGGCTATTAAGTATACCTGCAAGTTCCATTAAGTAAGTTCTGAAGTTTTGGAAAGTTGCAACTCTCCAAGGGGGTTTCTTAATAAAATGGAAAAAATGTTCACCTGGGACTCAAGATACCTGGATCATTGTTTCAGTTCTGTTTTGCTCTCTGAGTGCTGGTTTTCTCACTTTAAAAGAAGGAAGTAGGATTGGAGGATATATGGTTAATATATAGTATACATATAGTCAGTCTCTTCTGATATAGTCATTTACAAGTCTATGTTGAGAGAGATATAGATGAGTTGATGTTTTTTAGTCATATCTGATCCCATTTGGGGTTTTCTTGGCAAAGATAGTGGAGTAGTTTGTCATTTCTTTTTCCAGTTTATTTTGCAGATGAAGAAACTGAGGCAAACAGGATTAAGTGACTCTATCAGGGTCACACAGTCATCTGAGACCAGATTTGAACTCAGGAAGATAAATCTTCTTGATATCAGGACTGGATACACCGTGTCACCTAGCAACCCTTTATAGATGAATAGCTAGAGAAAAATAGTCTGAATTGCCGGAGAAAGTCTAAGTTTCCTTTTTTTTCCACTTACATAGCCAGAAAAAAGCTTTTGAGTATATCTATACACAGGATAAATAGGATATAATCAACAGAGAGAAGGTACAAGAATTAAGTAGAAAAAATCCCTCCAGCTCTAAATTTACAATCTATGAATCCAGAGGACCATCTGGAAGAAGGATGCTCTTTATCTAAAGTCCTTACCAGGAAAGAAAAAGGACCAGATAGTCTTTCCCCACCCCCATTTCCAGGAACCTTTTCTGTGTAAAATTATCTCTTCCTCAATCTGCCCATTTTGCTGCAGTCCTGTCCATGTCATATCCCTTCACAGGAAGGTGGCTGCACATCAGAAAGAATATTTACCGAAAGCTTATTGAACCTTCAGTCTCAGACTGGTCCTTTCAAATGGGTATTGTTCAGCAGGGAACATGAGCGATTGACTTTTAAAGCACAAAATTATATCCTTGAACCAACTCTGATTTTATGGTACAAAAGATCTCTCAGTAGAGCTATGGGAGCAAGCCAGTGATTCGCTCCTTCTTCAGTGGAGGTGAGGGGGAAGGGAGGGAGGGAGAGAGGAAGAATCTCCCAGAACTACCCCTGAAGGTCATTTCTTCATTAGCTAAAGCCTTAGAAGCAAAATAAAGGGAGATTTCTATGGGAAGGCAGAAGTTAATTATTTTGTTTCTTAGAAGTAGCCACAAGCAAGAAAGAAGTGGGGGGGGGGGGAGAAAGGGGGGAGTTGTGTCTGTGCGCAAGAGCATTTGAAAATATTAGAAATTTAAATTGTATTTAAATTTAAATTTAAAATATAGATTTCTCTGTGCACTGAGGTCTTGCTGAATGGGAAATTAGGGTCTCATGTTGAAGGTTTGGTGACCTTTACGACAATCCATCATGGCACAAGGAGGATTGCATACTATAAATGCTTAAAACCTGGGGGTGGAAGTGAGGAAAAAAGCAGGAATCACCTGGATTATGCTCCTTTATGCTTCTCTCATCTTTTATCCATTTCTTTAAATTGCAGAATATGCACCCTTTCCTCACATCACTTCTTGACAGTCTGTCTCATCCAGTTCTCCTTCACTAATCCCTCCCCAAAATGTAAACCTTGTTATTAAAGGATGGTGAACCTAACTTGTTTCCTTACAGATATTCAGTCTAAAAGATCACTAGGTCAGAGATCTAGGACTGGAAGAAACTCTAGAGGCCATCTGGTCCAGCCTTCTGTTTTGGAGATAAGGAAGCTGAAGCCCAAAGAGGTTAGTTGGGTAACCCAAGAAGATCAATAAAACTGCTTTCTAAACACCAGCCCTTTTCTGAGGTTGTCTGACCCTGCTTAATCCTCAAGCAGGGCTTTTAGCTGTTTGTGTGTCTCTTGCATCTGGAATTTATACTCAGAAGCCATGGGGGCGTGTCATTTGCAGGGAATTTCTCTAGGTAGTATTTACAGGAGAGATGAAGGAATCATACATGAAAACCAATCCATTTACAAGTATTTATTAGGCAACTATTATGTGTCAAGCACTGGGATACAGAGACAACAATGAAATGTCCTATTCTCTGATCTCAAAATTGATTTCTCTTGCAGGAGTGAAATTTTGGCATTGTTTAGCTGTTTCTATATTTTAAAAGTACTTTCTCATCTGTAATCCCATTTGATTTTGATTAATTATTTTTGTTAATTTTATTAAATTCTTTGATTTAGGTGAGAAGATACCAATCTTGTTTTACAGATGAGAAAAAGTGACACATAGAGAGGTCAAGTCCAAGGTCACACAGCAAAGTAGTACCCAGTGGGGATTAACATCCAAGTGTCCTGATTTCTATTGTTGTGCCATGTGATAATAAGAATAGGAATTCTGCCCCCCTAAAAACAGTTCTTGGGAGCTGGAGGTAGAAATGGAAAGAATATTCAGCTTCTCTAGGAAATTAGAATCACTACTCCGAACCTAGAATGGATAAAAAGATTTTGAGCAAGAAGAAAGCCTAGAAATTATCTAGTCTGGAAACATTTATGAAAAGTCCCAGTGACTTATCCAAGGTCATATAGTAAGAAATAGAGTTAGGATTAGAATGTGTGTTCTTTCACACTAAATCTAATACCTTTTTCTACTATAAAAAGGGGCATTAGAGCCATGAAGGATAAACTACTTTCTGTGGCATTATAACCATGAAGGATAATCTACCTTTTATACCCCAAGCTCTATCCTAACAGATCTGGTAAACAATGCAGAGACATAAAATCTTAGAATGGGTAGTTACTAGGAAGGTGTCCTTCTTTGAGGAGCTCCAGGGATTAATTATACTCTCATGTCTTAGTGTAGAAACTTCTTATTCTCCCTGCTTTTTGGCTTCATCTTGGCACAGTACTATCAGATTAATTTCCCTAAAACATCATCATCATCCTCTCACTCCCAGATTCAAGAATCTGCAATGATGACCCATTGTCTCCCAACAACTCTGGCTGGCTGCAAGGTCTGTTAATTGGTCTCATCCCTCTCATACAACCGTTTGTCTCACTGTGACTCACTATTTCTCCTCTCTAGTTATCTATACCCATCATGCTCGTTCCCACTTCCAGGCTTTTGATCATCTTTGCTTCCTTTGGCTATCCAAATACTGCCTTGCCTTCCAGTCCTGTTGAAAGTGGCACTTTGTCATGAAAATTTCCCAACTATTCCAAATCATATGGCTCTTTTTTGGTACTTCTATGGCGTCCAATATCCATACTACATAATTTATCACTTCATTTTTCTCTAATATGTGTCCCATAAGAACTTCTTCTATACTTATCATGGTTAACTAGTTCAAGACGATCTTGAATGAGAGTCTGTGAGTCAAATTTTACTGAAAAGCACCAAGCTGCAGGTTCTACTAATCCATCCAGTCTCCCTTTGAATATCCTCTACACCTGATAGCACACTTGGACATATGTGGCATGCTCCCTTTCAGAGAAAAAAAGATGATAAAATAATCCTTTCTCTAGCTATTTATCAAAGACCATGGGGTCAGCCTTGGTGTCAGAGGACCCTAAATTCAAATCTGGTCTCAGATACAACTAGCTTTGACAAAATGCTTCAACCTGTTGGCTTCAGGTTTCTCATCTATAAAATGAGATGGAGAAAGAAACGGCAAACCACTCCAGTATCCCAGCCAAGAAAACTCCAACTGAAACACAAGTGAAAGAATTTAACATTAAATGGGCCCTGGAAAAGTTACCTAAACCACTATAGATAAAAGTAAAAGGTCCCTTGTAGCCAACGGGGTCATATTCATGCAGAGAACACAGACCAAACAGTGACATTGACCTGGAAAACCTGAATGACTGAAGATGGCTTAATAAATAGATCTGATAACTAACCAGCAGTAGTAAGAACTCATCTGCTGGTTCTTACATTTCAGATTCTGCTGCCTTTTAATTTGGCCTCAATGAAAAAAACCTGTATCCTGAACAAGTTCATTTCCTCTTTTCTCCTAGAATCAAACTCCAAAACCCAAAGTTTACAAAGAAATTTATTAGGTCATTTGGGGGGAGTCAGAAGGGGAGAGAAAGAAGGAGACAGGGAGTGAGAGAGACAGGCAGGGGGGAAAGGAAGGAGGGAGATGGGGGGAGGGAGAAACAGAGAGAGAGAGAGAGAGAGAGAGAGAGAGAGAGAGAGGAGAGAGAGAGAGAGAGAGAGAGAGAGCGAGAGAGAGAGAGAGAGAGAGAGAGAGAAACAGAGAGAGAGAGAGAGAGAGAGAAACAGAGAGAGAGAGAAAGAGAGAGAGAGAAACAGAGAGAGAGAGAGAAACAGAGAGAGAGACAGAGAGAGACAGAGAGAGAGACAGAGAGAGAGAGAAAGAGAGAGACAGAGAGAGAGAGACAGAGAGAATATAGAGGGAAAAGGGGATAGAGGGAAGAAGAGAAAGACACACACAGAGCACAGAGATAAAGACAGAGACAGAGACAGATAGGGAAGAGGCAGCTTCCTCTACCAGGTTCTAAAAATTTACATTATAATGGATTTTGACAAAGATATCTGCACATGAATAATGCAAAAGGAACCCATAACACAAGCTTGGAATGACCCAACATATGTCCTGGTTGTGGATACCCAAAACAAGAATGATTTGGATGGATCTAGGACCTTGGAGAAACCCAAATTTCTTGACATCTCCAGCATTACTAGAGAGTTACTGAGTTCCAAATGCAAACATAAAATTAGGTTCACACAATATTAATATATGATAAATAATAATCTACATCATGGAATATTAAGGGTTTTTAATATAATCTTTCATTTTATAGATGAAGAAGCTGAAGTCTAAGGGAAGTGATTTGTCCAATGTGCCATAGCTAGAAATTAGAAATAGCCCCACAACTGTTTTTTTGATTCCAAGCCAATAATCTTTTTATTATCTCTCTCTGCTTTCCCTCTTACCCCAACCCTGATTTTGACCTCAGGGATTTGTCCTTCATTAGGCTCCCAACCAAGTCCTAAGGTCCAGGCTTCTCCAATGTACTATATTTTCCATCAATCCAACAGCATGTTTTAACTTTGGGGCCCCATGGAATATGTAAGTAATGTCATTTCTATCCTTCTTAAGGATAAATTTTTCACTTAGGAACCTCAGGCTCTAAAACTTACTCTCATTTTATTTATTTAAAAAAGACAGCAAAAAGTTGGCATTCGTGAGCTTGTTAGACATATCTTGTCATATTTTCTTTAGTGGTAGAGACACATTTTCTTCTTTCTTACAAGACTGCATCCCACCCACAGGCTTTTCAGAACCCACAGGCTGCTCCAGACTGAATGCCCTGGGAGATGCTGTCTTTTGGCAACTTTTACTTTCTGGAAATCTTTTGCCAACTTCTGAAATGTATGTGGTTCATTCTCTTCACTCATTAGCCCTCATAAAATGTCACACTCCCCCTTCAGCACTGTCCTGACATCCTCCCCCACCAAGGAAAAAAAAAAAACAGCAAGCCTCCCTCCAATCAGTTTGGTGATTTTATTTTTTGCTGTTTTATTATCAGCCCAACATTTTCTTTTCACTGACTGGTAAGTGTGAAGTGGGGTGGGGGGGGGGAGAGGGAAATCAGTTTAAGAGTCAAAGGTCATGATAAAATTCTGATGCTATCAATGAGATCTTGAATAAAATCACTGGCCTCAGTTTCCCCTACTGTAAAATGGAGGTGTTGCTCTAGTTGGTCCCTGAGGTCTGTTCTAACTCTAGAAGGATGTTCCTGTGATAAGAGGTACCTCAAGGTGAAAGATTAGGGGATCTGATATATTAGGAAGCTATTATAGGTACTATTGTAGAGAGATAGAACTTTGTCTCTGAGGAAGACCAAGAATGAGAAGTCTTCATTCCATTAAGCAGCTCCTTATTATGACTGTGGGCAGCTTGCTTCCTTCCTTGCAATAATTCTCTTCTGCTCCAATCTAAAGTCACTAGATCTTGATCAGAGTCAAGTACAGGGTCCACCTTAGGGTCTATTAGGAAATGACTGAAATGGATCTTTACTCTTTCAACCTACTTTCTAATATCCTCATCCCAGGATGTTCCCCCCTCCTCTCATGCTCAAATAAAATCTTCTTCTTTCCCCCTTCTTCATCAAAACTGCCTTTACTAGAATAATCATCAAGTCTGATTACTTAATTCATACAAATTTAATTCAGTATATATTTGCTAAATGACTGCTATGTGCAAAGGGCCAAAGCCCTTCCTAAAGAGTAACAGGGCAGGTAAATACTTCAGTGGAGCACTAGGTTTGGAATCCAAAAGACTCATCTTCACAAGTTCAAATCTAGTTTCAGATAGTTACTAGATATATGATCCTGAGTAAATTAAGTGATTCTGTTTGCCTCAGTTTCCTCATCTGTAAAATGAGCTGGAGAAAGATATGGCAAATTACTCCAATATCTTTGCCAAGAAAATCCCAAATGGGGTCATGCAGAATTAGATACCACTGAAATAATTGAATAATCACCATAACTACAAAATAGTCATTCTTACGAACTGAATACATATTCCAAATGTGGTCTGACTAGAAAGGAATAAAACAAGAACATCACTTGGGGCATCTGGATAGTACAGCAGACAGAACACTAGACCTGGCATATAACTTGAGCTCAAATGCATCTTCATATACTTACCAATTGTGCCACCTTAGGCAAGTCACTTAATTTCTGGCTCAATTTCCTCAGTGGTAAAATGAGAATCTTGAAGCAGCTATCTTCAGGGATTATTGTGAAGATTTGATGAAATAATATTTGCAAAATGCCTGGCAATTAGTAGGTGCTATATAAATGCTTATTTCCTTCCCCATTAGTTTAAGATATTCCTTCTTAGTCTAATCTGATCATTATAGATCTTTTGGGCTGTGATATCAAATTAATTTCTCAATGAACTTAGATTTTTTTCACATTAGATTTTGAGCTCAACTGGACAATTGCTGGTTTTTCTTTTTTTCATATCTAAGTGCCTAGCACTCAGCACTGTGCTTGACATGTTGCAAATGCTTAATAAAGGCTTGTTGACTGACTGACTTATAGTTCACTAAAACTTTGGTATCTTTTTCCCCTGAGGCAATTGGGGATAAGTGACTTGCCCAGGATCACACAGCTAGGAAGTGTTAAGTATCTGAGGCCAGATTTGAACCCAGGTCCTCCTGACTTCAAGGCTGGTGCTCTATCTACTGCACCACCTAGATGCCCCCCAACTTTGGTATCTTTTAAGGAAAATGACAAATGAATGTTTTGAGCTCAAATTTTAGGGGAAATCCTCTCTTTCTGATCTTTGTCCTTGGAACCATGGAGACATCCTAGAACCAACTTAAGATTCAGGGGAGTTCTTGGAGTCAATAAAAGCCCAATAATTAGGGAGGAGTCCATCATAGATGCTTAATCTGAATCACAGATCTAGAACTTCCAGAAAGGTCCTATTATCCAACCCTGTAATTTTACAGATGCGATTATGTGAGGACCAGGAAGAGTAAATCACTTGCCCAGATTACATGGATAGTGGGCATCAGGGGTAGAATTTGAACCTGGTTCCTCTTATTACAGAGGCAAGTAGAATTTCTATTGTGTTTCACTACTTCATCTCTACAGATGAGTTCCAGGGTACTGTGATTTGAATGTATAGTACTCTGGCCCACGGAATCTCTTATCACCAATTTCTCTTGGGGGCTGTAGGCAAAGGAAATGGAGTAGGGTCTTCCCCCTCACTATAGAGAAGGGAAGGTCAGGGGAGGTGACCGGCGGTGATTTACTTCCCTATCCAAAGCTAAACATTGATTTCACTCTCTATGTTGCCATGGTAACCTTTCTCCTATACTCTGCTCTGAGAGATCAGCTCTTCTCTGAAAACCCTCCCCCCCCATCTTCTTCCTTATAGTCTCTCCTCTCCCTTCCCCCTCTTTTCTATTTCACCCCCTTAATCATTCCTTCCATCTTCCTTTTCTGTCCCTATTCTCTCCCATCACGCCTTTCCTTCTATTCTCCCATTTTTACCACTATACACTCACGCCTAATTAACTGTGTGTCCTAGGACCACTCAGGCTTTGGCTTTCGCATTTGCAAAATAAGAATGTTAGATTACATGACTTGAGAGTTTGCTTCCACCCCTAAACCCATTATTCTGTGATCAGTCACCTATTCTATTCTATTCTTTTTCTCCTTTTCCCTTTCTCTTTATTTCTATCTTTAATGTCTCTTCTTTTCACTATATAGAAATCCATTCCAATTCCTTTCTCCCTCTCACATTACTATGCCATAGCCATTTCTTCCATTATTTACCCCTTTTTCTTACTATCATTCTTTCCTTCCCCACCTTTCCCTTTTACATTTTACAAATAAGGCAACTGAGGCACCAAGAGTTAAATGATTTATTATTTGGGTCAATGGTTCCCAAGGAGTATAATGGGTTTAAGGGGAAAAAATCTTTAAAGATGCCTTTAAAAACAGCTAATAATTGCAAAATATTGAGTAGTATGGGCAGCTAGGCGGTACAGTGATAGAGCACTGGAGTGGAAGGATCTGAATTCAAATACAGCCACATTTGTTAGCTCAGTGACCCTAGGCAAATCTTTAACCCTATTTTTAGTTTCTTGTTCCATATAATGAGCTGGAAAAGGAAATTACAAAGAATCTTTGGCAAGAAAACTACAAAAAGGATCACAGAGTCAGACATGATTGAAATAACTCAACAATAATGACAAATATTAAATTATCCCTGCAGTTCACACCAGTCTTTTTGTTGTTGAAAGGGGTTAGCAGAACAAAAATATTGCAAATCATTTAGGATCAATAACTATTTGGAGTTAAACTCAGGTTTTGTCACCAAATGTTATTGTCTGTCTTCTTCAGACAAGATGCCCATCCTTAAACTCCCTCCTCCTCTGGAAACTTTGCAGCTTATCAATGTCCTTCACCCCGTAACTGAATTCAGTACATCAAATGCAGTCTGACAGGGAAAAAGTCAGTAGGACTACTACCTCATCAGTCTTGAAGAGTTTATCTTTCTTATTTCAGTCCAAGTACATTATAGTGTCTTTTGGGTGCGTGAGTGGGGAAAAGAATGATATCTCATTATTAACTCAGTCTGAACTTAGTCAACTGAAATTTCAATGAAGCTGAAATCTGATCATATATCCCTAATCTTTATTTGTGAATATTTTTAGTTCAAATTTCAGTACTTTATTACCACTAAATTTTATATTCTCAGATACAGCCCAGTATTCCAGTCTTTTGACATGTTTTTGGAACTTGATGCTGCCTTCAGTGTATTGGCTATAGTTTCCAATTTTATGTTGTTTACAAATTTGAAAAGCATATCATCTATATTAGTGATTGGCAAAAATTGAACCCAGAGCTCAACTCTGGCCAACTGCCCATTTTTGTTTTGCCTGAAAATTAAGAATGGTTTGCACATCTTTTTATTTTCAAATGTTTGCATTTTGTTTTTAAAAGATATGTTTTTATATTTTAAAATATAAAAGCCATTCTTAGACATAGACTGTAAAAAAAAATTAGGTGACTTGGTCAGATTTGGCTCTTCAAGCTATAGTTTGATATTTCTTGTTCTGTTTTTACCTAAGTAATTATTAAAAATACTAAATAGCACAGGATCAAATTAGCATCTAGATCACCTTTCAATTCTCTTGAAATTCTTCTTCCTCTTCCATTTCATCACCAAGAATTTATTAAGCACCTGCTATGTGCCAGGCACTATGCTAAACACTGGGCATATAAAGAAAAGCAAAAACATTCCCTCCTCTGAAGAAGTTTACTTCTCATAGGGTTGGGGAAAAACTACATGTACCTAAATACAAATATATACAGAATAGGAGATATTAGAAGGAGAAACATTTAGAAATTCTAATAATATGATTTACAGAGTGATCCTTCTGAATTCTGGTATCAGAATATAGGAATATCCTAAAAAGTCAATAAGCAGATGGACAACACATATTGTCAAAGTTAGTAAAAACTAATCCTTCTCCTGCCACTGTCAGAAATCTGGGCCACAAGTTTCCATCTCCTATTTCTGCCTTCATTTCCAGCTCTGTGAGAGACAAGCAAATGCACAAGCCAGTGATTGGACTGGAAAAACATTTCCAAATGAACACACCTTTGCTATTTGAACAATTGTCATGTTCCACTAAGGTTGCTTGCTCATCCAGAGTGGTAATCTGACCAGGGAGCACATTGTAGTTTAAGAACACTTTTCACTTTCACTTTATAAGCCTTTATTGACTCTCCTTCTTTCTAGGTTTTGCTAAGTGCTGGGAAATCATTCTCACTAACATTGAATCTTATGCTGAGAGAACTAGAGTGCAGATCTTAGAGCACAATCTCTATGATATTTCTTCTAGACTGAATTAATTGCTAAGGAAATATTGCTTGGTTATTTGGACAAATAGTAGAGTGAAGGGGAAGGAAAGGAAATAAGCATTTATGTAGCACTTACTGTATCAGACACTATGCTAAATGCTTAAACAAATATCTCATTTAATCCTCACAACTTTGCAAGGGACATGCTATTTTTATTTTACAGCTGAGGAAATTGAGGCAATCAAAGGTTGTTGGAATTTTTTTTGGGGGGGGGGGTGTTGTCCTATGTCACCCAGCTAGAAAAATGTCTAAAACCAGTTATGAACTCAATATTTCCTGACTCCAGGACCAGCATTTATCCACAGTGCCACCATCTCCCTCTAATGGTAGTTAGGATATCAAGGTTGCTCATAGGATCCTATGGGTTTCTGAAGATGTAGGACATTTTAGAGAATTAAAATAAGTATATAATTCTTAAGAAGTGGACCAGTTTAAGGGCCTTAGTTCAGGTGAATAGAGAGCTGACTGTTCAGAGAGATAATCTATAGACAGCACAAAAGTTTCAGTAGCAACAGGATGTGTGGTGGATATGATTTGAAGAGTCTTATCAAATAAGAGATTCTTCATAGATGAGGGGAAGAGGTATCAGAGGATCATGAGGTGATATTGAGCTTGTCCTTGAATGAAAGGAAGGATCTCAAAAGGTGGAGCTGTGGGAGACCATATCAGTCACAGAGGATAATTTGTACCAGGAAAAATGGTGACAAAGAAAAGGAGAGAATCAGAAAATAATGGTTAATCCAGTTACATAGCTAATACTTAAGAAGTAGCGTGACAGAATGGCTAAAACATTAGCCTTTGAGTGAAAACAAAAAACCTTCTATTTTTCACTCTAGAATATACTCAGTATATGAAAATGGGCAAATCACTCAACTTCTTAATGTTCAAGAAAAGCATACATTCTTTGAGGACATGGTTTGTTTTCTCTTTCTGAGTGCAAGGGAATTGGGGTTATGACTTGTCTAGAGTATATAGCTAGTAAGTGTTAAGGTCTGCAACCATATTTGAAATCAGGTCCTCCTGAGTCTGTGTTAGTACTCCATTCATTGCACCATCTAGCTGACCCTTTGTCTTTACTTAAAAAAAAAATCTCTAGTGCCTAACACTGTATCTGGTCTATAGTGAGTAATTACAAATGTTTGTTGATTGATCAGTTGATTGTTCTCCATTGGTGGAGAGAGTTTCCACACTGGGAGTTCTCCAAATGAATGAAATCACAGTTCTGGAGAGGTTGGGGTAGGGGTGGATGTTATTAAATAACCATAAGCTCACACTTCTATGTATTTAACATTTTCAAAATGTTTTTCTCACAACTCTATAGGATGGGTAGTATAAGTATAGGTGAGCAAATCTAGACTTGGAATGATTAAGTGACTACCTATGGTCACATAGTTCCTAAGAACCACTGGGAAATTCAATCCTGCTTCTGAACCTCAAGCCATACTTATCTCTTATGTGTAGTCTAGGGACTGAAGAGAGGGTACTGGGCAAGATAGTTTCCTATATTGCATAATTTAATAAGTTCGTCACATTGGTAACTTATCTCCAAAGAAGTTGAAGAGAGGCTGGACCTGAGGGAAAGATAAAGGGAGGAGGCAAGAGTGTACTGAAATTATTTAGAACTGGAGTTAGTTGATAAATTTTCAATTTACCTCAGAAATCAAATCAAGGTTTGATTTATTGTTTTGTTAATTCTCTAAGCATTAGATGTTTAACATTTTACAGATTAAACTTTAAAATGTGTCATCTGTATGTTTTCCTTCTCCTCACCAACCTCAAAGAGTTAAACCTTTGCTAGCATACCCTGAAAAGAGAAGGATGAAAAGGGAAGCACGACAGCACAAATCTGAGGAGCAGTGTGACAACAAAGGAGAGAAAGCCAAAATAGAGAAACAATGGTGGCAGGGAGAAAGGAAGGGTAGAATGAACACTCTGGGTCATAGCTTTAATCTTCTCTAAGGCTAATTCATCATTGTTTAGCTTTTATGTAGGTGAATAACTTGAGTCAATGTGCAGGTGTAGTTTCACTACCTAAAGGATAATATTTTAATATTATATATTTTTTTTTATTCCAAGGTCATTCAGTCAGTTTATGGCAAAGCCAGAGCTAGTATTATTCTGTCATTTCTGATGCTCAAAAGGGTGTCTCTGGCTAAGTGAGTCCTAATACACAACTGGAGACGTGGAGGAGAGCAGCAAGAACAAAATATAAGGATTGTCATCAAATTTATCTTGGAATATAAAAAGCCAAACTGATCTTACAAAATAGACAAATCCAGCAGAGTCAGTTCTTTTTCTTTAATCTACTATTTATTTTTAAGGATTAGCTTGTTAAAAATACCTCCTTCCTGGAAGTGTTGTATAGCTATGCAATTACACTTTGAATTTCTTTAGCCAGATCTATGGTATTTATAAATGAGAGGGAAAATTTGCTATCCCCAAACCAAAATGCCAAATCAAAGTTTCCAAAAGCCATTAGTTTAGAGGATCAGAGATTGTTGAGTTCCCTTGTCAAATAAGAAGTCTTATTACTTTTTTCTATGTGTTAGTTGATTCTGTAGATTCAAACCAGAAAGTTAAAAAGTGACCTGTTAGCTTCTAGCTAACATTAGCTATTAGTTAAATAGCTAACATTAATGTAACACTTACTATGTGCCAAGTGCAAAAATGCTTTACAATTATTGCCTCAATTGATTGTTACATCTCTGTGAGGTAGGTGCCATTATTATCCCCATTTTACAGTGGAAAAGGCAAGGAAAAACTTAAATAACTTGCCCAGCATCACACATCTACTAAGTATCTGAGATTGGATTTTTAATTTCTGTTATCCTAAAAGGGACAGCTAAGTAGCACAGTGGATAGAGAACAAGGCTTATAGTCAGAAAGACCTGAGTTCAAATGTTACTTAAGATGCTGACTGAATGTGTGATCCTGAGCAAGTCGTTTAACCCTGATTGCCTCAGTTAACTCATCTGTAAAATGAATTAAAAGAGGAATTGGCAAACCATTCCAGTATCTTTGCCAAGAAACCTTCAAAAAGAAGTCATGAAGAGTTGCACATGATTGAAAGAACTGAATATCAATAATAAATTTTCTGACTCTGGGCCCAGCAGTCCATCCACTATACCACCAGGAACAGTATAGATTTCTCTCTCAGAAGAGAACTCTAAAGTTCTATAAGCAATCAGTGCTACTAAGATGCAGCTTACTATTATCCCTTTGCCTTTACCAGGTTGTTGTAAGGAATGTGCTTTATAAAAATCCCTAAAGTGTTATGTTGTCATAAGTTGTCATTATGAAACTAGAAACTCTTTTTATTCAAAAGATACTTTACCTAACATGCTTAACAGGAAAAACTAAATGGATAAAGAATGATTACTGTTTGAACTATGATATTAAATTGATGGGTAGAATTGGTCCATCAGTGTGTGTGTGTGTGTGTGTGTGTATGTGTGTATCTATGTGTGTGTATAATTCAAACACACATACAAACACATATACATGTATAAATAAGTAGATATAGATAATATAGATATAAATATAGATATAGATTTAGGTCTATTAGGTAAATACTAAAGGCTGAAACTTTTAAAAATAATGACCCCTTTTCACCTGAGAAATTTTTATGCAACCTTGAGCATATATGTATATAAGTATATAAATCAAATATTTATTGATAATAAATCATAAAGAAATTCATTTTAAATCAATTTTATCTATATGTATATATAATATAATTTTACCATTTATTAAAGAAAAAAGCCAATTTGCATACTAATGAGATGGATGGGCTTATTTATTTTTACATAAAGAATTAAATCTTGGCAGAATATTCAATACCTTTTACCGTTGCCAAATTTCTTGCAATCCCCTTTTCTTTTTCCTTTGATCTCCTTGAAGTACAACCCTATATGGAGTTGTGACCCACAATTTAAGAAGCTTTGAAGTCAATATCTTGTAAGATCCCTTATAGTTTTTAATCTGTGATCTTATGTTTATATCAGACATTGTGTTATGGTTTGTGACACAAAACAAAAGAATTTTAGAATAATTTCAAGCAATATTCTTGCCCCTTCTAATTTCCAATAACTTGGAGTTTATTTCCAAAATTATCCCTCCTGTCCTAGTACATTAGCAAAGGTTACCCTAATTACCACTAATTCCTTTGCAAGGGACCAAAATAAGCTAAAGGAGGCGGGTATAGATCTAAGACAAAAAGGACTGCTCTCGATACCAGATAGCCAATGTGTGGAATGCATTACTGGATAAAAATAGAATTAGTCTCAAGAAGGATTAAATAATTTCATGGATGATAGCTCCATAATGGGTTATTAGGAGAAGCTAAAGAATTGTTCCTACCTGACCCCTCCAGAAACTCAGTCCATCAATTCTTTCCCCTTTTTCTTGTATCTTTAAAGTTTAGTGAAAAAAATGTGTTGGGCATTATTTGCTTGTTGTGTGAACACAAGTGTGGTACTAAGCCTCTCTGAGTTTCCATTTCCTCATGTATAAAATGGGGATAATAATATCTTTATTATTTACTTTATAGGTTTATTGTGAGAGTCAAACAAAATTATATATGTATGTATGTGTATGTATATATGTATATATATATATCAATATATATAAGTATTATATGTTTTCTGTACTTATTTCAAACATGTTTCCTTCTAACAGATGACTATTCAATCAGTAAATCTCTTGGTGTTGATGGATATTACTTCTGATCAATAATCAAAACAATATGTTAAAAATTAACAATAGCTCACTTCCGGCCAAGATGGCGGAGAGGAAATACACTTCTGTGTAATCTCCGTGTTTTTCTCTCACTATTCATTTCATTTCATGCCTCTGAATTAATGCTCGACTGAAAAAAAACCATACAATTACTTACCAAGAGAAACCATCCTTGAGACTCGTCAAGAAAGGTCTGTTTTTGCGCGAGGGCGGGGACGGTATTTGGAAGCAGTCTGCGGGCAGCAGCTGCAACCAGAGCACAGATAGCAGCTCAGAACCGGGTGGAGCGGAGAGGGGGTAGGACGCGATCGCAGCCGTCTCTGCGGCGAGAGCTTTGCTATAGGAGCAAGTCAGCAGCCCAGCAGAGAAGCTAAAAACACCGGGGGTGAAGAATACAATCCCAAACAGCTGGAGTCTCTCGGGACCTGGCCACCCCTCCCCCACAGTGTCTTAGCCCGCTCGGATCTCAGCGCGCAGGCGCCATAGCACAGTAGGACCTGTGCCTCACGAATACCCTGCCCCTCCCCCAAAGAAAGCAGCCTCCATTCAAGGGGTTTTTTTTCCTTCTGTTTCTTTGATAGTTTGTCTTTGATAAATAGACAGAATGAGCAAGAAACTGAAAAAGAATTTAACCCTGGACAGCTTTTATACAGATAAAGAGCAGACTCCAAACCCTGAGGAGACTAAAAACAAACAGTCCCCAGGTGATTCCCCGAAGGAGGAGACCTTATGTCCCTCAGCACAGATGAATCTCATGGAGGAAATTAAAAAAGCTCTCACAAGGGAGCTAGAAGAAAAATGGGAAAAGGAGAGGGAGGCTCTGCAAAAGGAGAGGGAGGCTTGGCAAAAGAGCCTGGAGAAGTCAGATAAAGAGAGAGTAGATAAAGAAACCAAATCCTTGAAAAATAGGATTAGTGAACTGGAAACAGAAAACAGCTCTCTAAAAAACAAAATTGGCGAAATGGAAAAAAATTCCACAGAACAAAAGAACTCAATTGGACAATTAGAAAAAGATCTTAAAAAAGTGAGTGAAGAAAATACCTCACTGAAAATCAGGGTCGAACAATTGGAATTGAATGACTCGAGGAGACAAGAAGAATCAGTCAAGCAAATCCAAAAAAATCAAACAATGGAAAAGGATGTGAAATACCTTCTGGGGAAGACAACAGACCTGGAAAACAGATCCAGGCGAGACAACCTGAGAATCATCGGACTTCCAGAAAAGTATGATGAAAAAAAAAGCCTGAACACTATCTTCCAGGAAATTATCAAAGAGAACTGCCCAGAAGTCATAGAAACAGAAGGTAAAATAGACATTGAAAGAATTCATCGATCCCCTACTGAAAGGGATCCTAAAATCAAAACACCAAGGAATATAGTGGCCAAATGCCAGAACCCTCAAGCAAAGGAAAAAATACTGCAAGCGGCTAGAAAAACCCAATTCAAGTATCAAGGAGCCACAATAAGGATCACCCAGGATCTGGCAGCATCCACATTAAAGGATCGAAGGGCCTGGAATATGATATTCCGAAAGGCTAAGGAACTTGGTATGCAACCAAAAATAACTTACCCAGCGAGATTGAGCATCTTTTTCCAGGGAAGAAGATGGACATTCAACGAAATAAGCGAATTTCATCTATTTCTGATGAAAAAGCCAGAACTTAACAAAAAATTTGATCTACAAGCACAGAACTCAAGAGAAATCTAAAAAGGTAAAGATTAATCTTGGGAACTATATTTCGGCTGTAAAGATGTATAAAGAATACATGTATACCTTGTTCTAGAAACTAGTTGTGGAAAGGACATTGTACTAGAAAAAAGGGAAAGTGGGGGTACTACATTTCATGAAGAGGCAAAGAAAACCTATTATCTGAGAGAAAGAATGGAGAGGAATGAAAATAGTGAGTATTTTACTGCTTTCAGAATTGGCATTAAGAGAAGAATTTTAGACATATTCAATCTATGGTGAAACTTCTCCCACCTCATTGAAAAGTGAGAAGGGAAAAGTGAAAAAGGAAGGAATAAGCTAAGTGGAAGGGAATACGGTAACTGGGAGGGAAAGGGGCAAGTTGGGGGGGGGAACTCTAAGGGGGGGGAGGGATACTGAAAAAGGGAGGGCTGTGAGAAGCAAGGGGAGCTCACAAGCTTAATACTGGGAAGGGGGGTAAGGGAGGGGGTAAGGGAGTAAGAAGGGAAAAAAGCATAAACCGGGGTTAACAAGATGGCAAGTAATACAGAATTGGTCATTTTAACCATAAATGTGAACGGGGTAAACTCCTCTATAAAGAGGAAGCGGTTAGCAGAATGGATTAAAAGCCAGAATCCTACAATATGTTGTATACAGGAAACACACCTGAAGCGGGGTGATACATGCAGGTTAAAGGTAAAAGGTTGGAGTAAAATCTACTATGCTTCAGGTGAAGCCAAAAAAGCAGGGGTAGCCATCCTGATCTCAGATCAAGCTAAAGCAAAAATTGATCTAATCAAAAGAGATAAGGAAGGGCACTATATCTTACTAAAGGGTAGAATGAATAATGAAGAAGTATCTATATTAAATATATATGCACCAAGTAGTGTAGCATCTAAATTCCTAAAAGAGAAATTAAGAGAGCTGCAAGAAGAAATAGACAGTAAAACTATAATAGTGGGAGATCTCAACCTTGCACTCTCAGAATTAGATAAATCAAACCACAAAATAAATAAGAAAGAAGTCAAAGAGATAAATAGAATACTAGAAAAATTAGATATGATAGATCTCTGGAGAAAATGTAATGGGGACAGAAAGGAGTACACCTTCTTTTCAGCAGTTCATGGAACTTATACAAAAATTGATCATATATTAGGACATAAAAACCTCAAACTCAAATGCAGTAAGGCAGAAATAGTGAATGCATCCTTTTCAGACCATGATGCATTGAAAATTACATTCAATAAAAAGCCACAGGAAAGTAGACCAAAAAATAATTGGAAACTAAATAATCTCATACTAAAGAATGATTGGGTGAAACAGCAAATTATAGACATAATTAATAACTTCATCCAAGAAAATGATAATAATGAGACATCATACCAAAATGTATGGGATGCAGCCAAAGCGGTAATAAGGGGAAATCTCATATCTCTAGAGGCCTATTTGTATAAAATAGAGAAAGAGAAGGTCAATGAATTGGGCTTACAACTAAAAATGCTAGAAAAGGAACAAATTAAAAACCCCCAATCAAACACTAAACTTGAAATTCAAAAAATAAAAGGAGAGATCAATAAAATTGAAAGTAAAAAAACTATTGAATTGATTAATAAAACTAAGAGTTGGTTCTATGAAAAAACCAACAAAATAGACAAACCCTTAGTAAATCTGATTAAAAAAAGGAAAGAGGAAAATCAAATTGTTAGTCTTAAAAATGAAAAGGGAGAACTCACCACTAACGAAGAGGAAATTAGAGCAATAATTAGGAGTTACTTTGCCCAACTTTACGCCAATAAATTCGACAACTTAAATGAAATAGAAGAATACCTCCAAAAATATAGCTTACCTAAACTAACAGAGGAAGAAGTAAATATCCTAAACACTCCTATCTCAGAAAAAGAAATAGAACAAACTATCAATCAACTCCCTAAGAAAAAAACCCCAGGACCAGATGGATTTACATCTGAATTCTATCAAACATTTAAAGATCAATTAACTCCAATGCTAAATAAACTATTTGAAGAAGTAGGGATTGAAGGAGTCCTACCAAACTCCTTTTATGACACAGATATGGTACTGATACCTAAACCAGGTAGGCTGAAAACAGAGAAAGAAAATTATAGACCAATCTCCCTAATGAATATTGATGCTAAAATCTTAAATAAAATATTAGCAAAAAGATTACAGAAAATCATCCCCAGGATAATACACTATGACCAAGTAGGATTTATACCAGGAATGCAGGGCTGGTTCAATATTAGGAAAACTATTAACATAATTGACTATATCAACAACCAACCAAACAAAAACCATATGATCATTTCAATAGATGCAGAAAAAGCATTTGATAAAATCCAACAGCCATTCCTAATAAAAACACTTGAGAGCATAGGAATAAAAGGACTTTTCCTTAAAATAGTTAGGAGCATATATTTTAAACCTTCAGTAAGCATCATATGCAATGGGGAAAAACTGGAACCTTTCCCGGTAAGATCTGGAGTGAAGCAAGGTTGCCCACTATCACCATTATTATTCAATATTGTATTAGAAACACTGGCCTCTGCAATAAGAGTCGAGAAAGAGATTAAAGGAATTAGAGTAGGCAATGAGGAAACCAAACTATCACTCTTTGCAGATGATATGATGGTATACCTAGAAAACCCCAGAGATTCTACTAAAAAGCTATTAGAAATAATTCATAATTTTAGCAAAGTAGCAGGATACAAAATAAATCCCCATAAATCCTCAGCATTCTTATACACCACCAACAAAATCCAAGAGCAAGAGATACAAAGAGAAATTCCATTCAAAATAACTGTTGATAGCATAAAATATTTGGGAATCTACCTACCAAAGGAAAGTCAGGAATTATATGAGCAAAATTACAAAAAAGTTTTCACACAAATAAAGTCAGACTTAAATAATTGGAAAAATATTAAGTGCTCTTGGATAGGCCGAGCAAATATAATAAAGATGACAATACTCCCTAAACTAATCTATTTATTTAGTGCTATACCAATCAGACTTCCAAGAAAATATTTTAATGATTTAGAAAAAATAACAACAAAATTCATATGGAACAATAAAAAGTCGAGAATCTCAAGGGAATTAATGAAAAAAAAATCAAATGAAGGTGGTCTAGCTGTACCTGATCTAAAATTATATTATAAAGCAGCAGTCACCAAAACCATCTGGTATTGGCTTAGAAATAGATTAGTTGATCAGTGGAAAAGGTTAGGTTCACAAGACAGAATAGTCAACTATAGCAATCTAGTGTTTGACAAACCCAAAGATTCTAAATTTTGGGATAAGATTTCATTATTTGATAAAAACTGCTGGGATAACTGGAAATTAGTATGGCAGAAATTAGGCAAGGACCCACACTTAACACCACATACCAAGATAAGATCAAAATGGGTCCATGACCTAGGCATAAAGAACGAGATTATAAATAAATTAGAGGAACATAGGATAGTTTATCTCTCAGACTTGTGGAGGAGAAAGAAATTTGTGACCAAAGATGAACTAGAGACCATTACCAATCACAAAATAGAAAATTTTGATTATATCAAATTAAAAAGCCTTTGTACAAACAGAACGAATGCAAACAAGATTAGTAGGGAAGTAACTAACTGGGAAAACATCTTTACAATTAAAGGTTCTGATAAAGGCCTCATTTCCAAAATATATAGAGAACTGACTCAAATTTATAAAAAATCAAGCCATTCTCCAATTGATAAATGGTCAAAGGATATGAACAGACAATTTTCAGATGAAGAAATTGAAACTATTACCACTCACATGAAAGAGTGTTCCAAATCACTATTGATCAGAGAAATGCAAATTAAGACAACTCTGAGATATCACTACACTCCTGTCAGATTGGCTAAGATGACAGGAAAAAACAATGATGAATGTTGGATGGGATGCGGGAAAACGGGACATTGATGCATTGTTGGTGGAGTTGTGAACGAATCCAGCCATTCTGGAGAGCGATCTGGAATTATGCCCAAAAAGTTATCAAACTGTGCATACCCTTTGATCCAACAGTGTTTCTATTGGGCTTATACCCCAAAGAGATACTAAAAAAGGGAAGGGGACCTGTATGTGCCAAAATGTTTGTAGCAGCCCTGTTTGTAGTGGCTAGAAACTGGAAAATGAATGGATGCCCATCAATTGGAGAATGGCTGGGTAAATTGTGGTATATGAATGTTATGGAATATTATTGCTCTGTAAGGAATGACCAGCAGGATGAATACAGAGAGGCTTGGAGAGACCTACATGGACTGATGCTAAGTGAGATGAGCAGAACCAGGAGATCATTATACACTTCGACAACGATATTGTATGAGGATGTATTCTGATGGAAGTGGATTTCTCTGACAAAGAGACTTAACTGAGTTTCATTGGAGAAATGATGGACAGAAACAGCTACACCCAAAGAAGGAATACTGGGAAATGAATGTAAACTATTTGCATTTTTGATTTTCTTCCCGAGTTATTTTTACCTTCTGAATCCAATTCTCCCTGTGCAACAAGAGAACTGTTTGGTTCTGCAAATATGTATTGTATCTAGGATATACTGCAACATGTTTAGCATATATAGGACTGCTTGCCATCCTGGGGGGGGGGGGAGGAGGGAGGGAGGGGAAAAAACGAAACATAAGTGATTGCAAGGGATAATGTCGTGTAGAAATTATCCTGGCATGGATTCTGTCAATGCGAAGTTATTATTAAATAAAATAAAATTTATTATAAAAAAAAAATTAACAATAGCTAAAACAAGAAGAGTTAATAATGACTATAATAAGTCAAGGTAGGGCAGTACTTCCTCCAAGCTCATGGGGGAGGAAGGATGACCGAACTTGAATTTATACTGCAAATCAAAGTGGAAACATAGAGACAAACAAACCAAAATAGAGACATGAATGAATATGGGAGACATCAGAATAAAAGTATTACTTTTTTCTCAAAATTTATGAATTATTTATTTTGATATTCTTTTTTTTTAAAGGAACTCCAAATTCTCTCCCTTTCTCACATTTCTTTTGCACTCACTGTGAAGGCAAACAAAATCACATAAGTTACATATGTGAAATCATGCAAAACATTTTCTTATTAGCCACAGCACAAAAAAAACAAAAAAAAATTTGAAGTGAGCAAGCTATACTTCACTTTTTACTCAGTGTTCATCAATCCTCTCTGTAGAAGTAGATAATAATCATAATCATGAGTTCTTAAGATCTTATTTTCTTGGATAATTATATTGATCAGAGTAGCCAAGTCTTTCACGGTGGATTATCATCACAACATTACTATCATCACAACTTCACTTTGCATCAGTTCATATAAGTTAAGCTACTTTTTTCTGAAACCCCCCCTCATTATTTCTTATAGCATAATGGTGCTTTATCATAATTATATGCCATACCTTTTTCAGACATTATTCAGTTGGTGTATATCTCCTTAATTTTCAATTCTTTGACACCACAAAAAAGATGTACTACAAATATATTCACATTTATAGGTCCTTTTCCTTTTCCTTTGATCTCTTTGAAGTACAGACTTAAAGTGATATTTCTGGTCAAAGGGAATGTACAATTTTATAGCTCCTTGGACACAGTTTCAAATAGTTTTCTATTGGTCCAATTCATAAGTCCCCGAACAGTTTAAAAGTGTTCTATTAAGTTGTTTTCCCTCAAACTCTCTATTAATTGTCATTTCTAATAGGCTGCAGTGATGCCGCAGAGTTGTTTTAATTAGCATTTCTCTAATCAGTAGTGATTTCAAGAATTTTTTCAAATGATTAGAGATAGCTTTATTCATCTGAAAATTGCCTGTTCATATCCTTTGACCATTTATCAATTGCAGAATGATTTGTATTCTTATAAATTTGAGTCAGTACTCTATATATTTAAAAAATGAGGCATTTATTAGAGAAATTTGCTGTAAATTTTTTTCAGTTATAATTACTGTGTGTTTCCTTCCATTCTATTGTCTCCCTAGTTATCTTTCTCTCTCATTTCATTCAATCCCTTCTCAAAAATGTTCCTCTTCTGACCACCACTTTTCTCAATCAGATCTTCCTGATATTACTACCCTTTCTTCTCTTATCCAATTCCCTTCCTACTTCCCTGAAGGATAAGGTGTATTTACAAACTCAATTGAGTATGTGTGTGTTGTTCCCTCTTTGAGCCAATTCTGATGAAAGTTTTTTTGTTTACTTATTCCCATTTCCCCCATATTCTGCTCCACTATAAAAGATCTTTTGCACCTCTTTTATATGAGATAATTTACCCCAGTCTACCTCTTCCTTCAGTGCATTGTTTTTTTCATCCCCTAATTTAATTTTTTTAAGCTATCAATCCATTATCTTCAACTCATATCCATTCCCTCTCTTCATGTATACTTCTTTTAACTACCTAATAATGATAAAATTCTTGGAAGTTTAACTTAGTTGAGTCCCTTTTGTTTACTCTTTCATGTTTATATTTTTCTGGTTCTATTGAATCTTATGTTTGAAAGTCATTTTTTTATTTGATTCTGGACTTTTCATGAAGAATGCTTAGAAGTCGTTTATTACTTAAATATCCATTTTCTTCCAGAAAGATTATACTCAGTGGATATCGATCAGTTGGGGAATGAATTATACTCAGTTTTGCTAGGTAGTAATGCCTCTTTGCCTTCTGGAATATCATATTCATAGCTTTCTGCTTCTTTTACATATAGAAGTTACTAAATCTTGTGTGATCCTGATTATGGCTCTATGATATTTGTTTCTATCTGGCTATTTGCAATATTTTCTCCTTGACCCTGGGAGTACTGGAATTTGGCTGTATTATTCCTGGGAGTTTTCATTTGGGAATCTCTTTCAAGAGTGATCCATGGATTCTTTTAATTTCAATTTTGCTATCTGGACCTAAGATAATAGGGCAGTTTTCCTTGACAATTTCTTGAAAGATGATGTCTAAGATCTTTTCTTTAATCATGACTTTCAGGTAGCCCAATAATTCTTAAATTATCTTTCCTCAATCTATTTTGAAGTCAGTTGTTTTTCCAATAATGGAGTTCACATCATCTTTTATTTTTTCATTCTTTTGACTTTGCTTTGGTTTTTTTTTTTTGATGTCTTATAAAGTCATTAACTATAAAGTCATTAGCTCCACTTAATAACTTAATTAGAATTCTAATTTTTAAGGAATTATTTTTTAAAGCCATTTCTAGTTATATGAAAAAGTGTTCTAAATCACCATTGATTAAAGAAATGAAAATTAAGACAACTCTGAGGTACCACTACACACATCTCAGAATGGCTGACAAGAAAAGAAAATGATAAATATTCCAGGACATGTGGGAAAACTGGCACACTAATATATTGTTGGTGGAGCAACCTGGAACTATTCATTCACAACTCCACCAACAATGCATCAGTGTCCCAGTTTTCCCGCATCCCCTCCAACATTCATCATTATTTTTACCTGTTATCTTAGCCAATCTGACAGTTGTGTAGTGGTATCTCAGAGTTGTCTTAATTTTCCTTTTTACTGATCAATAGTGATTTGGAACACTTTCATATGAGTGGAGATAGTTTAAATTTCATCATCTGAAAATTGTCTGTTCATATCCTTTGACCATTTATCAATTGGAGAATGGCTTGATAAGAAAGTGAGACTTAAAGAAGTTAGGTGATTTACCCAAAATTATACAGAGAAGATGATCATTGATTTATATTGAAGTCATCTAGCTCATCTCTTTCAATTAGGAGTGACTTGCTATAGGTTAAGTGTTTTGCCCAAGTTCCTGCAACTGGTAAAAGGTATTTTTCTTTAAGAGGATAGGGTTGTAAAATGTTGAGAAATGGAATGTGAGAGGGGAAAGAGAGATAAAGACTGAATTCTCGGATTTGGAGATCATATATAAGTCATGTGTAAATTTGGAAGGTGATCAAGTCCAACTTCCTCATTTTATAGATTAGGAAACCCAGAGTCACCAAGCTAATTAATGTATTCCTGATACCAAAACCTGTCATAGTGTCCCAACCTTAATAGTAGAATCGTTCTATCCATCCATTCATCCTTTAATCAACTAACAAGTATTTATCACATTCCTGCTAATGCCAGATACAAAAATAAAAATGAAAACATGGGCTATTAACCAGGGAAACCTCCTAAATCATGAAGAAACAAGAAGCAAAAAAGAAGGAAGAAGATGAAAGATTGGGAGTGGGGAGTACCTGGCTCATCATGTTCTATGAAGATTAGCTGCCAATTGACTGAAAGATGTTAACAGAAGCAATTCTTTAGCAGCTCTTTGATATCATTATGTTCTTAAATGTGGGTATAGTTCTATTTGCACCTTTTGATTGAAAGACTGTGCTGTAAAGCAGATATATAACATAAATAATTATGTTACAGTTACAACGACAATTGTACAATACATTCCATCCAAATTGTACAATAGATTAATTTTAACAACTACTTGGAGTGGCGTACTAGTTCAAAACTGAAGAGTAGATTTTTTTTTGATGTGTTTATTTCATTTGGAGAAGAAAAGACAAATGACTGCATTTTGGTAAGTTTTAGGTTAACAGACATACATTATTTCTGTTACTTTTTAAAAATGAAATTGAAACTTTGGTTTTAAACCCCTTTTTGGAGGATTATAGGAAAGGAGAGAGAATTCATACATTGTTATCCTGATGGATATAGTAACCATTGTTCTGATGACTTTTTGCCCCATCCTCATTCTCAGTCCATCATTCCAATTTTCTCCTTGACCTCTACATATCCATTTATTCATTTCTCTAAACCAATAAGAAAAAGATTTTCCCTTTTAAAAAGTCCTTCCTCTAGCCTTTTCTGCTCTAGCAATTGCCTCAAGTCACCTCCCAATTTCTATATCACTTTCTTTTTCACAAATTCATCATTTATAGCTAATTCTTAAATATCTATCCCTATCTCAAATCCATGTAATCTGATTTCCACCCTGGCCATTCTGCTGAAATTGTTCTCTCTAAGGTCACCAAAGACATACTCAACAAATCTAATGGACTTTTTCCAGTTCTCATTCTCTTTGACACTCTAATATTTGACATGGATGACCAGTCCTTCATTCTTGAAATTCTATTCTTTCTTGACTAATGTTATATTATCCTAGTTCTCCTATTCCTCTGTATGGTCCTTTTTGTATCTTTCAAAAAGCTTTGAAAAGTAATTTAGTCATATTAACTCTTCCTTCACACTGTGCCTCCAAATTTTTCTCTTCTTGGGGCTATCACATTAGTCTTAGCCCTCATAATTGGTTACCTGTACGACTACCCCAGTAGCCTCCTAATTTGTCTTCTTTAACTTTCATATCACATTGTTGTAAAATCACATGGACTATTTTTATAGTAGGTGTGCTTTCGTTGTTATAGTGAGGAAAATTCCTCTGCTAATATAAATGATTATCTCTCTAATGTATAGTGAGAAAAAAATTACATAGAGCCTAGAAGAGTAGAGTGAGTTGCTCCAATTTACACAGTTACTATTTGACAGAGTTAGGACTTGAATATAGGCTCTTCCTGATATGAAAGCCAGTTCTCTGTCCATGATGCTTCTAATTGTGAAATTAATCTTTTGAAAACATAACTTTTCTCAGTGTGTCTGTGCACAAAACTTTCAGCATTTCTTTTTATCTGTAGACTTTGGTACGATTCTATTATCCTTGTAATAATCCCCATGTCCATTGGTCAATGATTTCACATTAGAGTATCAAGAAGTAAGTTAAAGTTTGTACATGTTTTTAAAATTATAATTCTCAATGAAAATTAAGACAACTCTGAGGTAGCACTTCTCAGATTGGCTAAAATGACAGGAAAAGATAATGATAAATGTTGGAGGGGATGTAGGAGATACTAATGTATTATTGATGGAGTTGTAAAGTGATAGAATCATTCTGAAGTTTGGAGCTTTGCTCAAATGGATATAAAATTGTACATACTCTTTGATCCAGCAGTATCACTATGGGTCTATATCCCAAAGAGATCATAAAAAAGGAAAAGTACCCACACACGCAAAAGTATGTGTAGCAGCTCTTTTTTGTGGTGGCAAGGAATTGGAAATTGGATTAATGCCCATAAGTTGGGAAATGGCTGAATAAGTTATGGTATTTGAATGCAATGAAATGCTATTTTTATATTAAAAAGATTGAACATACTGATTTAGAAAGAGCCTGGAAAGACTTACATGAACTAATGCTGAGTGAATTGAATAGAACCAGGAGAATATTGTATATAGTAACAGCAAAATTAATTGATGATCAGCTGTGATAGACAGCTCTTTTCAGCAATGAAGTGATACAAGATAATTCCAATAGACTTGGGATGGAAAATGCTATCTGCATCCAGAAAGAGAACTATGGAAATTGAATGTGGATCAAAGCAAAGTGTTTTCACCTTTTTGTTTGCTTTTTCTTTTGCGATTTTTTCTTTTTTGTCTGTCTTTTCTTTCATAACATGAAAAATATATAAATATGTTTAAAATAATTGTACATGTATAACCATATCAGATTGCTTGCTATCTTGGAATAGAGTGAGGTAAGGGAAGGAGAAAAAAAATTTGGAATACGTAAAATCTCACAAAAATGGCTGTCTTTGCATGTATTTGGAAAAATAAAATATCATTGAGAAAAAAATAAAATTTAAATTTTCAACATCTATTCCTCATACAGTTTCTAGTACTTCCACTATCACTGCAGAAATGGAAGAGAATCACATAGGAAAAAGAGCCAAAGAATGGATTTTATGGGTTATCATGGCCAAAGAATATGTCATTAAGTGGACCACCTTAGGGTGATGAATCCCTCAATAATTATTTAGGAAAGTTCTTGGAAAGAAGACTATATTCCAAAACATTTCTGAAATACTAAAACTTGCTGAAATTTATATTCTATTGATATAGTTTTGAGAACATAGGCTCAACAAGCCATGATGAGTTAACTATATGAGCTATTATATCATCTCCATTTCATAGATAATATAACTGAGACCCATATAAATGAGATAATTTGCTAAAGGTCATTCATCTGGATGTATGTTTTAGTGAGTTCATTTATGATAGAGAAAATGGGTTTCATTTAGTCATCCACTCTCTCTTTTCTGGTTCTTCTAATCAAAAGCATGGATTTTGTGAGATGACTGGCCAAGATTAATCTGGTTGATAGAAAACTGAGCACTCTAATACCTGAGGAAAGAAACTTATGAGTCCAGAATTCTACTCAGGTGATCTTCCAGCCACAGATTGATACTTTGACTTTGTCATCTTCAGGCAGCAGTGGGTGATGAATATCTTTCTTTATTTTCTTATTCTCAATAACATTAATCCTTTTCCTAAGCTTAAACTATATTACAGTATCAAACTATCAAAATAAATATAAAACTACATCCTGTGGCAATATTTATGATGGTGGAACTGACTCACCAGTTTTTATGGAGCCCTCATTCAGTCATTCCTAAGTCATGAAACATCTCCAAAGCCAATTAGGCAGTGAGTGGTGAGGGCAGCATCCCTTGCCATTTTGCAACATTTCACTTCTGTTTTCCTCCTCTGTTGTGTTCATTTCCCCTGTCCACCTATTCCCAACTATGCTTTGACTTAAATTTTCTCCCTAGCATATAATCATTCTTTGAACTTTGTATATTTTCTGGGCTTGGGCATTGAAGAAAAGGACTTCAAAATATTTCACTGTAGCAGTTCCAGCATCTGAGTGATCAAGATTATCTTTTTTAAGTATTAAGGAAGAAGAAATTAGAATGAGAAAGAATAGCGATTACAGTGGAAACA
This sequence comes from Antechinus flavipes, assembly GCF_016432865.1. Taxonomy (NCBI): domain Eukaryota; kingdom Metazoa; phylum Chordata; class Mammalia; order Dasyuromorphia; family Dasyuridae; genus Antechinus; species Antechinus flavipes. The sequence goes on along the minus strand of NC_067398.1, from coordinate 264,188,707 downwards.
ATATCCAAAAATCTCGTCCAGGTAAAGGTAAGGTTTTTTAATAGATGCCAAAATTGTCTTTTAGCTGGCTTAGGGCACTAATACTCAGGCCATTGGAATCTTTTCTTGGTTAACTGAGAACAAAAGCAGTTTCCTTTCTCAGACTTCTAACCACAGATCAGCAATAAAAGAACAATGCTCCACTGAATCGACTGTCTTCTTGATGAATATTCTTTCCTCCAATTTTTAGTGTAATTCCCCTGACATTGTTAAGTAAGCCTCTTTTTGTTACATGACCTACAAGCATATGATTTAATTTCAATATTAACACTGGAGTACCAGCTTTATCTATTATAAGCTATTGAAGGAGAGACATAGAAAAGAAAGGGGAAGAGGAGAAGGAGAGGACAAAGAAGGGGGAAAATGAAGAGAAACAATACTAGGAAAAAGAAGACTACAATGAAGAAAAGAGGGTAAATAAGTAATGAACAAAAGAGAAAGATGGAGAGAAAAAAGAAAAGGAAGGGAAGGAAAGAAGGAAAAATAGAAGAAAAGAAGGAAGAAATGTAGGATTTCTTCCTAAATTGTATCACTTTCTATCACTCAGTAGAATATGGTAATACACTTCAGGAAAAAAAAATAGAGAGAGTAGCAGAAGGGAAATTTAAGAAAGGAAAAGGAAAAGACTCTTCTTTGGATTTGAGAATTTTGATCTTTTTTAATATCATGACATATTAATTACTATCGAGTTCTTCATCAGAAAGTGATAACCTGTGCTACATCTTTCTTCCAAATTATATAGTTTTCTGTCACTTAATAGAATAGGGGAGTACACTTCATAGTAGCAACTGGGGCATGAATTCTAGGAGAGGTATAGTCTTCATTAGATACATGTTTTGTGTGGGCATGTACCCACAGTGCCCTCTACTGCTAGGCTAATGCTGAGCCAGTATTATACAGTCACTTAAAGGCAGTTAATAATCACAAATTCTGTAGGGTTTCATAATAATAGACGGCTGGAGGATCTTAAGGAAGAAGGCTTATTTTTAGACCCTTCCCCCACCTTAGATCATTCAAAGGGCACCTGGAACTGACTGGAAGGAGACATGTACTAGTCTTGCTTTTGCCGATATCTAAGTGCCCATGCAAGTTATAGAATCACAGAATCCTAGAAATTGGAAGGACCTAAGAAATCCTCTGGCCCAACCCTCCATCATAAAGAAGAACAAATTGAAGCACAGATGGGTAAACTGATTTGCCCAAAACCGTATACTGTGTTGGTACCAGAATCTGGACCAGAGCTGTGAATTAACTCTCAGTTCAATGCTCTCCCCATTATACCATATTGCTAGGAACAAATTTCATTATTTTAAAAATTGGGAATATAAACTCTGCTTTATCTACTTCATGGGATTTTTGTTAAAGGAAAATGAAAAGTGTCAAAGGTGCAATGGGTACAGTGAAGACATGATGTCAGAAAGACCAGATTTAAATGCCACCTCCTACACAGCTCTGAGAAGTAGGTGGTATAAATTATCCCATTTTACATATTAGGAAAGTGAGGTAAAATAAGGTTAAGGGAAAAATTGATAGTATGTGTTGGAGTCAGATTAACACTAAATGAATTTAAAAGATTATTACAAAGACTATTCTGAAGACAAAATCTTGGGATTTTTCTTTTCTTTATGAGGGAGAGGAGGGAATAACTATGTAAGTCGGTTCAGTGGAAAATTCCTAAAGTACCAACAGGAAGGAGAAATAGTCTATTTAGAGGCATTGTAACATTACATGGGGAAAAACACAGGCTCTGGAATTAGGGTACCTTAGTTTGATTCCCTTTTCTGCCTTTTATCAGCAATCTGACCTGAGGCCAATCACTGACTATATATATATATGTCAGCCTTAGCTTTCTCATGTGTGTAAAGGGTTAATAAAATTTTATTGTCTATATCACAGTATTGTGAGTGAGGACAGTAAATAGCTTGTAAACCTTTAAGTACTACAGAAATTTGAGCAGATACTATAATTAAAACTCCTCTTTGGAGATACATCCTGTGCAATTATTCAGAGAATAATTTTAACCTTTATTTTGAACTCTGGATTTCAGTGCTTAGCGACTGGAAAACAGATGAGTTTGACATAGTGGAAAGAACACTGTATTTGGTCAAGAACCACACAACTCTATCACTTACTATCTCTTTGACATTGGACCAGTCCTTTTACTCCCTGGATTTGTTTCCTCAACTATTAAATTAGAGTATTAGACTACATGATTGCTAATGTCCCTTCTAGTCCTTAGAATCTATGAAAGTGTGATTTCTCTTAAAGAAACACTAAAAGGATGAAGGGAGTAGTATTTTAGACTGTTTTCCTGGGCAGTATGTAACCAACCCTTGCCCATTTCAGCTACCTACAAAATGGAGGAGCTTTCCCTGGTGCTAGAAACATTGTTTCAGGGATACACTTTAGAACGACAATTTAAAATCATAAATCTAGATCTGGAAGAGACCCTTGGAGGCCATCTAGTCCAACCCTCTCATTTTGAAGCTGAAGAAACCAAGGCATGTAAAAGTTAAATCATTTGCACAGGAATCATAAAAATAACTTTCTGAAAGAGGATTTGAGTCCATGTCATATTGGCTACAAATCCAGCATTTCATGCACTACATTGTTCTCCTTGTTCTTGTCATTGTTGTTGTGAGAAAGGACTTTCTCAATCCCTCACAGTCTGAAAGTCTTTTCACCTAAACATGACTGGGAACCCAAGGGAACTATTTACATACATAAGCATACTCCTTTGTCCTCAGGAATAATACTAAAAGGAGATTCTTCTGGACCCTAAAAATAATTTGCAGAAGACAGGCTAGCATGCTAGCTAGTGACCATGAGATTCATTTATCTTCTGTAAGATGCCAGGCTCCTGTAATAATTGCAGTGAGGAAAAAGCATTTTAAACTGATACTCTCGTACAGCAGAAAAATCCCTGAACTAAAAGGCAGAATTCCAGATTCTCCTTTTAGGGTCTCAATTGTCTTATCTGAACAATGGAGATAATAGTATCCCCCTAATGAATCAGATTCTTGAAGTATGTTCAATCTTCAGCATCAGATCTATCTGCTCCTTCAAGAAAAAAAATCCCTTTTTACCTTACTGGTTTGGAGAATGAAGCAGGACACATTGTCCTGCTATCTCAGAAAGTTATTAGCTATTTGATCTTGTATAAGTCTTTTAACATTTCTGGGCCTCAGTTTCCTTATCAAACATAAAATAATATTTCCTCATAAAAGTGTTGGACTAGGAGTCACCAAAATCCAAGATCCTGTGACTCAGAGATTCAAGATAGCATGAAAGTCATTGAACTTTAAGTCAGGAGATTGGGATTTTCTTCATCTGAAAAATGAAAATGCTCATTTTTAAACTTCTTACCTCAAAGGGCCATTACAATGAAGATGCTTAATATGCTATGAAACACAAAATAAATAGGAGCTATTATTTTCTACCACTTTCCGTGGTAGAAGTGATTTCACTTCTACGAACATGATTCCTACCTTCAGAATGATAGGATTGTACTATATGTTACCTGAAGTTTTTTCCAGCTTTACAATTTATGAGTGTGTGTTGATGTTAAATGTTAAGAAACAGAAACATGTCTATCATGTTTGGGGAAAGAACTTTCCAATGCAATGCCAGTAGGTGGCATTGAGAGAGCAGATAATACCACATTGTACTCTTCTTCATGCTGCCAAGAATTTGTCCAGTCGAGATTGGTGTGGGTGAGTTTTGATGGCAGACCAGGAAAATAGCCATTTTCATTGTATTCAAGAAAGTAAATTTTTCATTTATTCCCTTCAAGTTTTAGCTTTGGAAATCACAAGGTATCTAAAAGAAAATACTCCTCCTAAGTGCCAGTGCAAAAAAGGAAAGAGAGAAGGCAGAGGAAGTAGAATGTGGTAGAGTTTGAATCAAAGTGACTGGATTTGAATTATCACTCAGTGTGACCTAGGATAAATCATTTAATCTCTCTGATGTTCAGTTTTCTTATTCATAAAATGAGGGCATGAAACTAGATGATTTTAAAAATTCTTCTTGCTATAAATCCAATGTTACATAATGCAATTGCATAAAAAGAACTGAATTTACTGTACTTTTTTATTATTACTACAAACCATTGTTATTAACTGTATTAAGAATAAAATTCTGATAACAATAATGACTAGATTGGTAGGAGGCATCCCATTAATCATACCATAGCTATGGCATTCATCTTTTGTAAGAAGAACTAATGGCCTCCTGCAACAATTCTATTGTGGGAGAAATAATAATAATAATACATTGTATTTGTAGAATGCTTTATACTTTTCAAAGTTCTTTCTTATGAATTTTCTCATTTGATCTTTTCAACAGTGTTGCAATGTAGGCAAGGCAGACATTATCCAAATTTTACAGAAAAGGAAACTAAAGAGAACATAAAGACATCATGCCTCAAGTTGTGCCCCTAGCTGGTTGTGAAAGCTTTTATCTCTTCATCTTCTTTGGAGGAAAAAAGGGCAAATTAAAAATAGCTGGCACAACTCTACGATGTAGATAGCATCTATTGTAATAATAGCATTATTATTTTCATTTTACAGATGAAGAAACTGAGACAGAGATTGTGACACCCAAAGTCAAACAATCCATTGAATTTAGAGGTAGAATTTGAACTCAGGTCTTCCTGACTGCATGTCCTAAGTGGTATCCACTGTACTACCTAGCTGCCTATGAGGGAATATTTATTTTTGTTTACTTATTTTTGAAGGACGATTGCCCCAGATCACATAATTAGTTAGTATTAAGTTTTTGAGGTTGCATTGGAACTCAAGTCCTCCTAATTCTATGGCTGGGGCTCTATCCACTGCACCATCTAGCCACTTCTGAGGACACTTATTTTACTAGAAGGATGACATAATAGAGAAATGAGGAAGGACATCTAGTGGTTTGGAACTATGTGTCCAGGAATACAAGCATCACAAAGATACCACTCCAACCAATTCTTCCTTTAGACCAGTGTGGTAGGAAGAGCATTGAACTTGGAGTTTAAAGAATAGGTTCTCATTCCAATACTATGTAACCCCCAAGAAAACACCAGTTTTATCATCTGTAAAATGGATATTAGAATTGCAATACATACCTAATAACACTATTATGAGATTCAAATGAACTTTTGTTAAAGCACTTTGTAATAAACATGTATTCTTATCATTGTTATTATAAATCATGTGGTGGCAGGAGGTGATGTTGTACTGAATCATTTCTCATCCCCCTGTGACCCCCAGCCCCACCATTAGATCTCAGCTTTTAAGCAAATTGTTTTCAGATGTCCCATGCCATGAGAGAAATGGTTTGTGTTCCTATTTGATTATGTTAACTTTTCCTGAGACCAGGAAAGGTCTACCAAGAACTTTGGTTCTCAGGATGCTCTATATGTAACATGGCATTTAGAGCAAGAATATGTCTTATAATCATTTGCTTTCATGTCCTCATTGTATATCTAAGGAAACTGAGACTTGGAGAGCCTGTATTTATAAATCTGTGTTGATGTTACATGTTAAGAAATAGAAACATATCTCCTATACCTGCCCCAAGTGAAAAAACAAATCTAGTCATTTCAAATTCAACACTATTATATTCTACTGCTTTCTCTCCTTTGGAGGTTTTGAAAGCAATGAACACTGCCCATTCAGGCCACTTAGATCATATGCTTTATATATAATGTTTATTAAACTTTCCCCTAGAATCAGGCTGGATTCCACTTTGGTAACTATTATTCTATAGTCTAACCAGAATTGGAGGTTAGGGTGCTTGTGAGGGGGTGGGGAGAGCAATTCATAGCTTTCTCAGCTCTAGCCTAGGGTCACCACTTAACATCTCAAGCTAAGGAAATTTCATAGTGTGAGGTAGATGAGGATGCATCAAGGGGAACTTGCCCATTAGTTCACACTTAGATATCTGCATCCATAACCAAGCAGCTCTAGTCAATAATTCAGCCCACCTCCACATCGGGGATAAGGACTAACATAAGAAGACCCTTGTGTCATTCATAGATTCAGGACAAGGTTGAGATAAAGCCTTGTTCTAACATGCAGATTCTTCCCACCATGCCAGGTACTAGAGAGCCCTCTTTAAAGGGTTCACTGAGGCACAGACCAAAATAGATACGTAAAGCTCTCTGAAAGAGAAATAAGATAAAGGCACTGACAAATTCAGTTAATTTTTTTTTAAAAGAGAGAAATACTACATATTTGCCCCTACTTCACAACTATTACTAAACCATATTTTCTATGTCCTTTGGAGAGTTAAAAGGCAATATCCAGGATGCACGAGCTTCATTTGATAGAAGAGAGTACCATTTCTATAGCCAAGATATCTGGCTAGATTAATGGAACAACAAAATTCCAAGGATAGACAGCAGCATCCCTGGCCCAATCACTAGGAACCCTGAAACGTAAAAGAGAAAATATCAAGTTATTCTCCTTTGATCTCAAGCTTTAAGGATAAGCTGGATTCCCACTGATAATTGCACAGAGGTAGAAGAGAAAGAACTTCTGAATAAACTTGAAGCCACAAGGATGCATCCACTACAGTCAGGGAGGACTATATGAGGTGCCCTCTCATATGTATATCACCTATATTTGTATATCTCATACTTAATTAGGCTTGGAATTTGTAAGGCCCTATAATATGACAGAGCAAGGTGATACCATAGTTCAGAGAGTACAAGGCTTGGAGTCAGGAAGACTCATTCTCTTGAGTTCAAATCCTGCCTCATATACTTACTGTGTGACCCTGGACAAATCACTTAATCATATTTGTCTCCGTTTTCTCATCTGTAAATGAGCTAGAGAAGGAAATGGCAAACTCCTTGAGTATCTCTGCCAAGAAAACTCCAAATGGGCTTATGAAGAGTCAGACACAACTGAAATGACTGAACAATCATAGCAGCAATATGGGCTGTTGTCAGCTTTCTTGACCTGGAAGGCAGTATACTATAGTAGATAGAAAGCTAATTTCAGGATCACAAAGACCTAGTTCAAGTTACAAGTCACTTAATTTCTCAGTGACCTAGGCAACTCTTAAAGACTGTAAGTTGATATCTCTGCCAAAAAAAAAAAAAAAAAAAAAAAAAAAACCTCCATAAGCTGATACTAAGGAAATGATGACTTTGAGATTTCTCTCCACTCCCACCCTGGCTCATTCATATTCCCATAGCAGCAATAGAAGGTAGGCAGGCTTTGTGTTATTCTCCCCAGCATACAGACAAGAAAAATGAGACTTCAAGAACTTAAGGAACTAATCCAAAGCTAGGTAACTGCTTAGCAGCAGAGCTAGGATTGGAATATATGTCTCTCTTAATTCCAGTGCTTTTCCCACTATACCTTGTTGTACACCCCCATCCCCACACAAATATGCATGTGTATATATATATATACACACACATACATACATATATATATATATATATATATATATATATGTATATATATATATATATACAAACTCACACATATACCCTATTTCTTTTATCTCTTTCTGTTTCACTATCTCTTCTACTTTCTTTTTCATATAACTTTCCTTTGTACAATTTAAAAGCATGATTCAGCCAGAGAGAGACAGAGAGTAAAAGTGAAAAAGTCAAAGAATCAGAGAGAGAGAGTTAGAGAAAAAAGAGAGAGTAAGAGAGATAAAGAGACAATGAGAATCAGAGAGTTAGAGAGAGAGAAAGAGAGAGAGAGTCAGAGTTAGAGAGACAGAGAAAGAGAGAGTCAGAGTTAAACAGAGAGACAGAGAAAGAGAGAGAGTCAGAGAGAGAGAGAGAAGGGGAAGAAAAGGGAGGGGTCTTAAAGCAAGGGTTTTTTTTTAACATGGAATCTATGACATTGATTTCATTGTGGTTATTATTATTTTTACTATGATAATTGTATTTCAGTATCACAGATTTCTTTTGTATTTCTAAGAATCTTATTTGATGCATTTAAAAGCATCCTTCTAAGAAGGGACCATAGGCTTCACTAGAGTACCTAAAGGATCCATGGTAAAAAAAGATTAAGAATCTTGGCTTAGAGGGCAATCAGAAAACATTGATTACAGCTCTCTAGTATTACAAGTAAGAAAACTAAAGTCCAGAATGGAGATGAGACTTGTCCAGTGCTACCCAGCTAGTGAGTAGCTGCATTTTGAGGGGAGCCCAGCTCCCCGCTAACTCACTTCAGCAATCATCTTACTATACCATATATCTTGTCTACTCAGCCCATCTGACTTTTGGCTATACCAATAGCCCAGTCCATTGAAAAGATTTTTCTGACTTTAAAGATCTCCAGAGGAGAAGATTTCAAGATAAATCATCCATTCCAAGGTTTGACCATTACTTTTATAGAATAATATTATCTCAGTTGTTTTAGCTATGTTCTATGTTAAGCAGGATGTATTGGCAGGTTGCCATCTTATTGCACTTGTTTGGTGATTTTTTTGTTGTTCAGATCATTCAGTGTTGTCTGACTCTTTGTAACCTCAAGGACCATAGCATACCACTACTGTCTATCGAGTTTTTTTTGGCAGAGACATCAGAATGGTTTGTCATTTCTTTCGCCAGTACATTAAGGCAAATACAAGTCAATTGATTTGCCAAGAGTAACATAGCTAGTAAGTGTCAGAGGCAACATTTGAACTCAGGATTTTCTGACTCCAAACCCAGATCTATACTTACTGAGCCAACTAGTCACTGTGGTGATTTTTATTGTATTCTAATTGCATGGCTTATGATTGGGGTGGTTTCAGGTTTCCTTATATTCATATTCCTTATTGTAATACATTATTACAGAGAGAAGGAAGAAAGGAAGGAGGAAGGGAGGTAATGAGGGAAGAAGGGAGACAGAGAGGAAAAGAGGGAATGAGAAAGTGAAAGAGGGAAAGCAAAAGAAATAACTTACCTAAGGGGCTGTCGACTCCACTTTTGACAGGGACCGATAAGGAATCTACTAACAAGAATATAAAGTTGTGCATCAGGTGGGATCTATAGCCCTTGGGTCATCCTATTTCTGAAGAGTAATAGTATGAAAAATGATGGAATAATGAAAATTATATGACTTATCACATTTAGATCAATAGGAGAGCAAGACAGCTCAAAGCTTTAAAACAGAACTTACTTAAGAGAAATCACCTGTTGTTTGTTACTTCCTCCTACCCCAAAGTGTTCTTTCTGATATGAAGTAATGAAAGACCATTCCCACTTTATCCCATGTAGCCCCTCAGTTTCTGATCTTGCCACCTCAACAACATTCCTTGTATCCTTCACTTTCTCTCTCCTCAGACCCTTTCTTAGTTCAGACACTAATTATTTTCCACCTGGACGGTGGCAATAACCTCATAATTGATTTACCTGCCTCACATCTTTCTCCTTCTCCAATTCATTGTCTTCCACACAAGCAACAAAGTCATCTTCCTAAAGTCCTGAATAGCAAGTTTGGCCAAGTCACCCCTTAGCTCAATAAATGCTGAGAGCTCCCTGTTATTTCAAGAACCAAATATAAACTATTTTGCTGATACTTGGCTTATTTTTCAGTCATGGAAAAGTTTACTGTATAATAAACACATTACTCCTTTTTATATACATTATAGCTTACCAAATTGGACTTCTTACTGTTACTTATACATAATACTTAATTTCCACCTCTGCCTTTTTGCAGATGTCTGCTCTGTCCAGACTGCACTCCTTACCTTATTTCAAAGTTCAGCTCAGATAGTACCTGCTACACAAAGCCTTTCCTTATTCCCAGCTTTGTCTAAGCTTCTAGTACCTTCCCTGCTAACTGCCCCCCACAATTAAAAAATTGCCTTGTATATATTTATATATATTTATACCTACACATTGTCTCTCCCAACCAGATTATTGAGGGCAGAAGTTATTTCACTTTTGTCATTATATCCTCAAAGCCTAACACAATCCCAGACACACAGGAAATTCTTAATAAATATCTGGTGGTTGGTTAAGAAGTAAAAGAATCTAAGAGGCATAAACATGGGAAGATGAACTTATCCTAAATTTTTTAATTAAAAAAATTAAAATCTCAAATTCAACCAATAAGCATATTAAGGTAAAGCTTTCTGTATCCCCCTACAACATGCTCGAGCCCCCTTACTATGCAATATGCTTACTGCCTTTTCTTAACTTCTTTTACTCTTCAAAGTTGTCATTGATGTTTCAGGCTGTGTTCTACTAAACAATACTTCTCTTGCATTCTTACTTCTTCCTCTTTACCCAATAATATGGTGTGGTTGCTTCCCTCCTTCTTTTGACCTTGATCTCCATTTGAGCTCTCATCTCTCTTTTCTGTCTTAATGACTTACTTCCTCACCACCTACTCATTTCCCAAACCCTAACCATATAATGCCCAGTCCCTCCACCTTACTGCTGAAAGTGCTTTTTCCAAGATCACCAGTAATATCCTAATCACCAAATCCATTAACCAAATAGAAAGTTAATTGGATCTTTCCTCCAAGGATATTATTGATGACCTCACATTCTCATCATTATTAAGTTCTTCTTACCTCTCCGGGCAATAGGTCCCAAATTCAGAACATGAGATGTGTTGATTGTAACTTCACTGCGTTGTTGAGCTCCAGAGCAAGACTGTTAGAGTGGGAAATTCCCGTCAGATGAGTTTCTAACTGAAAATTTCCAACTGACACTTGCCCCTGACCCCAATAGCACTAATTTTGTAATCAGTTACACTTTATTTATGGTTTTCATCATTCAGAATAGTGTTTCCCTTTCTTAGCTTTCCTTTTTCCTCATCCAAATATACCTCAGTGCTACTCATGTAGTTTCTGTAGTCTTTGTCAAAGTGACCTCAATTAGATCTCCAAACATTTTGTATCAGATTCAGACTCATGCCTTCCAGACCACTCCTCCAATCCACCCCTATGATACATGACCTCCTTTACCTCCCTACCTTTACAATCCATTCTCTTCAAATAAGCATACTTTCTCCCAACTATGATTTCCATTTCCCATTTCCAAATATTCCCCCACTCTCCTAGGTTGCCATAAATGTTGAATGAAATGTACATTTCCCTTTTATTTAACACTTCCTCTTCAGGAGCCTAAAATTCCAAATGTGATTTCCCACAGTGTTCTTGCTTTACTGGGATGGGTTAAAATAACTTCCTTTGTTCTTCAGTAATCTCTTAAGGAAAAAAAAGGAATCTCAACCTCAAGTGGAGTGAAAAACACCCAAAGGAAATGGTTATCCTAAACTATTTCAAATTTAGCAAAGCTCCTAAAGACAAGGACCCCATCACTCTAGTGTGATTTGTATAGCTTATATTATACATGCACACTGATTATGGACACTCAGTCATATTCAAGATGCACTTACTGGATGACATCGTTCTTTCAATTTGTCACAAAGATGAACTTCACAGTGTAGATAGACAAGGTCATAATTTCCAGCAAACATAAACATTTGAACTGAAAAGCGACCTTGTGAAGACATCCCATTTTCCACCACTTTGATGGTTGAATCGTATAAGTTTGGGCAGCTGTGAGAGTGACAATGATAAGGTTATTCTTCTAGAAGGACCCAGATGGCCCAAGTCCTGTGGCTGAAATTTAGTTTTGCCCCCAGGCAACCATTAAGTGACAAATACCTGTTCCTAATGATGAAATACTTCAAAGGGTTGGTTGCATCGTTAGTGGGTGTAGCATAGCAGTTCCGCATCACTAAGTTGAACTGGGAGGTGTCCCCTTGATATAAAATGGCACCGACATAGAGCATGTCTTCAACAGACAATACAGCGGTAGAACCTTCATAAGGGGTGGTGTAATTCTTGTCTTGGAAGAGAGCCATTCTCACTAGGAATTTTCCTGAGCCAGCGGCACTAATGTTCAGAGCACTGGAACAAGACCATAATGTCAGAAGCATCAGCCTTTTACCTTTCATTCATTTATTTATTCAACAAATATTTATTAAAAGCCAACTGTGTGCAAATTACTGTGATAAACCATAAGGAAGACATATCATTTAGACAATACAATATTAATGCCTTGAAGTTTACAGTCAATTGGGGTTGAGCCACAAAGACAATTATAATATGCATCATTGTATGACAAGAGCATTAGAGATAAACAACAAAAATTGATATGAGCAGTAGAGGGAAGGGAGTCATTACCAACCAGAGAGGAATGAGAATGAATTGTACTCGGTTATCTCTAATAGTAAAACACATTTGAAACCAATGTTTTATGAAGTCAAGATTTTGTGAGGTTGATCTCTTTATGGGCTACCTAGCTTAGACCTATCCCACTTCCAACTCCACCTTTCCAGTGTTCTTACACATTATATACTCTACTTGTTCTTTGATCCAGTGGCTCCTTGCTGTCCCATAGACACCCTTATCTCATAGCTTTGAGCATTTTTACTGGATTTCCCCCCACATTCTTCCTCCTCATTTCTACCTGCTGACTTTCCTGGTTTAAGTCCGAGCTAAAATTCCACCTTCTATGGGAAACCTTTCTCAATGCTTCATAATTCCAGTATCTTCCTTCTATTGATTATTTCCTATTTATCCTGTATACTGTTTTTTGCACATATTTGTTTGCATGTTGCCACTCCATTAGATTATGAGTGCTTCAAGAGTCTTTTTCCTTCCTTTGTATCTCTAACACCTGGAACATATTGGGCACTTAATGGTCTATTCCATAACTTTAGGCTATTTCTTCAATTCTAGCCATAATAAATTGGGTGCAGATGGATTGCAAATGGGACCATTGGTTACAAGTGGGAAAAAGGGACACAACAATTTTAAATACAATAAAGCCCTGACTCATATTCTCCTGACAGGGGGTCAGTGGTAATATTCTTGCAACCAGAGAAAATGAGGACATACAAAGAGTGCCATCCATACTACATACATGCTCTATGCTGTAAATTGCAACTGCAAATATTCTTAGACTGTACCATTTACCAAAGCAACTCTTCTAGTGTCATACCTGACAATGGGCTTTGTGGCTGTTTGGAGGCTGACTTTCATATCCAGTGGGTAGGCACACTGAAAGTCAATTTTGAAAATGTTTTCTCTGATGATGAGCTGATCGGCCAAGGTCAGGGTGTTTTTATAAATAGCATGAGTTTCATTTCTCTTGGGGGAAAAGAAATATTTTGTGTTACTAGAGTTACTTTTAAACAAATGAAAACAGTTTCAGCATTTCTCAAATATTGTCCTTTACATACCTTCACTCGTTGTCATAATGGTGTTTTCTTCCTTTTAAATTTATATGTGTGTGTGTATTACCTTGTATATTTCCATCTTAAAAGATTCCCCCTTAGCCCCACCATCATATACAAATATACAGGTATATACGTGAGTGTATAAACATATATATGTTTTATCATTCATTTATCAGAAGGTACAACAGGAAGTTCTCAAGAAGTTTTTAAGGCATTTTACTTGATTTTAATTTTAAAAAATACATTTATGCTATTTGGTTCTTTTAGATGACATTATAAAATCCAATCAAAAAAGGACATCATGGTTCTCCAAAGACTTAGAATCACTATTATTTTTTATCATCACCATCATCGTTTTCATAATCACTGAATGGTGATGATTAATTTTTAGAGTTAGAGGTTACAGTCAAAATCATCCAGTTCATTGTTAAATGAACAAATAATGAAATTAAAGTGTAACTAAAACCATGTTGTTTAGTCATTTTCAACTCTTCAAGACCCCATTTGGAATTTTCTTGGCAAAAATAGTGAAGAGGTTACCATTTCCTTTTCCAACTCACTTTACAGATGAAGAAACCAAGACAAACGTCATGCAGGGCCAGCAAATATCTGAGGCCAGATTTGAACTCAGAAAGAGGAGTCATATTGCCTCCAGACCTGGCACTCTATCCATTGCACCATCTAGCTCATTCATTATTTCTTCCATAATTTGGATTTTTTCCATGAGTATATTCTTTTTTTTTTTTTCCTGAGGCAATTGGGGTTAAGTGACTTGGCCAGAGTCACATAGCTAGGAAGTATTAAGTGTCTTGAGACCAGATTTGAACTCAGATCCTCCTGACTTCAGGACTGGTGCTCTATCCATTGCACCACCTAGTTGCCCCACCCACTGACTATATATATATATATATATATATATATATATATATATATATATATATATATATTCTTAACTTAGTGTTTTTCATTGAAGTATTTCCTGTCGGGAATTCAATTTTGAAAATCAATGTTATTTAGGGGGATAAAATGAATTTAATTCTAAACGTAGTCCACATATCCCTTAAAACTCTCTGAGAAGTGGCAGATGGTACAGTGGAAAGTACAGTGGAAAGATCTGAGTTCAGATCTGACCTCAAAATTTACCACTTACTAGCTGTGTAACTCTGGGCAAATCACCTAACCTCTCAGCAAACAAACAAAACACCTCTCTTGGTCTTCAAGGACTAAATGTGGAGTAAACTTTTTCACATTTTTGGTCACCCCTATGGTAAGGTCTTTATTAAATGACATTATTTATGTAAAGCATTTTGCCAACATTAAAGTGTTGTAGAAATGTTAGTAATGTAGAGGTTTGCTGGAGACAACTCAACCAGTTGGAAATATGATTGTTAAATTTTGAGTGTCAAATTTATATCTCTGAAATCCCAAACACTAAAAATCAAGGATTGATTTGTTGCTTTGTTGATTGTCTAGACTTAAAAAAATAATGGAGAAATTATTAATAATGCAAATTCAACTCCATAGTTTGTCAAGCAAACTTTGCCCCCAATGTTGTAAAATATTTATCATGCATATTATTACCATTACCATGTTAGTGTAAGATAATGATTGCAGCAACCCAACCAAAATTGGATGTCAAGTTTTAGAATGTCCCAAGAAATACTCTGTTCAGAGAAAGTGGGTTCACTTAAGCTTATGAAGACCTTACTCAATGACTGATAAAGAAAAGATTACTTATCTTTCCCCATGATAGAGAATTGACTTTACTTTCAGAGATGACAAATCTAAACACTAGAATGTCATCCAATATGTTTTTAATGGAGAGTAGAGGATGGAAGATTGTTGTTGAAAAAAATAGAATATCATTTTGGGAAAGATGGGAAACATCAGACCTGGTCTTCTTCTGATCTCTATCTCCTAGAAAAGAAAGTACTGAATTAAGCCTACCTCCAGAATTGTTCCACAGGCTCCAACCTGTGTGGGGCTCACCACTGTCAGCGAGTTTCTCTCATTTGTCTTCAAAAACCCACTGCAGTTTTGGTCTTTGAGGTATCCAAATATCTTTCCTGTTAACCCCAAACTCTCCAGTTGGCACTTGTCCAGAGACAATTGGATGTCATTGGCTCCACATTTCAGTAGAGGGCGCAAGCTGTCAATATCTAAAAAGCCACCAGACTTGCCAGTCAATAAAACCAGTCAATAAATGTTTGTTAAGCACTATATTTTACTACAGCATCAAGCAATACAAAGAAAGGCAAAAAAACAGTCACTGCTCTCAAAGTGCTTCACAATCTAACGGGAGAGACGATGTACAATCAGCTACATACAAACAAGAGTAAGTTAGAAATAATCCACAAAGAAAAGGCACTAGAAATAAGAAAGAGCAGGAAAGCTTCCTATGGATGGTAAGATTTTTGCTGAACTTTAGAGGAAGTCAGGGAGGGCATAAGATGGACATGGGGAGCAAGAGATTTCTACAGATGGGGAACAGTCAGTGAAAACGCTAATTCCTTGGAGTTTACAATGGTTGTACATTAGAATCTGAAATCAAGAAAAGGCACAGACACTTAACTTAGATCTAGACGGGACCTCTCAGGTCATCTAAGAGTCATTTATTGTAATCTTCCCATTTTTCAGATGAGTAAACTGTGGCTTAGTAGCTTGTCCTAGATCATCGCACAAGAGGTTAAAATGTGAATCCATGTCCTCCAACTCCAAATCCAGGGCCCTTTCTACTGTTCTATGCTTTGTAATGAAATAATTGGGAACATGAACACTTGTATCACCACCTCCTTTATATTGGAAACATGGGACAAAGAATAGTTTAAATAAAATCCGTTTTCTTTCTTACTACAAAATGAAAAGGGGAAGCTAGATGGCGCCATAGTGCACAGAGCACTGGGTTGGAACCAGGACGATTGTTTCATCTCCTTGAGTGCAAATCTGCTGTTACTAGCAGTATGATCCTGAGCAAGTCATTTAACCTGTTTGCCATGGTTTCCTAATCTTCAAAATGAGCTAGAGAAGGAAATGGCAAACCACTCTAGTAACTTTGCCAAGAAAACCTCAAATGGGATTACAAAGAATTGGATATGACTGAAACAGCTGAACAATAATAAAAACAAAATAAAAAAGCTTAGCTTTAAGACTTTACTGTAACACTTATGACAAAATAATATTTTTTGGATATGGAGAGCAGAAAATTTTCTGTCTCTGTTTCTCTCTATCTCTGTTTCTTTCTGTCTCTCTATTTCTCTGTGTTGTTTCTCTGTCTCTGTCTCTGTTTGTCTCTATCTCTGTGCTTCTGTCTCTCCCTCCTTTCCTCTCTCTCTCCCTCTTTTTCTCTTTTTTCCCTCTGTTTCTTAACTTCTCTGGTTTCCTTCATGGAAAGATGGAAGATACTACTCTCATCTCTTTGACAGGGGTAAAGAGTGAGGAAGCCAAAAAAAAAAAAAATACTGGATAACCTTGCTACTAGTCAAAGTTCCAAAATAATGATCCAGCAAAACTAGGAAATTAAGGTATCATAGCTTCTTTTCCTTGGTTGCTTTCCATCTTCCCAGTGTTTTTCTTTTTTTTTTTAATCAACAAGTAATAATAAATGTCTACTGTGTACCAGGCACTATGTCAGTTAATGGGAATACAAAGTCAGCTAATGATAACCCAAAGAAGCTTAAGTACACTAAGTGCGTGAATTGTTTCACTTTGGGTTTTGTGCTCCCAGCTCAGCTACTGCATATCTAATAAATTGCTTGTCATTTTATTGATTTAAAGCATATTGAAAAGCTACTGAATATTCACTAAAAGGAAAACTTTCTTCCTAATTTTGCTTTACATCGGTATTGGTAGAGCTTGTGTCTTGGTTGCATATCCATACCACATATGTATGTATTGACTTTATATCTCTAGTATCCTAGTACAATATCCAGCAGATAGATGGTGCTTAATAAATGCACGTTGAATTGAACTGCATATGTCAGAATGGAGCAAGTGATAGTAGGAGCTGTAAAATCAGGCTCAGTCTAGCATTGTAGGAATGATTGGACTTGCCTCTGGGTTTTTATTCCTAAAAATTTCAGATAGGAAAAGCACAACTGGACAACCTTACCCTGCCCACTAACTGTTGATATTATATTTGCCTGTCAATCCTCCACTCCAATGCCAAAGAAATTTATCTAAAAACACAGCTCAGACCATTGACCCCCACTACTTGATAAACTTTGGTAGTTCCCTATTACTTCTAGGATACAATTAAAAAATGCTGTTTGTCATTTAAGACCCATCAAAATTTGATACTTCCTATTTTTTCCCCAACTACTTTCATTCCTATATTTTCCTTCATGCACTGTATGATTCTGCTACGCTCCCTCTCCAACACATTCCCAAATAAGTGCATTTTATGATTATTCTTTATACCTGAGATCCTTGCTGTTACTCTCCCCCCTGCCCCTTCCCCTCTGTTCTCTCAATCTTTAGCTCCCTCTCTCTGTTCTCTCTCCCTCCCCTTCTCTCTTTCTCTTCTCCTCTCCCTCTACTTCTTAGTTTCCCTGGTTTCCTTCAAAATTCAACTTAAATCTTACCTCCTACAAGAATCTTTTCTGGGTCATGCTTCCTTCCCTCCCTAACACTGATTCCACCTCTTCTCCAGTGTCTTCCCTCTGAGATTATTTTTTTAATCTACTTTGTTAGTAGTATAATAGCTAGAGAGTTCAAATCTAGTCTCAAATACTTAGTACTTATGTGGTCTTGAGAGCAAGCTGGGTGACACAATGAAGTCAGAGAGACTCATGTTCCTAAGTTCAAATCTGACTTCTGACACTTACTAGTTGTATGACTCTGGACAAGTTACTTATCCCAATTTACCTCTGTTTCCTCATCTATAAAATTGTCTGAAAAGAAAAACCAGTCCCGTGTTTTTACCAAGAAAAATCTAATTTGGGTCTGAAATAATAAGAAACATGATCTTGAGCAAGGATACCTAACCTTTCAACTTGAGTTTCTTCATCTTTAAAATAGAGATGGCAATAGAACCTACCTCATAAGGTTGCTGTGAGGATTGAATGATATAATATGTGTAAGTCTATATAAATACTATTATCACTTGCTAAGTTTGTGAATGTGAGCTCCTTAAGGCCTGGGACAGTGTTTTTGCCTTGTTTTTATATCTCTAAATTTAGCCTATAATCTAGCACATGGTATACACTTAATGAATGTTTGTTACCTGACTGATGAACTGGTCTATCTTGCTTTGACCCCAACCCTATATTAAGTTATGGATCACCCATTCCACTCTTCCCAACAACCACTCTTTTCCTATTTATAATGTCCACCTTCTGTCTATAACCAGCATATACAAAGAACTTCGGTTTCCTACCAGTCTTCCCATACTTGTACCTACCAGAAATATTGAGATCTTTTCTGCAGTGACAGCCCCAGGTGCCATTGACAAGTAGACATTCCTCTTGGGGAGAACAGCTGGGATCACATGTTGGCTCAGGCTTATCATCGGTAGTGCTAGGGTCTACAGTAGGTGGGAAGGAGAAAAGGAGGTCAAATTGATAGAGGGGTTCATGAACCTCCCACTATCAAGAGCCCCAGAGTAATCCAGTTCCCAGCTGCTCACCTGTACAATACGCCACGTCACACTCAGGAGTGCCACTTAGCTTGTAGACATAGAATCCCCCAGCACAAGCCTTCACCTTCACTACTGTATTCCAGAGGCAACAATTACTGCTCCAGTGAGCACAGGCTGTGCGACTAACAATACCATCCTGTTTTGATGGATGGCTCCCATTCAGCCACATTGGGGCATCTGTACCACATCTATTAACTGGCACACATTTCTCTGGTATCCGTACCCCACCTGGTCCGGAAAACCGATACCAGCCTTCTTTATCAACATCACACATCTTCTTGTTAACTGTTTGGTTCAAGCTTCTCCAGGGTTCAACAAGTGTGGTGTAGTTAACACAGGGATCAGAACACACATGGGCTGTCGGTGTTCCTGGTTCTCCACAGTCCAAGTCCACTCTGTAGGAACTAGGTAAAAGACTATTTGCTGAATCTAATGGAATGAAGAAGCAAGTTCATATTAACTTTTTTTTTTGGCTAATTGGCATAAAACTATTTGGCTAGTCTCTCTTGGTTTACTTGTCCCCCTAATTGCTACTTTGTGATTTGAATTTATTTGCATTTTTTCTTTTTATATTTATTCTGTATATACTTATATATGAATTTGTTATTTTCCCTCCCTTTTCCCCTCCTTCAGTCACTACAGTGGAAACTTTTTGTTGAGTAGGTTTTGCTCTACTATTTGTATTTTTACCCTAGATGTCTAGCACAGTGCCTGGCACATAATAAATGCTTATTGATAGAGTCTACTGTTTATTTGTTGTGAATTTTCTTCTTCTGGGGTTTAGAACAGAGCTTGGTGCATAATAAATGCTATTTGTTGTATATTAAGTCTCTTTTGATGCAATAACCATCAACTAAATAAACATGGGGTTGAGAACAAAATCATCAGGATATTCATGACCCACTGACTTTCTAATTTTTTAGTCAGGACTTCCACTATAATGAAAACACTACATAATTGTTAACAAGTTGTAGTAGAGAAAAGAATAAGGATAAAAACACCACTAATTTTGGAGTTCAAAGAATGGATTTATTTGCTGTCTTGAAAGGGGGGGAAGGGAGGGAGGGAGAAAAATTTGGAACTCAAAAATTCAAGAAGTGAATGTTGAAAACTAGCTTTACATGTATTTGGAAAAACAATATATTATTAAGTTGTGGGGAGGGGGGGAACCTAGACACGGAGTTAAATAGCTGTGACTCTCAATCAGTATCTGAAGATCATTCAAGAAACTAGCTTTATGTTCTTAAGTAATTTTTTTCCAGCTTTGTATCTGATATTTTATTTTCTTCCAGTTACATATAAAAATAATTTTTAACATTTGATATATATGTATAATCATGCAAAACCTTTCCATAAATAATTGTAATAAAAGAAAACATAAACTAAGAAATAGTATGCTTCAATCTGCATTCAGACACCATCAGTTCATAAGTAAATTTTAGTCTGCAATTCGTCATTATCTGTTATCTGCTGTCCCCCATGTCTCCATGCCCTGTTTCACCTCCTATCCTAATCAACCTTGCCAGATATCATATTGGACTAGATAAATCCAAAATACCAGGTAATACTCACGCTTCTGGGTTGCAAATACCAAAGTGAAAAAGTAGCAGGTGCAGGCCACAAAGAAGAGGTAGAACCTCTTCATCTTGATCCCTGAATTGTCTTCTTATGCTACAGCATTGAGAGTTTTTGTGTAGTTGTGGGAAGAAAAAAACACCAGGTTAAAGAGAAAATTAATAAAGCAGAATATTGTTGCTGATCATGTGACAGGCACTGAAAATTGGCTTCCTCTAGAAGTTGAATTCCTTCCAAACCCCATCCTTTTACTCTTCCTCTTACTTTTTATAATCAAGTTAAACTCATTTTCTCTGCGTTTCTCATACTTAACATTATATCTCACATCACATGCCTTTGCATTAATCATCTTCTGTGCCTAGAAAAACACCCGTTTTATCTTTGCTTTATAGAATCCCTCTTTGTAAGCCACAGAAAAAGACTGATAAATAGAATATATAGAGAATGATTCTACATATATATGTATATAGAGAGAGACACATGTGTATATGTATATACATACATATGTGCATGTATGTATATAGATATACACACATATCTACATACATGTCTAATGATAGCCATCTCTATGGAGAGGTTCAGGGAGGGGAAGAAAAAAAGGCAGGGAAATTTACATGATAATTTTATCATATATTTAAAAAGAAAAGCAAGTTGTATATGATACTGCCAAATAACAATAAATTAGAAATGAAATGATAATCAATGGTAAAATGGGATTTTGTAGACAAGTCTCTCATTCACTCAACTTTCAACAGCTATTATATCAATCAATACATCAACAGTTTCATGTGCAAACATTTTTTATTATGCTATGTTATTGAAATGCTTGTTTTATTCTATCAATTAAAAATAATGCATTTTAAAAGATTTAGCTCAAGCATTATCAATACATGAAGCCTTTCCTGATTCCCCAACTTCTACCATGTATTTAATTACTTTGCAAATATGTGCAAACTTAATTACTTTATATTATGTCATGTGTATTTATTTGTGTCCTTGTTTTCCCCATTAAAATATAAACTCCTCATAAGCAGGATTGATTTCATTCATTATACTTGCATCACCAATGTCTACCAAAGTACTTGGCACACAGCAGATCATTAATAAATACCTCTTGATATATTGATTGATAGAATAGCTATGTCCCAGAAAGTTGAGTAAATATGAGATTTGTCCAATCCCATTTTACCATTGATTATCATTTCATTTCTAACTTAACTTTATTTACCAGTGGTTCCTAAAACTCTAGCTTTAATTTTTTCATTCTTTTACCTCTACAGTCTTCCAAGTAGTTAGTAACATGTAAGTAAACAAACTCTTAAAAGTATTGAAGGTACAAAGGAATTCTGAATGAACCTTTTATAGTAGAGCTCAACACTTCTTCCTATGTCACAAGATCCTAATATAATTATTTTATTTAACAGATAAGAAAATTGAGGTCCAGGGGAATGAAATGATTTTAAAAATGTCGCACAGATAACAAATTTGAACCCAAGTTTTTTGACTCCAAAGTCAGAGGAATAAATGTACAAACAAAGGTAATCCAAGAATTTAAAGTATAATAAAAATAGAAGATATCAAATCCCTGATAAATGTAGTTGCCAATCAACTTCAAAGAACCAATGGTGAAAATACTTTTCTCATCTTGAAGGAGAAAAGGTAGCTTATGGGTTGCAGAATGAAGCATATGTTATCAGACATAGTTAATGCTTTGGTTTATTTTGCTTAATTATACAAGTACTATCAACACCCTTTAAATTGCAAAGCCTTGGGACAAAGACCCTGTCCATTTACCCTAGTCATTTACCCTAGTTACTCCACTTCAGGAGGACAACAATAAAAATCAATTCTATAAAAATGAGAGATCAAATTCTGCAAAATTTCCTTGGAGCATATTAGAACACTTGAAAAATATCTCCTAATAAAGTTAGAATTCATATTCATAAATAATTTTAAGATACAGAAAAAGCTCATCTCTCATTTTACCTAATAGCCACGATGCTGAAGACAAAGAGACACAGAGGCTTTGAAAATTTCCTAGGAATGAGTGAAGCTAAAAAATATTCTATTTGAGAAGAGATGGATTGGAGACCAACAGATTCAGCCCAATCTGTTCCATTTAACTTACCTGGGGGGGGGGTGAATCCAGTGTCTTTGTTGGTTTAAAGGTCTTAAATCTTTAAACTGTAGCTTCTCTAAGAAAGCAGACTGTGTTAAACTGTTTGGTTTTATTGGCATTCATAGGAGAACCTGACCTCCCAAACTTTCACGGGGCTTTCCTTGATTGGCCTCCCAGATCAGAGGGAAGGAGGAAATAAGAAGTATGTCTTACTGTTTTGTATACATTGAGATAAGGATTTCATTGCTAGGAAGTGACCATGAGAGCAGTGCCAAGAGGCCACACTAAACCCCAGGCAAGATAGGCAATGTCTGAAAGAACTGAGGAAGGTGGATTCTTTAAGCTTTGAGTTGTGGGCTACTTAGTCATATTTTTAATAGTCTATTGCAACAACTAATACTTTTCAGGCTCTATACTAGTAAGTATGTAACACTTGCCTTATCCCCATAAAGTTACAACTTAATCCCCAAATCAAGATTCTAATTCCTTTGTCAGAAAGACAGAGAAGGTCCTGGGATTTTTAGTATATTAGAAGCCAGAAAAATATTGCAATCTAATATAACAAGGATATATAACTATAGTAGATGACCCATTTGGAATGCATGTGAGGAGACAGCAAAGGAATAAAAAAAAATTGGGGAATGTGTCTGGTGAGGGAAGAAGGATTAAAGGGTTGCAAGCTATTATATAATGAGCATTAATTTAGTCTTCTTATGTTAGGGAATGATATTATCAAACACCCATTTCTGTTCTATCACATTGTTAAAATTAGGATTGGAATTTTAAAATATCTTGAAGGAACAAACTGAGTCAATTGACATAGTGTCTTTTTATGCAAAGGCAAAGAAAATAGAGATGGTAGGATGAAAATGTTTTATTTCAGAGTAAAATTATATATGCATGTATTTATATGGATACATATATATATATATGGATATACACATATATCCATATATATGGATACACACATTTTCTTTTCATCAATTAACATGCTTGGACCTTCTCTTGTTAACTATAATGAAGGAAAGCAGCGAAGGAGTCCATTGATAAGACCTCCTTTATTCCCTTTTCAGGTATATAGAGTTATTTCAAAAGTTAGACTTTATAAGGGATCTAATCCAAGCTGGATTAGATTAAAGAATTGTGAGATTATTAACTTGTGTTCCATTAGAATTGGCACTAATGAAGCCAATGTCATAGAATCAAGGGCTCTTAATGTAGGTTCCATAGACAGATTTCAGGGGAACCATGAACATAGATAGGGAAAAAATTATTTCTTCATATCAATATAGTTGTTTTCTTTTATAATCCTATGTATCTTATCCTTTTATAATATTTTTTCTGAAAAGGGATCCACATATTTCAAAAGACTGTACCAAAACTCCATCATACATAAAAAAGTTAAGAATTTCTTTCTTAGATTAACATTCTATAAAGGAAAACCTAGCATCTCAGACTGCTTTTATAATTCTAGTTAAATGAATTGTACATGTGTTTTTACAAGCAGGACCAGATAAATGAATATGCCCCTATTACCGGAAATCCAAAACAAAGTAAATTTTGGAAGGTCAACAATATCATCTTTGTCTATGAAGGTTGGCACACTATTATGGGTATGTATGAGATAATGAGAAGCTGTTATATAGGAAATATTTTACTTAGACCCAATTTGCTGATATACACATGTGTTTTCCCATGGGAAACACTAAACTCAGCCAATGAAATGTAACCTTGGGCTTTTCCCAGAACTGCAGTTAGAGCTTCCAACAACAGCTGAAGTCAAAGAAGCCTTTTCCCATTAGTATTAAACCTTTCAAATCTATTCTCTGGAAAATGAGCCTTTTCTCTGGAAGCATCTCATAGAAAGAAAAAGCTGGAAAGTACTTCACAGGTGATAGAGATCAATCCCATTTCTTTAACCAATGAGGAATTTAGCATTAAAGGGAACCGTAGAAATAGGATCCACAATTTGAATCTAAATCTTCTGATGGACTGACAACATAGCCAATGAAAGATTTATTTTCAGAGAGATCTTTGCAAGGCTCTGGATATTGTCCTCCACCACTTCTTACGCCTATCAATTCAGTTCAAGAATACTAGTCTTAATATGGAATACCTTCCAGAGGTAATAATAAGAATTTTAGCAAGATCTGAAATCAAGACAGACAGACATAGAGAAAAAGAGAGAATATGAGAGAGAGAGGAGACAGAAAGAGAAAGGCAGAAAAAGAAACAAAGATACAGAGACTAGCAGACAGACAGAAAGGCAGAGACAGAGAAAGAGGCAGACAGGAGAAATGGGAGAGGAGATAGAGACATGCAAAGGGAGTAAGGGAGGGAAAGAGAGAGGAAAAAAAGACAAACAAAGAGACAGAGGAATGGGAAGGGGGAGACAAAGATAGATGCAGAGGGAGAGAGAGATGGACAAAGAGACAAAGAGAGACAGACAGAGAGAGATGGACAGAGAAACAGAGAGAGATGGAGATGGACAGGGACAGACAAGATCAGAGAGATAGAGACATTCAGAGAGACATACAAAGAGACAGAGGGGGGAGACAGAGAGAGAGGAAGGAAGAAAAAAAGGAAGGGAGGGAGAAAGGAAGGGAGAAAGAAAGGAAAGGAGGAAGGAAGGAAAGAGAGAAAGAAAGAAAAAGAAAGTAAGAAAGAAATAGTCACTTAATGCTTCTCTCCTAATTTCTCCTATATATGACTGCCCTCCTATACTGGTATAGAAACTCTGAGAAAAAAGAACTTTCTCTGGAAATTATAGTTTGAGGGCACCGAGAAGTTAAATTACTTCCTCAGTTCATACAATTAGGACATATCAAAGGCAGCACTTGAACCCAGGTTTTTCTGATTTTGAGGCCAGACCTATATTCATTATGCCATGATGATTTCTCCTTTCAAAACAAATAAGGACAAGGCATGTCACACTATGGAAAGGCTGCTTTTTTATTACCCTCTGTGAAGTCTGCTTCCATTCCATTTTATTATGGCAAGCTAAGAAACAACTATGATATTTACTTACATAATTTCCTCTTTCACTTTTCCTAAAATTTCATTCCAAAAGTAAATGAATCAAACTAATGCAGAGAAGAAAGTAAAGAGACAAATGAGAGAACCAGTTGGGCTAGGAAAGGTGGAAGGAGGTGTACTGTCTCTATCTTCTTTCTTCCCACAGCCAACCTATAACAAATGTTCTGTTTTTGTTTTAATTTGAAATGCTATGGGAATGAATTTCAGATGAAGTGAAGAGCTATGAGTCCAAGTCTTTGCTTCACTCCTTACAAGTCACTTGATCTTGAGTATGTTAACTTCCCTGAACTTCAACGAAGACATGGAAAAAAGGAGATGGCAGGAACATGGAGACCTCCAAGACTACCTAGATCAGTCACTTAATTTTACAGATCAGGAATACATGAGGCACAGGAATGTGCAGAGGGACTTGCTTAAGGTCATACAGGTGAGCATCAGAGGTGGAATTTGAAGTCAGGTTCTCTGATTCTAGAGTCATCACTTTTATTGTGGTGTAATGAGACTAAAATGAAATTTTGGACTAAAATACTGTTTATAAACTGTGAAGTGATATACACAATGAAAGGATTATTTATTATTTCTCATCATCATTAACATGTTAACATATTGCTATTTCCATTTCATAGATGAGGTAATTGAAAGTCAGAGTGCTTAAGTGAATGCAGAGATAGAGTTAAAATTTAGGCTTTGCTTAAGTTGTCATTCAGTGGTCTTTCTATAACATATCTGAGTGGCTAGAAATCTCCTCTTGCAAACAGAATTGAAAGAGACTTCAGAAATTTTGTAGTAAGAAAAAATAAGAGCTCAAGGTATCTATCTGAGGCATCCATTTAAAGGCACAGATTCTTTTAAAGTACTATTGTTAAAAAGAAAAAAGGGGAAAAAAAGAGCAAATGATGGGAATCCATCTTGTTGCTTTCTCCAGGACTGGGTCTCTTCCTTCTTCAGTGACTAAAGTAATGGCTGTAGATTCTTGGTTCTGATGCTTCTTTTCTTAGCAGCTATTTGCAAACTCAAGTATTTCCCTCATTTGGATCCCTGGGTTGCTAGAAGCACGATAATTGACAGGGGCAAACCCAGCCATGGTGTCAGGAACCCTGAAATGGAAGTGTGAAATACTTTGGGAGAAGTCTTCATAGTCAGTTCTCAATGGCTATAGGACTCATTTTTGGATTAGAGGGTTCTGGAGGGGAATAAATTTTATAGGCTATTGCCATGGCAACACCAAACACCTAAGGGACTCCACCCACTACTATCCCCTGATTCCCAGGATACCAGATGTGGGGTACCAGACAGACCAAGCAGATGGATGATCAACTGGACTGTTAAGGCAACTTTTTGGGGGGGTGGAGGGGTATTATCTTGCAGTCTTGGCCTAATATACAAATCACGGACCTGTGAAGTCTACCAATTAATTGCTAATCTTCAAAGGCAGAGAAAGTAAAAAACTGAGGAATCTTATGTTTAGTTTAATAGGAGTTACATTCTATCAGATCTATAATGTGAAAGCTCTGGAAGATTGAGATTGAGTCCCAGCTCTTCTACTTGCTTATGTGACCTTAGACAAATTGATTAACCTCTCTGAAATTCCAATTTCCTTATAAGTAAAAAGGAGATAAACTCACCTTCACCAATCACTGAGGTAATGAAATGAAGCAATGTACTACATGTCAAATGCTTTAGGATAGTGCTCCATAGAAGCTAGCCATTATTTATTTATCTAGATCTTCCATTTCATTAGTTTCCTTGGTTGTAAAGAGGATGTAATAATGCCTATTTCACAGTGTTGTTGTGAGGATGAAATAAGATAATATTTGTATATAAAAAGCATTTACCACAGTGCTTAGCCTTAGTAGGCACTTTATAAGTGCTTATTCTTTTCGCAGAGTAGACAGCTTTGGGGAGGAAACTCCTACCAATAAAGATAGGCAGTTTTCTCTGCAATTTATCATCTTATAGAGTTGCCTAGACCATTGAGAGGTTCCATGATTTATCTGAGGTCACACAGCCAGTGTGTATCAAGAGTGGGACTTGAATCCTTGATGAACCAACTCTAAGGTTGGTCTTTTTTCTCCTAAGCCTCTTTATTAAGTCTTATTCAATTTGGCCTCTAGTCACTCCTGCAGAATTAGGCACAGAAAGCCATTGGGAAAGAACTCTGGTTCCTCCCTCTTTCTGCCTTTTAACATGCCCTGAGGGGCTAGAATTTAATACCCATTGGCTAAGGCTGCAGGTAGGATCACTGAGATCCTAAGAAGATAGACTTGGGACTGGAACAGATTTAGAAGCCATTTAGTCCAATCTGAATGAAGAAACTGCTGAAACAAGTGATACATAATGCTCTGTCTTTCATGCTCAAAGGGAACCAAAATGAAGGGGTCAGTATACAGAGTGCCCGGCTGTGGCTGATCAGATCATCATGGGCTTGGAAAACTCTACCACAGACCAGCCACAAATAGTCTATATGACTTATCATTTGGGAGGGAGAGATTTCTAAATCTGCACATCTCATATTTCTTTTAAGCTACCAAAATTCTGCTTTGTTTATAGATTGTGACCCAAGATTATCAGAGAGAAAACTACATACCTGCACCGCTAGGGATATCACTCAGTATGCCGGCCTGAGCATCTGTGGATACAAAGAGATACATTAGTCTTTTGAGTTGCCCTAAAGGACACAATACTAAGGAGTAATTTAAATCTAGTCTTCCAACAGGCTGTATAAGAGGGATCCTAATGGTATTTGATAGTCAGGGGGAATCCAAGAAGAGGAGATGAAGAGGAGGTGAGATCAAAGAAGCATCTCACATCTTTGTGATACTTTCATATTTATATTATTCAAGTCCCTCAAAAGCTTCAATTGATTCAGGATGCATTTCATATGAATGTAATTCCTACTTTTACTCCTTTCTGAAATGCTCTTCCCCCTTCCTCTCCATTTATCTAATTCCTGACAGGTAGTATTGTGTAGTGGTTAATGTTGCATAGTAGTTAAGAAACTTAGGATGCTTCCTCAGCTCTGTTAACTGTCTTCGTGATCTTGGAAAACTCACGATCTCTCATTTTCTTCCTTAGGTCTCCCTCTACCCATTTTTTGCCTCCAGTTTTATTGGAGTTTTTGTACAGCAAACATTTACAGATTACTCTCAGTTCATGAGAAGTCTTTTGTAAAAAAGCAAAATGTTTAAGAAAAATTAATAATTCAGTAACCTCCTCTAGTAGTTTGTGCAATATTTTACTTCTGTAGTAATCCTACCTGCTCTCTATTTTTAAAAATGAATGGAAACTTATTCATTTGTGTATATATATGTATATATATACAATAGATCTATATATATGAATACACACACATATGTGATATAGCTATATTTATGATATAGATAAATATATATATATCAATTCTCATATAGGTATACTATAGAAAAATACAAAAATGCATCTCATTCTAATATATGTTTCATATGAGGAAGACATGATTCTAAAATATAAACATACATGTAAGTATCACATATATACATAAACGGATGTAATATATACTTGCATGCATATATACATGTGTTTCATATATAAACATATATAGATATAGTTTACATACATATTTATTCCATATATTCTATATGTATACTTATATAAACTTATATATGCATATATATGCATATATATAATATACATCTAATTATTTTATCTATGTTTTGTATATTTGTTATTGTTTCAGTTTTGTACAATTCTTTGTGATCCTAGTTGAGGTTTTCTTGACAGAGATACTGGAGTGGCTTATCATTTCCTTCTCTATCTCTTTCTATGGATGGGAAGACTGAGGCAAATGGGATTTAGAGACTTCTCCAGAGTTACACAGCTAGTGTTTGAAAATAGATTTGAACTCATAAAGATGAGTCTTCCTGACTGCAGGCCTAGCACTCTAGTCACTGTGTCACTTAGCTGCCTTAATGTTTTATATGTGTGTATGTATATACATATATAATATACATACAGGTATATAATATATATGTATAGATATAATATATGAATGCATATATCTCATTCTTATATATACAGATATAGATTATTATATAAATAGATATATCATATGTATTATAAGATATAGATCGATACAATATGTAATATGATAATGTGTGATATGTGATATCATGTATGATGCATAACATATATGTATAAATAGATAATATATAAGACACATTGTGTACGTATATATAATATGTGTATGTCATTCTGGACCCTAAATCTATCTCTTTATGTAATAGATAGAATTTTTGATTGCAGGTCCTCTGGAATCAAAAATGATCATTGTATTGATCAGAAGTCTCATAGTTTCCTTATCATCAAAGAATTATTTACTATATAGGGTTCATGTGGAGCTCAGATAAGATAATGAATATATCTTCATTCATTTGTGACCATAAATCACCCTATAAATAATAACCATCACCATTATCCTATGTATCACTCATCCTCTGACCACCCTAGATTCAAATACTGGACCTGAGAATTCTTCTAGCTTTATGATCTATGATCACATGACTCTGGAGCCTCTTCCTCCAGGAAGTCAACCCTGATCATTCTATAATACTGTGATCTTTCCCTTCTCTGAACTAGTATAGACAATTTAGCATTTAATTTTATACCTTTTGTATTAATCTGTAATAATTTTGTCTTCTTTAGTTTTAACTTTCCCAAAGAGATTATACTATACTTGATGGCAGGGGCCATGTTTTCTACTTTTCTTTAATTAGCTCTCTTTTTCCCTGGTGCATAGTTCTGGGTAGGCATTCAATAAGCTTATTTATTTTGGGTGATAGGATTGGTCACATGAATAGATGACTAAGACAATAGAGTCTCTCCCTTGGGACATCTTAAAAAAGAAACCAGAGAACAATTTTTTTGAGTTCTTTTAACTAGGCTAGAGGCAATAGGATGGATCATAGCATGACTTCAGCTCCCGTCAAGCTCTAAGGATCTATAATTATTTACACTATCTAGAGAGTAAGCATGGCAACCTAGTGGTCCCATTTTCTGGTGCTATGATTACATAGGACTCTCTGGTGCTCATCAAGCTACTCTGCTCATTCTACCATCTACCACGAGTAACACAATGAGATAGAGCTTCTTGCTTACAACTTTGTGCTTGAGGGAAGTTGTATTTTTCTTTTCCTTTTATTTAAATAACACTTTCAGACTTCTAGAATTTGTGACCCAGTCCTTATGGTGTCACTATTTCCTCTTCATCTGGGCAACAATTTGCATGTTAAAGAAAAGAATCATTATTAATGGGATGTCCCAAGAAGAGAAAAAAGTACTAGTATCCCCAACATCCAGAAATCTAGATTCTTTTAATCATGAACAGAAAAGCATCATCTCTGTCCTGGGCTCTGATGCCTAACTGGCTATATCTCCACTCCATTTCTTCCCCTACCAACAAGGTCATAATGCTAGAATCAATTACCTCTCCGAGTGATAGGTCCCAAGTTCAGAACTTGAGCTGGGTTGATGGCACCTCCACTACGGTGTCTAGTCCCTGAGCAAGACTGTAGTGAAAAGAAAGTGAAAAGGAAATTCTTATTAGTTGAGATCCTATAACTGGATTGTTTTATAAAGCATAATCTACAACCCTTGGCAATCATCTCTCAGAGTGAAGCTGAGGATCTCAGAAAAAAAACCCCACTCTTTTTAATTTCTGAGATCCAAGAGGCAGTTTTTTTTAAAATATGAAAAACACAAAGAAATGTGGGGAGATATATGAAGTGGTACAGATGGAAGATGACAGTATATATACCCAGACTATATAAAAATAATAGCATAGAAATACATGGATAAAAAAAATTAGGACTAGACATAGGAACAGTAAAGATGTCATTCAAATGAATTTGTAAACGAATTTGTGATTGGAATATTACATGGAACAAGGTAGATCACACTCAATTCTGTCCTGTCCATCCTGTGATACTTATAGGTATCCTGAAGTCCACCATAGAAGCACCACTCAATAGGCTGGGAGCCTTCCTTACTTTCTTTGGAGGCATAGCAAGGAAGCAGGTAGACTGTCCCATCATTTATTCATGTAATAAATTATTTCTATTTTCTTCTTGAACTCTGGGCCAGTGGATCTGGATCTTGGCCAGCTAGAAAAGCTTCAACAATGAGCCTGTTGATAGATAGTATATCTGCAGTCCCAGGACCAGAATTTATATAGCTTGGTTAAAGAGTGATGAATATTTTAGTCATGGCATCTCTCCAAGATTATTTACCAAGTTGTGGAAGGATTGTAATATACATCAGCAAAAAGAGAAAATTACAGTTCATGAAATCCCTAAATAAGAAACTCACTGAACAGAGGTTGCATTGGCTTTTAGAGGGATCATCCCATAGGGTAAACTCTGGTCATTTCTGGTTCTAAGTTCCAGCCTGCTTTTTGCCACATGTGAGTCAGCTTAAATGACTGGCCTTTTGAGTCCCCCAGTTGGCTGCAGAGTCAGCTCTCTCAATGTACATTTAAAATAGAGCAATCCCTCTCTGAGGTCTCTCTTCCTTTCTGATTGCAAATTGTGTCAGGATTATTTCTAGTTGCAAATTGTGTCAGGATTATTTCTAGTTGCTTTCAGATATCTTTGCTAAATTTGTTTAAATTTTATTTTCCTTTTAAATCAACTAGAAATAGAATCATAGTTTTATATGTGATTTTATGTTTCATTGTGTTTTTTTAAAAATATTTGCTTTTCTCAATAGTCACTAAATTAGTAATAAAAAACTGAGGCAATGCTGCATACAAGGTCATATCTTGTCCAAATTTCCACTCATGCCATTGTACCTCTTAACAATCCTGTTCTTCTGCCTTGACATATTAATCCTCCTTTCCTCTTGTTCCCTGTATTCTTAGACCATTGTTTTTGTTTTTATTTAAAATTTTGGTAACATTATTTCAACATAATTGGTTTCCTTTGCAATCCTATGTACTTTCTTGTATGCTTTTAAAAACATTATTCTGAGATGGTGTTCATTTCATTAGTCTCCTGAAGGAGTCCAAAAACAACAAAAGAATAAAAAAAAAAAAACCAACATCCTGCCTTAGATTTAAATAATAAAATCAAAGATACCCAGAATTTCCCTGTCTAAAATCCAAATTCTTGAATACTCATGAGTAAGGACATAGAGAAAAGAGTACAGTTTATTTGTCTTTTCTCCATTGCCTTAATGGGTTTAGGTCCAAGGGGAAATGTGAATTTGCTATTGGTTGAGGTGGGAAGGTTGGACTAGAAGAAAGTTGGAAAGAGGAGGGTAGACTTACTGGCTTGCATTGCTCATTCCTAGTGTCACAGAGAGAAACTTCACAGTGCAGGTAGACTAGGTCATGGTTCCCAGCAAATCTGAACATTTGGACTGAAAATCGACCTTGGGAAGACATCCCATTCTCCACCACCTGAATAGTTGGGTCCTGAGTGCGTGGACAACTGTAAAAGATGTGTTCATATGATTCTCTCTCCCAGGAGAACTAAAATGGAATCTCAATGGGCCAGTAGAATATTGGGTATTTTGAAGATCTAGAGCAGTTTTATTTAGAAGAGGGGAGTACCAAGAGATAGGTGTCGGGGAAGGGGCAAAGGAGGGAGATCTTACCTTCTACCAAAAAAGAAGTGTAGTTTGTGTCACTGACATTATGATATCAATTCCCATCTAGGAATACTCCCTGCTTTCCCTTGGGACTCAGAAGTCATGCAGAGTAGGGGGTCTTACCTCCCTTCTTTCTATTTCTTATCCCCTCCCCCCTCCACAAAATACTACTTAGTGATAATCCATGCTCCCTGCTCATTTTCCCCTAGGCTTTCCTCCTCCCACCTGAGACCCACACACACTTCCATAAGAATAATCCACTACCTGTTTCTTATGATGAAATATTTCAAGGGGTCCGTGGCATTGCTGCTGGGAGTGGCGTAACAATTCGTCATCAACAGAACAAACTGGTTCGAATCTCCCCTTTCTAATATGGTGCCCACATAAAGGATGGCTTCAGTGGAGAGGGCCACGGAAGAGCCCTCAAAGGGGAGCGTGTAAGTCGGACTTCTGAACAGAGCCATCCTCACTGTAAACATGCCTGTCCCACCCACGCTGATGTTCAGGGAGCTGGAGCAGAAAAGAGCACATGCTGTTAGAGGCTGTCTCATAGGGCTCAGAGATAATGTGGGGGGCTAGAAAGAACACTGGGTATGGAAACAAAAGATGGGCAGCTAGATGGTACAGCGGATAGAGCACTGGCCCTGGAGTCAGGAGGACCTGAGTTAAAAATCAGACACTTAACACTCACTAGCTGTGTGATTCTGGCAAGTCACTTAACCCCAATTGCCTCATATAGATAGATAGATAGATAAAGTGAATAAATGAATGAATTAATAAATAAGTATATAAATGGATGAATGAATGCATACATAAGAAAATGAATGAATGAATAAGTAAATAAGTGAGCAAATGAATGAATGAATGAATAAACAAATAAATGAATAATAAATAAAAATAATTTTTAAAAAACTTGGATTCAAGTTTTGGTCCTGCTACTTATTCAGGGTGTCATCCTGGACAAATCACTTCACCTCACTAGGTCCTAATTTTCTTATCTATA
Source organism: Antechinus flavipes (assembly GCF_016432865.1). Lineage (NCBI taxonomy): Eukaryota > Metazoa > Chordata > Mammalia > Dasyuromorphia > Dasyuridae > Antechinus > Antechinus flavipes. Next base: position 264,154,475 of record NC_067398.1, on the reverse strand, counting down.
AAATGAGGGGATTTAACTCGATGTCTTCTAACATCCTTTCCAACTATAAAGACGAAGCCTCTTAGTCAAGATTTGGCCTTTTATCACCTCTGATGGTAACCACTATGTGACTTTGACCACTCCTTTGACTTTCCTTATCTTTAAGACTTGAGGAGTCCCTTTCTGGGTTAAGATTCAGGAATTTGAGAGAACAATGGGCTGAGGTGTTCCTTTCCCATTGGCTGTTGAATCCTCAGAGCTAGTAGGAAGGAGAGATTTCTGCAGAGAAGAGCTGCGTTATCATTCCTAAGTTTCTAGATGACACCATAGATAGAATGTTGGACTGGAAGTCAAACATTGAGTAACTGTTTGACCTTAAACAAGACACTTCTGCCTCAGTTTCCTCATCTCTAAAATGAGGCTAATGATGGCACCCATCTCACAGAATATTGTATTAACTCCAGATAAGGGTTTTGCAAATATTGAAGCACTCCACAGATGCAGAATATCGTACCTGATAAGGGGTTGGGCTGCTGTTTGGAGACTGACTTCCATATCCAGAGGGTAGGCACACTGAAAGTTGATGTTGATGTTGGTATCCCGGATGATGATTTTGTCGGACAAGTAGAGAGTGTTGCTATAAATGGCATGGGTTTGGTTTTTCTGTTTGAAAGGGACAGAGAGAAAAGGCGCTAGATTATAGTTATTGCATAGGCTAGCCCTGGGGAATCTGTTGAGTCAGGGAAGGTTATCTTTGGTGCTCCTTTCAGTGCCCCTGGACTCCTGACTTCTAGGCCACCTGCCCCTGTATCACAAAATCATAGGATTTAGAGTTTAAAAGTGTTTCAGTCCCTCTCATTTTGCAGATGACAAACAGAAGTCAAGGACCTTGCAGTGACTTGACCATTGTCTCCCAACTGGGAAGAGAGAAGAGCCTGGATTTGACCTGAGGGTCTCTCACTCCAATTCAGGGCTTTTTCTACCATGCCATGGTCTTCCTCCTTCCTCCGGGAGTTCTGTTCCCTCCCAGCTATCAGATTCAGGTAAGAAATGATAACAGCTAAATGTGTAACTTTTCCCAGGAATATTTCCATTTCCCTCCCTGATAGGACTCTGGAAGATTGAAAAGCCTTTAAGATAAAAATAAATAAAAACATTAATAGCGTAATTTTAGGGACCAGATCGGTAAAGACAAAGATATTTATTGTAATCAAACTTCCCAGGATCCTTTCAACTTATGTCACAAGTTGAAGGCCTCTCTGCCTTGTGTATGTATATTGCTTGTACATGGGCTGTGGATCGGGGATATAGCTGGAGTCAGGCCTTATATACTGGGCAAATCACTCAGCCTATTTGCCTTAACCTCTATAAAGCGAGCCTAATACTAATACTTACCTCCCAGAGTTGTTGTGAAGATTAAATGAGAGAATAATTGTAAAGTATTAGCATAATACCTGACACATAGTGTCATGTAAATATTACCCATACTTATTATTTTTATTACTATTATTATGCAAGGCCAAACCTGGGACTTATGCAGTAAAGCTCCCTAAAGATGCATTTTTTCCAAGTATTTTAGAGATGATCTGATATAGTCCACTGCTTATAGAAATCCCTCATGGAGTTATTTTGGAAGCTTAATATAGATTATCATTTTTCCCATCTCTAGTCCCAAACTCAACTCTGACTCTTAAAGTGTAATCATATGCAAATCACTCTCATTAAGCCCCAGTCTCCTCATCTGTAAAATGGAGATAATAAAACCTGTATTGCCTGTACCTCTTGGATACTGCAAGGAACATGCTTTGCAAAGCTTAAAATCCTTTAAGAAATGTGAGTTTTTTGTGGCAAATCTGGAAATGTTTTGCATGATTACACATGCTTGCTTTGTCAAGTTAAGGGAAAGGAGAGAAAGAGAGAGACAGTATGAAACTCAAAATAAAAAAAAAAGTTAAAATGTTTGTTTACATATAATTGAGAAAAATAAAATAAAATTAAATGTAAGGAAAAAATAATGTGTATTGTTTATTAATATTATTGTTATTATTAACCCTGATCTGTTCCCTATATGACCCTTCATGCAAGAAGATTTTCAAATCATCTCTTGTTGTTGGCTGACACAACTTCTTAATAGGAACTTAGAGTTTGAAGAAAACAGAAATTTGTTAAAATCCCTCAGGATTAATCTTACATATAGTTGCAGCAGGAAGACATCCCAGTGACATGGTTTGGGGCGGGGTATAACAACAAAGCCTTCCTCTAACTCAAAATATCATTTCTCCAACACTGCTCTTTAACATTACTTGGAATATGATGACTGCATTTATTTTGCTGAATTAAGGCACTATTGTCATCTGAGAGAGGTAGCACATTGTCATCCTCAATTTGAGCCAGATGTTCTCTAAAGCCTCTTTCTGCTCTAGAGTCTTAAAAGATTGTGTTCCAATGCAAAAAAAAAAAAAAAAAGGATAAGTAGGAAGTAGACACAGAATGCGAAAGTTTCACTGGAGAAAAGAGGAAGGGAGGTTGTCCAGGAGCTCAAGGTACTGTTTATATGAGTCAACCAATGGGGGGAAATAAGAGAGGAAGGGAGCAATATTTTTGGGAGAACAGTGTAGAACAAAGCCACTAGACAGATTAAAGGCAAAAAGGAGGTGCTAATGCTAAAGATAAGGGCTGGGAGGACAGTTCCTGGACCAGCCTGTTGCAACAACATGACTGGTAAGATTAATAAAGAGCCAGGGAAAAATTCAGTTGTATAAAGATAGGTATGTAAGGTGAAGGGCTCCTGCAATACAGAAGACAAGACAAATCACACTGTGTAAACTCCCCTAAACACTGTCTCTCCAACAGTTTTAAGTGCTCTAGAAAGAAATGCAAAAGAGAAAATAAAACATTTAGAGAATTCCTGTGACATATATAAAAAGGGATAGAAGCTTTGCTGAGAGGGTAGAGGAAGAGAGGGAAATAGGGTACAGATTTGAGGAGATAAATACATATAGACATACATATGTATATGTATATATGTGTGTGTATTTATACGTGTGTGTGTATAAATATCAACTCATTAAACAGGATAGCAAGCCATGGCCCTGGAGTTAGAAAAAATTCATTTTCATGGATTCAGATATGTACTCAGACGTTCACTAGCTATATGACCCTGGGAAAGTCACTTAACCCTGTTTGCCTGAGTTCCTCATTTGTAAAATGAGCTGGAGAAGGAAATAGTAAGCCACTGCAATATCTCTGCCAAAAAGACCCAAATAGGATCTCAGAGAGTTGAAAAATAACGGGTCATTAAAATCAGTTGTGAGAGCCATCACTTTTTCCCAACAATCAAACAGCCTCCCTGAGTCATTGCCCACTCACTTGATTCCCACAGTAGAGCATCACTGCTTTCCCCCATCCCACTCCCAAGCCTTGCCTTAGACAGGCTCTACCCACCTACCTACCATTAGTGTGGTTCCGCATGACCCATCCCGAGCTGGAGTTACCACTGACACCCAACTCTGATTGTCCTTCTCTTCAAAACCAACACAGGAGCTGTCCTTCAAATATGTAAATATCTGCTCAAACCCTAAGTTTTCCAGCAGGCACTTATTCAAAGACACCTTGATGTGATTGGCCTCACAAAACAGATCAGGTTTCAGGTCAGCAATGTCTGAAAGAGTCAATGAAGTAAAGAAAAATAGAATTCTAGCACCTGAGTTAGATGGAAGCTTTAGAGGTTAATCCAGCAGTAATAAATACTCATTAAGTATCTACTATGTACCAAGCATTAAGGATACAAAGGAAAGTCCTTTCTCTCAGGTAACTCATGGTAAAACAGAGGAGACAATATACAAAGAAAAATATACTCACTCAATGGAAATTTGAAGGTTAGAATCTTTATAACCTAAATAGATAACTCTAGTGGTTTAGGAACTACTGAGCTCTTTCTACATCAGTGGGATTCTGGGCGAACTCTATCAAGTAGCATCAGGAAACACTTTGTTATATCTGCACTCTGTTCTGTGTGGATGCTACTAGATATTTATGAGGCATAGTGGGAGTGGGAGTAGTATGATAACCAATCAATAAATAAACATTTATTAAGCACCTCCAAGCACTATGCTAAATTCTGGGAATACAAAATGAGGCAAAAGATTTTATAAAAGGGAAAACAGCACTCAAACAAATACATACAAAGCAAGCTATCTATAAGATAAAAAGGAAATAACGAAAAGAAGATACTGGGGTGAAGAGAGGTTAGCGAAGGCTTCTGGAAGATGATAGTTTTAAGTGGGAGTTGAAGGAAAAGCATATGTGATTAAATCTTTTAGTCCGCATTTATCTTTAACTTGCTACTGAAAACTTTAGCCTAGAGTTCTTCTCTCTCACTCTGCCCTGACTCACAGAAATCTACATGAATCTCAATTGGTAGGCTATTTCATGTGTCTGGTTGCTTTATTATTTACATTCTTCCTTCCACTTCAAAGGGGGTAGATAGATACTTAAATACTTACTTAGATATTTAGATAGATGATAGATACTTAGATGATAGATAGATACTTAGGTATTTAGATAGATTATAGATAAATCAATGGGAAGAGACTGTAACAGAGATGAAAGAACTCTGAAACTGGAGGAAGGAAACCTAGATTCTTATTTTGGTTGGCATTACTTAACTATGTTACCTTGGGTAAATAATTTATTTTCTCTGAACGATCATTTCTTCATTATTTCTCCCGCATAAGGCTGTGAACTTTCTGAGAACAGGGACAATTTTTTTTTGTTTTGTTTTGTTTTAATTTCTTTGTAATCTCACTACTTACTTAGCACAGGTGTTCTCCAAAAAGAAGGGATTATATGAGATAATCTCTAGAGTCCCTTTCATTTCCTACCTAAAACTCTTTGAGTCTATGATCTCCAAGGCAAAATCTGGGGCAAAATTAGGGAGGCAATGATACAAGGGAAAAAAATACTGAATCTAAAGTCTGAGATTTTGGTTTCAAATCCTGTCCCTGAAGTTCACTACCTACGTATCCCTGGGCAAGTAATTTAACTTCTTTCTTCATCTGTAAAATAAAAAGTTTGACTTAAGTTGTCCTCACAGGTGCCTTTTTTGCTCTGGATCTAGGATTCTGTGATATGCTATTATGTGATAATCTTGAGTCATACATTAACACCAAGAGATTGGCCATAAATGTCTCCTTTGATCGCACACACACACACTCACACCCTTATCCACCGCCCTTTCTTGAGTGGGTGCAACCCCTCCTCTGCCAAGGAGCTCACCAGTAACATCTGAGACCTGTTTGCATTGGCAGGTCCAGTTTCCATTCACAGCCTTGCAGTCCTCGTCTAAGCCACAGGCATTGCAGGTCCCTTCCACAGAGCTTGGGTCTGTAGGTTCACAAGAAGATAGAGAAAAAGCCTAGTGAATCCACAGCCTACTGGGTTGAAGCGATGTGTGGGACGGAGCAAGGGGAACCCCTTGAAGGTCTATCCCTTTGCAGTCTCAGGAAAGAAGCCGACTTGAGGACAGCAGCCCCGTCCAATCCTCCAGCCACTCCCCTCAGTGCTCCTCACCTGTACAGTAGGCCAGGTTGCATTCTGGGGGGGAGGTCAGGTGGTAGACGTAGAAGCCGCCGACACAAGCCTTCACCTGCACCTCGGACTCCCAGAGGCAGCAGTCGCCACTCCAGTGGGCACAGGCGGTCCGGCTGACAATGCCCTCATCACTCGACGGATGGGTCCCGTTTAGCCACATGGGAGCAGCGGTGTTGCACCTATGGATCGGGACGCACGTCTCTGGCATGCGCACGCCTCCCCTGCCCACAAAGCGATACCAACCTCGCATCGCGACATCACAATAATAGCCAGCCCGGTAGGCGGTGCTCCTCCAGAACTCGTCCCGCAGGCTGTAGCTCTGGCATGGATCCGCGCAGACCCGGGTCCCATCAGAGTGGGCCACGCAGTCTAAGCCGGCCCCGCAGGAGCCGGGGGCGCACTGACATTGGCGTCCGTCCCCCGAGTAGCCGGGTAGACAGACGCAGGAGTAGCTGCCGGGAGAGTTAGTGCAGACGGCCTGCGCGTGGCAGTCCACGTGCGGGTCGCTGCATTCATCTATGTCTTCGCAGCCATTGTCGGGAGTGAGCCGGAAGCCCCCGGGGCAGCCGCAGTAGTAGGAGCCCACCGTGTTCACGCAGTTGCTGGCCGAGCAGTTGTGGCCCCCCGGGAGGGCACATTCGTCCACATCCGAGCAGACGAAGCCGTCCCCGGTGAAGCCGTCCAGGCAAGAGCAGACCGCGGAGTCGTTGGTCTCCACGCAGGAAGCATTGGCGTGGCACTTGGAACAGCTTTCACCTGAAAGAGAGAGGGGGGAACAAATGACAGGGCAGGGACAGTTGCAGAGATCCGGGACCAAACCCTCAAGACCAGGCCAGTTAGAGACAATATCACGGCATCGTAGATTTGGAAAATGATTTATAATTCATCTAATATAAGCTCCCATTTTACAGACGAGCATATCAAGATCCAGAAGATGCCCAAGTTTGTACAGTTAATGGTTTTGGAGCCTGAGTTTCCTGACACTGAATTCAATATCTTTCTGACATAGATCATGGAGTTCCAAACACTATAATATTACATGACTTGTCAAGTACAGTTCCCTCCAAATATCATCAATCTTTTTCAAGACTATGTTACAGAAAGAAAATGAAAGCAAATACACTTTGTCTAGGTACCAGCAGAGCAAATAGAGCATATATCATACACAGATGAAACAATAAACAAACAAATAAATGAATAAATAGATGGAGATAGATAAGCAAATAAATAAATATAGTAGGCTGCGAATTGAAAAGGCAAGTCTCCTCCACATGCTTCCCCAAAAAAGAAAAAAAAAAAAAAAAAAAAACACCTTTGGCCCAGGAGAGCAAAGAAGTAGAGTCTAGTTCATAATGGGGTTCTGAATTCAGAGCAAATAAACCTAGGCATATACCTGGCTCTGCCATTAACTAGATGAATGAGTTCTTTCAGTAAACTCCATTTCTTTCAAAAATCAGGGGAAGGACTAGAGGATGTCAAGGCTTCTCTCAATAAAAAATGATTCTTTGATTGCAAGTGTTTAGTTTAGAACAACGAACCTAGGAATTCTGGCTGGCATCTAGTACTCACACGGTTCCCTCAGTAGAAACAAATAATAACCATCATAACTAATATTCATAATAGTATTTTTAAGTTTTGTAAAGTACTTTGTATATGTTATATAATTTGAGTCTCACAACAGTCCTAAAAAGTAGGTGCTATTGTTATTTCTGTTCTAAAGATGAGGAAACAGAGGCTGAGAAAAGTTAAGGGATTTAAATGCCCAAGATCATAGAACTAAGTCCCTGAGGCAAAGTTTGAACTCCTGACTTCAAGTCCAGCCTTCTCTCTACAGCATTACCTAGTTTTCTGGAAATGTGTCCTCAGATACTTACTGGCTGTGTGATTTAGGTTATTTCACTTAACTTTTTTCAACCTCAATTTCCTCATTTGTAGAATAGAGATAAAAATGGCAATTATCATGAGAATCAAATGAAATAATATATTTAAGTGCTTTACACAGTGCCTAACACCAAGTAGGTGCTATTGAAAAACTAGTTGCTGTTATGATAATATGATGATGATGATAATGATGATGATTGATGATGATTTAAAACCAGAATATTCAAAGGCAGCATCCCTAGAGAAGTAGATGGAGGAAGCGGATAAGGACAGATGGAATGATCCAAGACCTTCACTTACTATCTACAAAACCATCAGCAGTTGCTGGATTCCAATGTTGAAAAGCCACTATAACCAGCAGGGTCAGATAGAATAGCTGTATCATCCTTTACACCAGTTTTTCTGTCACTGGTGTCTTGTCTGGAGACAAAAGGCTAGAATAGTTGCCCCTTTGTGATTTCTTCCAGGCCTGATGTCTGTGACACTTCAACCTGCACAAGAGAAGGAACATGGTTATTGTAATTCATTTTGTTTCTACCCAACCTCTAAGCTCATGCTCAGATCTCAGAATCTATACAAACAGGCAAAACAGATTCCCCTTTAAAATGAGGAAGTAGCAGATCTCTGGATGATATAGGTCTAACTCTTTCAAAAATCAGGTCTTTATCATGCAAAAGCACCTGGCTTTCCACAGGACCAACTTTGTTTGCCTGTTCTGGTAAAGTGAGCTTATTTCTCTCTCTCCTATTCCACATACCCTAACACATACCCATTTTTGTAGTTATAGACCTTTGGAGCAAGCAATTTAGAATGGGAACCATGGACAACAGGCTAAGGAACCCACTGATTTCAGGGAGAGCTCTGTATGAATGGAGATATAAGAGATACTGTTCTGAGTCCTGATTGCAATCCATCTTACCTGGGATACAATTGAAGAATGACTCAGTTCCCAAGCATTTTCCTAATATCTAATATAACTATATATATAACACCAGTAGAGCAGAAAGCCACACCTCCACTCAGTTGTTCCTTGGGGCTTAGGTTTGTTTTAATTGGGGGTGTTTCACACTTTGTTTTCCTTTTCTCACTAGGCTGATTTTCCTCATTTGTTGTGCCTGCACTAAATTGACACATAGGGAGTTATGCCCTTGTCTGGAAATAAAAAGGCTTTGACTTTGTACCTTTGAACAAGTGATTGCGGTTAGAGATTAACCAAGGAGGTAGTGCCCTGAGTTCTGGTTATTCTTTCTCCATCACCAACAAAAGCATAAGGGGCAATAGTATCCTATGCAACCTTGAGGCATGAGCAGGTGAGCTCCAAACGTGCCTTGAATACCAACCAATATTCCAGCACCCAGCATTCTGTCTAGACTGAGCAAGTTCCAGAGCTGGAGGCTGTTTCTGTGCTTCTCTCAGACATGGTGGACCCAGACCCACCTAATGACCACTGGAAACCAGGACATGTTGACTTGCCCATGGTGAGTAGCTGGAAGTCAGGTCTGGCTTTTCCCAGAATGCTCATTCTCCTCATCACGTGCCCCCCCAATAGGAATTCCACTCCCTATTAGTTCCACACCACAGCATCCAAAGTGCCAGGAACATTCACACACGATCACAAATTCCAGTGGGCAAGAATATTTCTGTAGTTCTTCCAGAGGCTCAGCCTTCCATCAGCTGCAGGGACCTTTGATGCTTTCAGACATCTTGTCATGAAATAATTCTGGCTAAGAAGCAGGCAGCTAGGGCTAACCAGATGTCAGAGTGGATCAAGCACCAGTCCCGAAGTCAGGAGGACCTGAATTCATATCTGGTCTCAGACACTTCACACTTCCTAGATGTGTGATTCTGGGCAAGTTACTTAATCCAAATTGCAGCACCAATTAAAAAATAGCCAGCTAATGGGAGCCCTTATAAGGGGTAACTTGTGCTGAATGAGATTAGCTGGGGAAGTTCCAATGTGAGAACAATCCACAGAGCGACTGAGGCTCCAGAAAAAGGTGATCACTACCTCTAAGGATAATTCCAAAAATTTTGAAAAAGATTACTGTGTTGGATTTCTCAGTGCTTCATTTTTAACTTCAAGGTCATAGAATCATGAGAACGTAGATTTAGAGCTGAATCTTTGGAGATTTTAAAGTCTGATCCCATTTTATAGATGAGGAAACTAAGGCAGACAAGAGGTTAATTTGCCCAGCAATAACATAGCTAGTAAGTGAATGAGGTAGGATTTGAACTCAGGCCTGATTTTAAATAAGGTGTTCTATCCATTGCACTACCAGTGACAATAATTTCCCTGTGAAATCCACAAAGAAAAGACAGATTTGGCAGCAGCAAGCTGAGCCAAAATTGTCAAAGGTAGCAGCTGCTTCAGTAAGGATCATATAATCATGGATTTCAGATTAAAAGGTATTCAGGTCTAACATTTTCTTTTTACAGAAGAGAAACTGAGTTATTCCAGAGAGGCTAAATGACTTGTCTAAAATTACAAAAGTCAGAAGATGTCAGAACTAATATTTAAATTTGGATCAGATGAATCTGATTACAAAAAAATAACTTGTAATCAATATTTGCCATAAGTACTTCTAATAAAAATCTGATGCCTCAGATCTCTAATGAATTAGAAAAATTATTCATCGGATGCCCCTCAGTTGGAGAATGGCTCAATAAGTGATGGTATATGAATGTAGTGGAATATTATTATTCTACAAGAAATGTTGAGCAGATTGATTTCAGAAAAGCTTGGAAACACTTACAGGAACTGATACTAAGTGAAGCGAGCAAAATCAAGGAAATATTGTACACAGTAAGAAGAAAATTATGTGATGATCAACTGTGATAGACTTGGTTCTTTTCAACAACTGAGATGATTCAAGACAATTTGAATAGACTTGGAATGGAAAATGCCATCCACATCCAAAGAAAGGACTATGGACACTGATGTGGATCAAAACATAGTATTTTCACCTTTTTTTGTTTGCTTTTTCTTTCTTATGGTTTTTTTCCCCTCTAATTTAATTTTTCTTGCACAAAATGACATATGGAAATGTGCTTAAAAGAATTTGACATGCTTAACATATATCAAATTGCTTATTGCCTATGAGAGGGAGTAAAGGAGGGAGAAAAATTTGGAATACAAAATTTTTCAAAAATGAATGTTAGAAACTATATGTGTATTGAGGGGGAAAATGAAAAATTACTCCTTGTAAAATTCTCTGTCTTTCAAAGGATAAGTGATCAAATGATGTCAGGGTACAATGGAAAGAGCACTGCTCTAGTGTCAGGAGATCTGGGTTCAAATTTCACCTTTTACATTTATTGTAATAAAGTGTGGTCTTGGGCAAGACACTTAACCTGGTCCCAATTTTTTCATCTGGAAAATGAGAGTATTGGACTTAATGATCACTGGGGTCCTTTTCATATATAGATCTATGATCCTAGTAATAAGCAGTTCAGGAATCACTATCCATGTTCCATTCCCTTCCTTAATGCTGAGGCCATTTTAGGGAAGCTAGGCAGTGCCATGATAGGGTGCTGTACCTAGAGTCAGAAAGATATTGGTTAAAATCCAATCTCAGATATTTAATAGTTTTGTAAGGCAGGTGACTTTGCACAACCCTCCCTCACTTAAATCTAATTCACTTGCAAATCAAGACATCACTTTCCTGATGTCATGGTCCTTTTAGAGAGTGAAGGACAAATAAGGATAGTACATATGATCATGAATAAGTAGTTTAACCTCTCTCCCCCATCCCATTTTTGTAAAATGGGAATTATAAAATCTATTGTAAGGATAAAAGGAGATATTTGTAACATGCTTTGCAAACCTTAAAGCACCAAATAAATGTGTTATATCGTCATTATTATTTATGCATAATGTAACAATATTTTAGAGAGATCCAGCTCTAGCTCTGAAAGTGGCACCAAATGATTATCACCTTACCATGGCCAAGACTGATAGAAACACCTCCATCAAAAAAAAAAAAAGATACTTATTTTTGGAGTTTAAGATTAAAATATTGTAGAGGATTAAAAATTTCAATTTAATTGCTTTTGGGCAAAAAAGAAAGAATTCATATTTTGTGATGAAAAGTCCTTTGCAAGTCCAAGGCATTTAACACTTCACCAGGTATTTTTGGATATATGCTCCAAAAAGATTAAGGGATCCCACATATACAACAATATTAATAGCTGCAATGCTTGTCATAGCAAAAAATAACAACCAAATGGCTGCTAAATGGAAATTGTTTGAAGAAATTTTGATACATGAATTTAATATATCTTTTAAAAAAAATTATTTGTATTTGATATTATTTTTCCCTAGTTATATATAAAATAATTTTTATATTTGTTGTTTAAAACTTTGACTTCTAGATTCTTTCCCTTGTCCCCACCTCCAACTCCCATTAAGAAAGCATATGTGAAGGTATGCAAAATATTTCCATAAAAGTTATATTGTAAGAAAAAATATCTTCTCCCTCCCCCAAAAAAATTCAAGAAAAATAAAGTAAAAGTGAGAGAGAGAGAAAAAAATAGAGAGGGAAAGAAAGAGAGAGAGAGAGAATGCTTCAATCTGTATTCAGATATAATCAATTCTTTCTCTAGATCTGGATAGGATTTTTCATCATACGTCCTTCAGAGTAGCCATGGATCATTGTATTGCTGAGAATAGCAAAGAGAATGTAATGTATCTTAAAATCAAAAAAATGAAAAAAATTTTAAGCTATGGAAAGACTGATATTAATGTAATTACTATAATGATATAAACAAAGAACATGGAAAGCTAAAATCAGATTAATTGCAATGACCAATCTTTATCTCTTTAAATGAGATATTTGTAAAGCATCTAACGCAATGCTCGAAACATTCATAATAAGCACTCTTCCTTCTCTACTCTCTTCTTGATAACAAGATGGGACAACATAGCTGCAGAAAGTGGTACATACAATAGACAAGGTTTTTTGCTAAAAAAAAATTTCTATCGTCTAAGGGGTGGTATATGGATAAGCATTATATACTAAGTTGTAAAAAACAAAAGGTATCAATTCTTTTTTAAAAAGGCTTAGTGACAAAATGTTCCAATTTTTGGCCATGAAGTCTCCACGGCTCCAACAGAGCCATGGATGAGTCATTTTTTACCAGAAAGCATCATTTAAGTTTTTAATGATTGTAAAACTATCTCAGCAGGCCAGAAAACATCATTTAAGTTTTTACCGATTGTGAAACCATCTCAGCAGGCAAGCTCCTCTTAACTGCTTGGTTACCTTGGTCTTAGAGCTGTGACCCTGCTGTTGTGGCAACTTTCTACCACAGTGCCTCTCAAAGGAAGATGTTCCTGAATTTGAAAACCAGAAGCTAGTATAAACTAGAGAGTGATTTCCAACCTGGAATGACAGACTCTAAAGGAGACAAGATAAAGCATGTATATTTTATTCTGAGGTTTTATTATTTTCCTTTTACAATATTATTACTCAAAATACAGTAGTCCTATGTGCCCCATGGCTTGTAAATGATAAACATCTATCTTCCTGTTCTTCAGGAGGATCACAATTCTTCCTTGGTTTTCTTCCAATCTTGAAGAGAAAGGTCCTCTTTTTCATCAGACTCTTCTTCCTCAAAAGACCACTAAATCAGAGGAGAAAGAGAATAAATATAGAAGAAATATGGAAGGAAGGAAGGAAGGAAGGAAGGAAGAAAGGAGGGAGAGAGGGAGAGAGAAATGAGGAAGAGAGGAAGGGGAGGAGGAAAAGAAAGGGGAAGAGGGGAGGAAGGAAGGAAGGAAGAGATAAAGAAGGGGAAAAGAGAGATAGAAAAAGAGAGGGAAAGAGAAAAGGAGGGAGGGAGGGAGAAAAGAGTCAGAGACAGAGAAAGAAAAAGATTATTATCTTTTATTCTCTTTTGGGATAAAGTACAATAGTGGTATTGTTAGTTCAAAGGGTATTCGTAGCCCTTTGGGCATAATTCCAAATTTCTCTACAGAACAGTTTAATCAGTTCACAATTCCACCAATAACTCATTAGTAGTTCATTTTTCCCACATTCCCTCCAACATTTGTCATTTTCCTTTTCCGACCTAATAGTCAATCTGAGACTAGCATGAGGTAGTACTTCAAAATTGTTTTCATTTTCATTTCTCCAATCAATAGTGACTTTTTAATGTCTATAAATAGCTTGATTACTTCATCTAAAAACTGTTCATATTTCTTGATCATTTGTCAATTGGGAAATGGCTTTTATTTTTTATAAATTTGATTCAGGTCCTTGTATATTGGAGAAATGAGGTCTTTATCAGAGAAACTTGTTTCAGAATTCTTTTCATAATTACTATTGTTAACTGTGGTCCGGTTATTCTATTCTCTCTCTCCTTTTACCTTGTCCCTCCTCAAAAGTGTTTTGCTTCTGACTATTCCCTTTCCCCATGTTTTCCCTTTTATCATATTCCCTGCTTCCTGTATTCATTTCCCCTTCTATTCTGCTGCAGAGTAGGATAGATTTCTATACTCAATTGAGTGTGTATGTTCTTCCCTATTTGAGCCAATTTTGATGAGAGTAAGGTTCACTCACTTCACCTCTCTTCCCCTAGAAGATCTCTTTTAGAAATAAAATATAGCCAGAAATGATAACAGATGAAAACAATTTATTTTGAATTTGATCAGTTTTATCTGGGAAAATTAGTGCAAGGTACTGAAGGAATTCAAGTTCTTCCTCCTTCAACTCATGCTTATAAGAATCATTCTTTTTACAAAGTCTTTTATGTACACTATTTCATCTGATCCTCACAATTCCTCACAACAAATCTGAAGAAAATTTAGAAAATGAAAGTGGAAGGATGATCAAAACAAATTTCAAAGACTTTAATGGGTTCAAATGTTCAAATTACATGGTTAATTGTGCCTTTGTAAAAATGTAACATTGAAGACTCCATTCTAAAAAATTCACCCTCAGAATCATAACTATGAAATCCTTTCACTTACAGCTAAAATATTTGGTGGGATATGGTAGAAAGGCAATGCAAAGGACATTATGGACTGGATTACTGATGGCATAGAGGTCAGTCTACAGATTCAACTGAATAAGGAGAAGAGGCAATCCATTTCGCAAAGGGTTGAATCAAAACCCCCAAGAGTATTGAGAAGCTGGGTTAAAATAAAACTCTCTAAAATAAATAGAAAGCTAATGGTCAATTTTTCCTGAATCAGGAATTGTATCCTAACTCAAACAATAGAGATAGCATCAACTTTATCTTACCCAACTCCCCATCAAGCAGAGAAAAGGGTTTGAAAAGGCACCTATGAAAAGGGGTTATATTTTGAGAAAGATGATGAAAAGCTCACTAAATATGGACCCAGAAGATCTACGTTCAAATCTTGCCTCTTCTTAAGTTTTTATTTTTTTCTTTTTTTTTTAAATTGTCCCAATTCTTTGGAGTTTTCTTTCTTTCACTGAAATCCTATTAAAGCAGAGAAAAGATGTCTCCTGATTTCCTAGAAGGAAGTATATGGTTGTTCTTCTGTCCACTTTGTCTCTTAACTTCCAATATCTTCCATTCCCCTCCACTGTTGCAGATCTGTCATGCTGAAGAATAGTTTATATTTGTAGCTGCACCAGTTTCCATAACACAACTTGCTGTGTCAGGGAAGGTGATGATGATGATGAAGATGAAGATAATAGAATAACAACTCCTTCAAAATCCAGCCAAATATTGAATCAACCATTTATTCCTGATATAAATGTATATGTATATTGTCATAGTATATAATTTTGTAATATTATACATATGTATATATACATATATATTATAACTATTTTACTGATATTTGATTCAATATATTTGCAACTATAATTATTCAAGGTTTTGGTCCATACTTTTCTTTCTCTGCTTTATTTATCATTAGTTTTGCTCAGGAGTACATTTGTCTTCCAAAAAGTAAGATATTCCTTCTTTATTTTTTGCCAAGAATCTATATAATATTAGAATTAGCTGTTCTTTTAATATTTGACACAACTTACTTGAAAGTGAATTGAAAAATTGCTCTGCTTCATTTGTTACCAGCATTGTTCACATATAATAATGTTCTTTATTTTACTTTCATCTATGAATTCTTTTTGATTTTAGAAATTTGATCTTCTCTCTTATCAGATTACCTAATAATTTATCTACTTAAAAACAGCTCCCCATTTTCTTTACCAATTTATTGTTCTTTGTTGATAATTTTATTTTTATTTTCAAAATTTCTATTTTTGAATTGGTGGATTTTCTTTTTTATTTGTAGCTTTTCTACTTTTTAAGTTGTCCCAATTATTTCATTTTTTTTCTTTCATTGAAAGGGGGATACACTTTCCCCTAATAATTTCTTTGGCTGCATCCCCAAACTTTGACAAAATGTTGCCATTTCCTTTAATAAAGTTAATTGTTCTTTCTAGGAATCATTCTTTTACCCACCATTTCCCCAGGGTTAAATTAATTAGTCACCCTTTGCCTTTGAAACTTTTCTTCAAATATTCTTTTATTGGTTACAATTGTACTTAGATATGGTCAGTAAAATAAAAGTTTAATAATTTTGCTTTTCTACATTCTTATAAGGTTTTTAATGTCTTAGCAAATGGTTATACAACCGAGATACTTGTGTTTTTTATTGTTTTTGAATAATCCCCAGAAATTAATCACATTTAATTTTTTCTAAAATTCTATGGAAGACATTAACTTCTTATTTTTCTTTTTGTTAGACTTGTTCTGAAAGACACACTTTGAGGTAACTAATTATTTAAAAGTTTTTCTGTCTACTTCTCCCATAATTCAGTTAATCCTTCTTTCAAGTATTTGAGTGTATTGTCATTTAGTGCCAAATATTAAATATTTATAAATATTTCATTATCTGTGTCTTTAAGCTTCAGTACAACTGAAGTATTAAAAATTCCATTACAACCCCTTATTTTAACTCTGTGAATTTTTATATTTCAAGTATATTTTATAAACAATATATTGTTGGAGCTCAATTTTATTTTACTACTCTGTTTTATGAGTGAATTCTTACTATTCACTTTCACTATTATGATTGTTCATTATGTAATTCTCTTCATCATAACCTCTTATGATTTTTCTTCTTTTCTTGAAGAGGTTTATGACGAAAACTAATAACTGTAACTGTAAAGAGAACTGTTCCTATTCCACTGTTCCTTCCCTCCTCACCAAGCCCTGTTTATTATTAGTTTGTATATTTTCTAATCTCTTTTTTATGCTCAACCTTCCAAAGCTTAGCCAGTTTTTGCGTTTACCTGATCTCATGTCAATCCCCTGTCAATTCCTCTCTCTGCTCCTGCCAGCTTCCATGTTCTCCTCAGTTCATGATGGTTCCCATTTTTTCCCCTTTCTACCAACTTTTTCTAGTTGTTTATTTGTGTGTGTACAATTCTGGACTACACATAGGAATTAAGAACACGTGAAAGCTTTCTGACTCCTTCACTTTCTTCAAGAAATTTTCCTTGCATTAATTGATTTTTCCCAGATAGAAAGTAAACTCCCTAAAAGTCAGAATTATTTAATTTTTGTTTATGTATGTATTTTGTCTACATCAGGGATGGGGAGTATCTGGTCTGTGGGCTGCATAAACCTGCAAAAACCATGGGATTGGCCCTCTCAAGGCACCACAGGTGATGATGAGCTGAAAGCTAGGTATAACAGCTTCCCACTGCTTGAATTCTATAACCTGATAATTTTGTATAGCCAGTGAGTGATGTAATAAATATCCAAATGGCCCTTGGAAGAAAAAAAGATTTCCCTACCCTGATCTACGTCTATGTAAAGTCAAAGCCTAACATAGCTCCTGGCCAACATTACTTGCCTAATACTGTAAATTCTTGTTGCCTGCTTCCTTCATGGATTAATTGAAATGTATCCATGAGAGAAGTGACTTGAAAAGCTATTAGAGTACAGTGAAAACTTATAGGAAGATTACATTAATATCTAGCTGATATGTGCAGTATAAGACTTGAATGCCATTTTGTTCAGGTAATGGTAATAAAAAGAAAAAAGAAAACTTGGAATCAAGAAATCAAAAGAATATTAGAAATTCTAGATTCTCCTAATCAGTGATTGAAATCAAGAGTCAAGGGTAAGAATAATATAAAGAGTCAAAGCAGAAAAAAAAATCTCTTTAATGTAAATCCTTATTATAGAAGCTGGGGAGAACTAAAATGAAAGGAGATACAGAACTTTTGAAGAAGGAAAACTTCAGGTTCTCAAAAGTCTAACACTCCAAAATATGAGTTGAGCCAAATGCAAAAGTTTAAGTCCCACAGGAAAGTCAGGTCAAAAAGGATAGCTGAAATTCTAGCTTTTCTGCAAAAATGGACAATGGTAGGACTGGATAAGATCAATAATTATTGTCCAAATGTTCCAAAGCACAGCAAAAATCACAAACAAAGCATTTTATCAAAAATTTATCACATGCAAGTCTGATTCCACTCTTTCTTAGAAGTCATCTTATATCTATATACAAAAGGCAGCTAGCTGGCATAGGGAATAGACTGATGAACCTGAAGTTAAAAGACTTTAATTCAAATTTTGTCTCAGATACTTATTGTATGACCACGGCAAATAACTTAATCTTTGTTTCAATTTTCACAACTGTAAAATGAGGATGATTAAAACAACTATCTTCTAGTATTGTTGTAAGGATTAAATGAGACATTGGTAAAATGGTAATATTGGTAAAATATTTAAGATATAGATGGTGTTTTTTAAAGCTATTTCCTTCTTTTCAATAGATGACCAGTTACTTTTCCAAATATAAATCAATTGTGTGTTTCTGTATTTTAAACAAAATATTCACAGCTTCTATCACTCAAAAAATCAGTAACACTTTTTTAAAAGCAATATATTGGCTGAGAAACAAAATGGATTTGTCCAAAAGTCTCAAGAGAATAAAGAGCAACTTAAAATCAATCACTAATAATTGAATAAGCTCCCCCAAAGCATCATGGCATTTATACTGCTTTTAGTGGTTATGTCAAAGCCTTTGATTCATTTTCCCAATTATGACTTATTCACCTGCTACAGATATAATAAAGAGAATCATATATAGCAAGAATGTTAAGAGTTTTTGAAGATCATGTAGAAAAATTGTTCCCTATTTAAGACATTCCTCTAACATGGAATGAAGAGCGGGTCATGCCCATTGTCCTGTCTTCTCCTAGAGTTGTCCTAAAGATGCTTTGAGCAAGCCTACAGAAGATGAACTCAAACCCCAGCAACTTTATCCAGTTACAAAAGTTATAGATTTTAACTATCTGAGTTTGTTGTTCAGTTGTTTTTAGTCATGACAGACACTTTATTACCTCATTTGGAGTTTTGTTGGC
Organism: Antechinus flavipes; assembly: GCF_016432865.1. Taxonomy (NCBI): domain Eukaryota; kingdom Metazoa; phylum Chordata; class Mammalia; order Dasyuromorphia; family Dasyuridae; genus Antechinus; species Antechinus flavipes. Next base: position 264,135,669 of record NC_067398.1, on the reverse strand, counting down.
AAAAGCAATGGAATGGTTTGTCATTTCCTTCTCCAGATCATTTTACAAATGAGGAACAGAGACAAACTTTAAGTGACTTGACAGGGTCACATAGCTAGTTTATATCTAAGGCTAGATTTGAACTCATCTTCCCAAGTCCAAGTCTGGAGTATCCACTACTCCACCTCACTTCCAAGGAACTTCCTGAGCAATAGTGTGCTAAATTTGAACTATCAAAAGCAATTGTAGGATGCTGATTTGCACCAAAACCATTCTAATCTAAACTCCATTGAATATAAAAAGAAGAATAGTTTATCTATATAACAGTTTAGATATACTGTGCCATGTGGGCTTCATAATAACCCTGTGACATAAGTACTGCAGGTTCTTATTATTTCCATTTTAGAGTTGAGGAAACTGAGGATTGAATAATTTAAGTGATTTGCTAAGGGCCACTTAAGCTAATGTCTCTGCTGAAAGATGCAAATCCAGATCTTCCGATGCTCATGCCAGTCCCATTTCTAACGCCCCACACTATCACTCTGAAGGCCATCTAGTTGACTTCAATAGGAAGACAAATACAAGAGCTTTCTTCCCAGATACCTAGGAGGCAACAGAATTGGCACTGATCTCCAAAAACTTAACTAATTTCAATTGATTTAAGACTTAGTAGAAGGAGTTGAGAAAATTTCCTGTATCTTTCCTGACTTCAAGACAGAGATTTGGATTCAAGACCATCACTAGATGTTTTCTTCTTTCTTTTATTTTCAGCAGGTCAGGCAAAAAATGATATAGATATTTAAATATGGATATATAGATGTGTGTTTATATATATGCACATGCATATACAAACATACATACATAGATACACATATATACATGCACAATATACACACATATATACATATAAAATAGCTTATATACATAAGCAAGCATAACATCCTATAATTCTTGAGTTAGATAAGAACACCTTTCATCTTTATCTGTTCTACGCCCCTGCCTTAAAATGTTCAATGCACCTAAGCCAATCCTTAATTCTAAGGAAGAAGAGATGATGAAAATGACTGATAGTCTATCCTAATATGTAACTGGTTTTTTAATTGCCTAGTTCCCTAAGTTGGGTATAATAATTAAGGATAAAATAAGACAGCCTTTACCTCCTCTAATTCCATTTGGGACTTGATTTCTTTTTCCACAAAGTCAATAAAGGCATTCAGGGAATATTCGCCATTATATGGTACAACCTAAGAAGAAAGAAGAGCAAAACATAAATTACTGGTTTGACTTCTTTTGAAATTACAGAAATAAAGCAAATTATGGCTATCTAAAAACACAAAATAGTGGTCTGACTTCTCTTGCAATTATAGAAAGAAAACAAATCCTTAGTATTAGGTATTTGGAGGTGGAAAGGGCTTTAAATATCACTTCATTAAAAGTTCTCATTTTATAAGTGAAGTCCAGAAAAGTTAATCAACTTGTTAACCAACACAGCTGGTAAAGAGCTGGGGCAGTGTGTGAAACACTGTCCTCTGAGTCCAAATCCAGTTTCCTTTCCAAAATGCTGTATTCCTTGGCCCAAGGATTCCAAACGTGGTAATAACCGATATGGTTCTACTGTGATTTTTAAGCTTGAATAAGTTCAGAAATATAAATGCTATGAATTTACAAAAACATCATTTGAAAGATTATTTAAATTTTCTTCAATATTATTTATTATTAAAATTCAACATAACAATCCTATGCTATCGGTTACTTTATTCAATTTTCAAACTTTTGAAAAACATCACCTTATACTCAGTGATTTAAAGATTGCATTTCTATTCTTAGTCTCAAGATCATTTGGAGATTGGGGTTTTTTATTTCAATAGCATTTTATTTTTCCAATTACATCTAAAGATAGTTTTCAACATCCATTTTTGTAAGTTGAGTTCTAATTTTTTCTCCTCTCCCTTAACTCCCCCAACCAAGACAGCAAGCAATCTGATATAAATTATTCATGTACAATCATTTTAAACATATTTCCATGTTAGTCATGTTTTGAAAGAAAAATCAGAACAAAAATGAAAAACCATGAGAGGAAAAAAAATAAATTAAAAAGGTGAAAATATTATGCTTCCATCCACATTAAGTTTCCATAGTCCTTTATCTGGATTTATATAGCATGGAGAATGAGGTATTTATGCATATGTGACAGTTTTGATATGATTCTCACCAAAAAAAAGTTTATTGGAGACAGATTAAGTTAATTTTGGTGGCCAGTGTGAGAACTCTCCCAACCAATCCATTGGTCTGAAAAAAGTTCCATATACAAAACATAATGACAAAGTTCTCTGTCTTGTCAAAATTAAAAATTTATTATTCACAATTTATAAAAGCATAGAAGAAATGTAAATAATTAAATTTTCAATTGATATTTTTCTAAGTTACTAAAGTTTTAAATGTTCCAAGACAATATCTTGTATATATAGTGCTTGAAATTTTTTGAAGTTTTGTATATACCCTTTCTTTTCTAATTGCAACAACATCATGATTTCCATTTCACAGAGACTTGAAAAAGATTAAATGACATATATAATCACATACCTCATAAGAATCAGAGTAAGAATTTGAATCAGTTCTTTTTTGAGTCTACTATATTGTGATGCTGCTTCTTGTGTAAAGCTTTTATCATCTTTTTTATAATCTTCCTGAAACAGCTATTGCCTCTGGGATAATTTTTTAATGCCTCCACCTGACATTCAAGGTCCTTTTAATTTCAAATCTTTCCCAGCAAACAGCCTCTCTTCCAATTACGTCAGTGTCCTGAATATCCTACTTATTCCTATTTCCTTTCCTGGCTCTAGTAGAGTTGAACCTGCTTGCAATGATCGATTTACAGCCACTTCCTCCACCATATAAATCCTATCCCTCCTTTAACTCCCCATCAAAATATCTGCTCTGTAAAGAATGTTCTCCAACCACTCCAGTCCACACTGATCTCTTCCTTTCTAGAGGCTGTTTCCTGACTGTTTTCATGTATTAGTCTTATGTCCTCAGCTAAACCAGTAGTTTTAAACTCAAAAAAAAAAAAATGAGGCTACAAATTGGAACATAAGGAGCCCTGTGGGCATATAATGCATTAAGAAACTGCATATTGACATTATCTATGTTTTCTTGTATTTTTGCTTATTTGATAAATATTTATCAATTGCATTTTAATCTGGTTCTGGCAGCACTTGAGAGTTTGTAAGCCACACATGGCTCCTCCCTAGCTGAAGGTTTGACACTCATGGGCTAAACTCTGGAAGAAAGGACCCTATATTATTTTTTGGGCTTGCACCCAAACACTTACAGTGGCACCAGGTCAGCACAAAATTGGTGTTTGGGAGAAAAACAAAAACAAAATGTTGATAGTCAAGAGACAGTCAGGTTCAATAGGGTGAGGTACACTGGGCTTAAAAATCAAGTAGGATCGTGGAATCTTAGATTTATGGCTAAAAAAGGACCATAGAGATTCTCTAATGAAGTGCTGTCCAATCTAATGAGAAATGGGATCACTAAATACATAAAGACCCATGTAAAAAAAGGAGTTTCCAAAGGACCTCTCCCTTCCACTCCTGCTATTAAAAGAATGAGATCAGGGATCCATGAAATATTAAAGCATTGATCATTATCATACAACTCAAAAAAAAGGTTAAAGGCAGTCCTTGAATAGATCCATATGAAAGACCGAAATGTTCTCACCAAATCAGATTTAGCTGGAAAGAATTTGAAGAATGGGTACTTTTCCAGGAATGTCTGTTGAATATCATTGGCAGTAATGTCAATTTTTGCAATGGTGACAGATTCATGATACTGGTATTTCTTGCCTAGCTCCTCCAATACTGGGAGCAGAGACTTGCATTCATAAGACCATGGAGCATCTGTAAGAGACAGGATATAGGAAAAGACATAGTTAAGGAAGAAGAAAAAACTAAACCAAGATTTGGAAAATTCATGTTAGCCCCCTTTTTCATTTCTAATTAGGTTCCTGGTATTTCTCTTCCTAATCATTCCTTAAAAATCATGTTTATCTTGCTCTTAAATGTTCTATAATCCTGTTTTGAGGAGAAGTGGCCTAAGAATCACTATGTCCAGCAATAAAAAATATAGGAGTGGCCATTTGCCATCTAGGCTGGTATTTAGTGCAAAATATAAGTATCTTTTTTGGCAAAAAAAAAAAAAAACACAATCTTTTCCTACAATGTAGACAAAGGTATTTCTTAAGACTTTAGTAAGTTTCAGAGTGAAAAATAGTTGAATGGCTGCTCTTCTTTCCCACTCTGGATACTTCCTTTGCCCCTTCCTTCCATCCCTTTTTTTGCCTGTTCCTGGGACTAACCCCAGGATTTCTGAGTTAGTGTAATTTCTTAACCATCTCCTATTACCCATGAAGCTCCATTTAATTGTCCTTAGAGGTATACCAAGTCCCCAAGGCATTAGCAAACTTTGCCTGCTGGTTTCAGGAAAGAGAGGGATCTAATGGACCTCTCCAGGGAGCCCACTCGACCACAGCTTTACTTAAAAGAAAATGACACCGATTTTGTTTTTCATCATTACCATGACTTTTAGCAGAGCCAAATGAGCATTCTAACAACTAGAGTATTCCTAGTCGGACAGAAAGATGATTGGAGGGAACCCACAATGTTCCATGTGAAAGGCTATGGATGTCCATTATTTCATCACTTGGACCTTATCTGACCCACCAGTGAAATGGAGAACGAATAATATCTTCTTCCTGCCTCTTCCCATCCTTCTCACCAACACATCATATTACCTCCAAGCTCACCCTTGGCACAATCTTATTTTGCCTTCTTGATAATTATATATTCTTTATATATAAAATATAGGATAGGTATAGAATCTGTGCTCTCACTCATATAGGGGACTCTTGGTTATGGAAACTCTTACTATTGTTGGTTTGCATTTGTGCTACTCACAGGCTTGGGAGCATCTACAGGTTAAATGACTTCCCCAAATCACATAGCCAGTATTTTTCAGAAACAGGATTTGAACCCTTTTCTTCTAAGCTCCAAGGACAAATTTAATCCCATTATCACAAGCTTCCCAATTCTTTTTTTCTAGCTACTAAATTTTGGGTGTTTCCTTAACAGATGTCCTTGCACTTGTAGTTGCCACTGATAAAGACTCCTGATTCAAGAATCTTTTTGATTTTCTCAGTAATGTATATATATGTATATACATTACTGAGGAAATAAAAAAGATGTGTGTGTGTGTGTGTGTTGTGTGTGTGTGTGTGTGTGTGTGTGTAGGCTTGAATACAGGAAAGATTTAGTTTACGTTCTTGCAAAAATGGGTGCCTAAGTTAGTTGACACACCTTTGAAACATGCAAGGCAGTATTTTATTTCCTATCCTGGAGGGCATGTCCCTTCCCTGATTCCTCATTAATTGGATGTTACAGAAGTTACATGACCTGAATCCCCATCTCTCATTATAAAGCCAGTACCTGATCCCAAGTATCTTACATTCTACAAAGGGGAGGATAAGGAAGGAGGACTAGGACAAAAAACAAAAGATTCTTTTGTTACATCCCTGATTACAAAACCTAAGAAATATGTTTTTTTAAAGAAAAAAAGTGTTGAAACAAGTTCCTTCAGCTACTTGCATTAATTAATTTCTTGAGCACACCTAACATTGACTTCTGAGCTGTAATTATAACAATGTTCCCATGGAACAACATGCAGACAATTTTATTTTCATGGCAATATCAATTATTAAATATCTATTATACAACTGGGCATCATGTAAATGCCGGGAAGACAAAGAAAGGCAAATACAATCCCTGCTCTCAAGGAGATCACAGTCTAATGAGAGATCAACAGGAAAATGCCATATGTGAACAAGATATATGCTGGATAAATTGAGATAATTTCAGGGGGGGAGATGCAAGCATTAAGGGGGATCAGGACAGTATAGAAATTCCCTCTACCAAAATGCAAGTTGAGAGCAGCTAGATAGGTGTGGATAGGACCTGGTCTCAGGTACTAGCTGTGTGATACAGGGCAAGTCACTTAATCCCAATTGCCTTCCACCCTCCAAAAAAAAAAATGCAAGTCATCTTTAATGTGTTAGATAAGTCTTAAGAGAGAGAAGCATCTAATTTAGAGAAGTAGTATGTTTATAGTCACATAGACACTATGATAAAAGAAATTTTTTAATGCCAAGCTTCCTGGATCCATATTTAGCACTGTCATAGGGTCTTCCATGTTGATCAATAATATTCTCTTTTTCCTTGAAAGACTTATGAAATAGTGCTTTGAATGTAGCAACCAATTAAAGAGGAATTATTCTGAATTATAGTAATGTATTGGTTTGGATATAATCCCTTCAGCAATAAGGAGAATAAGGGAATAAACACAGCCACTATTACCATGTACTATGTTAAACACTCTCAAATATTATTTTCTTTATCAACAACCCTTCCAAGTAGGTGCTATTATCAGAAAAAAACTAGGCAAAAGAAGCAAAAGAATTATTATTAAATAGCATTTATGTAGCACTAACTTTGACCTTGGCAGTTTACAAATATAAATTTTTCTTACAACAACCCTGGGAGGTAGGGGCTATTAGTATGCCCAATTTACAGTTGAGGAAACTGAGGCAAACAGAAGGTTAAGTGACTTACTCAGAATATTATAGTTAGTACATGTCTGAGACAGGATTTGAATTCCTGACTCCAAACCCAGCCTTCTTTCTGCTGAGCCAGATAATGCCCCAACAACCACATGTATGATAATATTTAGGCGCCATTGTTCCCTCCTGCATTCATTTCCCCTGAGCAATACTCACAGAACATTACAAACACATTTCTTTTATGGCTGAAGACAACCTCCTTGAAGTTCTTTCCCACAAGCACCTTAACAGGCTTAGTATCCCAATCTTTGGGAATATTCTCACTGGGTAATTGTTGCTGAAAAGACAAATTAAAAACTCAAATGAGATTTTAAAGTGAGAAGGCACACAAATAGCTGACTCTAGTCACAATGCCTGAGGATGAGGAGGGATTTTCACCCTGACCAGAAATAATGGCATATTTGACCCATGCAGATCAATGCTGAAACCTACTGATTGACCCCAGGTTATAGTTTTATAGATTTAGACCTAGAAGGTACTCTTGTCAACTAGGAACACAGATTTGGAATTGAAATGGATAACAGGGGCAAATACAAATTGTTAAGACTTTTCAGCTGGAAGGGTCCTTGGAAGCCATCTAGTCCTGTCTCCTCATTTGACAGAAAGGGAAAGTGAGGCACAGAGGTGCTGTGTCAGGTAGTAAGGAGCAGAATTGAGATATGAACAGGACTCTTTATTTCAAGTACAATAGGTTTCTTATTATGTCCTATTGTATCATGTAGAGAGGCAGTTAGATGATGTATAGAATGCTGAATCTTCAGGCAGGGTGCTCTGAGTTCTAATCCTGCCTCAGACACTTACTAGCTGAGTGATGCTAGGTGACACTCTGCCAGGTTCAGTTTCTCATCTGGAAAGTGGATATAATAATAGAGTCTACCTTTTAGGGTTGTGATGATTGAATGACATAACCTATATAAGGCTCTTTGCAGACCTTAAAGTGCTAAATAGATGGATAGATAGAAATATTATTACGATTATATATATTCTTGGACTGATCACTGAATTTAATAGCCATCGGGCTTTTTTTTTTTTTTTTGGTCTCTTTATCTTAAGTATTTAAACAAAACTTTTCATAAAATTTCCAGCAGCATCTACCATTGGTTAAGCACATAACAGGTATTCACTCCATAAAGCTTTCTTGCTTCATTGATGGCCAAAGCCCTTTTATGGACTCTGTGTCCCTCACCAAACACATATACATACACAAACACACACACATACACACAAATCACCTTATTTAATTTGCCTCTGCAAATACAGTGGTCATGTCTCTAAAAATGTCTGATAACATCCTAAAATATCATAATTATTATTAGGACAGAGGAATGAAAGCAGGAATCAAGAGTCTTTCCTACAACCACCTGCTAAGTGGACTGTCTGATAATAATAATAAGGGCTGCAGGGGGAAGACTAGAACATGAATTTATGAAGCTCCTACTACGTGGCAGGCATTATGTTCTCATTTGGTTCTCACAACCACCTTGGGAAGGGAAGTGTCATGATTATCCCCATGATTATTTACAGTTGAGGAAATGGAAACAGACAAAGATCAAGTGACTTGTCTGCGATCATTCAGTTGATAAATGTCTGAGACTACATTTGAACACAGGTCTTCCTGACTCTAGGTGGGGGTTCTAATCACTGACTCATCTAGCTAGTTCTAGCAGGGGGAGGCACACTCTGATTGTTGAGATTATAATTTACCATAGAATTCTTAGTAATATTTGTTTATAACATATATCATGAGATGGGGTGGTGTGGAAAGAAGAGGGATAGAAGAGAAGTATGAGTTCCTATGCTCCATACAGAAAAGTTTCTTGAATGTAGACTAATTAGGAGTTAAAAAGTAAATCTGAATCGGTAAAAATTCCAAATTTTGTTTTTGTAAATTTTTTTAACAATTTTCTTATTTTCAAATATGTACACATCCAAAACCATGGCTTTTTAAGTTCAATGCTTAAAGAATAATTGAGAACAATTTATAATTAGAAGATTAGTTGATTGCTTGCAAGTGGCTTCTGAAAAGTTGGCAATAAGTTTTTTGGGAAGGACTCCTGAATTCACAGTTAAGAGGTCCAGAATTTGGATGCTGGTTCTACCATTTACTTCCTAGGTGATGTTGGATTACCTAAATGAGTGCTTTGGAATGTGCTTATTCATCAGTTTACCATCCCAAACTCATTCTCAGCCAATTAAGAATTTCTTTGATTGCTGACAGTTACCAGATATTCTATCCATATTGTTATTATTCATTGAAATAACTAGTTCTTTCCAAAAAGGAAGGTGATAAAAAATATATATCAAATAAAATTAAAGTTTTTCCTATCATCCAGTAAGAGAATATTTTAAATTCAAGTCAGTATTCTATTTCTCCCCCATAACTCAAAGTTGAGCCCAAAAATATCCTTTATAATTGTGATATCTGTTAATTTATACTTCAACATATTTAACATGTATTGGTTAACTTGCCATCGGGGGGAGGGAATGAGGGGAAGAAGGGGAAAAAGTAGATCAAATTACCCATGCATATAACTTGTAAATAAAAAGCTATTTTTTTTAAAAAATTGTGTTATCTGTTATGCAAATTCATAAAGCTGAACCTGACCAGTAGAACTATAGAAAATTACCAGATTATACTACTCACCCCCTGACCAAAAAGCAAAACCAAATCAAATCCAAACCTTTGCAAGCCCATCCAAGAAGTTATTACAGAACTTTTTCATGTTTTTGAAGGTTATTTCCTCAGCAGGCATTCTATATCTCGTGTTCTTGGTCAGATTTAGAATTCTAACACCAGGAATGTCCCAGGAAGTGATCTGGAAATACTCTAAAACGTGGGTGTTGTCAACTTGATCAGTATTCACCATGAGAAAGATAAGCTGCCAAATTAAAGCAAAGCAAAACAAAACAAAACACAATTATCTCTGTGTTCTTTGCCAAAGTGGAAGAGCTTTGCTAGATCAAATATTACCTGATGTCATGCTTCATTCCTTTTCCCAGGTTGTCTTAACCAGTGATTCAAGTTCAAATAGAAATTAGGCCTCTAAACCAAACATAAAAATCCCTGCGGGCCACATAGTGATTTAGTTTTAAAATGTAATGTCTTCTATATTTTAGTGTATTTTTAGATTATTTTTTTAACTTGCCAATTTCATTGTATTCTGGTTTGGGGGGTCTTGTGTTTGATACCTATGTCTCAAGAAATCTTCACTTATGCTTATTGTTTGGAAGACATAGAGGTTTCAAAATAACAAAAGATCCAGCCATTTCCTCTTTTTTTTCATTTTCCCTTCTTCCACTTTCCCTCTCTACTTCCTCTTAATTAATTATTAATTAAATATTATTTATTTAATATTTTATTTTTCCCCAGTTACTTCTTCCTTTTTTTAATCCCCATATCTTTCCAAGTAATTCTGGAGCTATGATCACTTTGCCACTGCTCCTGGAACAAGTGTGCAAATCTCTTCCTCTAAGGCCTTAGTCACTATTCCTATTGCTCTGAAACATCATAATTTAGAAGGCACTGACCACATTCTCCATTCATTTTTGCCAATTCCCCTCCCCACCTTATTTGGGCCCTACCCCAGCTCCTCATTTGGCCCTACCATTGGCAACTATGGACTAATCCAATAATGGGATGGAGACAAATTTAGCCCCCAGTCTCCTTCATGCCCTGTAATCAGTCCTTCAGAAGCACAGAAATCTCCTAGTGTCCTTCCTCTGTTGGATGTCTACATACCTTGTGAGCATTGCCCACTTCCTGTCTATTCCTGTCTGCATCCTCCAACAAAAAAAAGAATTCCTGGTTACAGGTATGCTGAACAATACAGATTCTATGCCATGCTGTCTTTTCTCCTCCCTTGCCAGGGCATTTGCAGCAAGTTAAAGGCAAAGGAGTACAAGTGTTAAATTTCCATATCCTGGCACAAAGGTTCCTTTTTTTTTTTTAATAACTTTTTATTGACAGAACTCACGCCAGGGTAATTTTTTATAGCATTATCCCTTGCACTCACTTCTGTTCCGATTTTTCCCCTCCCTCCCTCCACTCCCTCCCCCAGATAGCAAGCAGTCCTTTACATGTTAAATAGGTTACAGTATATCCTAGATACAATATATATATGCAGAACCGAACAGTTCTCTTGTTGCACAGGGAGAATTGGGAGGTATAAATAATCTGGGAAGAAAAACAAAAATGCAAGCAGTTTATATTCATTTCCCAGTGTTCTTTCTTTGGGAGTAGCTGCTTCTGTCCATTCTTGATCAATTGAAACTGAGTTAGATCTCTTTGTCAAATAAATCCACTTCCATCAGAATACATCCTCAAACAGTATTGTTGTTGAGGTATATAATGATCTCTTGGTTCTGCTCATTTCACTTAGCATCAGTTCATGTAAATCTCTCCAGTCCTCTCTGTATTCATCCTACTGGTCATTTCTTACAGAACAATAATATTCTATAACGTTCATATATCACAATTTACTCAACTATTCTCCAATTGATGGGCATCCATTCATTTTCCAGCTTCTAGCCACTACAAACAGGGCTGCCACAAACATTTTGGCACATACAGGTCCCTTTCCCTTCTTTAGTATCTCTTTGGGGTATAAGCCCAGTAGAAACACTGCTGGATCAAAGGGTATGCACAGTTTGATAACTTTTTGAGCATAGTTCCAAATTGCTCTCCAGAATGGCTGGATGTGTTCACAATTCCACCAACAATGTATCAGTGTCCCTGTTTTCTCACATCCTCTCCAACATTCTGCATTGTCTTTTTCTGTCATTCTAGCCAATCTAACAGGTGTGTAGTGGTATCTCAGCGTTGTCTTAATTTGCATTTCTCTGATTAATAGTGATTTGGAGCATATTTTCATATGTCTATAAATAGTTTTAATTTCTTTGTCTGAGAATTGTCTGTTCATATCCTTTGACCATTTATCAATTGGAGAATGGCTTGATTTCTTATAAATTAAAGTCAATTCTCTATACATTTGGGGGATGAGGCTTTTATCAGAACCACAAAGGTTCCACTGGCTCACCTCAGTTATGACTTTGCCTAGGAGACCTACTGGTTATGTTATCTTAAACAAGTCTTTTGCCTAGCATGATAGGATATTCCTGTAATACTGCCTCTGGGAAGGTTGAAAATGGTAGATTAGTCAGTCTTCATATATTGAACTGCAGTAGGGCTAAAGCTCCCTGCAACAATATGGTGAGACCATGGGCATGGGAGCCACCAGGTTTTCCCAGGAGAGATGAACTGGTCCAGGTTAGAAGCAGAGATTAAAGCTTCCATACTGATCAGATGCTTGATGGTCACTGTACTTTCCACCTGGGAAAATAAGGAGATCTAGATTCCCTCCTCCTCCTTCTCCCCTCCTCCTAAAAAAACCTTAAATCTCTAAAAACCTCAGTTTCCACATTTATAATATTAAAACAGTAATACATGAACTAGTTGTCATTTTTTAGGTTAGGCCAAACTAACCAGATATAGCAAAAGGCTTTTCTTTCCCCCCCAAGAATGGAACATAAATAGCAAAAAGAATGAAGAGGAGGAAGAGATCTTTGGGGAAAGTCTGAGAGATAAGAAATATGAGTTTTGAATAAAAAAGCATGTCAATTATATGTAAACCACTGTGAAAATTGGGACTTTTTTTAAGTCTATACTTTGGGTATTTATGGAAACAAGTTTAAATAGCTCTTTGTCCTACTCATAAAAGAGCAGCAGCTATTGAATTGATGCTTTTCTGTGTAAAAAGATAGTTTGGGACACATGAACAGCTTCCCCACAAAATATCTTGGGCTTAATCTTTGATCTTTGGTGACATCAGGTAAACTAACATAAAGAGACCAATAGTCCCTTTTTACAAACCTTGTTCTTGAACTCCTGAGCCACAGATTCAAAAGTTTTAACTAAGGCCCCAAATTCTGTAGAGTTCTTAGAGATGAATAGCAGGATATGATTCCTGATGTGCATATCATAAATCTGGTCCATTGTCTGAAATATTAAAAAGAAAACCATCAGTTGCATATTTCCTCTCCTTTACCTTTTCACTTTTGAACACTGACCTCTATATTGTACTCTATAACCAAGTCCATGGTGAAGAATTTGACTATTTGACTGAGGTCTCTCAAGATGTGTCTGTCTTCTTCACATTCTTCAAAATGCACAATTGTTCCCTTGAACCAAGGAAGAAAAACATTTTAGGCTAGCACCTATATGGACCAATAGAATAGGATTATAAAAAAATTCATTTTCTTATAGATTGTTGATGGCCTAAAATAGTTTACATTGGAGCTTCCTAATCTTTTTTGGAGTCTCAGACCCTTTGAGCAAACTGATGGAGCCTATGAACCCCTTCTCAAAATGAAATTTTTTAAATGCATAAAACAAAACACTGATGATTACATAGAAAATCAAAACTCAGTGAAAATAGACATCTAAGCTTTTTCCCCACCCAAGTTCATGGATTGCCTTCCTCCACCAAAACTATCCATGGAGATCAGTGGACCTTGGGTTAAGAAGTGTGGTTCAGATACAGTTTAATTGCAAGAGCCATGGAGGCTGATGACTTAGTGCAACTCTACCTCACTTAAATCCAAGACATTCCCCAGTCAAAAATGAAGGACAAACAATATCTTTTCCACTAGGGCTGTCATTTCTGAAAACACTTTAAATCACTATTGTCGAATATAATCTGCAGTAATTTAGAATCGTTATTCATAAATACTTGACAAACACTCTTCTTAAATCAATAAAACAGACTTTTCAACCAATAGCACTGAATCTCTTCAAACAGCCTATTACATAATTCCTTATTCAGCATTCTGCTTGTGATGACACTCCCAAGCCAGCTTCTCTACTCTAATCATTTATAATTTTCCCTTGTAGCAGAAATGGGTTTGTATCCACAATCTGAAAAGTATGGTCAGAGCAGGGACATAGAAGATAATAATTTTTCAATGTGTGAGCCTAATTCACTTACATGAAGATCAAACTCATGACTCATTTGTGCTTTAAAAAATTTACCCATTTAAAAGACAGCTCGATGGTGCAGTGGATAGAGCACCAGCCCTGAAGTCAGGAGGATTTGAGTTCAAATCTTGGCTTGGACACTTAACACTTCCTAGCTGTGTGACTCTGGGCAAGTCACGTAACCCCAATTGCCTCAAAAAAAATTCCCCTTTTGAAAACTTCATTACAGAAAGTTTCAGAATCATACCTGTTGGAATACTACCATGGTGTCAATGGTGATGCCATATAGAATCCAAACATTTCTTTGTTCTGTCAGTCCAAAAGGAACTTCTGGAAAGTCTTTTACTAGTTCATAGAAGAGTTCCACTGTTCCCTCATGGAGATCCTATCCCCACACCCACCAAAAAATATTTGGGAAAGGATAACTTAGCAAAAAGTATTCTATAAGGAACTAAGTATCTTATACTAAGAGCTAATAAATTGTTTACATATTATTTTTCACCAAAAAACTAAGGGAGTCTCCATGTCATTATTAGGAGACTTCTAGTCTTCCTTTCTATCCCATCCCCTGCCATTAATCTCAGAAACATGAGGATTCAGATTAGTAACATAATTAATTACTCGACCTCTGAATCCCAAGATCTCCTTTATCTCCTTTTTAGCCGAAAGGAGAATAACCATCCCAACAGTTGGAACTATGCCAACTTCAAGATTCTGAACTTTAAAATTCACTCTTCAATCATAAGTTATTATTTTATTTTTCTTACTTTCTCATTCACACTAACCATTATTCACTGTGTAGCATTTAGTACCTGGATCCAATCCTTTTCTTCTGGTTGACCTCCTCTACTCCAGGTTCACTTGCCTCCATATTCAGCCTTAATTCCATGGTCTGTCACTTCAGTGAATCCCCTAGCTATTATCCTAAATTTATTGTTTCCCCAACCTGCACTCCTTGGGAAGTATGTACCATTTAATTCCTCTACACTGTTGAGTATACTTGGAGAGATTAAGTTGATTTTACTCATATGACATTGTAAAGAGAACTACCTATGTAAAAGGACATGGTGTCAGCCATTGTTTTTTTTTTTACAAAGGATTTGGCTGTGTGATCCTGGGCAAGTAATTAAAATCTCACTACATTATGCCATTCTATACAATACAAAGAAGATATAGATCCCCAAAGTGAGTTTCCTCTTCCAAGAGTTCCTTATATCAACAAAATCATTATTCTAACCCATTTCCTAACTCACTATATATTTGTGGTATATAACCTTAGTTGGGCTCATCTGTCTACTGGACAATCCAATTCTATCTTTATGAATCCCTGGCTCATTCCCCACAGCAACTGATATCTTACTGACCACCACTATACTCCATGCAAATGACTCACTGTTCTAATTCAGTGATAAGAGTTCAATGAGATCCCCACTCCAGCTAAGTATGCTGGCTATATCACCCACTCTCTCCTCCTGGTGTTAGAAGGAAACATAAATCAGCTTCTCAGTAATTATAATTCCTCTACCTATTCCCTCAATCCCATTCCTTTCTTCTTCTACTAGGACCTTTTTCCAACTATCATTTCCTCCTCTTTCATGAATTTTTAAAAATATTTTTGTTGGCATCTTTTGCTTTCACATCACCAGAATATCTCTAAGTATCCATTTTCCTCCCAGAAAACAATCCCATATATCAAATAATATATTTTAAGAAAAAGAGGAAGATCAAAAACTAAGCAAAACCAATATATACAATAAAAATATCTGAAAATGTACACAATGCACCACACTCCTTAATCTTCCACTTTTGCAAAGGAATGAAGAAGTGAGATTATTATCTCATATCTTTTCTGAGGATACATGTTGGTTTTTTGCAACTTTTTAACATTCAATTTTGGTTGTTTTGTGATTGTTTTTTCCATTTATATTCTAGTTATAGCTTATGCTTTTTGTATAAGAGCATGTAAATTTTTCCATATTTCTGTATTTCTCATATGCATTGTTTCTTACAACATATTGGAATGTGATCCCATTACATTTGTGTCTCATACTTTAACTATTCTCCAATCGATAGAGACCTACTTTGTTTCCAAATCTTTCCTACTATTAAAAGGTCTGCTTTAAAAAATTTCAGTATGTTTGGGGTTTTTTTCCTTATTAATAGCCTCCTGAGAGATATATTTGGGGATAGAATCTCTGAATCAAAGAGTATGATTGTATTTTATTTGTATAATTCTAAATTGCTTTCCAAAGTGGTTATACTGATTCACAGTTCCACCAATAATACACTAGTGTGTCTATCTTCCCATCACTACTGCCTCCAACATTTAACTTTTTTTTTATTTCTCAATTTGAAGAATGTGAGATCCCATCTATTATTATTTTACTATTTCTAGATAAAACATCTTAAAGGCCTTTTTACTTTATTTTCATCCCCATTTGCTTCTCTGACTAGAAAAATACTTAGTGGAACCCAGAGAATGGAGGATCTACCGAATTCAAGTGAAACAGCAGAGAAACTTGACCTTGTTCATTCAATGAAGTGTAAGCTCTGTTTCCATCCAACTGTTTGTTATTCCTTAAATTTTTATTTGTTCCATAGTAAAGCTAAGAAGTTTTGTTTAGTCTACAATTTAGGAGCATAGGTTCTTTAGAAGGATTGTCCTTTTGATCTCTGAGATAACATAATTCATCTCCTTCCTTATCCAGATAAAGTAACCAATGTTCAGAGAGATTAAGGTAGCACAGTGGCAGAATGCAATGGATAGAGCAACAAATCTGGAATAAGGAAAACCTGAGTTCATATCTGCCCTCAAACACATAGCTTTGTGACCCTAATCAAGTCACCTTTCTGTCTTATTAGTTTCCTCATTTGTAAAAGTTAGGATAATAATAATAGCAACTACTTTCCATAGTTGTTGTGAGGATCAAATGGGATAATAATTTTAGGTCAGTTAATACAATCCCTGAAATATAATTAGCACTTTTTAAATGTTATTGTTCTTACTATTATTATAATCCATGTTGTATGATTTCAAATTCAGGGGTCTCTCTTCTGTGCGACAATGACTCTTAAAACAAGAAAAAAGTCTTAAAAGCTTAGAACTAGCATTGACTTTGAAAGTGAATGACCTGGATTCAAATTCTGCCTTTGATGCTAACTATCTGGGGAATCATGGGCAAATCATTGATGTCTGTGAGTCTTGGTCTTCTCATCTTTAAATGATGGAGTTTAGACTAGTTTTCTTTGGAGATCCCTTCATCTATGATCCTCTGATTCTTCAAAAATTTTCAGTGAATTTGAATGAAATCTGATCAGTGAACCAAGATGTATAATTGTTCTAAGTGAGGAATAAAGTTTACAGAGCTATTGGTAGGTAGCAATGTGTCCCACAGGATTGAAGTTCCTGCATGTCCTTCGTGGATTTTGAAGGCAGAGCTCCTATACTCTATGTAGCCTCCTTCATGGCTTTTCCATTGTACCATCTTACCCCACTCTCATCCCTTCCACTCTAACCAATGGAAGGTTCAAAGCACTGAATCTAGAGTTAGGGATATTGCACCCAGCTCCAGTGTAGGGCCCCCCATTCCTCTTACCTCAAAGAAACCAATGACAGACAGTTTCTTCGAGCTGATAAAAGTCTTTGTCTGCTCTCGGCTCGTGAGCAACACAACGCTGAGTCTAATTTGGTTCCGCAACCATGCAACAAGGGCTGCAGCTTCAATAACACCTGGAATAAGAAATAGTTAGAATGAACAGTCAGGCACAAGGTGTGTGTGGGTAATGGTCTCAGCAAGATTGTAAAATCAGAAAAATGTGTCTTTAGCTCTACACCAGATTTCTACACATTTTATACCTTGTCACTATTGTACCTCTTGGGCTTCCTCCAATAATGATAATGTAGTTTTACAAAGCACCTTACAAATATCTCACATGATTCTTTCAACAACCTTGGGAGGTAGATGTTATTATTATATTGCAGAGGAGGAACCTAAGACAAAATAGATTAAGTGACTTTCTCAGGGTCATATGACCAGTAAGTATCTAATTTAGGATTCAAACTCAGAGCTTCCTGGCTTCAAATACTGTACTCCACCTACTCATTCTTGAGCAGCTAGATAATATGGTGGATGGAGAACTGGGTCTGTGACCATAAAGACCCGAGTTCAAATCTACCCACAGGAAGATTGCTAGCTTTGTGACTCTGAACATGACTCAGTTTCATCAATTGTAAAGTGGAGACAATAACAGCAACTACTTCACAAGAGTTGTTGTATTACCATCCCTCATAATTTCTTTCCAGATTCTTCTCCCTTCTATTAGAACTTTTCCCCTTCCATATAATAATCTTCACTTAAAAAAAGGTAGAACAGTGACCTTAAGCCTAATCTGGCTCTATGAGAAATTTTTCTTGCTAACCCCAATTGTGAGAATTAGAAACAGTCTGGGTATTTCTAGGCACAGACTGGAATCAAAGCATCAATTATTCAAAAGGGTAGGAGAACATCTATACAAGTCCAATCAATCTCAAGGACACTGGGGCAGTGAACAGAGATTCTAGGGTTGACTGGCCAATGAGGATGCCTAGACCTTGCAGAAAAAAGTAGTGGTTCAAATCACCCTTCAGAGACCCCGAGCCATCTATTTCCTGCTCTGCTTTAATCTGGGAAACAGATTATAAATTCCTCAAAATCAAAGAGGCTACCTTCTAATTCTTTTATAGCAGTGGAAAAGCCTGGTAGGTATTGAGCATAGAATGAGTGCTTAATAAATGCATATTTGTTAATTAGAAATCAATTAATTAGAAATGGATTAGGTCCTTTGAAATCCATTCCTTTACATGTTATCTCTAAGAACATTAAAAAGTTTGGATAAAAAAGATATATTGGATCACCTTACGATCAACTTAAATCATTTACTCATTTATTATTGTGCTTTCTATGTTGCAAGGCCATATAATAGATGCTGAGGATAAAAATCATAAAAAAGGAAACAATTCCTGCCAATCAGTAAGTTTCCAATCTCCTGAAGAGATAAAATATGCACATATTATGTATATATAATATGTGTGATATATATATATATGTGTGTGTGTGTTTATACATACATATACAAATACAAGATAATTTGAGGAGGAGGCAAACACCTGTAACTAGAGAGGTCAGACAAAGTTTCATGGAAGAAGGCAGCACCTTGGCTGAGCCTTGAAAGGAGAAATAGAGACAACATATTCTAGCCTATGCAAAGGCTTGGAGGTGGGAAATAGGTCCATTTCAGGGAATAGTTAAGAGACTACTTTGAGTAGAGCTTCCTTAAGGAGGAAAAGAGGAAATACATCTGGAAAGGTAAGTGAAAGTCAAATGGTGAATATCTTAAACACAATTATCATAAGAAATAGAGGAGCCACTGAAGCTTTTTGAACAAAGGACTGGTCAGATTTGTCTCAGTAAGATTAACTTTATACTTCTATAGAAGGATGGATTGAAAATGAGAGAGACTAGAAACACTGAGATGAGGAGGCTATTATAATAATTTAGGCAAGAAATAGTGAGGACCCAGACTGACGTGATGGCTAAAAAGATGGAGAAAAGAGAATAGATGAGAGAGATGGGGACGGGGTAATATTAACAGGACTTGGTGAGTTTTTGGCTATGGGGACAAGGAAAAATCGAGGGTGATTTCATGGCTACAGATCTGAATGGATGGGAAATAGAAAATAGAAGAAATTTGGTGGAGATTGTAGGGGGAAAGATGAAATGTCATTGTGGACATGTTGACCTTGAGATGACAACCAGAGATCTGGGTATAGTGTCTAGCAAAGAGTTGATGATACAGAAACATAGCTCCTACTCACAGAGATGATAAATCTATGGGAATTGGTGAAGTCATGATGACTTGGACAATTCTGTCTCATTTATATCCAATTTATTTGCAAATCAAGATATCACCCTCTTGATGTCATTGGCTCTCTTTGTTTATGAAGGACAAACATCAATCACAGTAACAATAACAATGAGAGTGATAATGTAAGAAAAGAATGAAAAGTGCCTTGGACATAGCTTTGGGAAATACTCACAGAAGATGGTTGTGTAGCTAAATGGGAGGGAGGAGAGTCAGAAGAGCAGACAAGATTTGGGAAGACAGGATGGTCAACTTTGTTGAAAGTTGACAGAGTGGTCGAATGGGATAAGAACTGAGGAAATGCCAGTAACTTAAGAAATGGCTTTAGCTTGGAGAGTAGTTTCAGAATGATAAAGGGAGGGGAGGCCAGTTTGCAAGGGAATTGGTTGGGATGGAGAAAAAGATTCAAAGCTTAAGTAATCAATGGAGAATATTGATCAAGTATTGTAATCAGATAGACTGAATCTCAAAGGAGGAGACACTGCCAAATAACAGTAGCAAGAGGAAGGAAGAAAGGCATAGTCAAAACAAGGAAGTCAGTTTAGATTATCTCCTGGCACAGTATGATTAGTTGATTAATACTCCCATCCTCCAGGGTCTTGCAATAATAAAGCAGTGTGTGGGTGCTAGACAGATGATAGTTGCATAAGCTTTGATTTCCTTGGCTTGTCACTTGTACAGGGGACATGTTTTTTCTTGGGGTGGGGATGCAAAAGAAGGGGAAAATTCTGTGATTCATGAATTTATTTATAATAAAATGGGGTTCCACAGATGAAATGGAAGGCCGAAGTCATGGAGGACTATGGAGTAACAGGAAGAGGTATGCAAAAGTCTGGCAAAAATGGAAAGACATGAGAGTTAAAGGAAGGTGTAAGGGACAAAGAATTTCCTCCTCAACAGAGAGTGTATCTGAATCACATGAATAAGGGACCAAGCAGGTGGGTGTTTGTGAGACAAGAAATTAAGAAAAAAAAAAGTTGATTAGTATTCCTACTCCCCAGGGTCCTGTGATGATAAAGCAGTGTGTGGGTACTAGACAGATGAGAGTTGCATAAGCTTTGATTTCCTTGACTTGTCAGCTGTGCAGGGTAATATTTGGAGAGTGTAGGGGAAGGAGTGAGTTCTGTCCAGATGTCTGTGATTCATGAAAACTGGAATCAATTTATAGATAATAAAGCCATAATAGCTAATCAATATAAACTAGAAAAGCATAAGGTACATCTTTTATCAGTGTGCCTGACATTTGGCAGATCTTCAATAAATAATTGAAGAATAAATGGATTTTTACTCTCTGCAATGCTCTGACATTCCAAATGTGTCCCACATTTCCCCAGGAAGCAGCAGAGTATTGAGGACAGAATGCTTGATTTGGTAATAAGGAAATCTTGGGCTCAAACTCTACTTCTGGTACAAGCCATGGGACTAGGACAAGTTAATTAATCTGCACCTCTGTTTCCCTGTCCAAAAATAAATAGGAATAATAATCATTTTAGTGTTTAACTTCACAGAATTGTTCAGTGAAGTTCAAAAGAGATATAGGTTAAATTTTGGTTCACATTTAAACACTCTTTTAATCCCTCACTGCCATCAATAACTTACAATGTAGTCAATATCTGTGAATTTGCCTTGCTCTGTTTCCAGCCTATATCAAAGTTTCTTAGACTGTGGGTCTCAATCCCATACAAGGTTCTCATAGCTGAATGTAGAAGTCATGAAATTATGATTTATTATCAGTAAATGTTTGATTTGTATACCTGTATACAGGAGTCATGAAAATTTTCTCAAGTAAAAATGGGTCCCGATAGAAAAAGTTTAAGAAGCCTCTAAATTTCATCTCAAGAGTTAGCCATTCCATCAACATAGCATTTGATCTCTAAGAAACTAAGTGTTCCAAATGACCTTCGTCTATTCCCCCAAGAAAGGAAAAATTGGTAGTTTCATTGATACAATTATATCACATAAGCCTGACGTGTCCCCATGCTTGACAATATGTCCTACCAGGTCACCATGGCCATCCTGGTCATTTACGCACAGTTGGAACAACAAAATGACAGCAGCAGGTGCTGCCTGATTTTCATTTTCTGGCAAATGGCTTAATGGAGTCAATGTCTTTCAAAAGTCCCATGATGCCATAATGACCGAGCCAGAAACTCATTGTGAATGATTTACAGAGATCTCATGTGGGACTGCATAGTTCCTAAACCCAATGCTATTTCTTTCTTTCTTTTATTCATAGTTGCCTCTACAAAAAAAAAATGTCACAAGCAGTTTTGATGGGTCTTTCAAATATGTAGTAAAAAATTCCATCTGCCCATTATTATATTTTAGTAATACTTCCCCTTTAAATTGTTCATAACATTTTCATGCAATCCTGTGGAGAAAGTTAAGGTAGATATTACGATATCCATTTGGTTAAAGTAGACAAATTATTCCCATTTAGTAAATGACAAAAATGAGGAGCAGAGAAATTAAATGATTTATTACAGGTCATACAGTTGCTTAGTGACGTAGCTGAATTTAGAATCCAGGTCTTCCAATACTCGTTTTATTCTCATCATCTTCCTTAGTTCTGATTGTATTCCAGAGAGAGATCCCAAAATGTAATAGGGATTAGGAATCTTTAAACATATCTCTCACATTGTAAAGCCTATAGCTAAATTTCAAGTCACTGCCTCATAGAGAGTTCCCAGAGATCTTCCTAGACTAGACTCCCTTATCCAGCCTCATGGATCCTGTCCAGGTCCACCCACCAACCCCAAATTGCAATATCCTTCCTGTGCTGCTTTGAAGCAAGTTTGGACACACCCAAAAGAAAGCAGGCCTGTGGTCCAGACCCATCCCTCTAGACAGAAGAAATGGTGGGCCAAAGGTGCCCCAACTACTTCAGACCCAAAGTCCTCAGAGGGAGATTGCTTCTGTTCCGCCTACGTAGCCCCACTATGGTTAAAGTGAGTCTGTTGCCTGCTCTGGGCAATTCCCTGTTTTATCCTTCCTTACCAACAGCTCTATTTAAACCCCCAGCTCAGAAGCCAACACATTAGAATGAGATTTTCTCACTTTTAATTGTAAGACAGACAGCCTTCAAAAGAAACACACCCTCTTTTTGCCCACGAGTTCCCTTAATATTTATTATCACTAAATACTTCATTATATACTTAAGAGTCATGTGAAAATTTATCAGGCAAAAATGCCTCCTGATAGAGACTATTTAAGAAGCCCTGGGACTACCACTCATCTCAGAGTGGCCAGTTGCATCCACACAGCATTTGATCTGACTCTCAGAAACCACGCGTTCCAAATGACCTTTGACTAGTCCCCCAGTGGCAGTTTCGCTGGTACAACGGCACCTCAGAAGTCTGGCAATATGGCCTACTAGGAGACCGGTTATCCTCCCTCCCACCCAACCAGTTTCCCTCCCGCCCTTCCCTCCCCAGCAGCCCCACAACTCTGCTGTTCTTGCGGATCGCGGGGTCTCCTCTGACTCTCCCATTAACCTAGGCCGAGGTGACCGGTCGATTGGTAACTGTTCTGGTGATTTTGATACATGAAACGATTACCCTCTGCTGGCCATCCAGAGAACTTCAGGGAACCAAAATCAATCCTATACAGATGAGCTGCCCCATTCTCTCTAGTGTCCATTATTCCAGATCTAGCTTTGAAATGGGGATTCCTTTCCAATTGGGTGAATCCGGGGATAAGAACTATCTTATCTATAGAGCTATAGAAACACAGCTGGTACATTTGATTCCTAAGATAAAGAGAATAATTAAAGACTCTCAATCCTGACTACTCTCACCCTTCACCCTAAAATGATCTTTTTTTCCTCTTCTCCAAGGTCATGTGGCAATTTCTGTCTCTCCCATGCATTGAACATTCACAATGCCCTGCCTTGTAATGGCAGATTGGGGTTAAAGGATGATGGATGGAGGTTGGGGGAAAGGGCTGAGCTACTTTCCCCCGCTAGCCAGCAAGCTCCTCCGTGTCAGACGCACCACTGCAGTCTGAAAGGCCTGGTCTGTCACAGGTGTCCTGTGAATATTGATGAAGGAAGGGGAATTTCCAGCAAAGCATGGAATACATATTCCTTATTGAGAACAGATCCACCATACCATGGATACAGAGGGAAAGGTTAGAGAATTATGTAGGGAAAATCCAAAGGGACATTTTCCACAAGCCTTTGTTTTCTGAAGTGTGGGGAAACAGGAGGGGTGGGGGTATAGGAGAGGGATACGGGGGAGAGGGGGAAGAGAATGAAGATTGAAGCCAAGTTATACTCAGAAGATGCCAGAGAAATGACCCAGAAAGCAAGATCAGGCTGCCCATTGGATCCAGAGTATCCCCACACTTCTTCCTCAGTAACTAAAAAATTTTCTTGTCAGTCTGGGGAGAAGTGCACTGTTTCTCTTTCCCAGATGGAAGATATTTAGAAAAAAGTCAAAGGCCCTGCATCCAAATCCTGCCTCTGAGACCTATCACCTGTGTGACTGTCAGCAAATCCCGGCATTAACCCTATACGAATCTCAGTTTTCTCATTTGTAAAATGAAGGGCAGGAAGTAAACAGGATGATCACTGAAACATATTCTGGCTCTTATGATTCTGCAATTGTATCTGATGTCAAAGGAACAAGAATGGACTAAACTCTGGCCTAGTGACTGGACCTTTAGGCATTTGCCTTTTGTATTCCTTGGAAAGAGTCCTACCCTGACAGCTCTAAAACTACAATAAGCCTTTCACAATCCTTTATCTTTTAATCCTCATAATAACACCCTCAAGTTCAAATCAGGTAGGTGGGAGATATGGTATCACCACCACTTCCTGGAGCAGGAAACTCAAAAGAGTCAAAAAAAAAAAAAAAGCCAGTTCATTTGTGCCAGTGCTGTGACTAGAAACTAGAAAGAAACGAATGATCTTCCTACAAAACCATCCTTTTTCCCCTGTGTCTGGTTTGTTCTTGTGCTACTTGATGAGCTGCTCTCTTTGGCCACAGAATAGATCATACATTAGAAGCCATTATTAATAATCCATAGGTCATTAGGATCATAGATTTAGAGTTCAAAAGGTCAATTTCAGTTATCACATTTTATAAAAGAAGAAAATGAGATTTGGAGAGGGCAAATGATTTGTTCAAAGTCCCACAGCCTGTAAACTGTATAGGCAGGATTCCAAAACAGCCCCAGTTGACTCCAAATCTAGGTTTCTTTTCACTCTCTCATTCTGCCTCCCACATGTCAATTTGGGAGTCAGAATCTCCATTAATGAAATTCCCCCTTGATTACCATTCCTTTCAGAAACCTTCAGCTGCTCAGCAGGATCCCCTTTTATAACTTCCCTTACCCCACCAAAGCCATCTCTTCCTCCTGTGAATCCCTCTGAAAACTTCTCCCAACTCCCATAATTCCCAAAATCTGGTCTGTGAGAGCCCAGGCTCAGCATTAGAAAATAAAGATCATCATTATAATTCACACAGACCAAGAGTATCCATGAAGGACAGTGGTCAAAACTCTCGCTCAATCTACCATACTCAAACCTCCCCTTCACTACTTCCCTCAAAGGGCTTAGTTCTCATCATTGGCAGCTTGAGGAAGAAAAACTTTCCCTTTCATAAGATAACATTTATTCACAATAAGGGGCCTTATATTATTTCATTTGATCTTTCTGTCAATCCTGTGAGGTGGGTACAGCAGATATCATTAGCCCCAGGACGTTACTGAAGGTAAACTGATGTTCAGAGGTTTGATTCTAAGTCAGTCATATCCTTACTCCATGTCCAACATTCTTCCACCACTTCAAAGAAAAATGAAGCTAGAATGCACAAGATAGTAGAAATCACTTAGTCCAACCTTCTTCTTTTACAGAAGAGCAAATTAAGGCTGGGGAAAGGAAGGGCAAGAATAAATCAAAGTAATCCATCTAGCTATTCTCATGGCAAGCTGGGTCCAGGTGTTCTCAAACCCAGCCTGGTGTTCTTCCCATTGGGCTGTGTTTAGATTCAGCTGAGTAAAGCCCTATACTCTATTCTCTGCATCATTCTTCTATGACTCAGTGTCCCCTTTAGTTAACCAGGAAGCACTGGAACCATAATGAAGTCTGAGCATCATCACAGACAGCAAAATAGTTAAAAGAAACTCAGCATAAAATAAGGGGCTTGGAATGCAGAAAAAAACAGGCACTAGGGGAAAAAAAAACATTCTTTCCCTTTTCTTTCACTCCTTGCCCTCCTTTCCTCTCTTCTGCATCTAGCACTGCATGGGTAAGTGACATCCCTGGCCAGCTGAGATAACAGAAAAAGTTCTGATGAGACTCTATAACAAAAGATTGAACCCTAAATATAGCTTGGAGGTCTGTCCATTAAACTAATGATCTAATGGACTGAGTGAACCCTTCTTCCTTCAGCCCAACTATTGTTTTCTCCTACCTATTACTCAGAAAGAACAGAACTCCATCCAGTGTGGAGATCTTCAAGAAAAGGACTGGGGATAGTTACCTCTGCAATCAATGGGTTGCTGTCTTTGACCTTCAACAAAAAGCTTCACCGTGGGGACGTTTTTGATTGCAAATTCTTTCTCCAACAACTTCTCAGAGGTGATGTTCACTTTGCCAAATAGGACTCCAGTTTTTTCTTTTCCCATTATATCCACTGCTTTGCCCATTTCCTTTATCAGATTTTGGGATTGTTTTGATAGAGGATTATCTGGAAGAGAAACAAGGCAAGAAAAACGATAAGGAGGGTCACAAATTTATGGGTGGGAGAGATGAA
Organism: Antechinus flavipes; assembly: GCF_016432865.1. Classification (NCBI taxonomy): domain Eukaryota; kingdom Metazoa; phylum Chordata; class Mammalia; order Dasyuromorphia; family Dasyuridae; genus Antechinus; species Antechinus flavipes. The sequence continues at coordinate 264,109,385 of NC_067398.1, read as the reverse complement.
AAGAATAAGAAGCAATTTTTGGTGGCCCCAAAACAAAAGCAGGGGCATATTGGGACAAATAGACAAGTACACTGCATCAGGCTTGTCCAGAGCAGCTAGGTTTCATGGTGGATAGAATGCCAGGTCTAGAGTGAGACAGACTCATCTTTATGCATACAAATCTAGCTTCAGACACTTTCTATCTGTGTGATCCTGGGCAAGTCACTTAGCCTGTTTGCCTCGTTCCTCCTCTGTATAATAAGCCTACAAACAGAAATGGCAAACCACTCCACTCTCTTTGCAAAGAAACTCGCAAACTGGGTCATGAAAAGTTGGCTATAAATGAACAAGGGGCTGATCTTTATGGGTCAGTGGAGTAGGTAGATTGCTTATCAATTAATCAAATTTATTAAGCTCCTACTATGTGCCAGTCACTGTGCTAAGTGCTGAGGCAAAAGAGACAGAAGACACCCCTTTCTCAAGTAGCTTACAATCTAATGGAAGAACCAAAAAAATATGCAAATACATACAAACAACCATTCACAACATAAATAGAAAATAATTAACTGAAGGAAAGTACTAAAATAAAGAGGGGTTGGAAAAGACTTCCTGAAAAAAAATGGGACTTAATTTGGGACATAAAGAAATCCAGGGAAGTCCATGGGCAAAGGTGAGGAGGGAGAACAATCCCAGGTTTGAAGAACAGTCAAAGAAAAGTCAAAAACAAAAACAAAAACAAAACCACACTCATTATAAGATGAAGTGTCTTTTTCATGGAAGAACAAGGAAGCCAGTGTCACCGAATTGAAGGAAGTAATGTATAAGAAAACTGGAAAGTAGGAAGAGACTAGGTTGTGAAGGGATTTAAATGCCAAACAAAACTTTTTTAAAGTATTTGATTAGGAGAGGGTCACATGTTAAAAACTTTAGGAAAATCACTTTGGTCAAATGGTCAATGTGAGGGTGGGTAGTAGTGGAAACCCACAAGTGGGTTATTCTAATAGTTCAGGCATGAGGTAATGAGGACTGATACCACAGTGACAGCATTGTCGAGGAGACAAGGGATTCTAGAGATGTTGCAAAGGTAAAATCAAACACAGATTGAGAGACAATAAGGAATCCAGGATGATTCTCAAGATTTTATTCTGGGGAATTGGAAGGATGGCATTTCCCTTGCAAAATAGGAATGTTAAGAAGAGGAGAGGAGGAAAAGGGTTTAAGGGGAAAGATTTGGACATAATGAGTTTACGTTTAGACATCTGGTTTGAAATGTCTTAAAGGCAATTGGAGATGCAAGACTAGAACTCAGCAGAGTTAATGAAGGATAGGTGGAGGACACTTAAATCATCAGTAGAGAAACAATAATTAAATCTATGGGCAGTGATGATAAGTGGTGTAGAGGGAGAAGAGGTACAATGCAGTATCCTGAGGATCATCGGTTGTTAAGAGTATCTGCTCTGGATGAGGATCCAGCAAAGAAAATGAAAAGCAAGCAGATATGTGTGATTTGAGGGGCAAAATCCTGTTTTTCTTACTCAAGTGCAGAAACTGATATCTTAACTTGCTAACAATCAAAAGTTTGAATTGAGTGAGATTAGTTGAGAGATATCTGAGAACCAAGTAGGGTATGAACTAGAAATGGAGTGAGGGGCTACTCTCTGTCTCTCCCTTCAGTGCCCTTTGTGGGGCACTGAAAAAGAACTTGAAAGGGCACAAAACACCATTTGCTTCCTTGGAAACTTTGTCAACAATCACATGAATCTCTGTCACTTTCTATATGAAATGGAAAGTATTTGGATGTGACCTTCCCAGACCCGAGTCATCCTAATGAGCAGGAAAATTTGCTGAATGCTAACCTCTAACATGACCTAGTTCTGAATTTGTAGCTACCTTCGGTTCTTGGAAAAATTGTCCAGTTTGTGGTTGTTCTCCCCTTTCTTCCATGATCTTTCAAAACTCATTGACATTCACTCACAGTCACATCTATCAGTTCTTTCAGTAACACGGTTCTTGGGGTATGGGTGACTTGAATTCTATGTCAAGCCTAAGCCCTCTGAAACAAAGGAGTTTTTGGCTATTCAAGTCACCTCTAAGGGAATGACAAGCAACCCCCTCTCAAGTGTGTATGTGAGTGAAATCTGCAGCAGCCTTGAAGGAGAAACCTGTTCGGCTGTACCAAGGAGGAGGAAGTATGGCCAGGCAGCCATTGTCTTAATCCCAGCCCCTTCACCCCAATCTCTTACATGCTCTTTAGGGCAGGTCCCAGGTCTTTTTTTAAAATATCATCTCACAGAGCCACCTTCCTCTTCCTCTACATAATATCTTGTTGCAATTTTTGTTCCCTGCAACAGCAGAAAGTTGAGACCCTAGACTTAAAGCAATCAATACAATCTGTATAACCCCAGGAAGAATTCTGTTGACCTCTATATGAGGAATATTGAGATCCAGAACTATAGGTTAGTTTCTAGACTGCTCAGTCATCAAGGCAAGCCCTCAGTAGAACTCCAATTGGAGAGAGTAGTTAGATATGAGGGGAAAAGGTTGAGGAAACATTAGAATTGTCACACTATTTGGGAAGTTTACTCAAGCTATCATTGGAAGCTTGAAAAGGAAAATAAAGAATTTCTATTTTGCCTAAGAGCATGGTCATTAAATGCATATATTATTAGCCATTCTCATTCTATCTCTTTCCTTTACCCAAACATTTAAAATATAGAGAGGTGATGGAGGCAGAAAAGTGGGAAGGAGAATGGTATTGATTCTCTTCAAATCCAGAACACTTTATCTTTATCAATTTCCTTTTTATCTGGAGACAGAGAGGAAAATGTACAAAATGCCTCAGTGCCTGAGTACAAATTGCAAGTCTAACAGAAAGCCATTTTCCATAAGATCTTTTTGTTCTTTGGCAGAAATAATAGTCAAATGGTGAAGGGAACAATATCTAGGTGCTAGGTCTCAAATCAGGACGGCTACTACATAACAGCATCAGAAAGTGAATAATCATTTTCATTACATTGCCAATCAATGCATAAAAAAATGAAATTTTCCCCTTACTCTGTGATCGATTTCAGTCCCCTGCCTGCTTTGTCATCATCATTGCTTTCGATACCTCCAATCCATCATGTTTAGTCAACCGCTACCTCCTCATCGGCTGCCCTGTTCTGCAATCACCTCTCAAGGTTTTCTTTTCAAGACCAGTCTCTCTGGATTCAGATGGTTAAGAGTTAGTCAAACAAAATGATCCAGATGGATCAGGGAAAAGAGGCTATGTACACACAAAACACAAAACAAGTCATGAAATAGGAACCTGAATGGGACGGGGAGGGGAAGATGTGGGGTAATTTTATGTAGACTGGTGAAGAGCACAAATGGAATAAAGATTCCCTGTGGAAGGGGAAGTTACTTAGTGGTTCTTATTTGCAGAAGAGATGGTGCTGATTATATCAAGTCCCAGAACAAAGCAAAAACTTCATAAATGTGATCTCAAAATTATTAAGCTGAAGAAGTATAATTGTTGTCTTGATCATGTTATATACTTATATGGACAATCTCTAGAACTGGTCCATCAACAGCAAAGAATTAAAAAAGAAGAAGAAAATTATCTGTATTGCTTTGGGGACTTTACACATAATTTTAAATTATGCCCACCTTCTCTGTGAAACAAAGACATTTTTTTTTATTATCAATATTCTTCTGTTGATTCTGTATAGATGGAATACCAGAGTCCCTGAAGAAATGAAATTTGCAAGCCACCCATAGTGCAATAGAGAAGCCCATGATAACTGTGAGTAGGTTGCAATATATTATAGTATGTGTGTGTGTGGGGGGGGCATTGCTTAAAATATATCAGCAAAGAAATATAAGAATGGATAAGGAGATGGCCTTGTCATGCAGAAAAAGTAAAAGGATAACCAAAGGATTACCCACATGCTCTTTTGGTATTCATAAAATATGAAGAGATATAAAGGAAAGTCTCTAAGCAATTTGGTTGTGTAGAAACAATTTGGTTGTGTAGAACTCCTGTGCACAATTTATGGAAGAACATAGATAAAACTTGGGGCATGATGTAAGTTTAATATGACATAGAGTGTAGGGAAAAGAAAGAGCCCAAGAAAGCATTCTTGGAAAATGCTAGTTGGAAGCAAAAGACGGGGAATCAGAGAAAGACTGACATCTGAGCTGGGTCTTAAAGGAAGATAAGGATTCTGCAGGATCAGAATGATGAATGAGTGCAATCCAGACATGAGGCTTGTATCAATCCTTAGAGGATTGATTGTGTCAAGCTTGGGGGCGTTTATAGGGTTAAGGACCTGAAGGATCTGGAAAGCCAGATTGTGGAGAACTTTAAGCACTACCTGAGGAATTTATATTTATATTTAATCCAGAGGTAACAGGGAGTCAATTAACAAGTATTTATTATATCTATTATGTGCCAGGCACCATACTATTTGTTGTTGCTTTTGTTCTGTTGTTTTCTCTTGTTCAGCTCTTTGTGATTCCATTTGGGGTTTTCTTGGCAAAAATACAGGAGCGATTTGTCATTTCCTTCTCCAATTTATTTTACAGATGAGGAAACTGAGGCAAAAAAAGTTAAGTGCCAAAAATCTGATTTGAACTCAGGTCTTCCTGACTCCAAGTTCAGTGCTCTATTTGCTAAGCCACCTTGCTACTTAAACAAATAGTTTCTGTTTCCAAAGAGTGTATACTTTTATCAGAAAAAAACATAAATACTTATGGAGGAATATAAAAATTAATATAAAATAAATAAAAGATAATTTGGGGAAGGCCCTGACAGCTAGAACATCAGGAACCATTGCTTGTTAAGATGTCATTTGAGTTGAGCTCTAAAGAAAGCTAGGGATTCTCCAAAGCAGAAACAAGTAATTTGGAAAACAGACATGGAGGGGAAGATCTGTTCAAAGGCACAGTAATAAGCACACAGTACTATGGGGAAAGCACTAATTGCTTTCAGAGGCCCTAGGCTGAGGTCCCACCTCTGTCACTTTTTATTTGTGTCACCTAGAATAGTCAGAAACCTCCTTAGGCCTTAGTTTCCTTATCTGTAAAACATGGCCCTCAATGATCACTAATGTCTCTCCTGACTCTAGATTTATGACTCTACAGACACAGGAGAAAGAATGTTGTGTGCAAGTTATAACAAATAGGTCAGTTTGGTTAGAACATAGAGTATATGAAAGAGATTAATTTATAATGAGTCTGGAAAGGTTGGAGCCAGACTGTGAAAGGCTTTAAATTCCAAAGAAGAAAAATTTTCATTTTTTTCCCTAGAGGCAAGAGTGAACCAATAGTGTTTCTTGAGCAAGGGAATGACACGTTAAGACCTACTCTTTAGGAAGACCTAAAATATAAGGAGCTGTGTGTAGACTAAAGGTAAACCAGCTGAAATTAGAAGTACATTACAATACTCCAAACAGGAGGTGATGAAGGTTTAAACTAGGACAGTGATCCAGTGAGTTAAAAGAAAAGGGATATATAGAAGAGATATTGAAGCAGTAGCACCGAGAAGATTTATTAACAATTGAATATGTAAGATGGGGGAGAGCAAATAAACAGCAAATAAATTCAAGAGTTTGTAAACTAGGTAACTGAAAAGATGGTGCTAATCCTTAACAGAAATAGGGATTTTAGGGAAAAACATATTTTGGAAATGCCAAGTTTAAGATAGCTAAGGAATAACTAGTTGGAAGTGTACAATAAATATTTTCTCTTATGGAATTGAAGAGAGAATAGGGGTAGACAGGTTAATCTGGAAGTCATCAGCATAGATAAGATAATTGAACCCATAAAAGTTGATGGAGAGAAAGAGAAAGAGAGACAGAGACAGAGAAATATAATAGGGAAAATAAATAAAACAAGGGGGTCCAAGACAGAACCTTGGGATTCAACCGTAAATAGGGTATCACATGGATGATACAACAAAGGAGACTGAGAAGGAATAGCCAGATGTACAAGGGGAAAATCAAGAGAAAGCAGTATTAAGAAAATCCAGAGCAGGTAGCCCAGAGAACATTAACAATGTTAAATGCTTCAGAAAGATCAATAACATAAGACATTTTTAAAAGATCATTCAAACTTGGCAATTGCGTATGTAGGGATTGACTAGGGGATCAGTTGGGTTCACCCCAATCCATTTTATGAAATACAAAATGTAAAAGGCAAAAATATCTTGAATCTATGCTGATCTTCCTAGTACAATTAAGTCATGCATAAAAATTGGGGCGGAGGAAGTAACTCAGAGATAACATGCACAGTAGGAATTAACTAGAATATTTTTGGATTGTTGCAAGTATTTGTAAGGACTTACCACAGAAAAGTGGTATCTTTTTTTTTTTTGCCTTAAGACTATGAATAGATTGTTTTTCAATGTGTTTCTTCACATCAAATGCATTTCTTTAACTTTTTCATGATTGTGTGCTGAAGTGTTGATTTGTTGAGAAAAGCAAATATTTAAGGGGGAAAGTTCAATGTCAGGGAAGAAAAGGGAACTCATGTGAGCAGTATGAATGTTGAAATCACAGAAATTGTGTCCACCAATGCTCTTAAGCACGTGAACTACAACATGTAGTTCCCTAACATAAGGTTCACTTGATGGTCTAGAAGTTCCAAGTAATCAGGATCACATACTAAATCTTTTTGGGAAAGCCTATTACTTCTTTGGGAACAGTTGTGAGCCTGTTTTATTTATTTAAAGACAGCCTTTCTCCTTTCTTCCTTCCTTCCTTCCTTCCCTCCCTCCATCCTTTCTTCCTTCCTTCTCTCCCTCTTTCCTTCCTTCCTTCCTTCCCTCCTTCCTTCCTCTCTTCCTTCCCTCCTTCCTTTTTTTCCTTCCTCCCTCTTTCCTTTTCCTCCCTCCCTCCTTCTTTCTTTTCTTCTTTCCCTCCTTCCCTTCCTCCCTTCCTTCTCTTCCTCCTTTTCTCCCTTCCTTTCTTCCCTTCCTTTCCTCCCTCCTTCCCTTCCTTCCTTCCTCCCTCCCTTCTTTCCTTCCTTCCTTCCTACCTTTCTTCCTTTCCCTTTCCAAAGAGTTTGACAGGACAGGAAAAAAAAAAAAAACAAGATATGCTGAATTTGAGGATTTAGTTGTTTTCTAAAGCAAGGTTGTAATTAGATTTGAGGAGCTGAGGCTAACTGACTCTTGAGAAAATGGTGGTGACTGCAGAGATGGTTGACTCAATCTTCTACATAACTTCAAAACACTGCACAACACTAGACAATTTTTAAAATGGCATCAAAGCACTAAAATGATAAGGATAAATGAATTCAAAAATAATAAAAGGACTTCTGAAAAAACATAAGACTTCTGATATCAAACTGGCAATAAGAACATCTGTTATTTGTAGCAGCACACAACATGCCCAAGTTAGCCTTTAAGCTTTCCTAAAGGTGTCTTAGGAAAAACTTAAGAGAAAATTTGCATTGTGGAGATACATCCAAAAGCCAAGAGTCATTTAGGACAAGCTCAAATCTTAACATGTTAATTTTCCCTATTATTTTAAGTCACTAAAATATATTGACACTTTATGCCTATAAAAAAAGATCCATAATTCATTAAATTCATAGATTTAGAGCTGGAAGGAAGTCAGCATCCATCTAATTCGATTCCCTGATTTAACAAATAAGGAAACCAAGATGTAGAGGGGTCAAGTGATTGCCAAAGGTCAGATCCATTCTAGATCTATTGTCTCTAGAACATTGTTCTTTAACTTGCTTCTCCTAATGAACAGTGAGTTTGGATATAAATTTGGAATGTTCTCTATTTTACAAAGAAGAATTGGAAAAATTTTGCTTGTCCTACATGTAAATTCCTAAAGGAACTTTTACCCAGGACAGTATGATTTCTCACCTGAAAGTGAGGTGAAGACGTGAAGATATATATAACCTACATGTATATCTACTCTTGTCACTGGCAATTTGTATTTGGAGAGAGTGTTTCCTGAGTATAAGGGGACAATGTTTTGTTATTGTTTCTCATGCTTCAGTATTGCTGGAAGCACATTTCTTTGAGCTGAATGTGTCAAATGACTGATTACTAAAAGTAGTTAACTTAAATGTTTTACGTAATTTCTTCTCACTTTTTTTGTTGTTCAGTCATTTCAGTAGTATCCAACTCTTTGTGACCCCATTTGGTGTGTGCTGGGCTAAAATATTGCAGTGATTGACCATTTCCTTTTCCTGCTCATTTTATAGATAAGGAAGCTAAGAGAAATTATTTCAGGATATCCATTTAGAATGATCTAAACTATGCTGCAGCTTGGCAGTGCACTGTATAAAGTGCTGGGCCTGAAGTCAGAAAGACTCATCTTGATGAGTCCAAATCTGGCCTCAGACACTCGTTATGTGATCTTGAAGAAATCACTTAACCTAATTTGTCTCAGTTTCCACATCTGTAAAATGAACTAGAAAAAAAATGGCAAACCATTCCAATATCTCTGCCAAGAAAACCCCAAATGGGGTCACAAAGAGTCTGACATAACCGAAAAATGACTGAACAACAACATTTTATTACATTATATTTAAATTATTTTGTGGAAGGTTAAGTTAGAATTCTATTGTTTTGGAGCAAGTCAACTGCAAAGCTTATGGAGAAAAACATAGGTATCACATGATTTAACCAACCATATTCAACCACCCACAAAACAAAGTTTTAGGTACAGGGTCAAATAGCTAATTAGTGTCAGAAGCTGGATTTAAATTCAGATCTTCCTGACTCCCAGCCCCCATGTTCTATCCATTGTCCCACTTTTAGGCTTCATTCTTCTTGGCTCAGAAAGCAGCTCACCTACTTGTTTGAGTCTATGTCATGGATTTTAGAGATTAGAAAGTACAGAAATACTCTGCCTTGCCTAGCTTCTTCTGAGGCAGCTAAACAGTATAATGAAATGCTACACTTAGAATCAGAAAGACGAGTTCAAATACTTCTTCACAAACTTAGCTGTGTGATTCTGGGTATATCGTCTCTGTCAGCCTCAATATCCCTTATCTATAAAATGGGAACATTAATAGCTCTATCTCATTGGGTTGTTGTAAGGATCAAATGTGATAACAAAGGTAAAACACTTTACAAATCTTAAAGGGCTATATAAATCATATAATATCATTATATAGTCAATGGCTAGGTAATAAGCTAAGTAACAGTACAATTAGGTAATCTTGAAACCAGTTGAATAGTTTTCTGTTAACAAAAAAGAGTAGCCTTTTGTGGGACTTTCCAGAGATCTGTACTAAGTCTTTTCATTTTTTTTAACTTGGAATAAGACTTAGATGCTATATTTTTTTAAACTTGCAAATGATACAATGATAGATGAAATATTAGATGATATAGTTAGAATCTTAAAATGGTTTGACAGGCTGGTTGTACAAAATCTAAGATAAAAATTAATTGGAGTTAAAGGTCAAATCATAGATGTGTTTAAAAATTCAATTTCAAAAGTACAAGATGAGACAAGCATGGTTGAATGGCAATTCACACAACTGCCAACATGATGTTCCTAAAGCATAAGATGATGTGTTGCTATCCCTCTCAAGAAATTTCTCTAGCTCCCTATTGCTTCCAGGATAAAAGACAAACTTCTCTAGGATTGCAAGCCCTTCAAGGTCTTATCTCCTGTCTTGCCATTCTAGTTTTATCATACATCTTCTATTCTTGTTCAGACTAGTCAGACCAGACTGCTTATTAATCCTTTTATACAACATTTTGTCACTAACATCTAAGCTTTGACATTGGATTTCTTCTTCATCTTTGCCTCTTATAAACTGAAGTTCATTTATAATCAAAGCTTAGCTAGAATCATCTCTTTCATAAGGCTTTTCCTGATTCCTCAGATGATAGTGCCCTTTTCCAAATACATTTGAATTGAAGTTTAACTTCAAAAACATAAATCAGAAGGAATTCCCTTCTTAACAGCATACTTATTTATAACTCCTATTGAACACAACTGTCCTTGGAAAAGTTTTGCTGATTCTTCCTCAATCATTTGTATCTCAAGTAGAATCTGTAAGTGGAAGGAGGAGAATCAGAGCATCTACAATCAGCCCTTCCTTCTGTTACTTATTATCTGTATGACTTTAACTTTTCTTGAACTTATTTTCCACATCTTTAAAATGAGAAGATTAGGGAAGGTGGCCTTCCTTTCAATTCTAAATCAATGACCCACTCTGTAATCCTATGACCTAACCTGAGCCTTCCTCTACATCTCTTCCTACCCTATGCATCTTTTCCTTTTCTGTTATTATGTTGGCTGTTTTAAAAGCTAATTTTAATTTTAGCATGAATAAAACATAATAAAGACTAATAAGCAAAGAACAAAGATCAAACATGAACTCCCACAGCAAAGAGCAATTATTTTAGACAAATCATTATTTTGGAGTACCTAAACTACTTTACAAATTAGGTGGAGAAGTATGATAGAATGCCGAGTCTGGAATTAGGGACTCATTTTTAATGATGGCTATCCAGCTTCTTGGGCAGCTAGGTGGCGCCATAGGGCACAGAGCCCATCTATCCTAGTTTGGATATACTAACTTCAGACTCTTACTGGCTGTGTGCATCTGGACAAGTCACTTAATTCTGTTTACCTCTATTGCTTCATCTGCAAAATGAGATGGAGAAGAAAATGGCCAACTATTCCAATATCTCTGCCAAGAAAACTCCAAAGAAAAGGACTGAACAACAACAAAAACTACTTTTTTGTTATTTTGTGGAAAGTTACATTGGATTTCTATTGTTTTGGACTAAGTAAATTGCAGAGCTTATGGGGAAGAACATAGGTATAATGTGACATATTTAAAAGTATCATACTATATAACAAACTATAATCATCCACATACAAAATTTAACCAAGTCAGATCAAGTTTCTGAATTCAAAAACAGGTATTATTCTAAGTTTAGACTCCTAAAGGGAATTGTTCTATTTGAGCTTTAAAACTAGAAGTCATCTTATCTGAACCTTCTTGTTTTAAAAATGTGGAAACTGAGGTCTAGAGAGGAGAAATAAATTGACCAAGATCATAAACCCAACTTGTTTGTATTTGCAGATGAAGGTAAATAATAACAGAATGTTGTGGCAAACTCAAACCATTGGAAACTCTTCACCGAATGAGAGGCTGCTGAGTAGCATGCTGTATCTTCAACTGAGATGAAATATTTATGAGTCACTCACTGTCTTCTAAAGCCTTCTACTCAGTGTGCTGCTGCAGCCAGAAGGATTATCCCAATTCCAAGAAAAAACATGGTCAAAGGCCATGGTGTGCCTGCCTCTGGAACACCTTGTATAGTCCAAGGAGTAACATAGTTGGAGAAGGTCCATAGAATGACACTGAAAATGATCAGTGGGCCTCTGAACAGCTGCCATCTAAGGACAGACTTAAAAACAGAAAGAAATAGGATTCAACTTTTATAAATTCATGAAGGGGGGATGGGACCCGGTCAGCCAAGGAAGAATAGGAGAGGAGTAGATTGAATGTGGAGTTGAAGGTAAAACCAAAAAAGAAGAGAAGGGGTAAGAAAGTATTTGCTCTATTTTTGTTTTGTTTTTTTAATTGCTTTAAGATTTTTGACTTCAAAATTTATGGGAGTGGCCCCCTAGGAATACCAACAGTGTCAGGGTTGTACAAACAAAGGAGTTCAGTAGAAGCTTTGGGACACTGAGCTAAGACCCAAGAATACTGTCTCAGACTAGCCTCATCAATTATAGCAATAGGGAAAGAGGAATGAATGGTGGTGGTGGCAGATATGATGGTGGTTGCTGCTGCTGCTGTTCATTATTTGTAATGGTTCTGGAATATAGGTATTGGTTCTGGAAAAGGACCAGTGACTTCAGGAGGGTGAGGTCTTTACATGCTTGTGAATTAGGTTTAGGTGAGGAAGTAACTATATCGTCATGATACAACAGAAAAGGCACTGACTCTAGTGTCCAAAGCCCTAGATGCAACACCACTTCTGAGCTTTACTATCTGTGCAATTTTGGAGAAATTACCAAGTGTGCCTAGACTTTCTTCATGTGCAAAATGGGAGAGGGATGGTAGACTAGATTGTTTCTGAGGATCCTTCCAGATCTAGATCTATGATCTCCAAATAATATATTAACTCTGAAGTCTAAGGTTCGCTTCTGGATCATCCAAATAATGTTTCAGAAAGGTTCCCTCTTCTGTAGTTTTCTTGCAACAGAGAACAGAAGTTTTTTTTAGTAGAGCTTAATAAATCCCCTTTTGAAGAAGTTTCTGAGGCCATAATAGGTACAGCACTAGACTAGGGATCTTGAAGTAGTAGTTGTTATTGTTGAACCTTTATAACCTCATCTGGTATTTAATTGGCAAAGGAACTGGATGGAGCTGTTTGCCATTTCCTTCTCTGGCTCATTTTACAGAAAAAGAAACTGAGGCAAAGGGGGTTAAGTGACTTGTCTTGGAGAGTCTTATCTAAGTAGTTGCCCTTTGTTTTCAAAGAGGACCAAACTGACATCACTATGTTAGAATTCAATTACAATGTCTCCAACTGGGGCTGATCAGACCAATATGAGCTCGGAATGCTCTGCCACAGGTCAGACACAAAGAGTCCATATGAACATTTGGGGTGGCTTCTCTAATTTTGCATATTTTGTGTTTCCTTTGGGCTAATCCAATTCTGCTTTGTTCACAGAGCACAGCAAAGTTCTTTAAGCATCTATCCTTCTATAGATAGAGTCCTTCTATCACTTCTTCTTATAGAACTACCTGGGAACCCTAAGAGATTCATTGACAGACCTAAAGTTACACAGCCAGTGCACATGAGAGCTAGGATTTGAATTTGAGTCTTCCTGACTCCAAAAGTAGTTAACTGTTGACCTACATTCTTCTCTATGTAGGTGATACAGTTAGGGTAAACATTGCTAGGTTAAAATACTAAAAGCTTGTGTGTGGGGGTGAAGATCTATGTAAATGTTTTTACTCATGACCTAATTCAACTCAATTCATCTCTGTCTTGTCATTCTTCATTTTCACTTTTCTGTTTTACTGAGAGAGGGAGAGATTGACTGTGATAGAATTGGCAGGCACCAGAAGATCTAATCTGAGACTAAAATTGGGTCAACTTTCAAACTAGGAAAGAAGTCAAACTGATCAAGCTAGATCATCACACCAAGTATCTCCAGAGAGACCACAATGTTGATCACCAAATCTGCAACCCTAGAAGAAGGGATTTATTTCTCTTTGAATTTTAAAAGTTATCATTTTAGTCCAAATAAAACACAGTTCCATAAAATTTGATTTAAACAGAATACTTGGCTAGAAAGAGACAAGCAGATGCTGTTTTAATTTAAAATTTTAGTCAAATAAAGTTCAAGTAGAAAATTCATTATGTTTCCTCGCTTGCTGATAAAAATCTCTCTAAAAGATGTTAATGTGCTCTAAAATGTGTGATTTCTTACAGAGTCCAAAAATAATTTTTCCCTTACTTATAAGGACTCAGACTAATCAAGCTAAATGTAGAATTTTGTGCAGTGTGGAAAATAATATAGTAATAATAGTAGATTTTAGCTCTTTAGTGAATTGTGATGACAAAGAACCTTAGACTTTATATCTTTTTTTAGTCTCACAACAACCCTGTGAGGTTGGAAATACAAATATTATTGTCTCAAGTTTTATAGGCAAGGAAATTGAAGGTCATAGAAAATAAGTGATTTACTGAATAGCTAATAGTTAATTCAGTAATTATTATTACTGATTATTAATTATTGGCTAATTAGCAGTAAATTATTAGCTAATAAATAATAAAGAAAGGTTACCAAACAGATCATCTGACTCCAAGCCCACTATAGACAATCCATCCATACTCCCCATTATATATAATTTGTTGAAGCATAAACCAGATATACTTTTTTATTTTTCTATTTTTTATTTATATCTTTTTCCTTCATATCACTTTTGGTTTTGAATATATTGCTTCCTGGTATAATATCCAAATATCTGGCTTTTATAACAAAAAAATACACATAGAAAGTGGGGAGGGCAGTTCAGTAAAATTAACCTGTATCTTAATAATATAAGGAATCCTCCATATCCATAATTCTCTACTCTTTCAAAGAGAGAGAGATGCATTAATGGATGGGCCACACAACTATTGTTAAGTATCTGAGGCCAGATATGAAAACTCAGGTCCTCCTGACTTCAGGACTCATTCTCTATGCATTGTAACATCTGGCTACCCCTCAAAATTTCTTTTGTTGTTGTTGTTGCTGAGGCAAGTGGGGTTACTTGCCCACGGTCACATAGCCAGGAAGTGTTAAGTGTCTGAGACCATATTTGAACTCAGGTCCTCTTGACTTCAGGAGTGGTGCTCTACCCACTGCACTACCTAGCTGTCTCCCCCCTCAATATTTTTTACAACGAATAATTTTTTATTAAATTCTTGTACCACGGTTTGCTTAATCACTTCCTCTTCATTGGGTATTATCTAATGATTTTGCCCCACCCTCTACACCCACACACACACACACACACACACACACACACACACACAACTTAAAACTTTTTCCACTTGTGACCCATTTTTGCTCAAGAAATTTTTATGTAACTCAAGAGTAATAGGTATATGAAATTGGTATACAAATCACACAATAATTTTATGACTCCCATATTCAGTTATGTGACCCTACATGGAGTTGCAACACATAATTTAAAAAGCTTTGCTTTAGAATATATTGGACCTTCCTTAAGTCTTTATCTTGCTGTCTATATACTTAGCAGTAAGATTTCTGGATCAAATTTTATAGAAACTTTATTCTTTTCTGGGAATAATTCCAAATTGCTTTTCAGAATGGCCAGACTAATTCATAGTTCCACCAATAATAGTAAGCAAGTACACCCATGTTCACCTTTGACTATTTCCATATTTGGTCATCTTTATTAATTTTCTGAAATTATTTTGATTTGCATTTCTGTTATTAATGATTTACATCAGTCACTTCATGGAATTGCTAATACTTCTGAACATTATCAGTTCATATCCTTTAACTATCACACTGGAAATGGATTTTGATATTATGTATTCATATTAAGTCCTTATATATCTTGGATATCTGAACTTTGTCAGAACTACTTGATGCAAAAAAAGAATCCCCAGCCAATAATTTCCCTTCTGTTTTAGTTGCATTGGTTTGATGATGATTAAAGTTTGTAATAATAATTTTGGTGCTTCTCTCTGTAAACTTATTTGATTAAAAACTCTTCCCCTTAGCCACTGCAATTACCATGAAAATTTGTTAAGAGTTCAAATGTTGGAGTTCTTGTTTTTCTCAAAACACAGCCGGTTTAGCTTAGAGCCCTCCAAATATCTCCAAATCCAAAGGTTCTGTCCTTTAGCCTCTGCCTCTGCTTTCTTCAGCCTCCAACCAGCACAGAGATGGAATGAATCTCTTGTCTCCTTCACTTGGGCTCGGCTAGCTTTCTGGTGAGTCTTTCAGACCAGCTGGGTCTCAGTGGGGGAAGTGCAGGAGCCCAACCACCAACTACAGTGGTGTGAGATGAAGATGAATCTGGTTGTCCACTGAACTCTCCACTCGTAGCTTTATCCTCTGAAAACTCCTCTTCTGCCACCAGCCAGCCAAATGGAAAATATTCTCCTTGCCTCGGAGAGAGGGCTTCTGGCGTAATTCCGCTGAAATCTCCCAAAGTGCTCTGTGTCTGCACCAGAGTGCTCCTCTCCAATGCAGTTGAACTCCCTTCTGCGACCAGCCAGCCAAGTGGAATATATTCTGGAATAGATCTCTCATCACTGGCCTTATATCTGACTCTTCTGAGAGAATGGGATTATGGGTTTTCTCCCATAGTGCTCTCTGGCCCTAAGAGCTTTAAGGGAGGTGTGAATTCACCAAGTTACAAAGTTTACTTTGTGAATCTGACATACTTGTGAACTCCGATGAATAAAGGTGTAAACACAAGCATTGTACTAATTAGTTCTACTTAGTACCTTGTTTCAGGTTCTGGCCCAAAACATCTTCTTGTAAGATCAGATCAAGTCTAATTAGTTAGCAGTTTGTAAAGATTCCAACAAAAATTAATCTGTTTCTTTTCTGTTTTAATGGTGTGATCTATGTTCTGATCACATAAGTCATTTTGAGCTCATTATGGTATATAAAGTAAGATGTTCCTTTGCTTTCAAACTGCTTTCCAATTTTTCAGCAGTTCTTTTCAAATGGGAAGGTCTTTCTACATATAATTTATGTTTAAAGATATATTGAACAATACATTATTGGAAACAATTCTTTTCAATTCTTCTTTTACTTTGTTCCAGTGATTTACTTTTCTATTTGTTTAAAAAATACCAAATGAATTTTATGATTATAATATACTTTGAGATATATCTTTATAATATATTTTGAGATCTGGAAGTTCTATTCTAGACCTTCTATTGCTCTAAATGAAATTTGTTATTGTCCTATTTGGTTCTATGGAAAATTTCTTTGATAATTTGATTGGTAGCAAATATCTATGAATGAATTTAATTATATTTATTTATGCTACGTTGAATATATTGAAAATTATATTAAAGGACCTCACCTTAAGCAAAGAATATTTTTACAATTTCAAGTAATTATTTCTTTAAATAATATTTTGTAGTTAAACCTATATGCTTTGAGTATACTTTGGTAAATTGACTCCCTGGATATTTTAAGTATTTGTAGTTATTTTTAATATGACTTCTTTTCTACTATTTCCTCACAAATTCTGTTGTTGCCAAATATAGATATTATTGACTTTTTTGGATTATTTTGCATCCTACCACTTTATTAAAGCCATTATTTCATTTAGTTTCTTTGATCTTTTTTGAAGGTTTTCTAAATAAACCATCTTTATCTATTTAAATAGATATATCAAATCACTTAAATTGATAAAGTTATCAAGTACATATTTTATAGAGACTATTGTAAAGTTTTTAAAAATTGATATGACACAGTTCCTGCCTTCAAAGAGTTTACATTCAGTTAAAAAAAAAGGTACAAATGACAAATACAAAAATAGCTATAATAATTACTGAGCACAGAAGAGATGTGCAAATGCTACATGTGGTCCTAGGTGGACAAGATCATTGCTTACTCAGAAGTGATTTCTTGAATGAATAACCTCATTTCCTTTTCAGGTGATTGGGGAGAGAAAATTATTAAATAGGTATGTGATTAAAATATTGTAAATGCCATTTATTTAGATATTGGCAAAAGATATTAAGTATCTCATAATCATTCTTTTGAATAAATTGGAGACATTGAGCCTAAAGAACAATACAATTAGTTGGATTCAGAATTGTTTAGGTGATACTGAAAGAGTATTTATTAATGGTTCAATGTCAACTTAATAGGAAACCTCCAGTGGAATTTCTTAGGTTTGTGCTGTTTACTGTTTTTATCAGTGACTTGGACAAAGGCAGATGGCATGAACATCAGCATTTCATGTGATAGAAAATTGAAAGGGATTTATCACACACAAGACCATAGTCAATATGCAAAAAGTTCAATAAGGAT
The DNA here is from genome assembly GCF_016432865.1 of Antechinus flavipes. Taxonomy (NCBI): domain Eukaryota; kingdom Metazoa; phylum Chordata; class Mammalia; order Dasyuromorphia; family Dasyuridae; genus Antechinus; species Antechinus flavipes. The sequence continues at coordinate 264,091,896 of NC_067398.1, read as the reverse complement.
AATTGTAAAGTCTTACATATGGCTATGTGAAAAAAAATTTCACAAGATGAGGAGACATATTTAGATAGTAACTGTTTTGAAAATGCATCAAGTGTTTTAACGGATACAAACCCAACATGACTCAACAATGTGATACCAAAGTCAAAAAAACTAAAACAATATTGGACTGAACTGAGAGGTTTAGCTTCTAGGCACAAGAAAGTAATAGTTCCACTACACTCTGTTCTTGTCAATCCTCATCTGTAACATCACATGTAATAGTTCTGATTTCAGTAGTTTAAGAAGGGTATTTATAAGCTGGGGGCAGGGAGAGATGTGAGGAAGATGATAATGAAGGGCATGGCACATATTAGAATAGATGATATAAAGACAGAATTATATATGGTACCTTAGGAGAAGATAAAACAGCATAGGGGGGACATAAAGAGCTGGTTTCAGATATTTGAAGGGTTGTTGTGAAGGAAATATTTGACCACAGTGGGCAGAACCAAGAGCAATGGGTAGGAGCTTCAGAGAGACAAATTTGACTCCATGTCAAGAAAATACTTCCTAACTATTTAAGAGTTGTCCAAATTTTTGAAATAGGCTGTCTTGAAAGTAATTTCCACCCTCAGAAATCTTCATGCAGAGGTTAAATGACTCCTGGCCAAATATATTATATTTGGGTTTCTTTAACATATGACTTGGCAATGATACAGTCACTGAGATACCCCAACTCACAAATCTTATGGTTCTGTAAATTGCATAACTTATCTAGATCTCACACTTCATAACTAACATTAGATAAGACACAACTCTCCTGACAAAAGTAAAACCTTTTTTTCCCTTCTTTTTACTCAAACTTCAAAATTTTATGACTCTCAAAATGCCACAGAAATATGAGCTAAAATTAAACTCTCCTTTTGCCCTATCCCAACTGCTCAGTCCTTTTCTTTTGGGAGTCAGATTACTCACAAAACTCCACCATCAGAAACCGAGTCTCATTCAGCACTCTGGGCAGCGTTGTTGCTGTGAGAACCAACAAGTTCTTTTCCTCTTGGATCCCTAGGGCTTCAAGTCTCTGGACTCTGTCATTCTGGAAATTCCATCCTCCCCATGCCTGGGCCACTGAAAGGCTGGAGGAAAACAGAAAAATAACCCGGAGCAGCAACATCTTCCTCCTGCAAGAAAAAGAAATAAAGACTGCTCCCTTATCAATACTTAGTAGTTTTGATCCTGGGGGGTTTGATTTCCCCATAATCACACTAATAAACAAATTACACATTAGTGTTATTAAACTGATGAGGCAAGAAGTTTCACCATAATACTACAAGTACTAATAATGTATTTAGCATGGACTAGACATTGCAGTTACAAAATAAATAATGAAATAGCTTCTACCTTCATGGAGTTTGCATTCTACCAAAAGTAGGAAAGAGAAGAAAGACATATATACATATAAATCAACATAAAATAAATACAAAGTAGCTTGGGGAAGTGATGGTGGTCTAGGGGGAAAATACTGTTAACGAGGTGGCTCATCAAAGTCCTCTTGTAAGGAGTAATACTGTCAGTGGGACCCCTTTTGGAGAGTCTTATTTGATTATTGTCCTGATCAGTTTTTGACCCTATTCTAATTAGAGTAGATTTTTCAACTTCCACTGAAGAAAATATAAAATGTAGCTGAGATGTGTTATTAAAAGCTTTTAGACAATGGAACTTCAGTGCCCAGAATTAGTAAATAGAAGTGGTAGTCAGGGTCCAGTTCTATCAATAACTGGCGATTTGACTTTGAGTAAATCACTGTACCTCTCTTGGGGTTCAGTCCTTTCCTCGATAAAATGCAGAGATTGTATGAGACATTCCTGAAGATTCTTTCTCATCTCTAAAATTCTATGGTTCTAGGTAACGGGAATGACAAACAGACATAGGAAGTGCCTGTCTATGCAACCAATTCCATACACAAAGCAAACTTTAAGGTGATTTAACCAGGGATCTGTACTATAAATTTGCAAATATTTATACTCACCTCTAGGGGATAAAAAAGTGTACACACTTGTACTAAGGTGAGGGCAGCTAGTAAAGCATATAAAGACTCATCTTTCTGAGTTCAAATCTGGTTTCAGATACTTACCTGCTCTGTGACACTGGACAAGTCATTTAACCCTGTTTGCCTTAGTTTCCTCAAAAATAAAAGCAGGAGAAGCAAATAGTAAATCACTCCAGTATTTTATCAATAAAACTCCAAATGGGGAAATGAAGAGTTAGACATAACTGAAAAATAACAAGAGCAACTAAGGTGAGGTGACGGCAATTAAAGATTAAGGCTCAAGTCACATTAGACTAAAATGTAGGATTGATCTTGAAGAACTGTTTTCCATCTTCTTGGTTACTCCCACTTACCCCATTATAGTTTGAAGACAACAAATAGCAGCAGGTAAGCACATCTCCCTGGCATGACGATAAAAACCTTGACCAAGAATTAGGAAACCTACGTCTTAGTTCTAAATTCTCCTACTATGAATAGCTTGAGAAAGTTACCAAAAATTTCCCTCAGCCTCAATTTCTCTATGTGCACAATAGGGATAAGAGTAATAATAAAAAACACTAAGAGGTAATCATAACATAATACAAAATTGACTTCAAAGTCTAGAAGATCTGGACTTAAGCCCTGACTCTAGAACATATTAACCTTGTGGCCCTGAACAATTTAGTTAATTTTTCAGTGCCTCACAAGAAACTTTGTAAAACTACAAGTTGTAGACAAGGTACATATCTGCATAAGAGAAAAGTTTTTGATCGTTGGCTCCATATACTGGAGGTATCCAAAATAATGAGAGTGGTGATAATGATAATGATAGTTAATTTTCAACATTATCATAACATTTTTGGGAAGATCAAATAATAATGTATGGTTTTGTGTTGTGAAAACTGTAAAGTACCACACAAATTTTAGATGATATAATATTAGTCACAAGGTTACAAGTTAGAAGTGTTTTTTTTTTTCATACAAATCAGGATGAATACAAATATTTGGAGCAAAAAAAAAGTGCATCTTTATAGCCTAACCAAATGAGTTTTATTTCTACAGAGAGCTTAATTTCCAAAATCCAGTGGCAGGGATGAGCTGGCTATGAGCATAAAAAGCTCAACATTTCAAAATAAGCTTAAAGTTTTTACTTTCTTTCTCCTGATTTGTTAATACCACCATGTTTCTTTGAGCTTTGAGGTTTGTGCACAAACCCAGATCATCTGTTCTCTTTGGTAGAATACTTATTTATATTTGCTTCATGGATCATTTTTTACTGTTGTCATGACTTTTTTTGTTTCTTTATCCTACCTGGTACCTTGCCCTAGATAGGCTTGCTTCTTGTCTCTCTTGGGCTCAGCTTCCTTTGTTGTGGCTTCCTCTCTCTTCAATTATCTCCTTATCTCTTTTTTCTCTTTTTTTTGTCTTTCCTTCTCTTTCCACTTTTTCTTTTTTCCTTATTACTTTTTATTTCATTTTTTGTTCTTTTCTCTCTCCTTTTTTCTCTCCTTCTACCAAGTCTAATCTTCTGTTTTCTCTTTTCACTCTTTTCTTTTTCTTCTTTACCTCCCCTCTTCTCTCTTCCCTCTTTCTTTTATTTCTACTTCCTTCTCTCCATTTTCTTTCTTCTTTTTTCCTTCTCTAGTCTCTTTTTTTCTATTTTCTCTTCTCTTTGTCTTTTCTCTCTTTTCCCACTCTCTCTCACCCACCCCCACTCTCAACTGCCATAGAATGTTCTCTTTTTTATTCTCCTGAGGAAGGCTGATTATTTAACCCTTCTCCCCTAAGTTTGATCTCTTTGACAAATCAAACTCAATGAAATTGTTTCCTTGTTCAAAGCTAGTTTGTCATTATGCTTTATGAATCCAATAAAAAAATCCATTTTGCAATCCCTATTCCCATCCTTACCTGAGGTGATGGATCCTTAAAACACTCACAAACATCTTTCACCTGCCCATTCAGAAGTAGGAACTATAAAAAATCTCACTATAATGCCTCATTATGGCTAGAAGAAAACTTTGAACTTTTGAAGGCAAACTACTAGCTCTGGCAAGATCCCTTAATATTAGGATAGCTTCAAAATATGGTGCTGCAAAGACACTGTGGCTAGAATTCATGGCACAGCCTAAGTAAATATGCAGAGGCCCACAACCCAGATTGTTCAGGATGGCCACAGTAACCTAGGAAACAAACAAGTAAAAATATAAAATTATCCTTAGTTCCATTTGATCCAATTCAACTAGAAGAGTGGCAGAAAATAGTGTTGAAGAAACTCAAAGGAAAATAGATATACATTGCTTGGCAACTGGATTAATAAATTGTAGCCAATGCTTCCCATGAAAATACAAATAAATGTCCTTTTTAAATGCTAACATTCTATATATGTTGATATAAGGACAAGAATTGAACACAATTATCACTGAAGAATTAAAAATTACTATCATGTAAAAGATAAATGGAGTGTGATTAGTATAAGCAGACTGCAACATGTAATTAATGAGGAACTTCAAAGAAGAGATACAAAAGATGTCACCAAAAAAGGAGAAGATTGCTGGTCATATGGCAAGAATGAGGCTTAATGGATGGTCAGCCATATAACTGCATTTGCACCCTTACAACAATAGAAAGCAAGTAAGGCTTCTAACACATTGGATAGACATCCTACACCAAACTTAGACAAGTGTTGACAAGAACCACACAGGATGGATTGGGATGAATGAGTAACAATCTGAATTGGTAAAGAGAAAGCCTAGATATCAAGGATATCACAGGTTCTTTTGAGATTTTGAAGCAGAAACAGTGACTGATTATGACAAATTCAGAGAAACTAAGGGTGACATATAAAATAACATAAAGCAAGGTAAACAGAAACTACAAAAAATTTCCATCACGATCACAATTACAATACTGAAAGACTTCAGAACACTGAACAAGAAAGAATCCAGTTGTGAGTTTGGAGGACAATGATGAATGAAGTATGCCTTCTACCTTATGGTGCAGAGGTAGTAGACTATATATGTAGAAGAAAATATACATTTTCAGAGACAGTGAATAGTTGTGTATTATTTAACCAAACTCATTCATAATAAATGTTCTATGAATTAGAGTCATTAGAAAGTGACAGTAATTTTGTTCAAAAGAGCAACAATGAAATATTATTTTAAAAGAGGCAGGGAAAATACTAGAAAGAATAGGAATAAATGGAGTTTTCCTTAAAATTCCTTATCAAGCTGAGTGAAATGAGCAGGGCCAGGAGATCATTATATACTTCAACAACAATACTATATGATGATCAATTCTGATGAACCTGGCCATTTTCAGCAATGAGATGAACCAAATCATTTCCAATAGAGCAGTAATAAACTGAACCAGCTACACCCAGAGAAAGAACTCTGGGAGATGACTAAGAACCATTACATTGAATTCCCAATCCTTATATTTTTGCCTGTCTATATTTTTGATTTCCTTCACAGGCTAATTGTACAATATGTCAGAGTCCAATTCTTTTTGTACAGCAAAATAACATTTGGGTCATGTATACTTATTTTGTATTTAATTTATACTTTAATATATTTAACATGTATTGGTCATCCTGCCATCTAGGGGAGGAGGTGGGGGGGAAGAAGGAGAAAATTGGAACAAAAGGTTTGGCAATTGTCAATGCTGTAAAATTATTCATGCATATAACTTGTAAATAAAAAGCTATTAAAAAAGAAAGAAAGAAAAACAAATTGTCTGTTCAAAATAAATAAATAAAATTCCTTATCAAAATGATAAGTAGTATGTATCTAAAAACTATTCCTAAACACTATATGCAATGGGAATAAGCTAGAAGCATTCCCAATAACATAAAGGGTGAAATAAGGTTGCCCATTATCATCACAATTATTTGACATTGTCCTAGATATATTGGCTTTAGCAATAAGAAAAGAAAAAGAAATTGGAAGAATTAGAGTAGATAATGAGGAAACTAAATTATCACTTTTTGCAGATGATAGAATGATATATAGAGAATTTTTAGAGAATCAACTAAAAAACCACCAGAAACAATTCACAACTTTAGCAAAGTTAAAGAATATAAAATAAACCCAAATAAGTCTTTGACATATGTTCTTTGCACAAAACTCTGCAGCAAGAAATAAAATTAGAAATCACATTTAAAATAACTATAGAAAATATAAAATATTTGAGAAGCTACCTGCCAAGATAAAACTAAAAATCATATGAACACAATTATAAATACTTATCACACAAATAAAATTAGACTTAAACAATTGAAAAAATATTAATTGCTCATGGGTAGATTGAACTAATACAAAATGACAATTTTACTAAATTTAATCTACTTATTCAGTGTCATACCCAACTGCCAAAAAATTACAAAGCTAAAAAAAAATAACAAAATTTATCTGGTAGATATCAAGGGAATTAATGAAAAAAAAATGACAAAGGCAGGTGGCCTAGCCATTATGCGACCTAATGCCTTATAAGACTTTATAAAGTGGCAGTCATCAAAACATTTGGTATTGGCTAAGAAATAGAGTAATGGAGCAGTAAAATAGGTTAGGTACACAAGACACTATAGTCAATAACTATAGTAATTGAGTGTTTGATCAACTCAAAGACTCCAGTTTCTAGGATAAGAATTCACTATTTGACAAAAATTGCTGGGAAAATTGGAAAATAGCATGATAGAAACTAGGCATTGACCAACATCTAACACCATATACCAAGATAAGGTTGAAATAAGTTTATGATTTAGACATAAAAGGTTGCACTATAAGCATATTAGGAGTGCAAGGGACAGTTTTTGATCCAGCAATCTCAGTATTGGGTCTTTATCCCAAAGAGATAATAAAAAAAGGAAAAAGAACCCATATTTGCAAAAAAAAATGTTTATAGCAGCTCTTTAGAAGTGACAAAGAACTGGAAATTGAGTAAATGCCTATCATTAGAGGATGTCTAAAGTTATGGTATATGAATGTAGAGGAATATAAGAAAAAAAGTTCTATAAGAAATGATTAGTAGGATGATTCAGAAAAGTCTAGAAAGACTTCCATGAATTAATGCTGAGTGAAGAGAACAAAACCAGGAGAACAATGTATACAGTAACTTCAAGATTATGTGATGATCATTTGTGATTAACTTGTCTCTTCTCAACAATGCAGTGATTCAAGCTAATTTCATTAGATTTGGGATGGAAAATGCCATTCATGTCCAGAGAGAGAATTATGAAGACTGAATGTGAATTGAAGTTTAATATTTTCATCTTTTTGTTTGTTTGTTTTTTCTTTATCTTTTTTCTTTTAGTCTGACTATTCTTGCACAATATAACAAATGTGGAAATATGTTCAAAAGGATTACACATATTTAATCTATATCAGATTGCTTGCTATCTTGGAGAGGGGGAGGTAGGGGAGGGAGGAAGAAAAAATTGGAACACATTTAGAACAAAAAATGAATGTTGAAAACTTTACATGTTTTTGGAAATATACATGTATATGTATACATGTATTTGGAAATATAAAATACTATTAAAAGATTTTTAAGAGGCACAGAAGGTACTAACATCCACATACTTTTTTAGAACATACTTTTTTAGTATAGCTATTAAATTATCTCTTGTTCTAAGCATGATGTTTTTACCCAAAAACGATGAGCATAGCAGATCCTATGCTAGAAGATTTTGTTTTCATTTTTTCTTCAGGATGGCCACAGTAACCTAGGAAAGTCAGGTGCTAAGAAAAAAGGGAGGAAGGAAAGAAGAGAAAAAAGAAGGAAGGAAGGAACAAAGAAAGGGATAGGGGGAGGAAAGTAAGGAAAGAAAAGGCTAAAAGAGATAAAGAAAATAGAGGAAGAAAGAAGACGTAACACATGGATAAGAATAGAAGGAAGGTAGAAAGCATCAGAGACAAGCAGGACTGCTTTTTAAATTTCATGCTGAGTTTTAAAAGAAAAAAAATCATATATAACAGATATGCAGTTTCATGGAGAATACTTTTTTGTTCTATTAAATATATAGACATGTGTTTTATTTCAATTGTTGGCATACTATTGGAGAAATTGGACCATATCAGTATTGGCATACTTGCTATATATGAAACTAGAAGTCATAAGGAAAATTCATTTAAATGAAAAAATGGTTGACCAATTGTCAGGGAAATAAATGAGCTGGCAATGTAGGTTGTAGCCAAAGGCAATGAGAAACATCAATGCAAAATCCAATTGGTCATCACACTTTGCAGAACTCATTAGAATTATTTTTTAAAAAGATCACCATGAAAATACGTTATGTACCAATATTCACTCAAGATGGTGAAGCAGAAAAATTCCATAAAGAACTCCATATGCTGCTCTAAGTTATATATATATATATATATATATATATATATATATATATACACACACACACACACACACACACACACACACACACACACTAAATATCAAGACTTCGTTACTCCAATGCAAGATAACTACAGGAATTGTAAAAACCATCAGAAAAAATATTTTGTAATATAAAGAAATCAAAGATTTGACAACTACATAGAACTAACTATATATGTCATAACTATATATGACAAATAATTTCTTCAAGAAATGAATCAGAAGACACTAAACATGGTGAGTACCAAATAACATCACAGAAAATGAAACTGGCTATATTAATTAATGAAAAGAAAATTTCTACTTACCACTGTGCTAGTCATTTCCAAATTTATTATTTGCATAGTCTGACAATGGACATTTTATTAAAAAGATAAAAAATATCAAGTTTGTAAGAGGGGAAGAGATGAAAATAAGATAAGGCATACAAATGAAAGAACTCCAACCTGATGATTTAAACAAGCTGTTGGTGACCAAAAAGATGAGTTAAAGAGCAAATATCCACAAGAATTATCATTATTTACAAAAATGTAACTACTAGGATGCAACTACCACATTGAGGAGGACAAAACAAAAAAAGCCTAGAAAGTAGATCAGCTCACAAACACTTAATATCCTTGCCAAGATAAGATACATGATACTCCAGGGCAGTACTGATTATATAATGGTCAGTAGAATATATAAACTCATCTGCAAATTTTTCTAGAGGAGAAGGGATACCTCTATCCCTTCATAAAACATCAAATATAAGAATTAGTACAAAATTGAAAAAATATGAGAAAAAGATATGGGATAGAGTTGAACAAATTCAAATATATCAGTAATAAAAATTGTTAATTTAAGAAAGAATAATAGCATGTGTCATAATAATTCTATATATATAGTTCAATAAATAAATAGATATAACAAGGACACCTAAAGAGACTTAAAAGGACATTAGTCAGCAAACTATTGAATTGCTACATGCAAAAACATGGCAGCCAAACCAAAATCAATCTAAAATAAAATAATTTGTAAAGTCTTGAGAAAAAGAATTATTAGCAAATTTTCATGAAATAATGAATGGCAATAGAAGGTTAAAAAAAAAAGAAAGATTAAAGAAAGCTTGCTGGAAAACCAAACTAAGCAAAGTCATCTCAGTATTATTGGAGGATGAAAACAAGAAGGACAAAGAGAAAATGAAAAAATCTGCAGTTATTTTTCATTGAAAAAATTTTGTTGCCATAAAGTATATTTAAACCACTACATTTGGATTCTCATGTCACAGTTTCAGATATACAAATATAGAAAATAAAAAATGAAACTAGCGAAAATGAAGATGGACAAAGTAACTTTATCAGAACAACTACATATAGAAAAAGTTCATGTTTGAAGTGACACAATATGAGGATAGTGAGACATCAATTCACAGGTAATATGAAGAAGATAATGATACAATGGGCATGTAAAATGTGAAATTCAATTCATACTGAAGAAGAGTGACCAAAAGACCATCAAGAATTACATGATATGGCTATTTTATCACCAATGTAAATATTTATGAGAATCATTTATACGTGTATCATCTTCAATGAAAATATTAGATGGGACTAGACAGGTCTTTCCAGGTGCTTTTCCACAGAAAACCACATTTTTATCATTATAAACTGACCAAAAATTGTGAAGAGTACAGATTCCACTGTTAGTATTAGTAGTTTTTATTAAGCAATTGATTCATTACAACAGAATGTTACCATAAAGGCTTTCTTTCTTCATGTCTTAAAATCATTTAAGATTTCTTGAAAAAAAATAACAACTCTGTTTAGTGACAAAACAATTCATGATTTCCATTAGTTGATTTTTAAAAAGCAATTGATTCATTAGAACAAAATTTCACACTAAAATTTCTCTTTCAATGAGGAGTATCCTATCCATGTATTAAAATTACTCAAGATTCCTTAAAATAAATAATAAAATTAAACCAGGACATAGTTTCCATTAACTGATTTTTAAAGCAATTGATTTCTTGGAGCAAAATGCCTCCTTAAAAGTTCTCTTTTAACAATATGTATCCCATATATGTATTAAAATCATTTAAGATTTCTTGAAAGTAATAAAAATTACCATGTTTAATAACCTTTTCATCTAAGCATCTAGCAAGACCTAAACAAGTATAAAATCTGTTCCAACAATGCTCATAGCATCAAGGAAATCCAGCACAGAGTTGCAGAAAGAGATCCTGTGGATGGTGAGGGGCTCCAGATGCTGTTTGTGTGTAATGTTGTGCTTGTTATATGAAGTCCCCCCCCAAAATGTAGAACCTCCTAGAAGAAATCTGTAGCCACTCAAAAGGATTTGGCCAATCAACTATACAGGAAAATTCAAGGAGATAAAAAATGTTACTCCATGTAATTGAATGGACACCCTAAAAATCTTATCCATGAGGATATCTGGAATAGGCAATACAAATGACTATGAATTTGGCTCAGAAATAAATATTTTTTTAAAAGAGAGCAGGCTAGATTGCATTCAGGAAATTGCAAAAATTCCTCTGGTGATCTCAACTTTTTCTTTAAATAAGGTTCCATTTCCTTAATATCAAGTCTACTTGTTATATGACCATGAAACATAAAATAGAGACATTTCCAAAAAATTGAAAGTATCACACAGAGTACAACAGAGATACATAATGATTCTCAGTTTCCTACAACATTAAAACAAGAGAGAAGCTTTGAAGAACAGAAATAAAACACGTGATCAGAGAACTATAGAATTCAAAAAGTTGTACTGGTTGCATGGAGAAGGTCAAAGATAACAGTTGTACAATGCAAGTGTTCCACTTGTATCTAGTAGGGGGAAAAATAATTTGTAAGAAAACTCTATGTGATCCAATTAAGTCAGACTATCCCAAGTCTATTTAAAAATTGAACTGAAAGAAAAACAACAGGTTTAAAAAATGGAATTGATCTCTCATCATCTATTTTATTCCATATCAAAAAATGGAGTGACAAGGAAGAAAATTTATTAATCTGTATTATGTATCAGGCACTGTGCCAAGCACTTTGCAAAAATAATCACATTTGATTCTCATGATAATCCTGGAAAATAGATATTATGTCAAGTAAACATTAAGATTGAATTTAACTTCAAGTCTTCCTGATTCCTCAGTATCTATGTAGGGAACTATAAAGGGCATGTTAAAAAAAAAAAAAAAAAGATGAGAAGAGCACTTGTGCTGATGCAAATAAACACTGAAAAATGCTAAGAATAATGCATTTTACAAATTAAAATCTTATTGATATCTTTTGTTTTTATTTTATCTACATTTCTCAATGAAACATTTTTCTTGTGTCTTCTTAGAGAAGCATTCCTTATAATCAGGAAGAAAAAAAAAGAAATTTAGCAAAACTAATCAACATTTTGAAAAAGTCTGACATAATATGGAGTGTTCTATACCCATAGTCCCCTACCTCTACAAAAAGCAAAATGAAAAAAAATATCTTCCCATATTTGTTCATGCAAACTAATCCTAGTCATCATTTCTCAACATGCTGTTTCTTTTTGTTTTTGTTTTTGTTGTTTTTCCTTTTTCTTTAAGGTAGTTATCGTATATGCTGTTTTCCTAGTTCTCCTGTTTTGACTTTGCATCATTTCAATTGTCTTCCCATATTTTTCTATCATCATCATTTCCTATAACACAATGATATCCTTTCTTTTAATATACAATCATTCCCTGTGCTAGAACTTATATCATTACTTTGTTCCCAGTTCTTTGCTACTACAAAAAAAATGTTACTAAAAAATTTTGTGGTACATGAGGATTTTTTGTTCTTGACTTTCTTGGGATATATGCATCAATGTGGTAAAAGCCAGGTTCTGTTGGCTATGAGAGTTAATGGTTAAATTTTCAATGTAAGCATTTACAGTTTGGAAATTAATGAATGTTACAAATTAAGGCTTGATTTATTTCTTTACTAATTAACTAGACTTTTAAAAATGAAGGGGGAAAATGCAAATTAAACTTAAAACTGTGTGCTACATATATTTTTCTTTTAAGGAGAGCCAGTATTAAACATTTTAAAGCACAACTCTGAATATAACCAGAAAGGCAAGCTCTGGGTCAAAATTTATGAATATTTTAGTCATTCTCTTTGTGTAATTTCAATTTTCTTTTTAAAATGTTTTTAATTTTAATTTTTTTACTTTTATTTTTTCAACTAACAAGTAGTTATTTAATCTTCCTAAAAAGATGGGAAGAAAGGAAAAATCTCTTAAAAAATATTTTAAGCAAAACAATATCCATGTCCAAAAATATATCTCATCTTGCCTCTTTTGCCCCTTACCTCTTTACCATGTGGTGAATAGCATATTTCATAAGTGATCCTCTGAAATTGTGATTGGTCATTGAATTTAATAGTTCTTGTTTTTAAAAATTATTTCTTTGAGGTGGAGCCAAGATGGTAGAGAATAGACAGGCCTTTGGCTGAGCTCTTCTTAGCTTCCCTCAGATCGACAACAGATAAAGCCTCTGACCTAATTTTGTAGTGACAGAACACACAAATATTTGGAATGTAACAAATTTCCAGCAGAAGATATTTTAGAAGAACTTCAGAAAAGATCTGTTTCAATCAGGCATGGAGGAGGTGGCCAACACAGGCACAGTACAGGGACCCAGGGCACTGTGGTATCCACATATGGAGCATCTACAGGGAGACTCTTAGCTAAAATACAGCAGCATTGGCTACTCTGTCCGGGTTCAGAAACCAGTGGATCAGCAGATTAGCTTTGAGACAGCCAACACAACTACAAAAGGCAAATAGTGATCCCCTGATCCCAGAATAGCATGGGACTTGGCCATGCCCGTCCAGCACAGGAAGCACAGCAGCATTGGCCTCAGAGCAGTGTAAAGTGATGACTATAGAGGAAAGTTGGGATAATCTCTCCTTTGCCTTAAGGGAGACCTCAATCTTTAAAAATGAGGGAGGAAAGCAAAAATAATTTTGATCATAGATAGTTTTTGTGGAAACAGAGAAGAACAGACCTCAAACTCTGAGGATGCTAAAGGCAAATCATCTTCAGATGAAGCCCCAAAGGGTGATTTGAGTTGATTTCCACCTCATAAGGCTCTCTTGGGAGAATTCAAAAAGGAGCTTTAAAAAGATCCTTTACAAGAAAAACAGGGAAAGGAAATGAAAACTTTGCTTGAGAGTTTGGAAAAGGAAACACAGAAATTATCTGAAGAAAATGCCTTAAAAATAGATTTAGAGAAAAGGGAAAAGCATATAACTCGTTACAAAATAGATCTGATGAAATGGAAAAAACCCAGTGAACAAAATAGCTCATTTAAAACTTCAATTGATCAAATGCAAAAAGAGATAAAAAGGCTAAGTGATGAAGGTAATGCACTAAAATTTAGAATTGAACAAATGGAAATGAATGACTCAATGAAGACTTCAAGAATCAGTCAGACAACCTCCCCCTCCAAAAAAAGAAAAAATAGAAGAAATGTAAAATATTCACTGGAAAAAAAATTAACCTGGAAAATCGATCTAGGAGAGCTAATCTAAGAATTATTGGGCTTACTGAAAACCATAATGAAAAAAAGAGCCTAGACAACATCTTTCAGGAAATTATCAAGGGATGTCCTAAAATCAAAGGATAAAGTAAGTAATGAAAGAATTATCTCATGAAAAGACCACCAAAATGAAAACTCCAAGGAATATCATAGCTAAATTTCAGAATTATCAGATCAAAGTATTGCAAGCAGCCAGAAAGAAAAAACTTCAAATATCGAGGAACCATAATCAGGATAACCTAGGACCTAGCAGCTTCCACTTTCAAGGATCAAAGGACCTGGAATATGATATTGTGAAGGCCAAAGAAATTGTATTGTAGCTAAGAATCAACTATCCAGCAAAATTAAGCATTATATTTCAGGAGGAAAGATGGACATTCAATGAAACAGATGAATTTCATCTATTTCTGATGAAAAGGCCAGAGCTGAACAGAAAATCTGATCTTCAAATACAGAAATCAAGAGAAGCATAAAAAGGTAAAAAGAAAAGAAAAAATAACTGCTTCTTTGAAAAGTTATAAAGTTCACATTCCTATATGGGAAAATTATATATTTAACTCTTGAGAATTATATTTCTGACATGAGTATACTTAGAAGATATAGCTATAATTTGATTTTATTGTGATGACATAAAAAATAAATTGGAGGTGGAAATGGGTTTGTACTGAAAGAAGAGGAAAGAGAAGATAAAATGGGGTAAATTACATCTCATGAAGAGACAAAAAAAGACTTATTACCAATTGAGGGAAAGAAGGGAAAGAAATGAGCATTGTGTGGACCTTGATCTCATCAGATTTGGCTTAAAGAGAGAATATTAGACATATTTAACTCAGAGAAACTTGTCTTACCCTATACGGAAGAAGGAGAGGAAAGGGGAAAGGAAAGGGGGAGGCTAATAGAAGAGAGAACAGATGTAGAAGGGAAAAGGAATAAGAAAGGAGGGACAGTAAAAGGGAAGGATTGTTTGAGGCAGAATTAAGTCAGAAGCAAAATACTAAGGAACAGGGAAATAGGAAAAGAAAAGAGAAAAGTATAACTTGGGGAAAATAAGAAAGCAGAAAATGCAGAGTTAGTAATTTTATTTTTTTCCTTATTTTTATTTTTTCTTTGTTTTTTATTAATAAAGTTTTTTTTTAATTTTCAAAACACATGCTTAGATAATTTTCAACATTCACCCTTGCAAAACCTTGTGTTCCAAACTTTTTTTTCTCTCCCTTCCCCTATCTCCCTAGGTGGCAAGTAATCCAACATATTTTAAACATGTGCAATTCTTCTATACACAATTTCTACAAAAAGGAAAAAATAAGAAAGAAAGCAAAATGCAAGCAAACAACAATAAAAAAGTGAAAATACTATGTTGTGATCCATACTCAGTCCCCACAATCCTCTCTCTGGGTATAGATGGCTCTCTTCATCACAAGATCATTGGAACCAGCCTGAATCATTTCATTGTTGAAAAGATTCAAGTCCATCAGAATTGATTATCATATAATTTTTGCTATTTCTATGCACAATGATTTCTTGGTTCTATTCACTTAACTTAGCATCAGTTCATGTAAGCCTTTCCAAGCCTCTTGGAAATCATGTCTTATACAATAATAATATTCCATAACATTTATATACCATAAGAGTAATTTTAACTGTGAATGTGAATGGGATGAATTCTCCCATAAAATGGAAATGGATAGCAGACTAGATTAAAAAACAGAATCCTATAATATGCTGTTTAAAAGCAACAACAAGCAACAAGCTGTTTACAAGTGATACAAACAGAATAAAGATAAAAGGCTGAAACAGAATCTATTATACTTCAGCTGAAGTAAAGACAACAGGGGTAGTAATCCTAATCTCAGATCAAGCAAAACAAAAATAGACAATTAAAGGAGATACAGAAGGAAAGTACATTTTGCTAAAGGATACCATAGACCTAGGATTACCATAGTAATATCAATACTAAACCTATATGCACCAAGTGGCATAGCATCCAAATTCCTAGAGGAGAAATAGACACCAAAACTATACTAGTGGAGGATCTCAAACTTGAACTCTCAGAATCAAATCAATCAAATCATAAAATAAAGAAGAAAGAAGTTAAGGAGATTAAATAAAATTTTAGAAAAGTTAGGTATGATAGACTTTTAGAGAAAATTGAATGGAGACAAACAAGGACATACTTTTTTCTCAGTGGTACATGCAACCCACACAAAACCTGGCAATGTATTGGAGCATAAAAATCTCAAAATGAAATGCAGAAAGGTAGAAATAGTAAATGCATCTTTTTCAGGTCATGACATAACAAAAATTACATGTAATAAAGAGCCAGGAGAAAATAGAGCAAAAATTAATTGGAAACTAGATAATCTAATCCTAAAGAATGAGTAGATGAAAAACTAATGTACTTATTCAGCGCCATACCAATCAACCTCCCAAGAAATTGTTTTACAGAGCCAGAAGAAATAATAACAAAATTCATCTGAATTTGAAGAAAAGGTTAAGAATTTCAAGGGAATTAATGAAAAAAATGCAAATGAAGATAGCCTAGCTATACCAGACTTAAACTATATTATAAAGCAGCAGTCATCAAAACCAATACTGGCAAAGAAATGGAGTGGCATAGATTAAGTTCACAAAATACAATATTCAATGACTATAGCAATCTAGTGTTTGATAAACCCAAAGATCCCAGCTTCTGAGATTAGAACTCAGTATTTGACAAAAATTGTTGGGAAAATTGGAAATTAGTATGGCAGAACCTAGGCATTGACCCACACCTAACAACCTATATCAAGATAAGGTCGAAATGAGTTCATGATTTAGACATAAAGAGTAACATTACAAGCAAATTAAAAGAACAAAGGATAGTATATCTCTCAGATCTGTGAAGGAGGCAGGAATTGTGGCCAAAGAAGAACTGTAGTGCATTATAGAATGCAAAATGGATAATTTTGATTATATTAAGGTAAAAAGGTTTTATACAAACAAAACCAATGCAGACAACATTAGGAGGAAATTAATAAACTGGAGACAACATTTACATGTAGGGGTTCTGATAAAGGTCTCATTTCTAAAATATATAGAATTGACTCAAATTTATAAGAATTCAAATCATTCTTCAGTTGATAAATGGTCAAAGTATATGAACAGACAATTTTCAGATGAAGAAATTGCAACCACTTATTTGGAAAATTACTCTAAATTGAAAATTGAAAAAATGCTCTAAATCATTACTAATCAGAGAAATGCAAATTAAGACAACTCTGAGGTACCATTACACATCTCTCAGATTAGCTTAGATGACAGCAAAAGATAATGATAAATATTACAGGGAATGTGGGAATATTGGAATACTAATATATTATTGGTGGAGTTGTGAACTGATCCAGCTATTCTGGAGAGAAATTTGGAACTATGTCCAAAGGGTTGTCAAACTGTGAACATCCTTTGATCCAGCAGTGTCTCTGGGCCTTTATCTCAAAGAGATCATAAAAAAGGGGAAAGGACCCATTTGTACAAAAATGTTTTGGCAGCCCTTTTTGTAGAGGCAAGAAACAGTTGGAGAATGGCTGAATAAGTTTTGATATATGAATGATATAGAATATTATTGTTCCATAAGAAATGATCAGCAGGATGATTTCAGAGAAGTATGGAAAACTTGAATTAATTGATGCTAAGTGAAGTAGAACCAGGAGAACATTGTACACAGCAATGTTCCTGCATACAGCCTGATCTATATGCCCACCCTTGGGTAGCCATGACTAGGCCAGTTCACCTGCCTTTGGGCTCCAACCCACATCACACAGAAGCAGACAGACCAGGAGGTAAAGGTGAGGTCAGAGAGAGTTTATTTTTAGCACAGCCTCCCTCATATCCCCTGTTAGTAGGGAGGTCCTTTAGGAGCCAGGCGTGTTGGATCATCTAAGGATTGGTCCATGGAAAAAGAGGGAAGCATGCAAGAATTCCTGAGCACTAAGGAGGAAGGCGTGGCACTTGCAGTGGCCAGTGCCGCCTCTTAAGGGTTAGCCCTACCTCCACATAACACGTGCTTGCACCTCTACCTCTCAGTTCTCACATATCGTCGCTGTGCCCTGTTCCACATTCTGCATATGTTACAAGCAACAACAAGATTATATAATGATCAATTTTGACAGATGTAGCTCTTTTCAACAGTGAGGTGATTCAGGCCAATTCCAATGATCTTGTGATAAAGAGAGCAATGTGAATCAAGAGAGAGGCCTTGTGGGGACTGAATAGATTACAACATAGTATTTCCACTTTTTTTATTATTGTTTGCTTGGCATTTTGTTTTCTTTCTCATTTTTTTCTTTTTTGAACTGATAATTGTGAATAAATATATATATATATTATATATAATGTATAATATATAATATATATCACCTGCTTATCATATAGAGGATGGGGAAGGGGAAGGGAAGGAAAAAATTTTGGAACACAAGGTTTTGCAAAGGTGAATGTTGAAAACTATCTATGCATCTATTTATATAAAAATAAAAAAAATTTTAATCAAGAAAAATGAAAATTATTTGTTTTTCCAATTTTATTATTTAAATGATTCTGGTGGTGTATTTAAATTTCTTATGCAACAATAGTATTCCATTATATTCTTTTTTCCCTCTAAATTTTTTAATTTTTTATTTAAAATTAAATATATTAGCTGTGGGGCCCTGGGCAAGTCACTTAACCCCAATTACCTCAGGGGAAAAAAACAACTAAATGCAAAATAAGAAAAAACAAAAGAGAATAAGAAGAGGGGAAAAAAAAACAAAAGAAAACAAAACATTTTCATGTGCCCAATAGAATATCAGGGAAGATTCAAAATATGTAACAATAAATTTCCATTTCAAGAAAAAGTTTATAATAATACAAGAAATTTTATTTATGATTTCTATCTTCTTTGCTTCCTTTTAAGGTTATTTTTTGTTCCCTACTAGGAACTTTTCATTTTATTCTTTTTTTTCCCTTTTTCAATCTCCCATCTTCCCTAAGTAAACTACAAGTAAGTATGTGTTTTTGTTTGTGTGGTATAAAATATGTAATATATATTCATACCCACCTGCCCACACATATATAGAGACACATTAATACTCCTATATGCATACATACACACATATACACATACATATATATATATGCATTTACAATATATAAACATGAATCTAATAGAATATTAATGTGGCTGACATATAATGTAGTTTTCTCTCTTATTGAATCTTTGAGTTTGTTAAATGCATATCCTTCTAGTTTAATTTGATCAATCATTCCCCAGCTTTTCTTATTACTGCAAAAAGTCTAGAATAGTTATATCAATCACAGCTTCACTCAAAATGTATTAGCATATTCAACTTTGCACAACCCCTCCAAAATCAATTGTTCTCAGTTTTTATTTTATTTGTCAATTTTCTAGATGTGAGATGAAACTCTAGTTATTTTGATTTGCATTTTTATTATTTTTCTTTTGGAATTTTTTTTGAATTTTTGATTTCTTTAAGAACTGTTTGTTCATATCCTTTGAGTATTTATTTATTGAAGAATGATTTTTGGTCAAATGTATTTCTGGCAAGTATCTAGATGTCTTGAATAATATAACCTTTATAGATATAGGTAACAATCATGAGGATATTGAAAGATTGTTTTTCAAAATAGCTAAATAAAGGAAAGATACTGAAAATACAAATACTTTGACACTGATGAATTTGTGTTAGTACTTCAAAGAAGAATACTGCATTCCATGTATCTCGCTCATTCTAAGTGAATTTTTTTCATCTTTTCCCATTAATTTCCCATAGAAAATTCACCATGTAACAATAAGAAACTCAGCAGACATGCCCCCTGTCCTTTGGTTGGAGTCCCTGTATTAATCCAAAAAACCTTTGGGGTTTAGGACCAACCTGTTTTTGCAAAAGTCTTGTTGCAAACTACAGAACACTTTCCACATAAATTAAGTCTGATCTAACCAACTGGAAAAATATTAAATGCTCTTGGATTGGGCAAGCAAATATAATAAAGATGACCATGCTACCTAAACTAATCTATTTATTTAGCGCTATACCAATCAGACTCCCAAAAAACTACTTTGATGACCTAGAAAAAATAACAACAAAGTTCATGTGGAAAAACAAAAGGTCAAGAATTTCAAGGGAATTAATGACAAAAAAAAAATCAAATGAAGGTGGCCTAGCTGTACCAGATCTAAAATTATATTATAAAGCAGCAGTTACTAAAACCATCTGGTATTGGCTAAGAAATAGACTAGTTGATCAATGGAATAGGGTTAGGTTCAAAGGACAAAACAGCCAATAACTTTAACAATCTAGTGTTTGACAAACCCAAAGACCCCAGTTTTTGGGATAAGAATGCAGTATTTGACAAAAATTGCTGGGAAAATTGGAAATTAGTATGGCAGAAACTAGGCATTGACCTACACTTAACACCGTACACCAAGATAAGGTCAAAATGGGTTCATGACCTAGGCATAAAGAATGAGATTATAAATAAATTGGAAGAGCATAGGATAGTGTACCTCTCAGACCTGTGGAAGAGGGAGGAATTTATGACCAAAGAAGAACTGGAGATCACTATTGACTACAAAATAGAAAATTTTGATTATATCAAATTGAAAAGTTTTTGTACAAACAAAACAAATGCAGACAAGGGAAACAATAAACTGGGCAAAAATTTTTACAATCAAAGGTTTTGATAAAGGCCTCATTTCCAAAATATATAGAGAACTGATTCTAATTTATAAGAAATCAAGCCATTCTCCAATTGATAAATGGTCAAAGGATAGATATGAACAGACAATTCTCAGACGAAGAAATTAAAACTATTTATAGCCATATGAAAATATGCTCCAAATCATTATTAATCAGAGAAATGAAAATTAAGACAACTCTGAGATACCACTACACACCTGTCAGATTGGTTAGAATGACAGGGAAAGACAATGCGGAATGTTGGAGGGGATGTGGGAAAACAGGGACACTGATACATTGTTGGTGGAATTGTGAACACATCCAGTCATTCTGGAGAGGAATTTGGAACTATGCTCAAAAAGTTATCAAACTGTGCATACCCTTTGATCCAGTAGTGTTTCTACTGGGCTTATACCCCAAAGAGATACTAAAGAAGGGAAAGGGACCTGTATGTGCCAAAATGTTTGTGGCAGCCCTGTTTGTAGTGGCTAGAAGCTGGAAAATGAATGGATGCCCATCAATTGGAGAATGGTTGAGTAAATTGTGGTATATGAATGTTATGGAATATTATTGTTCTATAAGAAATGACCAGCAGGATAATACAGAGAAGATTGGCGAGACTTACATTAACTGATGCTAAGTGAAATGAGCAGAACCAGGAGATCATTATATACCTCAAAAAACGATACTGTTTGAGGATGTATTGTGATGGAAGTGGATCTCTTCAATAAAGAGTTAATTCAATTTCAATTGATCAAGGATGGACAGAAGCATCTACACTCAAAGAAATAACACAGGGAAATGAATATAAACTGCTTACATTTTTGTTTTTCTTCCCGGGTTATTTATACCTTCAGAATCCAATTCTCCCTCTGCAACAAGAGAACTGTTCAGTTCTGCACATATATATTGTATCTAGGATATACTGTAACCTATTTAACATGTAAAGGACTGCTTGCCATCTGGGGGAGGGGGTGGAAGGAGGGAGGGGAAAAATCGGAACAGAAGTGAGTGCAAGGGATAATGCTGTAAAAAATTACCCTGGCATGGGTTCTGTCAATAAAAAGTTAAAAAAAAAAAAAAAAAGCAAAAGTCTTGTTGCCATCTCTTCTCTTCCTACTTTTACCCCTTTTAATTTTCTAGAAAATTCTATGCCTCAAAGTTTACATTTATTCTGCAGTCTTCCTAAATGACACCTTATTTTACTTTTCTAAGAAGAATCTGTGAATTCTTCCATTTAGCTGCAACTTTCCCCTCCCCCCATTTTATTCACAATTAATAAGATTTGATTCCTCTAATACAAGATTCTTATTTTGTGTGTATGTGTGTGTTATGGAGCCCTTTGACAATCTCATTAAAATATGGGCCCTTTCTTAGAATACTGTTTTTATATGAATAAAATAAAATACTTAAGATTATAAAGAAAGCTTCATAACATGATGAATATGGAAATATGGTTATAAGAATTGCACATGTTTTATCAGATTGTTTGTTATCATGGGGAGAGAAGAGAAAGGAGGAGAAAAATATGGAACATAAGATTTTTCAAAGATGAATGCTGAAAACTATCTTTGCATGTATTTGGAAAGATTATAAAGAAAACCCATTATATTGAAATAGAGCCATAAAATATTTGCAAACAAATAATTTGAAAGATGCCAGATTAAAACACTTCCTCTACCAATATGTCTATGCAGTAGACTTGGATCTCTTGTTTAGAGTCCTAATAGGTAAATTAAATTTTGTTAAAAATTCCATGATTCTTAGTTTCTTTTTCCTCCTTTTACGTCACTCTCCTACAGTTATTGAAGAAGTAGGATGAATTATACAGTACTGTGGGCATGTTTATTTTGTTTCAAAAATCACCATTGTAAAAGAATTCATCACTGAATAGCTACACTACTGGTGATGAAACAGCTTGTGGTTAGCCATACTGGTCCTCAAAAAGTATAATTTGCTGTCAAGACCACATTCAAAGCTTTTTCAATATTTTAAAACTTTCTAGACCTTGTACTTCCCTAATAGAATTACTGTGCATTCTCTGTCAGAGTAAGACATTGGAGTAGGACTTTGTGGTAGTAAAATGGTAAAAATAAATGAGTGAGTGAATAAACAAAATAAATGAATTACTATAAAAAAGAAAATAATGATAGTAAATTAGATAAACTCAAGATAAGGCAAGGTAATATCAGGACAAAGAGCAAAGAGGATATGTGGTTCAAATTAGTATATATATAACAAATCTTAGAGAGTAAGTTCCTACAATAAAGGAGAGAGAAAAGGTGAGAAATTGATACAAAAGAATTAAATTTTTTAAAACTTCATAGACCTAACAATATGAATGAATTAAACTCTTCCCAAATAGGAAAGAGAATATCACAATAGTCAAGAAAACAAAATCCAGCAATTGTCTGCAAACAAGACACATTAGAAACAATGAAAAAGGAAAAATGAAAATTCAGGGACTAGAACAAAATATGCAATGGATGAAGTGATTTTTAAAAATATAGTTTATATCTTTAAACATTTTCCAATTACATTTAATTATAAATAATTTAATGATCATTTTAAATAATTTTGGATTCTAGATTCTCTTGTTTTCTCCTGTCCTCCTCTGCTTGTTGAGAAGGCAAGCAATTTTATATCAGTCATATATGTGATATCAAACAAAACATTTTCATGTAGGCCATTTTGCAAAATAAAATACAGAATAAATACAAAATACAAAAAAAGAAAAATAAAGTAAAAATTATGCTTTAATCTATATTCAGAGTTCATCAGTTATTTCTCTGACAGTGAATAGCATTTTTCATCATGAGTACTTTGGAATTTGCTTCCTTGCAGATCATTGTCTTGATCAGAGTAACTAAATCTTTCACATTTGTTCATTCTAATAATATTGTTACTGTATACATTGTTTACCTGGTTCTGTTCCCTTTACTTCTCTTCAGCTTATATGTATTCCTTTGATTTTTTTTTCTAAAATCCTCCTGTTTATTATTTCTTAAAGAGCAATAGTATTCCACTACAATTATATAACACAAATTGTTCAGCCATTTCCAAGTTGATGAGTATCCTCTGATTTTCTAATTCTTCACCACAAAAATAAAAAACCATTATAGATATTTTTAAAGAAATATATCCTTTTACCTTTTCTTTGATCTTTTTTGGAATACAGACATAATAGTGACACGGTAATAGTGATATTGTTGGGTCAAAGGATATGCACAGTTTCATATCCCTTTAGGTTCAGTTTTAAATTGTTTTCCAGAATAGTTGAGTTAGTTCATTGATCCACCAGCAAATGCATTAGTGTGCCAATTTTTTCACATCTCCTTCAGCATTTGTCATTTTCCTTTTCTATCATTTGAGCTAATATGATTAGGTATGAGGTAGTATCTCAGAGTTTTTTTTAATTTGCATTTCTCTAATTAGTGATTTAGAGTATTTTTCTCATGTAACTATTGATAGCTTTGATTTCTTATCTTGAAAAATTTATATCCTTTAACCATTTATTAACTGAGGAATTGTAACTTAGTTCCTTATATAGTTGAAAAATGAGGCCTTTAGTGGAGAAAATTTTATGCAAAATTTCCCCCTAGTTTCCTGTTTTCCTAATAATTTTGGTTGCATTCATTTTATTAGTGCAAAAGCTTTTTTAATTTTATGTAATCCTAATTATCTATTTTATTTATCATGATGCTCCCTATCTCTTATTTGGTCATAAATTCTTCCCTTATCTGTAGATTTCACAGGTACATTTTTCCATGCTTCCCAATTTACTTAAGATATTGCCCTTTATATCTAAATTCTTTATCCACTTTGACTTCAAGCTGATATATATATATATTAAGATGTTGGTCCATCTCTAGTTTCTACCAAAATACTTTCCAAGTTTCCCCAAAACTGTTGTTACCCCAAAAAAGCTTGAGTCTTTGGGTTTGTTAAACATTAGACTGCTGTGGTTCATTCGTACTGTTTTTATTTTATACCCAATCTATTCCCCTAATACACCACCTATTTCTTAGCCAGTATCAGATTTTTTTTTTACAACCATTTTGTAAAAAAAATAGTTTCAAATCTGGAACTGCTTGACTATTATACTTCATATTTTTTTCCTTTGGTTCTCTTCATATTCTTGATCTTTTCTTTTTAGATGAATTTTTTTTACTATCTCTATAAAATGATTCTTTGATAGTTTGAAAAAGTAAATTAACTTATACAGAAGTGTTGTTTTTTATTATATTGGCTTAACAACCATAAGCAGTTAAAATTTTCCATTTGTTTAGAAGTGTCTTTGTAATTTGTAATTGTGTTTATATAATCTCTTGGTTTGTCTTGGCAAATTGATTCCCAATTATTTTATATTGTCTGCAGTCATTTTAAATAGAATCTCTTTCTATTTCATACAGCTAGGTTGGTAGTGTATAAAAATGCTGATGATATAAAAATGTATCCCAAAACTTTGCTAAAGTTATTGTTTCAACTAGATTTTTAGTTGATACTTTTTTTAAAAATCGTATTGTTTTTAATTTATTAAGTCCTCTCAACCTAAATTTTTAAAAATATTTTATTTTCTTTTTATTATAATTTTCTTTATTTTTCTGGTTGTACATATACATTAATTTTTTAAAACATGTTTCTTTAAAATCATTTTGGGAGAGAAAAATCAGAACAAAAGGGAAAAACCATGAGGGAAAAAAAAAAGAAAAAGAAAAAACTGAACATGGCATGTGTTGATTTACATTCATTCTCCATAGTTCTCTCTGGATGCAGACATCACTTTCTATCCAAAGTTTATTGGGATTGCCTTGGATCACTAAACTGCTGGGAAGAACCAGGTCTTTCATAGTTGTTGTTAGTGTATAATACATATTCCTGGTTCTATTTGTTTCTCTCAACATCAGTTTGTGTAAATCTTTCCAGTTAGTTGATTCTTCCTTCTTGCAATGATCTCATTTCATTTCCCCATTTTTCTTCTAACTCTCTTTTAATATCCTTTATGAAATCTTCAAAGAAAGACTTCAAAGAAAGAAATGGGGACCAGCTCCTGTCTGTCTTTGGGGCTTCTTCTGGAGTTGCTTTACCTTTAGGAACATCAGGATTTGAGGTCTGTCCTTCTCTTTCTCCATAAACTGTCTATGGTGAAAGTTCTTTTTTGTTTTTCATTCATTTTTTTAAGGCTTGAGTTCTATTCAATAAAAAGGAGTGACAGCTGCTGGGGAAGTTCTACTGATTGATTTCCAGTGCTGGATGATGGTGGCTAGGTTCCGCATTCTTCCAGGGTTCAGTGGTTTACAATTTATCTTTTACAAAAGAAAAATCTGCCAAACCACCTGTTTGCAACTAGGACAGAGTGGACTAAGAGGTCCATAGAAGATTCCCAGTTGCCTGGAAGCTACAACGCTCTCACTCTCTGCTCCAGCTGTTTGCCCAGGTCTCCCTATGCTGCGGTCTGGGTTTGGCAGACTGATCCCCTGCCCAATTGGAACAGACCTATTCTAAAGTTCTTCCAAGATATCTTCTTCTAGAAACATGTTGTACTCCAAATATTTGTGGATTCTTTGACTTTAAAACCAGTTTAGAGGCTTAATCTGCTGTTGGTTTGAGATAAGGTTAGAGGTGGTTACAGAGAGTCATATCTGCTCTCCGCCATCTTGGCTTCACCATCAGTTAGTTGATTCTTTAAGGCTTTCTAAGTATATCATCATACTGATGAGGTTTAGATTTGGGGAACCCAAATGAAATTAGGGTTTCTGGTGGTCAGGAAAGTTAAAGGAGGTCTAGTGGTAGGTTTGGGGTTCAGGGAATCAAATGGAGGGGTTTGGCTCCCCTGCAACCCCTCAGGATTCAGAACAAGGGTAGGGAGTTTTAGGGACTCCCTTCTGGAGGCGTAGAAATTCTCTATAAAGGAATTTACAGACCCAAAAACCTAGATTGATAAAAGAAGTTTATTATGGGGACTGGAAGTAAGATTAAAGTCTGGTCAGAGAAAGAGGTAAAGGTAAAGAGAGGATAGCACCGGAAAGAGTATTCCAGTGGACAGAGGCTCCTTAGGATGCCAAGTATGATATAGCTGGCATGTTTGGAACCTCTGCAAAGAAAGGGTTTTAGTTTGGCTCTTTAATAATAGGGGGCTTTGGGTACAAGCTGAAGGGGGCTCGTAGGTGGAGTCCCAAGTTGGTTCCTAGCTGGGTTTCAACTTCAAGCTGCAATTTGAATTGAATTCAATGAGTTTCAGGACTGAGCTGATCTCATCCAGAAAACAAAGATGAAACTGTTTGTCCTTGGGAGGGCTCCCTCACTGAGACAGAGTTGAAGGAGATTTTCTCCTTTAAGGATTTTCAGAGTTTTGGGGTCCCCTCTTCAATACCATCTTCAAAAAGTGATGATTTTGTTTCCTCATTGCCTCTTTTCATTTCTGTGATTTCTTTTTCTTGTCTGATTTCTACAACTAGCATTTCTAGCACAATATTGAATAATAAGGGTAGAAATGAATATCCTTGCTTCACCCTTAACCTTATCGGTAAGGCATCAAACATCTCCACTGCAGATGTTTGCTCTTAGTTTTAAATAGATATTACTTATCATTTTAAGAAAAACTCTATTGAGTTTTATACTTTCTAGTGTTTTCAATAGGATTGGGTATTATATTTTGTCAAATGTCTTTTCTGAATCTATTGATATAATCATATGATTTTTGTTGTTTTTATTATTGATGTGGTTGATTATTTTGACAGGATTTTTTTTATTTTGAACCAGCTCTGAATTCCTAATATTAATTCCACCTGTTCATAGTATATGATCTTTGTGATATATTGCTATAATCTCCTTGGTAGTGTTTTATTAAGTTTTCTTTCTCTGTTTTTTCCTCTCCCAGGTATATGCACCAAAATATTTGTGTCATAAAAAGAATTTTATAGAACTCCTTTACCTATTTTTTAATCAAATAATTTATATTGAGATTAATTGCTCCTTAAATAGTTGATAGAATTCACTTTCAGAAGCTAGGTGAATAGAGCACCTAGTCTTCAGGCAGGAAGAATCTATTCCTAAGTTCAAAACCAGCCTTAGACATTTTCTTTCTGACTATTTGCCAAGTTCCCTTACTATCTCTGGTTTAAGAGTTCCTAAAGTGTTGCTATTTGTTGTTATCACCACCACTTGATCCCACCACCAGTATTTCACCCATAAGGACTTTAGGACAGCCTCCATCATTGTGTCACAAATCTCTCTTTCCAACCTCCTCAGTCATCTTGTCTCACTCGGACTTTTTGTTGGCTCTATTACTGCAGATTTGATTTAAGGTATTATCTTTAAAAAGACCTTATTATTACATAATAATGTATTACATATAAATACCTTATTATTATTACATCAGGAAAAGGTTGGGAAGGCTTACTCAAATTCTTTCTCTACTTTACTACCTTGTCTCACACCTTAAGTTGTAATATTCTTAGTTTGGTTTTCTTGGGGTCTCTGGGAGCAGCCTTCTTTTCATTCAGAGTAATTACCACAAGAACAGCCAAGTGTTGAAGTCCATATCCTATATTGTCTCCTTGCCTGGGGCTGGGCAGCTTTCTTAAAAGGCCTTCCAGAGTCTTGGTTTCAGTGGAGAAGTTAAGGAGGACAGGCCTGCTACCACATTGCTGATGAAGATGGAAATGAATAGTCCAAGGGCTTGTTCTTCAGCCTCCAGCCTTCTATCTTCTCTGGCCTCTAAATGACCTTAACTGAGTTTGTCCGAGCTCATATCTCTCATCATAGGTGTGAATCTTATAGAACTATATTAAGTACTAAGTACATGTACTGAACTAGATTCTTTATTAAGCACCACGCTAAACAACCATTGTCTTTATCAATTCCACTGACTTAGCACCCTGTAAGAATCCTTGTTTCAAATTCAGAGTTCTGGCCCATAACATTAAGTTTTTTTAGAAACCCAGAAGCTAAAATCCTAATTTCATACAAAGCTTCAAGGGGTCAAGAAAGCTAAAAAAGAAAAAAGACATTTTACTTAAAAGTATTATATGGACAGGGAAAAATATGAGTATCATGTGTTAAGAGCTGAAAAATACCTTAGCTGTAATTGAATTAAACCCCCTCATTTAAAGATGAAGAAACTGAAGCCCACAAAGAAGTTGCTTGTTAAAAGTCACATAGAGAGAGCAATAAGTAGCAAAGTCAGGATTCAAACAAAAGTCCTCTGATTTCAAATCTTTGGTTGTTTCCACTGTATCCCACTGTCTCTCTAGTACAAAAACTAAATCCAGAAAGTAAAAGCCAACTGAATTGGGGGAAACATATATGGGCAAAGGAGGGAGGAAGGTGTGGAGAACAGAGAGAAGGAATAAACATTTATATATAGCATCTACTATTTTGTCAGCACTATGTTAAGTGATTTTTAAATTAAATTTAAATTTAAATTTTTAAATTAAATTTAAATTTAAATTTTTTAAAAGTATTTAATTATTATCCCATTTTACAGTTAATATCTGAGGTTGAAGCAGGTTATGGTCCCTCTAAGAAACTATATTTCCTATTGATCTGTGATTCCTTTCAGATTCCTGAACCCCAAACCTACCACTAGATCCCATTTAACTCCTTGACTACCAGAAACCCTAATTTCATTTGGGTTCCCCAAATCTAAACCTCATCAAGGTAAGTTTTGAACTCAACTCTTTCTCACTCCAAACCCAGTGTTCTAATCACTGCTGAATCTAGATGTGAGGAGAGAAGGAATAAACATTTATATATAGCACCTACTATTTTGTCAGCACTATGCTAAGTGCTTTTAAAAATATATATTATCTCATTTGATCCTCACAAACCCCTAAGAGTTAGGTACTTTTATTATTATGCCATTTTATAGTTGAAGAAACTGGAGCAAACAAAAAGTAAGAAATTTGTTCATGGTGTCTGAGATCAGTTTTGAACTCAACTTTCTCACTCCAAACTCAGTGTTCTAACCACTACTGCACCTAGATGTCTAAAAAGATAGTAATATAATAACTGTAGGAGTCTATAATATTCTTATTTCAGACTTGGATAAATCTAACAAAAAAATGAATTATAAACAAAGATTTAAACAGAAGAAATAAATTTTGAACACTTATAATATCTTCTAAATTGGAATACACAGATATATAAAATTGTATAAGTATCTCTAATGCTAAAAATATGTTCATATATATGTATGTATTTACTAGCTGCATTATCTTTAAAAATTCTTTAGAGACTGGAGGATCCTGACACTGTTCATCTGATTTTTTTAATGCTCTTGTATACATAAAAGTCACAGATCTGACTTTGTTAATCTAAAGATGGCTGATATGGTCCCAAAATTTCTTATGAAGTGTCACTACATTTGGTTGTACTACTTACAACCTTGATCTCTACCCCCCCAAATTTTGGTCTTCATAATGATAAGTTTCATAGTAATGAATATAATTTTTGTATGGAGATTCTGATTAGATTATTATATTTTTACAAAAACTGATCACATTAGGCAACAAAAATAGATAAATATATTTTAAATATTAGAAAAAAATTAGACCATAATGCAATAACAAAAGTAATACAGAAAACATAAATAAAAAATAATAGAGACTAATGACATCTTGAATAATGATTAAGTTAAAGAATAAAGCAAAGAAAAAAACACATAATATTAAAGAGAATGACAGCACTGAGACAAGATGTTAAAAATTGTGAGGAACAAAAGCATAACTCAGAGGAAAAATATCTCTGAAAACAATGTCAACTTACTCACTTGTCATAAAAACCCACCAAGGATGCTATTACAGGTACACAAAGAGTTCATGGCCACAGGAAAGACTATATAGTACAACTTATTTAAATCATACCAACGACTTCTATTCTTATTCCCCAAAAAACTAGCAGTCTAATAAAATTCAATCTAAAATGTACTTGACAAGTAGAATTCAGCCCCTGCTAAAATACCTCCAGAAGACCTTGCAAGGTAGGTATTTTTTATTTTTTGTGAAGTTTTTTCTTTGTGTTAGGGACTATGCTGAGCTAGAGATACAAATATGAGCAAAAACAAAAATAGTAGCTGCCCTTAAGAAGCTTACAGAATGAAGTTTCAAAGAACTCATCAGGGGGAGAAGGGACCAGAAATAGTGGAGTGTAGTCATGAAGCAGCTAAAAAGTGGTAGCTAAGTCTGAAAAATTAGAAATAGCTGGCATGGCTTCTTTTTCCAAAATGGAAATTTCAGAAAAACCTTACCAATAAAAAGAAGTAGTCTTTATTCCTTTATACTAAGCCTATTTCTGGATTCCTTTGTCCTGCTCATTATGGCAAGTACTTTGTTTACATCAAACATAATTACATCATTAGATGACATAATATAATCAATCTCAATATTTTCCTTTTTATTATTTTTTTCAGCCTCAGTGTCATGTTTGAATAGATCGGTCTTTTTCAAATCATTAAATTTACTTATTTGCTTTTAATTAAGTTGACCATCGAATTGCAAACAATAAATTGATTCTGGTATGTCTCTTATAAGTTTTCAGAAAGATCTTGTAAAGATCTAATGAAATAATCTAATATGAAATCATATCAGTATTAAACATATATGCACCAACTGGTATAGCTAAATTTTTGAAGGAGAAATTGAAGAAGTTACATGAAGAAATTGATAATAAAACTATATTAATAAGGGACCTCAATTTTCTCCTCTCAAAATTAGATAAAACTAACCAAAAAATAAACAAGAAATAAATTAAGAATAAAATTCTGAAAATTCTGAAAAAATTTCAATATGATAGATTTCTGTAGAATAGAAGGGAATATATCTTTTTCTCAGAGTATATGGGAACTACATAAAAACCATGTATTAGGATATAAGAATCTCACGACCAAATGCAGAAAAGCAGAAATCATAAATGCATCCTTTTTGGATCATAATATAATAAAAGTTACATTTAATAATATACAATGAAAAGAAATATTAAAACTTAATTGGAAACTAGATAATCTGTCTAATAAATAAATGGGTCAAAGAACAAAGCATAGAAACAATTGATGATCTCATTAACAAAAATGACAAAAATGAGACAACATACCAAAATTTATGGATTGCAGCCAATGCAGCACTTAAAGGAAATTGTATATCTCTATCTGCTTAAATCAATAAAATAGAGAAAAGCAGATCAATGAAATGATATGCAACTAAAAAAATCCCTAGAAACAGAACAAATTAAAAATCCCCAGTGAAACACCATATTGGAAATTCTGAAAACAAAAAGAGAAATTAATGAAATTCAGAGTAAGAAAATCATTGATCTACTAGTAAAGGCTGATTTTATGAGAGGAAAAAACCACAAAATAGACAGACCATTGGTTAATTTGATCTTAAAGAAAATGAAAAAAAAAGCCATATTTCTAGTATTCAAAATAAAAGAGGTGAATTCATCACCAATGAAGAGGAATTTAAGATAATTGTTAAGTGTCATTTTGCCCAATGATGTCCCAGTAAAATTGACACTCTAAATGAAATGGATAGATACCTACAAAAATAGAAATTAACAAATTAACAAAGGAAGAAATGAAATATTTAAATAATTCAATTCTAGAAAAAGAAATTGATCATCAATGAATTTGCTAAGAAAAAATATCCAGAATCAGATGAATTCACATGTAAATCTACTAACCATTTAAAGAACAATTAATCCAATGCTACACAAATTTTGAAAAAATAGGAGAATGAGTCCTACAAATTTCTTTATGACACAAATATGGTGCTGATACTTAAACCAGGAAGAGCCAAAACAGAGAAAGAAAATTGTAGAACAATTTTCCCTTGTGAATATTGATACAAAAATATTAAATAAAATACTAGCACTATTTCATAAGGATCACACACTATTGTCAGGTATGATTCATATCAGGAATTCAGGGCTGGTGCAACATTAGAAAAACTCCTAGAATTATTGACCACATCAATAATAAAACCAACAAAAATCACATGATTATATCAATACATGCAGAAAAAGCTTTTAACAAAATACCCATAACAAAGCACCTATTACTATTAAAAAACACCATATCTGATAAATCTAAATATCCAAGCTTCTGGGAGATAAATTAATTATCTGAAAAAAAAATTAAGGAAATTGGAAAACAGTATGGCAGAAACTAGGTATAGACTAGCATCTTATGCAGTACATCAAGATAAGGTAAAAATGGATTAATAATTTACACATAAAATAACATACACATGATACTATAAGCAAATCAAGAGTTCATGCAATAGTTTATCTGCCAGATTTATGGATAAGTAAAGAATTTAGGACAGAAGAAGATATATAAAACACTATAAAATTTAAAATAGATACTTTTCATTATGTAAAAATAAAAGGGTTTGCATAATCAAAACCAATGCAACCAAAATTATAAGGAAAGTAGAAAGCTGGAGAAATTTTTTGCAACAAATATTTCTGATATAGGCATCATTTGTCAAATATATGCAAAATGGAGTTATAGTTATAAAAATGCAAGTCATTCATTAATTGATAGGTAGTCAAAGGCTATAAATAATAAATTTTTGGACAAAGAAATAAAAATCATCAAGAGTTACATGAAAAATGTTCCACATCACTATTGATTAGAGAAATATAAATTAAAACACCTCTGAGGCACCACCTCATGCCTATCATATTACAGAAAAAGAAAGGAAGGAAGGAAGGAAGGAAGGAAGGAACGAAGGAACGAAAAGAAGGAAGGAAGAGGAAATGTTGGATGTAGGAGGGAGTGTGGGAAAACTAGGACACTAATGTACTGTTGATAGAGTTGTGAATTGATCTAATCAATTTGCAGAATAATTTGGAACTATATTCAAAAGCATATTGGGAAAAAATAGAACCTTTTGATCCAGCCATACTACTGCTAGTTTTAAATCCTAAAATACATCAAAAAATGTGATGACATGAATGATCTATTAGTACAAAAATATTTAGAAATCAAATGGATGCCCAGACAAGATATGCAATGAGCAATGCAAAATTTTGTGCCATAAGAAATGACAAGCAGGATGATTTCAGAAAAACTTGAAAATACTTCCATGAACTAATACATAGTGAAGTGAACAGAATTAGAACATTATACATAATAACAGCAATATTGTTCCATGAAGAATTATGAATACTTCACTACTAAATATAATGATCCAAGACAATCCCAAAGGATTAATGATGAAGCATACTACCCATCTTCAGAGACAGAATGGATATTGTTTGAATACACACTGAAACTGCTACTTTTCACTTTCTTTTTTATTTGAATCTTATTGTACAAAATAACTAATATAGAAATGTTTTACAAAATTGCATGTGTAACCTATATCTAATTGCTTACCATTTCAAGGAAGGGAAAGGGAAAGGAAAGAGAGAAGGATAGAATTTGGAACTCAAAAATTTAAATAAAAATATAAAACAAGTGAAAAAAATCAGTGAAAGATGGGGCTTGGGGCTGGAGGTGTCACTCAACTTAGCAATGCTCAAGTTTATTGCTCCAAGTTTCTATGTAGTTCCTTGAAAATTGACAGAGAACATTTCTGCTTGTTCCAAAAGAAGGATGTCTATATGCTTGACTAGAATGCCAATTAAGCATGTCTTTAGGGTAATAACAACAAAGAGAAGTAAAGATAGGCTATATTACCCAGGGGGTAAAATGAACCATGTGCTGAAGTTGGAATCAGGAAGAACTGGCTTCAAATCCTAACTCAGAGACATGATGTTCCTGGGCACAAGATCTTCCTCAGCTCCAGTTTCCTTAACTGTAAAATGAGAATAATAATAATGCCTACCACACTTACCTTATACGGCTGTTGTGAGGCTAAAGTGAGATAATGTATACAATATGATTTCCCAGCGTTAAAGCACATTACACCTACCTATTGCTCCCTTCCTATCACTTTCACATTCCTCTTTGCTCTGAATATAACTTTTTTAAGCCCCAAATACAAGGATTATTCTAGGACTTAGCCCTGGATTCAGTTGGCAATGAGTTTTAATTTTAATGAAATCAGGTACTCCACTGGATATGGCCTGGTGACACTGGGAAAATAACACTTATTTACTCCTCCTCCCTCTCATTGCTGCAGGCAAGGTCCAAAGTTCTGCACTAAACTGTCTCATGAATTATCGTTAATTTGTTCAGTCATGTTGGGGAGTTTAAATGGACACAAGCACTGGGGACTCTTCCTAATTTGAGTCAAAATAAGGATGCCTTCTATATTTCACAGGCTGAGAGGTAGGGTATGAAAAGACTATATACTTGGTTGGTGTACTTTTCTGTAATACCTCTGGCCAAGTGGTTGACTTTTAAATAATTTATATTGTGACTTTGATTATACATACTAATGTTCAGAGCTAATTGCTTTGAGATAAATGGGTTATGGTTATGTAAGAGATGTCATTAAAATGTTTATTTAAAAAAAAATTAACATTCTCATCTCTCCTTACTCTTTTTTTTTAGTTTCCCTGCTCCTTCTAATCTGGCTCCTTCATTTTCCCCCCTGCTCTGCACTAAGACTATGAGATACAATTTTTAGCTTTTCTGGACTTTTTTCAATCCTGACCCTGTTAGATGAAAGACTTCTCAGGAACCCACTTCCGGAGAAATGGCCTCAATGTTGTCCAACATGGTTATAAGTTTGGTGGGAGAATGTGACCATTCTCTATAAGATCATAAACGCAAAGATTTGGAATTGAAAGGAACCTTTGAATCTATTTAGCCCAGTCCTCTCATTTTATAGATGAAAAAACAGATCCAAAAAGATTAAGTTATTTGCCAAGAAAGAGGTAGCCAGGGGAAGAGACAAGATTTTTTTATTCAGAATCCCACATTTGCCATAAGTATCAGTGCTCTACATCATTGTATTTATAAAATTATTAATGTACTCCAAAATGTTACTGATTTAATAATTTCTTGTGATTAATGACTTAATCCACCTAAACTTTTCTTAAACTTTTGTGTATTTTTACCTTTATCCATTTTTATATAATGAATTCTTGATTTTGCTACCTATTTTTGTGAAGTTTTAACTCTTTATTACTCCCAAAATGACCCCCTATATAAGATTTAATGAGTAATATATTACACTTTCACATTAATTATAATATTTGATATAACAGTGTCACAATTATGTGAAGTAAATGAAACAAATGCTTAAACATTCAAAAAGATATGTAATTTCCTTGATTTACATATTCTTTCCAGTGATACAGATTGCAGCTCATCTATGTTTGCATATCATGAATAGCACTTGCCACTATCTTCTCATAAATTCATAAATTTATATATATATATATATATATATATATATATATATATATATATAGAGAGAGAGAGAGAGAGAGAGAGAGAAGAGAGAGAGAGAGAGAGAGCTCATAAATAGAGAGCATTCTCACTTTCTCCTGGTTGTACTTATATCTCTTCAGGATAAAGCTAAGGGATTCTGGGTGTCCATCTGTTAGCTGTCATCCATACCATATAACCAGCCCTTACCTCTTCTTATTATACATTTGGTAAATTATGTCTTTTACTCATGTTCTTCTTCAAAGCTCCTCATTGATTATATATTGCAATCTGCTCACAACTGCCTATATATTTCTCCATTCTCTGCTGTGTGATAATTGTTTTCAATTATTCAGAGATGGTTGTGTTCCATGACTTGTGGAAATACTGTCGAATGTATTTAAATACTTAATAATATTATTAATTTATTATTATTAAATAGCTAATATTTAAAAGATAGTACTTTGTAGTGATATTTCAGAGTTATTAAAGGAATTTTATTGCTTCTTCAAAGTAATCTTCCCTACTTTCTTGAAACTCTTTATTCTGGCCCAACATTCTCTTTCTCTCTCTCTTTCATATGCAATACACATATTGTAAATCCTTCTTGCTCAGCTTCTAGTGGTTTTCCATCAAAATATATGCCATCAGCTAAGCAACAGATCCACTTGGCCTGTCTTGAATAATGTTTATAAATAGGTTCCATAAATAGTTATATGCAATTACAAGTCACCATAAGAGAAGAATCATTATTCAATAAGGATGATCAACGTGATGATCATAAAAGCTATCATTTATATAGTGTGTTTGCAAAGTACTCATTTGATCTTCACAATGACACTTCAAAGTAGATGTTATTATTATGCTCATTTTATAGATGAAGAAACTGAAGTTGATGGTTTAATGATTCATCCATTGTTACACATCTAAGAAATATATTAGTCAATATTTGAACTCAGATCTTTCTCACTCCAAGCCCAGTGCTCAATCACCATATCTCATACCTGAAATGACTTGACTTTATTTCCTCTTGTTGACATTAGGTATGAAGATCCCACATTTCCCCTACTACCTGTCAAGACAAGTCTGTGGGACCATGAGACTGAAGTTAGTTCATCTGTTTCTTCAGCCACTGTGGGGCTCCCAAGCTTTCTCTAGGCCATTTCGCTATATAAGCACAGGACTGCTTAGCCCTCAGAAGACATTTGCTGACTTTGAAGCCATTCACCAAGGAAAACAGGCAATACCAGAGTATTTTAATTTTGCCAGTGATGTGCTTGACATTGGAGTCAGATGGAGAAGGTGAAGTTGGGGGATTTTGACAGATATCACTCTAATGGTGTTGCCTTAGACCCTGAACCCTCAGATAGAGAGAAGAAATTGGCCATTGTACTGAGAAGATCATTTTCTTTTTCTACCTTGAGCAATATTCACAGAGGCCAGAAAAGGAAGTTGTCCTTTCCTTCAAAGCATTAAAATCATAGATCCTACTTAGTTAGTATTCAAGGTTTATGGACTGACAATGTCAATTTGCCCTTAGGATAAGACCCGGCAGGGAATACTGGCCCTTTCTTCTCCGACAATGAGGCTAAATGCTTTGAGGAAGCAAATTTTAGGCAAGGGGAGTTTTCTCAAGCAGTGGAATAACTGCCAGTTTTCATTATTGCTTATTTCCCTAATTCTTGTGGGAGGGGCAAATATGCATAGCATTTAATTTCCAAAGGACCAAAACTCATCCTGATTTCAGACCTTCTCTTATCTCCCATCAGTTATATACCCCTTTCCTGTTCAAAATGACTTCCTTCTTCAAGCTCCTTTAGGGCATAATTTGGAGCCAACAAATCACAGACTTAGAACTAGAAGCCTCTTTAGAGGTTTACTAGTCTAGTTCCTTCATTTTGTAGAAGAGGAACATGAGACCCAAAGAAACTAAACAATTTGCTCTTGGTCACAATGATATTCAGCAATGAACCAGGATTCAAATCCACAACTTCTAACCTAAATCCAACACTTTTTTCACTGTATCATAACACTTCCTAGGATCATAAAAACCTATCTATATATTCTATCAATTATATTATGTGCTGCTGTGGGGGAAAATATTAAGAATCTTCTATGTGTCAGGCATGGTGCTAAGTAATGGGGAAGAACAATCCCTGCCCTCAAAGAGATCACAGTCTAAAGGGGAAGAGAATATGCAAACAACCATACAAGTTATTCGTGAGATAAATTGGAAATAATTAATAGAGAGGAGGCACTAGAATTAAGGGGAATTGGGAAAGGCTGTCTTTAAAAGGTGAAATTTTAGATGAAAGGAACTAAGAAAACCAGGAGATAGAAAAAATGCAAAGAAAATCCCCAGCAAGGGGAGGTCTATCAATCGAAATGTTTAGATTCAGATGGAGAGGTTTGTTAGAAAAACAAGTAGGTAAACACAGCCAGATCACAGATTATATGAGAGGAAGGAGTGGGAGAGGGGAATTAAAGCTAAAGAAAGCTGGAAAAGTATAGGGGAGAGCAGGGCTTTGAATGCTAAACAGAGAATTTTTTATTTTATTCTGGAAGCAATAAGGAGCAATATAGAGTTCATTGGATTAAGGAGTGATGTGGTCAAACCTGTGCTTTAGGAAAATCAGTCTGACAGTGAGATTAGAAGTTTGATTAATTTTACTTAATGTTGAGTTGGGTGAGAAGGGGAAAGGAATAGAGCTAATTCTTCTCCACCACCACCAAAATGGTTTTAATCTATATATTTAAAAACTAGAAGACATCTCTTAGTATTCCAACAAAGCATAGAACTCATTGCTTTTGGCCTTTGGATGTGGTCAATTTTCCTCATAGTTCACTTATTTACTGGTGGGAAGAGGAGAAAGATCATAGAAAGACCAAAATAGAAGGACATAAAAGAGCTAAAAGCTAGGCAGAGGCATAATATTATGCAAACAGCCCCTCCAGTGTTTGCGACACCATGAAACAATTCTTTAAGCTTATAGTGCATCATGAGGGCATTTCTAAGGGCTAGTTACCTAGCATAGAGCTTCTTGAACTTTTTTCCATTCATGACTCCTATTTTCCTAAGAAAGTTTTACACAACTCTATATGTATAGATATATAAAATAAGCATACAAATCAAAAATTTCCTGATAATAAATCATAATTTCATAACCCTCATATTCAGTTACATGATCCCATATTGGATCATAACCCACAGTTTAAGAAGCTTTTGCCTTGCAGACCCCAAACCCCTAGAACAAGTTTTATCTAAGGATCCCCACTAAAATCTAATATCACAATTACTTTTGGCTAATAGATGCTGTTATCTTTTCATCCCTTGTCCAGGCTGGAAAAAAGTCTGCAAATCCTGCTTTCTGGTGGGTCAATGGTCAGGGAGAGGAGGTAAAATGGAATTATGAAGAGCTGGGGATCCAATCCAAGAAGGCAGCCAATGTTTTGTCCAGAGTATGCAATCTGCGGCCAGGGGATCGACTGCTGGTGATTCTCCCCAGGATCCCTGAATGGTGGTTGGTTTCTGTGGCTTGTATGAGAACAGGTCAGTGAATGGTTCCCTCTAACTTGCAACATATTGGAGGACTAGTCACTCTAAATTCAGCAAAGGTGGGGAGTTAGGGAGGAAAGTAGAATGTATTAGATTAGAGTGAAAGAAGATAATTTGCTACACTCATTCCCCTATCCTGAACAATTACTGAGACTTTTTAAAGAATAAGGAAGTATATGTTTTGTATACATATAATATATATTCATATAAATGTGTGTATACATATAACATATACGTATACACACATATAAGTGCCATTGATATTGATAAATATTAGAAAAATCTTATTCTGATTAAGAGGATTTTGAGCTTCCTCACTTCTTTCAGGAAGATGGAAAAGCTATAAATTACCCACACTAATATTCAATATGTTTCTCAATAGTAATCAATCCTCTTTTTCCTAAACTGACCTTTGATCCAGATCCTGATGAGGTCTAGATATGGGGTCCCTAAATGAAATTAGGATTTAATTGAGGTCTAGTGGCAGGTTTGAGGTACAGGAAGTCAAATAGAGCTCCCCTGCAACCTCTTTGGATTTGGTGCAAGGATACAGAGTTAAATGAGGTCTAGTAGCTGCACAAGAGCCCCCTGTAAAGGAATTTACAGGCCCGAAAACCTAGATTGATAAAAGAGATTTATTATGGGATTTGGAAGTAAGGTTAAAGTATAGTTAAGGAAATAGGTGAAGATAGAGAGAGAGGGCATCGAAAACAGGGTTCCAGTGGACAGAGGGTCCTTGGGGTGCCAGATATGGTGCCAGCATGTTTTGACCCTCTGCAAAGAGAGGAGTCCAGCTTGACTCTTTTATAAGGAGAGATTTAATTAAAAAGGTCTGTGGGTGCAGTCCCAAGTTGGCTCCTCACTGGATTTCAGTGGGGACTTGAGTTTGCTTGGTGGGGGTTGGGAAACCTGAGCAGATCATTAGAATGGGGGCTGGGACAGCCCAAGTAGGCTCATATCAGGGTTGGGGCTGGGGCAGACCCGGATCTCCTATTGGAATTCAAAGGGATTCTTTTGACCAAGATTTGTGAATCAAAAGTCCTAGCTTCCAGGATTGGTAATGCATCATCTAGGAGGGGTTGGAAATCAGAAATAAATCAATTCTTAAAGGAATCACAACCCGCATCATTCCCCACTCAAGCAGTTAAAACTTAAATTCATTTAAGAAAAAAAAGACATGGGGCAGAGTCTCTTTTTGAGGCAGAATTGAAGATTTTCTCCTTCAAGGATTTTCTGAGTCCGGAGGTCCCCTCTTCAATATTATACTTTATATTTATTAATATACTTTATAAATAGTAAATAAATATGCTAAATATATTTTACTAATTATGCTACTAGTACTAGTAATAATAATAAAGACCATTTAGACAATCAGTGGTTTTAGCTAAAGTATAAATTGAGTTTTTATATCTTTTTTAACCTTTGCTTAGAGTACATAGACAATCAGAATCATTCTGAAACAGAATGGAAATAAGAAATATGTGTTTGCTTTAGTGTTTCAGAAATTGCCAAAAATCTGGTTTGTTCCAGTAGAATAATATTTTCTCTGTAGTTAATCATTTTAGATTGTTGTTCAGTCATGTATGACTTTCTGTAACCCTGTTTGGCATTTTCTTGGCAAAAGATCTGGAATGGTTTGCCATATCCTTCTACAGTTCATTTCACAGATGAGGAACTGAAATAAATAGGGTTAAGTAACTTCCCCAGAATCACAGAGCTAGTAAATATCTGAGGACAGATTTAAACTCATGAAGATGACTCTTTCTAACTCCAGGCTTGACCTTCTATCCACCATGCTACCCAGCTACCTCAAATGAAAATATAAATTCCTATTGAAGTTTTATCTCAAAATGTTGATATAAATGAGAAAAAATAAAGAATGGCTTCCAAATCTCTACTGGCATATAGAAATTAGAGCTAAAAATAAAAGAATTTAAGGATGACAGTACAACAATTTCATTTTATAGAAGAGGAAACAAGCTTTTAGAAAATGGAAAGGAACTTGATCAGTGTCACTTAATAAATTGCAGAATTGGGATTTAGATTCATCTTCTGACTTCAAACCCAATGCTGTCTGAACTATATCATGATGCTCTTTTGATTCACTGTGGATCAAGATTATTAATTCTCTAAATTATTATTACCTTCCTTTTTTTTCAGGGGTTGTCATCATCCCTGGAATCTCTCAGCTAACTATAAGGGATATCCAGTACCGATTGCAAGCATCTGGTGCCAAAGCTATTATTACCAATGACTCCTTAGCACCTCATGTGGACACCATTAGTGTTGACTGCCCTTCTCTGCGGACAAAGGTGCTTGTCTCCAGTAGTAGCCGGCTTGGCTGGCTGAACTTCAGAGAACTATGCCAGTGAGTTCTGATCCTTTTGGTAGAATAAAACATAGTGAAGAAAGAAAGAAAGAGAGAAAGGAAGAGGAGGGGGTAGGGAAGGAGGGAGGAAAGAGGGAAAAAGGAAAGGAGGGAGAGAAGGAAGAAGTGAAAGGGAAGGAGAGAGCGTGAGGGAGGGAGAGGAGATGAGAGGGAAGGAAAAGAAGAGAAAGGAAGAGAGAGGGAAGAAAAGAGAGGGAGAAGAGGGAGGAAGAAAAGGAGGGAAGAAGAAGAGAGGGAGGAGGAAGAAAAGAAGGAAATAAGGAAGGAAGCAAGGAATGAAGAAAAGAAGGAAGGAAGGAAGAAAAGAAAGATAGATAGAGACAGAGGCAAAGACAGAGAGAGAGAGAGAGAGAGAAAGAGAGAGAATTAGCGACAGAGAGAGAGAGAGAGAGAGAGAGACTGACAAAGAGAGACAAAGAAAAAGAGACACACAGAGAGAAACAGAGAGACAGAGTGTGTCTCCCTCCCTCCTCCAGAGAGAAGGAGGAAGGGAAGAAATGAGAAGGAGGGAGGGGAAAAGGGAGAGGAGAGGAAAGGAAGGCCAAGCTAGGAACTCTCTTGTATATTTTACAGTGTTAAAACTCTTAGGACCTTAGAGATCATCTAATCCAACCACTTTTTCCTAAACCCTCTCCTCACCACATCCATCTACATTTTACATACAAAGCCAGAAAGTGGACATTCTTCTTGGCCAACTTGGCCAGGGCCACAGAACTAGTTCTCAGCAGAACTAATTCCTTCAATGAAAATCACTATTTAAGCTTGTTTAAACTAGCTACATGGGCATAACCATCAATTCAATTTAATTCAATAATCATTTGTTAGGTGTTTATTACGTGTCAAAATATTCATAGCACACTTTATGTGGTAGCAAAAAAATAGAACCAAAGTTTGTGCCCACAAGCTGGGGAATGGTCAAGCAAATTATAATGCAATTATAAAGGAATATTGCTGTGTCAAAAGAAATAATGAATATAAAGAATTCAGAAAAGCATACTCAGACTTATGTGAACTAATACAGAATAAAGTAAGCAGACCCAAGAAAATAATATATACCATGATGACAATACTCTACATAGAAAAAATGAATATTATGCAATTATAAAGATCAACCTTGGCTCCAGAAAAGACACAAAAAAAGATCTTACTCTGGGGTAATTATAGTTGTAGAACAATATAATATAATGTCAGTCTTAATTAGTGTAGTGATTAGTTTGAATGAACTGGGTTTTTTCCCTTCTGTTTTTATTCTTTGCTACAAGAATGAAT
Source organism: Antechinus flavipes (assembly GCF_016432865.1). Classification (NCBI taxonomy): domain Eukaryota; kingdom Metazoa; phylum Chordata; class Mammalia; order Dasyuromorphia; family Dasyuridae; genus Antechinus; species Antechinus flavipes. The sequence continues at coordinate 264,048,698 of NC_067398.1, read as the reverse complement.
TGTTGGGTAGAGTATGGGCTAAGGGATATATTTGAAAATGAACATGTCATGACACAAAATATACCAATATAAACTAAAACTTTACAAAAGAAAAAAATGGATGGAGCAGTGAGTCCTAAAAAGGAGTAGTGAAAACAAGTTAAGAGTGACACGGAGCAGAAACTATTAGAGTTCCCTGAAAAGTACTTTGTCTATCTCATCAGAGTCACTATGTCTCCTCTGAAGCCTAAATTAAATTTGGGGATTGTTCCAATACTGAGAATTTATGAACTTACTCCACCTTGGGGAGATAATATAAAATGTAAATCTTATAGTCAATTTTTCGTTTCAGAGATACAATTCAGCCTATTGTTAGATGATCAAAGATCTTTTAATAATAGCAAATCTAGTCAAAGGAAGAATTAAATTTTTTATGTATAGCCTATTTGCACAGAAAGCTGGTGGATGGAAACTTGTTTCCAAAGGAAAGTTCTTAGAGTTGAATAGAAATCTGATTTAACCTTAGGAATCTTAAGTGATTTTTCAGAAAAAAAAATGGCTCTATGGTAGATTTATATTACAAAGCAAATAGAGCCTTGATTCTATAAGATTTGTGTAATAGAATAGTTTTAAATTACCTGAGAAAGGAGAGGAGGGTTATTTACATGAATATATATGTATGTTGGGTATTTTTAGAGTGGCCCCTGAAGAACACAACTGTGTGAAGACTAGAAGTCAAGACCCATTAGTTATCTTCTTCACCAGTGGCACCACAGGTTCACCCAAGATGCTGGAACACACCCAAGTCAGCTATGGATTGGGCTTTGCCACCTGTGCAAGGTATAGTGGGAGATGTATTAACAGCTGAATATCAGAAGAGCAATAATCAACAGTTTTGTGGTGGGTCAATGATTTTGTGGTAGATTGAGGGGATTAAAAAAATAAAATAAAATAAAATAAAACCCATAGACTCCGAAGTGAAAGAGACCTGGATTTTTATTCCCATTTCTGATACTTCCTACCTATATAACCTTAGGCAATTCACTTAATCTCTACTGGATATCAATTTCCTTATCTTTAAAAATAAGGGAGTTGAAGATGTTTTCTGAGATCTATTCCTGTGATAAATCAGTGACAATATTTTTTAAATTAAGTCTCCAGATCTGAGGAAGACAATAGAGCTGGGAGGCAGACTCACTTTGAGTGACTAATTTGAACTATTGCTAGGTAGATTTTGACATCGTTGTGACAGTGGTGCTTTTGTGTTGATGGTAGTCTGCTCCAACCTGGCCCATTGTCAAAGACAATATTTAATCAGTGCATTCTGAAGGCTACTTTATTCTCATCTTGCCTACAGGTCATAAGATTGTTGAAACAGTAGATTCACAGAATAGAAGGTTAGGATGGGATATTAGAGATAACTAGGTTCAATCAACCAACAAATATCTATTAAATGATATATCTACTATATATCAGCTAAGTGGTGAGGAAATAAAGATAAGATAGAAACAATACCTATCCTAAAGGAACTTACATTTGAATTGAGGAAACAGTAGCATATATATAAAATGAAAGTAAGGTATTTTTAGGAGAGAAAACTTTAACAGTATGAGGAAAACTTTCATGTAGAAATATTTTGAGCTGAGCAAGAGATTGGCTTTTTAACCACTCAAGCCCTGTGGGCAAGAGGTCAAATGGTTTGTAGCCAGTAGGATTTTATTCATATTCTTCCAATCTCTTTTCAGAAATAAAGTCTATAGATACAAGCTTCAAAGACTTGATGACAGTCACAGTATGAGTCAGTAGGTCTTTTTCTTTGTACACATTGAGCATTGGTCTCTTTTCCTACAAATGTATATGCTTTCTTTAGCCATTAGAATCTATTTTGTGTTAACCCCAAAAGTGTCTCTTTACCCAAGCTTAAAAATCATCATGTAGAGCTTTTATGGCGATAGAGTAAGGATTTGAATAGTATCCCACACCCCATGTGGAATCAGCTGTGATCTATTGAAATATACCATCTTCTACCCATTCTCTTAATGATGAGATACCTTGTAGGGAAGAAAGCTTAAATCCTCAAGGGGTAACATTATCATTTCTTAGACTGTATCATTTCTTATAGCTCTTTGTCCTTCAAATGTTCTTGCTTCTAGTTGTTACAAAGACGAACAAAAGACATTCTTGATACAATCTAATCAAATTTACATCTACTGCTGACACAATTTCTAGTTAAAAAAACTTTCAGCTTGTACTTTCAAGTGATGATGACTCAGATCTCTATATGTCCCAAATTAGCAAACAGTAAGAACACAGTTAATTGACTGACAGAAAGACTGTAGGTAGCTCTTAGCTTTCAAATACATGGGGACCATGGGATACAGCATTTGCATCTATTTATTTAAGTCTTCAATGGCCAAAAAATTGCTGTACTTCTTATAATTTACTAGTGCTACTATTTGTCTCTAGATAAATAAATACCAGTGGGTTGATGTCTGTACATACTTGGAATTTATTTCTATAACAGAATCCATATTCCTGAGGGAATACATCAATAATACCCCCACTTCAAAGTCAAGAAGTCAATTTTTGTTTACAAAATAATCAGTGTCACTATCAGTGCATTTTCTAAAGGCAAACGCATTAGACATCTAGTGGCCATCACTCTACAGATATAAAACCCTCTAAGATAACATAAGTATGCCAGTCAAAGGATAGATTTTGATAATCATAAATTCAACTCTAATATGTTCAAGGTAATATCAGAATAATGTAGGCTGAGGGCCAATCCTTGGACACCCTAACAATCCATACCTCTCATTTGGTACTCACAAGAATAGAGAGCCTTACAAGAAATGATGGTCGAGAACAGCTCTGTCCCAATATACTTGCTCACATTTCTTGTCACAGAGATCAACAGAGGGTTCAATTCAGATCAGCTTTTTTACCATCCTGATTTTTATTTTTCTCAAACACAGAATCACAAGAAATCGTTGAGAGATTTGGCAATATCATCATAGTTCGTTACCTAATTCTGATAGCAACTATAAAATTTCAGAAGTCTATAATTTATTTTAAAAATATTCTTTATGGTCAGCTAAAATGGACTTCTATCTTTTTAAAGATAGAGATAAATAATGACTGTCTGTTGAAACATTATGTGATAAGTGGCACCTGTCAATTGATAATTTCAGTGCCTTCCATCTGATCTAATCTTTTCTCACTTTCCTCCTACTTCTTTCCAATTATAATGGTTTCATCTAAATACAATGATACTTTCAGATAATTCATACTCTCAATTACATTTTTCTATAAGCCACTGAAAAGTGGTTGGAAGCATGAACTCATGGAGCATGAACTCAAATTATTAGAATCCTATTGGAAAGATGCAGATCATCTTTCCCTTAACATCTTCCTTTGCCATAGTGATCTGACAATACCAATTTTGGAAGTCCTAAAATGAAAAGTGCCCCAATACTGGTTCTTAGAAGGTTCCAGAGCATGTTGCACTCATGACCTACTATATTCTCTATTTTATGTCTCTTGATCAGAATTTTTCCTTCCTCTTCTTTTCTCTCTTTTTCTCTCTACTGATTTAATTTCCCTCTTGTCCATACACATCCAGACCTTTTTCTAGCCTTTTCTTATACTCCCATTATGAGAAAGACTTCAAAACTCCTTGACAAGCTCATGATGATAAATTTAGAGATGAAAAGGATCCTGCAAGTAAACTGATCCAACCCCTGCATCTTAAAGTGAAAATGCATCAGTTCTCAGAGAATCCTTTCATTTCTCTAATACAAGAAAATTATCCAAATTGAACTTTCCTTGATGGAGGATTCAGTGATTCTTTGATGTTCTCTATCATCATTTTATTGTAAGTCTCTACCTTCATGTGAACTGATAAGCAGAAAACCTACAATATTCTGACAGTAGTTTAAAAAGACTAGAGTTGTTCAATCAATCACATTCCAAGAGTGTTGGTCAAGAATTAAGGTATAGAATCTTGTTATCTACCCTCTTGCTAACATCCACATATTTCCAAAAGTACTTCAAGTTCATGCTCATATAAACCAAATATTGATACTCTGCATTTTATGCAGTCCCTGCATAGGCTGTAAAGGCAAACAAAACAAATATTTTTCCTAAAATGACTATAATTGTCACTTAGGATCTACTGTCCAATACAATAGAACATTATGTTTAATCTTAACTGTCACTACTACATAAGAGCCTTGTTTGTTAACAAGGATTTGGGAATGGTTAATGGAAGAGGTATTAGGTCCTTTGGAGGCTGGCTCCCTATCCAAATTTTCCATTTGTTAAGTCTGGCTCGGTGACATTAAGCTTCTGATGAGTAAACTTAGCATGCATTTAACCTGCTCATTCATGTTTGTAGGAAAAAGACCTTTTCAGCAATATTCTCTTTTTTATTTGATTTTTTGCTGTTATTATCTATTTTCTATCACTTCCATTTCCAAATATATCACACAAATCTCTTTATGCCCATTCTGCCATGCCTTATAACAAAGACTGAAACGTAAAAGGAAAATATAACTACTCAACAAAATTAATCCACAGAACAACTGAGTTTGATGATCTATGTAAGGATCAGCCCAAAGAAAGACAGATGCAGTAATATGGTTAGTAATGCTGGAATTGTTGGAACATGGTCCACTCCTTTTGAAAGCATTTTGGACTTATGTCATCTTCTCTTTTTATTGTTCTCAAAGTGAAACCTCTGGTCCCAAAATCCATATTTTCTTAGAGAAGAGTCATCTTGCAAATAATGCTCATCTTGCCAATCCTTAAATTTTCCAAAGCGGTCTAGTTTATCTTTTCTAGTCCCTGGCCTGTATTTGAGATGTCTTTTGAACTCTTTGAACTTCTTTTTGTTACCTCGTATGCCCTTCTTGTTCACACATTCTTCTATATATTGGACCAGTTGTATCATTTCTTAGTAGTAGTAGACCATAGATGAATTAATGATAAGACATTCTGAACAGTCTCCCTGAGTGCTTGAGTCAGTCTCATATGGTTCATAGGCCCTGACTTTCTGATCATGGCTCTCTGCAGCAGCTTCTTCATCTTTAATACAAAGTCAGATGTATTTATCCTTCTCCCTTCACACAGTTAACCTTGACATTTTCCCCAATACCAAACTGACTATTCAGTATTCACATATATTCAAATACTATTGCTTTGGACCATTGCATCATTAATATCTAAACAATATCATAGGAAGATTCACTATTCCACTCTAATTACCAGTCCAGATTATTAGAGACATTATCTGTCTTTCTGTTTCAGCCCCATGTCACCCTTGAATCACATCTGTGGCATGTAACTAACAACCAAGATTCAAAAATTTCAAATTTGAAAACTAGAGATGCTCCCCAGAAAAAGACCAGTTTTCTATATTGAAGAAGAAGGAAGAGGAGAAGGAAAAGAATTGAAGAATTTATATAGCACTTGAAAGTTTACAAAGCACTTTTCATATGTTATCTCCGTTGTTCACAACAACATGGTGAGGTATATAGATACTCATTGTAGAAGTGAGGTTACATATGGAAGATCACATAGCTAATAAGTATTTAAATTGGCATTTGAACTCCAGTCTTCTTAATTCTTAAGTACAACACTCTTTCCACTCAGTTGATAGTATGCAGTCCCCATCTTTAATTTCTACTCCATCTAGTATTGCTAGGGAAGATGTTATCATTGCACCATACTGCTGAAGATGTTGTTCTAGCTGCTGTTCCAACAGATACTCTGCAAACTTTCTATCTAATTCTTGGTCATTATCATAATCAGTGTATTTGCTAAATAATTTCCAAATAGTTGGCTTTTTGAGAATGTTAGAATGCACTGCTATTTCAGGAAATATATTACAGTATGCTTTCATCTCAGCATGGGAATATCTTTATCAGTACCATCAGGGATATTCCTATGATCAATAGTCTCTAGTCTGAGTCTATTCTTGTTGGGAGAAAGAGAAAGCAATATCAATGTGTCTGAAAAGATATCAAAGCTATAAAAGCCAACTTTCATTACAATATTACCATAGAATCACAGTATCTTAAGACTTCTAGGAAATAACCTAAGGGACCATCAAGCCCAACTGCCTCATTTTATGAATGAGGAGATTCTGACCTTTCAGAGGAATTTCAGAGGGTTTAAGTGACTCACCAAACTTTCACATAGGTATTAAGTATCTGAGTCAGGATTTGAATTCAACCCAATGCCTTAGGCCATTTAAGTAACAATTTAGTGAAGCTTACATTAATAATGTAATATATAAGCAATCAAATGGTGTGTCCACTAAAAGTCACATTAGATAAGTATAGCTATCCAATCAGTCTGCTGAGGAAGGATTGAGGTGGGGAATTTGAAAATCCTCAGTGGACTGTTACAATACTAACTTGTTCCTCCCAAATCCAGAAATCCTAATGAGTTCCTTAAAACTTGAGCCCAGTCCTACATCCCAGTCATGACCCCCTAAAAGCTATTTGATTTCATATATGTTGCCTCAGAAGGTTTGCTTAGCAAAACTGAGAGGCAGGATGAAGCTGGCCAATTTTTATTCTGCATTTCCATCAAATACATAATCACTCCTCTAATCATTCCATAGCTTTGGCCAAATTAATTCCTTTGTATGGAGCTCAATTTTCTCCCTTTTGGGAAGTGGGGAGAAGGATAAATTAAATAATATTTGAAGCCCCTTTCTAGCTCAAACCTGCTCTTACTTCAGAACCCATCAACTTTTAAATAATGTTGTAATTCTTTTTTCCCTCAAGATGGTATTAAGTATGGCATAGATATGATTGGATGAGTTATGATTCAAATATCTGATGATGTGACATTTCTGGAACGCAAGGGTCCATTTACTTGTGGGGTTACTTCACAAGCATTTTTTGAATACTCATTATGCTCCCAGATTTTCTCTAGCCTCTGAATCTCCTTTTGAGAAATGGAAGGAAAGAAATAATCATCTGTTAAATGCCTATTATGTAATCAGGTACTTTGTTAAACATGTAAGTAATACTTACAGAGAGAGGACTGTGGGAACTGAGTGTGGACCACAACATAGCATTCTCAATCTTTCTGTTGTTGTTTGCTTGCATTTTGTTTTCTTTCTCAGGTTTTTTTTTTCCTTCTTGATCTGATTTTCTTATGTAGCAAGATAACTGTCATAAATATGTATACATATATTGGATTTAACATATATTTTAACACATTTACATGTATTGGACTACCTGCCATCTAGGAGAGGGAGTGAGGGGAAAGAGGGGATAATTTGGAACAGAAGGTTTTGCAAAGGTCAGTGTTGAAAAATTACTCATGCATATGTTTTGTAAATGGAAAGCTTTAGTAAAAAGACCATATAAGTATTATTTCATAATACTTTCCATAGTATTACTTTATTTTGTGTTCACAGCAGTCCTGGGAAGTAAATGTATTATTATCTCCATTTTGCAATTAAGGAAACTGAGACAAACTAAAGTTAAGTTTTTTACTCGAGATCACTCAACCAGTGAATGATGGTGTCTATAGCTATATTGCTGCAAATCAAACACTCTTTTTCATGTTGTTAGGAAGTGGACAGACTTATCAGATTCCGACATCTTCTGGAACACATCTGACACAGGCTGGGTCAAAGCTGCCTGGACTTTCTACTCTACTTGGATAAGAGGAGCCTGCCTTTTCATTCACCAACTGCCAAAGGTTGACACCAATGTTATCCTAAATGTAAGGACAGAAATTATTTTATTTGTTGGATATATTGAAACTGGATGGGAAAAGTATTGAAAGTACCCAGACTTACTGAGTTGCAGGAGAAGTGGGAGAAAGTAAATGTAAACTTAAGTCCTAGATCTCCACAGAGTAGATAGAATACTGAATATTTATGGGGAGTAAACCTGAGTTTGAAATCTATCTCAGATACTTACTCATCTATCAGATGGTGATAATATATTCATAGTAGCTGCCTCACAAAGTTATTATGAGGCTCAGTATTGTAAAGTAATATATGTGGATCCCTTGTGAGCACATATTTTAGTTCCTTTGTAAATGGTCATCCTTTAGTGCTTCAAGGATTCTTGATTTAATCATTATGAGAATAGCCCTTACTAATGCAAATCCACTTCCCGCTATGTCTTGAGAAATGGTTAAGTGAGATGCTGATGAAAAACAATTTAATCATCTTGTGGTGAGCCTAACTAAGAAAGGCTGGTGCTCAAACAGCAAGCACATCTCTCCACCATGAAACTTGACATCAGGTTGGCATCTGAATCCAACTGTATGCATCATCTTCCCCCATCAGAAAGTGAACTCTTTGAGTATAGGATTCTCTTACATTTCTATCTGTATCTCCTGTACTTAGCCTATAGTAAGCACTTCACTAATGCTTCATTCATTTATTCATTCATTTATTCATCTTTGATCTACATTTGAAGTTTTACAACTGGACCTTTTGGAGTTTGTTCCCTGTTTTTGACAATGAGGGGTCACCCCAGCCCTATAATGAGGCAACAGAGTAGAAATTCAATGAAGGAATAATCATAATTGTTCGAGTAATTATAAGATTTCATTATTACAGAGTTCCTGGGTTTGTTTTTGGTAGGCATAATCTCAGGTATTTTATATTGCCTAGAATTATTTATTTGTTTGGTTGGTTTTAATGAAGCAGTTGGGGTTAAATGACTTGTCCAGATTATAACGTTGGTGCTCTATCCATTGTGCCATCCAGTGACTCCCAGATTTCACTATTACAAAGCATTTGGTATGTATTATCTCATTTGATGTTCACACTAACTTGTGAAATAGAGAAGAGAAATATTTTCATTTTTTCAGGGGTAGAATAAAGGAAATAAGAATCTATATACTACCTACTATGAACCAGGCATTGTGCTAAGCAATTTTTATAAATATTACTTATTTGAGCTTCACACAATTCTGTGAAGTAGGCATTATTATATCCCCATTTTGCATTATGGGAAACTGAGGCAAACAGAAGTTAAGTGACTTACCCAGTTAGATCACACAGCTACTGTCTGTGTTAGATTTTAGAGGTTAGATTTTAATTCAGGTCTTTCTGACTCCTTCGCTGGAGAGCTATGCACTATGCTACTTAATTACCTCAGATTGTACAGATGAACAAACTGATTTAGATAAACCACCAAGTGACAAAGAGAAGGCTAAAATTCTAATTTTCACTCTCCTGAGACTAGTGGGTTTTTTCCCTTAGTGGGAAATTATCTCTTCAGGAAGGCTTCCTAAAGCAGGGGAGTCAAGTCTTGAAAAGAAATGACTATGTGTTAACGGAAAGATCTAAGGTGAATGGGACTATAACTTCTAGAAACCTTATTTAATTCAATCTTATAGATTCAATTTATATATTCAAAGTCCTGAATACTATTAAGGCTAAGCATTCAGAGATTTAAAAATTAATGTTGATAATTCAATTCAGTTATTCAAAATTTTGTTAAGTGCCTATTACGTGTCAGGTGCTTTGCTGGGCACTAGGGATGTATAAAAAGGGAAAGCAGTAGTCATTGCCTTTAAGGTGGTTGTATTTTGTTTTTTTCTCTAGTAAAAGATCCTAGAAGTTAGAGACTGATTCTATTTTTATTCATTGCACTGTATTGTAGGACCAACAACAGTGTTTACCACAATAGGTTCTTAATAAAGTTTGTTGAATTGAATTACTAGATGGGCAGAAAGCAGACTATCCACAAGAAGAATGGAATCAAAGTATAAGAATATATATATATATATATATATATTTGTTTTCCTTTGTGTCATTCCTTGTCATTCCACAATCCAAAATGAATAATTCAAGTAATTTTTCTTTAACAACCATTCATTAAGCACTTACTATGTGAAAAGCAATTTAAGATCTGAGAGTCATATAGAAAAATACATAGAAAAATAGCATCTGGAGTCTGAAACTTACTGGAAAGTATCTTAGAGATTTTAATCCTACTGGAAAGTTTAGAGATCTAGCCCAACCTAATTGTTTTGAATATAAGAAAACCAAGGCCTAGAGGATAAATTACAATACAAAATACAATACAAAAAGCTAAAGACAAATGGAATTTAAAACTGGGTATTATATTTCCAAAACAGGGTTCTTTCATTACCCTTTCTCACCAAAGGAGTTTCAAGTAAAGAAAGATAAGGTTCAAGGTTTATCTACAACAATCAGAAGTCCAATTGACAACTCTCAATGTAACCAAATTGTGGATTTTCAGGTCCTTTGACTGCTATACCTTCTCTTTTCTGTCTCTGTACCTTCCTACTTAACACCTCTCTTCAAAAAGCCAACCACATTGTTCCTTGCTCAGCAACTCAGAGAAGGTTTGGACAGAAGAGTTGGTACCCACATATACTGGATATAGAGAAAGGATCTATCCCAATTATCCTTATCTCTGACAACCTGATAATCTAGCCAACTCCTTCTTTGTATCCAAGATTTGGTAACCTTTCCACATTTCCTTTTTATTCAGACTCTCTGCCAAATGCCAATCACTATCTTCTGTTGTGTTCCAACCATGTTCCAGATACTTGTACAGCATGACTTGACCAGGTAACTAATTTTCATTCTATGTTCACTTGTAAACACCACAAATACACACATACATAGAGGATGAACCAAGCATCACGCAGGATAAAAGATATGGACGCCAGTTTCCTCAGAGCACTGACCTGCATTGTGTCTATCTTTTAATGGTTCAGAGAGATATAAAAGGGCTCCTGTAGATTTAGGCTTTTAAGTATAGTTCCATTGGTTCTGATAGTGCTGATGATACCAAAGTTGTGGGTTCAGTTAATATTCATATGAGTAATGTGGTTTTTCCTAGAGAGTTCTGCTTCTCAGCCACAACTAGTCAAAGCACAAAGTTAATGATGTGTGCACATTGGCACAAAAGCCAATGTATGAAGGATAAGCCACCTCAAACAAATCATTGCTTCCCCTGGTGGCCACGTAGAGGGTCCTTCCTCTTTGATTTCTGGAGTTAGCCTGCAAGGAATGGAGCCTTTTTGTCTCTTATCAAATTCCTAATCTTCTCAATCTCTCATGGGATGCCTTTTCCCTTTGCTTATATACCATTTATAATAAATATAACTTCTATGAATGCTCCACAAATAAATGGTAGATTCTGAATTGGTTCTTTGTGGATTGCCTCCCATAAGAGTTGTCTGCTCCGAAGGGCAACTTCATTGTTGAATCCTTGATAATCCTTTAAGAATTTAGTAATAATTTTCTCATGCAATGCCTAGGAAAAGAGTATTTGAAATAGTTGTGCTGACCCAAACCACAACCAAACAAAATTATATACAAGTACATTTTACTTTGGATCCATGCAAAATATTATGAGTAAATTGAATTTTAATCTTTACACTCACTGAGGGAGCATGCTATTTAAAAGATCCCTATGGTAAAATCTATAAAGCAAATCATCTCTCCTTCATTTATTTTATGTGTAAATTAGATATTCATATATTTATTTTGACTTAACACTTGCAGTGCATTAGAGTGAAAGGGTCTTCTCTTGAGGGATGATACCTGCTCCAAATATATCCAAGGAAAAGTTGGATAAACACTCATTGGAGCTCATAGAAAAGATCATAGATCAAGAGCTGGAAAGGACTTCGAGAATGTTCAGTCCAACCTTCTCATTTTATATGTAAGGAAATGCAGGTCCAGCATATGATTTGTCCAAGTCTCAAATTAGTAAGCAAGGGAAGACATTCCTGGCCAGATTCACTTTGAACTAGATGACCTTGGAATTCCTCTCTAGTTTTATGATTTTAGGATTCCTGTGGTGGTATGGTGTTGTTCCAGTCATGTCCAACTCTATGTGACCCCATTTGGGATTTTCTCGGCAAAGATACTAGAGTAGTTTTACTTTTCCTTCTCTAGCTCACTTTACACATAAGGAATTGAGGCAAAAACAGTTACCCAGGATCATATAGTCAGTAAGGTTCTGGGACTGAATTTGAACTCAGGTCCTCCCAATTCCAGGGCTATCACTCAATCCAATAGACCTCACATTTTAAAAGTAGATCTTTTTAAAAATATATCATCTGCTAGATTTTTATTATTCATAAAACTGTTTCTTTCCATAAACAATATTTGTCTTGACTTATTCCTCCTCCTCCTTAGGCAGCAAGATCATAAGTTATAAAGATAGAGAATCTAGAATCCTTAAAGGTCAGCAGATGAGGACCCAGAAAATTGCATCTTTTGAAGTGTGTGCAGGTTCCTAGTGTCCATCATCATGGATAGGAGTCAATCCATGTGAAGTTTCTAACTAAAGTAACCTTCTCTTCCTCTTCAACAAAGGTACAAATTTAAAAGCCTCAGGCACTGTGTAACAGGAGGAGAGACCCTCAATCCTGATGTGAGAAAAAAATGGAAGAGTCAGACAGGTCTGGAGTTGCATGAAGGCTATGGCCAATCTGAAACTGTAAGTTGCTGCTGAATCCTTGAACCTCCAATGAGAATTGTTCCACTGGCTCCCTCAAATTCAGAATGAACATTTGAGGATCCTAGAATTCTCCCTAGTCCTTTTTATCCTGAGCACTGATGGATCTGATCAGTTCTGGTCTTATACCATGATTTCTTGAACCCCTAATACTTTTTTCCACATCTTACATATACCCTTAAGTTTTACCACTAAAATTCTATCATTTTATCTTAATAATAGCTTTCCTAATCACTCTTTTCCAGCCATCCTATTTCTATGTCAAATTACCTATTCTTCTAGGTGATGCATTTAGTTCTATTGCCCTCTATCTCTTGTATAGAGTATAACGTCAAATTTTATTTCTTTGAAATGTCTCTCATTCACTTTTTCATTTTCCTATCCATTATCATCCTCCTAGTCAAGGTCTTCATCACCTCATGCCTGGATTATTATCCCATTCTTCTTTGTATGAATATTTTGTTTTTCTGGTCCTTCACTGTTCTATCTATCCTTTGCACTACTATCAAACTAATCCTCCCAATTACTGCTTTCATTACGTCATTCTCCTGCTCAAAAAGCAAAAATATTTCTATTCCCCCAAATTAAATCTAAACTCTTTTATCTTGCTTTCAAGAATTTCCATAATTTGGTCATATTTTACCAGTATTACCTAATCTCATATTACTTCACAACACAATACCAATTTCCCCATTGTCACTTGAACTACCATGAAATATCATGAATTATTTCCTAAGTCTCCATGTTATCTCATGCTGTTTTCACTTAGAATTCCTTATCTTCACCTCTCTACCAATCCAAACCCTACCCATCCACTGAGGCTCTAGCTCAAATGCAATTTCTTCCATCAAGTCTTCTCCAATTATTCCAGCTGACACTCATCTCTGCCTTCCCTGAACTCTCAGTGATTAACAAATTGTAGGCACTTTACAAATACTTCTTGCTTTAATCAATGCTACTTGATCAAGTAGTGACTTAACTCACTACTTGGTAATTTAGCTTCAGCTTATTCTTGAAATATTTTATGCTAATACATCAAGAAGTATTTATTATTGTCAAATCTGTGTCCAAAACTATTCTAGGCATTGTGTAAGATACAAAATACACATGAGCCCAATTTATGTTTTATATATGTATTTCCTTTTCCCCTGACAACAGAACCTTGTTGGGATGATATAATACTGACTAAATACAAAAATTCATTTTATTCTTATGCAATGTATATGTCACAACCAAATTTTGATCTCTAGTTAATATCTGTATTGGGGGGGAGGGGGGAGAACAGTAAAAAATCCAGGATTGTGCTTGTGCCTAGATTTTTATTTCCTAAACCATTAGACAAGTAATGATTTCTGTGTGGATTAGAATAACTGGAACTATTTTCTAAGTCTAGATTCCTGCCATGGAATATATGATTTATGGAAATATACTCCTATCATTATGTGTCAACAGACCTTATCAAGTTTCTCTTTGACAACAATATCAGTATATTTGAAATTCTACTATTAGGCATTTATTTGTTTGGGATCAAGAATTACTCTCTCCTAATTAAAATACAAATGCCCTTGAAAAAGTAACACATTATATTTCTAGAATGTTTCCCTCGCATGAATGAACTTATCAAATAACTTAACTTTCCAGATATGAAGGACCTGGGACTTCAAAAAGACATTGGACAAAAGGAAGAGTGAAGTGGGTTGCAAAAAGAATAGAGAGGAGATCAGAAGTGAAGTGAGGTATTTCATAAAGAGAGGAGGAGATATACTTTGCTCAAAAGATTGGCAAAGCAAATCCAAATATATCAGTGTTACCAGTGATCTCCAGTTACAATAGAACACACCATATGTGGCAAGTGCTTTTACCTAGCATTAATTTCTCTCCAGGCTTTGATCTGTGCCAATCAAAAAGGCATGAAAATCAAGTCAGGTTCCATGGGGAAAGCTTTTCCACCTTATGATGTCCAGGTAAGAAACTCCTGTTCCAACTAAATAGAGGTTAGTTTGAGAGAGAACTAGAAGTACAGGTCTAAGACTGCAGAACAAAAAGCAACCCAGACTTGAGTAGCAAAATAGCTAGGTTTGAGTACTGACTCTCACATGTACTAATTCTATGAGTAGACCATTTGGTGTCTCTGAGACTAAATGTAAATTGGAGATAATAAACTACTGAAATCTTAGGATATATAAAGCAAAGCATGATGAAAAGTAGGAAAAAGATAATTTCAGTGTATTCAGTCCTGGTCAGATCACATCTAAAGTATTGTTCTGGAGGTCATAGTAGGGAGAATATTGATGAACCAAAGATCATATGTGATACCTGAGATGGTTCAGAGTCAAGTGATCACAATCCTGTGAATTGATCAAAGGATATGTTTGATATAGAGAAGATATAGAAGGAGACATCACAACTATCTTCAGGTATTTGAAAGACTGTCACTTGGAAGAGGTGTTTAACTGGGAACAGAGTGCAAAACACATAATGAGAAGAAGATTTGTTATTAAGGAATCAGAGCTCTCCAAATACAAAATGGAGGTTGCCTAGGAAAGATATTGGACCACTTGTCATTAGAATTCTTCAAGAAAAAACTGGATGTCCCTTTGTGAGATATTTTGTGTGAGGAATTTTTGTTTCAGTTACTCTAGATGACTTCTCAGGGCAGCTAGGTGGCACAGTGGATAGAGTGCTGAGCTTAAGGTCAGGAAGACTCATCTTTTTGAGTTCAAATCTAATCTCAAACACTTACTAGTTTTATGATCCTGATCATGTCATTTAACTCTCTTTGCCTTGGTTTCCATCTATAATATGAGCTGAAAAAAAGAGATGGGAAACCACTCCAATATCTTTGCCAAGAAAACTTCAGAGTTGCAAAGAGACTGAAATGACTAAACAAGATGGTTTCATAGGAACCTGCCAGTTCTGAGATTCTGTTATTGTTTCTTTTTAACCAGCATCGTTGCAGCAAAAGCACTTTATAAACCATCAAACGCAATAGAGATGGAAGCTGTTATTATTGTTACTGTTGTTAAAAGCAGATTGTATGTTGAGTGTATCTGTGCTGGAAATGTGGAAGCATTTAATTCTCCCAAGCCCACTAGATGCCTTTGTGCCTCATTCCTCACCCCAGATTGTAGATGATGAAGGCAACATCCTTCCTCCAGGAAAAGAGGGTAACATTGGCATCAGGATCAAACCAAAGCCGCCTCTCTGTTTTTTCACAGGCTACGTGGTAAGTAAACTTGTTTGCAAATAAGCTGCATTAGGATCAATCAAAAAGTTTTATTTACATCTTTTGGTTTTGCATTAATTTCATATAAATTAAATCCTCCCTTTTTCCTTCACGCAAAATCATCACTCATAATAAAGGAAGAGTTCAGCAAAACTAATACATTTACCCATGAAATATCTCACGCTCATAGTAGTTTTCCCATTTCTGTAAAGGAAGGAGGAACATTTTCTTCTCTTTTCTTCAGGGTCAAGTTTGATCATTATAATTACAAAGTGTTCACTTTCTTTTTTGATTTTCATTGTGCTTTCCTAGTCCTGATTATTTCCCTTTGTATTACTTCACATAAATTTTCCCATACTTCTCTGTATTCTCCATATGCATCATTTCTTACTGTGCAATGATATTTCATTGCTATCATATGCCATAATTTGTTTAATTACTTCTCAATCAGTAGGCATGTACTTTGTTTCCAATTCTTTGCTACTATTAAAGAGTGCTTCTGTGAATATTTTAGTGAATATAGGACCTTTCTTTCTTCCTTTGAACTTCTTGGGATTTATATGTAACTGGGTAATTTAGGGGCCTAAAAATATGAATATTTTACCCATTTCTTGGCATAATTCTAAAATGCTTTCTATAAGGATTAGACCAATTCACAGTAGTGTGCTGATTTTGTGACAACTCTTCCAACATTGACTATTCCTGTCTTTTTTGATTCTTCATCAAATTTGCTGCATTTGAAATTAAACTAAAGTTATTTTGATATATATTTCCCTTACTATTGATTATGAGTAATTTCTCATAAGGTTATTGACATTATATTTTTTTTAGAACTGCTAAACTGTTAAACACAAGTTTAGAAGAATTATGTCTATGTGCTTAAGCAAAAGGTTACTGATCAAAAAAACTAATTGTCCTGTTTGACCACAAACTTTCTTTGGGAGATTTTAGATTTATAGTTCGAAGAGACCTAGACTCTTCCCTATAGAGTACACTAATTTACATAAGATTCCCTGGTCCAACTCCCTCATTTTACAAGCAAGGAAGCTAAATGCCAGAAAAAATTATGTGACTTGCCCAAGATTATACAGTGATAGAAGTGAAATTTGAATCTAGGTTCTCTGATTCCAAAGTTAACTTCTGATTTCCACTATACCAGATTTCCTTCCTTCAGCAGATAACCATACATGCTAGAAACAGAAAACTAGACTAAGTGATCTCTCAAAGATAATTTTATTTTATGATGCTCTAGTTTCAAGAGATAACTACTTCCTAATAAAAATCTCTTATTCTGGGACTAAATATTCACACAGGAGCAGTTTCAATTCTGGCTCTTGGTTACTCTTTGTAAATTATGAAAACAAACAGATTACCAGCAGAGAAGGGTAACTGTCCTACTGAAATCTATTTGAATAAGTACTAATCTACCCAACAAAAATGTATGTCAACATTTTAAAGTCTTGCCAAGAATATCCTTTCTTGAATTTTCATTGTGTATGATCAGGACAATGCTGAGAAAACAGCCTCTTGCAAACGAGGGGACTTTTATATTACTGGCGACCGTGCCCATATGGATGAAGATGGTTACTTCTGGTTTAAGGGAAGAGCTGATGATGTGATCAATTCTGCAAGGTAAGGATGTTGGTTGGTATTTTTCTTTTCCTGGATCTCTGGATGTTAGGTATGATAATGGGCTGTGGATAGAACACTGAGGTGATGTCAGTTGAAAAAGTCAATTTTTCTCTTCAGTTACCGAATTGGACCCTTTGAAGTAGAAAGTGCCCTGTCAGAACATCCTGCTGTTGTTGAGTCAGCTGTAGTCAGCAGTCCAGACCCCATCAGGGGAGAGGTAATATAGCAAGTTCCAGCTTGAATCTCCATCAGGGATCTCCACAGATGTAACACATGAATCATTTGGGTCAAGTGATG
The DNA here is from genome assembly GCF_016432865.1 of Antechinus flavipes. NCBI lineage: Eukaryota > Metazoa > Chordata > Mammalia > Dasyuromorphia > Dasyuridae > Antechinus > Antechinus flavipes. The sequence continues at coordinate 264,031,076 of NC_067398.1, read as the reverse complement.
TACCAAGATATCTACTTGTCCCCAAACAGCTTTCACCCAATCCCAAATCTCTAGAGTGTCAATATGTGAAATTTTATCACTAGAGATTCATTTCTTTGTTTTAAATCTTCCCTTTTTAGCCTCTAATTTTCAAAAAACCATACCTCCACTCCAAAATCTTTTCCATGTTTTTTACAATGATCATATAAAAAGTTTTTATATAATCAACATTATTTTGTGGATTCCTTTAGCTTGTAATTATGAATTTTCTTTAAAAACTAAATATACAAATATTTATTTAATACTAACTTTTTTACAATAGGCCAGCTTAATACTGCAACTGCCCATATTAAGATTACAATTCAGTAAGGAAATACAAAGGATATGCTGCACAAAAAGAATGACATATTAGTGATAAATAAGACGCATTAAGAGGGCTGTGAGACTGAGTAGAAAAAGTTCATAATTGACTGGGGGAGCCATGAAAAATCTCATGAAGGAATTGAGATGAATTATGTTATGTAAAGTCAGTCAATCTACAAGCATTTAATAAAGATTCCTATGTGTCAGGCACTATGCTAAGCGCTGGGAATACAAAGAAATTCCCTTCTTTCTAAGAGATCACATTCTAAAGGAATGTCAGTGTGGCTTTTCAGGCATGGAAAAGAGAAGAGAGTAAAGTATTTGAGTCTGTAAGTGAATGCCAATATAGTTATTAACACTTTAGTGTGAATTAGTTCATCATATGAGGAAGACCTTTGGGAAATGATTGTGAACAGAGTCTAAAAAGGGGGGAAATGCATCAACAGATGACTGAGCACTAGAAAAAGTACTCTATTGTACTTTAGCTCCCCAATAACCCTAAGAAAACATTATCTTCCCCATAATGTCCTTCAACTAGTTATCTTATTTGAAAATAATATAGCTCTGAGGTATTTTGACTCATACTATGACTCAAAGTGTTCCCCTCCCAGAGGGATTCTTAATAGAGGATTTTTAAGCATTAATTGCCCCCAAAGTGGAGAAATATGGATACAAGAAGGTCTTATAATATCCTTCAAGTCTTACTCATAAGCAGTCATTGACTCCATCAATAGAGATTTCAAATACATAGAATAGAATGTGAAAAGGAAGGGATGAACAAGGGGGTCAGATAAACTTTTCTGTGTGGGCTGGTGAGCATTTGGACATTTTTTAAAAGGCTGATTTAATGAACAGAGATTAAGGGTTTCATTTTCTTGGCAAGATAGGTAATGATCTTATGGACTGATTTTCCATGCAGGTGGTAAAAGCTTTCATAGTTTTGAATCCAGATTTTATCAACCAAGATCCAGGGGAGTTGACTCAGGAACTGCAAGAACATGTCAAAAGGTTAACAGCACCATATAAGTACCCCAGGAAGGTGAGTGTACTAGAGAACTAATAGAACCATTTTCTGGAGATTGGGACAGTTAAATTAGTTACGGATAAGGATTATCATAGTCATAGCTAATGAAAAATTAAGGGAATTTTTTTAAGGGAGAGGGAAAAAGAAGAACAAGGGAAAGGAAAAGGGGAAGGGAAGGAAAATAGAAAACACCATCTCTGACAAACACAAGCAAAGCAAACATTTATAAGTAAAGGCAATAGACCTGGTCCCAAGCAAGGTACCAGCCTTCTCACATAGTACTTGTTTTCAAAACTAACAATTTATATAGGGAGACAAGAAATAAATATTAAAATGTAAATATCAACATGACTTCAAAACAAACATAAAACCATAATAAAATAGATGAGAACTGCCATGAGACAGCTCCACAGCCAGATGAAATACAGAAATATATTGTTACTAAGTTATTTCAATTACATCAGATTCTTCATGACCTCAGTTGGGGATTTCTTGGCAAAGATAATGGAATGTTTGTCATTTCTTTCTCTGGCTCATTTTACAAATAAGAAAACTGAGATAAACAGGGTTAAATAACTTGCCCAGAGTCACATAGCTAATAAGTGTCTGAAGCCAGATTTCAGCTCATGGAGATGAGTCTTCCTGACACGAGACCCAGGACTCTCCCACTGTGCTATCTAGCTGCCCAGAAATATATATAGTCAAAGATGTTATTTTAATTTAATTTTTAATTTTTAAATTTTATTTTATTTTATTTATGCTGGTTTCACTTGGCATCCGAACTTCCCTTGTACAATGGGAATACTCAAAAGATAAATCCGCTTTCCAAGGTCCACAAGGATTGTGAAGGTAAATTGTGATCTAGCAGTATACAGAGAGACAGAAAGTTAGGAAATCTTGGGCTCAAATTCCTCCTGTGATACTGTGGTTTAAGGGCAAGTCACTTAACCTAGTGATATAGTGCTGTTACCCAAATCTCCAAGACAATAAGTTACAAGAGAGTTGCCTGCCAGACAAAGGAGGTTTCCACACTAGGAGTTTCTGGCTCTAATGAAATCACAAGTCTGTGTTGTATCTTTTGTTAAACCAATGCCCAGTGGTATGGTGATAATCAATCACTTAATATTCATTAGCCCGCCATCTTTAGCATAACAACAAAAGCCTCTCAGATAGGTTGTTTTATTTATTTTCACAAAGTACTTTCATTATCTGCTGGGATGGTAGGAGGTAGAACAAGGATAATGATCTCTATTTTACATGTGACAAAATATTAACTGCCATTTATGTAGAAGTCTAATGTTTGCAAAAATGCACATGATTTCTCATTTGATTCTCATAACAATGCTGAGGTTAAATAATAATAGAAACTGAAAGATGAGAGAAGTAGAGGTTTATAGACAGACTTGGAAGGAACTTTAAAAGCAATTTTCTCTAACCCTCTAATTTTGCAAATGAGGATCTTTTTGTGAAAGGTTAAATAACTTGGCAAGAGTCAAACAGCTAATGAATAAAAAAACTAGAATTTTATTTTATTTTTATTTTTTTAATTATAGTTTTTTATTTTCAAAAAAATATACATGGAAAATTTTCAACATTCACTCCTACAAAACCTTGTGTTCTAATTTTTTTCCCTTCCTTCTCCCTCCCTCCTCTCAGTCATCAAGTGATCCAATATATGTTAAATATGTGCAATTCAAGAGCTAGGATTTTAAACATGGTTCTGAAACTCCAAATCCAGCAATTCCACTTTACTAAGATTTTGCCATGATCACACACAATCTAGGATTACATTTGAACCCACCTCTTTGTGTATTTAATCTAGTATATTCTTCCTTTTGAAACACTATATTTCTTATAAAGTAAGTCATAGGCAACTCTGAAGTACCACTACACACCTCTGAGATTGGCTAAGATAACAAAAAAAAAAAAAAATAATGATAAATGTTAGAAGGAATGTGGGAAGACTGGGATACTAATACATTGTTGGTGGAGTTGTGAACTTGATGAGGTAACAAAATTGATGAGGTTTAGATTTGGGGTGCCCAAATGAAATTAGGGTTTCTGTTAGTCAGGGAGTTAAATAAGGTCTAGTGGCAGGTTCAGGGTTCAGGGAGTCAAATAGAGCTCCCCTGCACCCCTCAGAATTTGGCACAAGAGTAGAGAGTTAAATGAGGTCTAGTGGCAGCGCAAGCAGTTCTCTGTAAAGGAAATTACAGACTCGAAAACCTAGATTGATAAAAGAGGTTTATTATGGGGATTGGAGGTAAGGTTAAAGTCTAGTTAGTAAAAGGTGTTTGGTAGAGAGAAAAGGGCACTGGAAACAGTATTCCAGTGGGCAGAAGCTCGTTGGGGTGCCAAGCATGGTAGCTAGAATGTTTGGAACCTCTGCAAACCGAAAAGGCTATCAAACTGTGCATATCCTTTGATCCAGAAATAAATTTTTTAATTTCTACTGGTCCTGTATTCCAAAGAGATCATAAAAAAGGGAAAAGGACCCACATGTGCAAAAAAAGTTTGTAGAAGCTCTTTTTGCAGTGGCAAGGAACTGGAAATTGAGTGGATGCCCATCAGTTAGGGAATGGCTGAATGAGTTATGGTATATAAATGTTATGGAATATTATTGTTCTATAAAAAATGATCAGCAGGATGATTTCAAAAAAGCCTGGAGACTTATATGAACTGATGCTAAGTGAAGTGAATAGAACTAAGAGAACATTGTATACAGCAACAAGATTATGTGAAAATCAATTCTGATGGATTTGGCTTTTTTCAACAATGAGGTGATTCAGACCAATTCCAATAGATCTGTGACAGAGAAAGTCATCTGCACCCAGAGAGAGGACTATAGGAATTGAATGTACATCACAATATAGTATTTTCACCTTTTTTGTTTTTTTTTCTTTCTCATTTTTTCCCTTTTTGATCTGATTTTTTTGTGCAGCATGATAAATACAGAAATATGTATGGAAGAATTATACATGGTTATCATATATTGGATTACTTGCTATTTAGGGGAGGGGATAGGGAAAGGAAGGAAGAAAAATTTGGAAAACGAGGCTTTGCAAGAGTCAATGATGAAAACTATCTTTGCATATATTTTAAAATTAAAAAGCTACAAAAAAAGAAAAATAAATAAAGTAAGTGTCAGGCAAAATCATAATTAGGTCTAGAAAAGTGTCATGATTTCTAGGCCCCAATTTCTTTCTCATACAGTTTAAGATTTATTTCTATATCATAATGGTAGAATCAATGATTTTAAGATTAGTAGGTTAAGGGGGCTATGTGACATCCTTGACATCCTTGCCCAGAATTCAGGTGTTTATTCCCCCAATCTATAAATTGATTGTTACCAGCATTTTTTTCATATAAACATATAGAATAGAAAATAGATTTTACAAACCCTAGATCAATAAGTTCAGTTCTGGTTTCTGGGGAAATTCTAGAATGAATAATTAAAGAAATGGATAGTGAATATCTAGAAGGGAAACAATGATTTAAAGGAGCTACAGGGCTTCATCAAGAATAGAAAAGGTCAAAAAAATCTTCTATATGGTAAAATTTTGTAATCTTTTGATTTTGAAACATTCAACTCTTTGACATTTTCCCATCAATATAAGGTATGATCAGATGATCTCTTTCTAACTTACCAGGATTAGAGTGGTTTAACACAATCAATAAATAGTTTAATATATATCAAGCAATGCGCTAGATGCTAGAGAGACAAGTACAAAGAATGAAACAATCTCCTGCATTCAAATGAAGAGATACTGTTGAAATACTATCAGTCACATTGTTCCCCAAAACCTTGCTTCTAGCTGTTACTTGCCCCTCTCCTTCTCAAGTTAAATATTGAGCTCATTGAGCACAAGGAAACTGAAATTTTCATTTATTTACTTATGGGAAATATTTTTATTGTTAATTAGGTGGAATTTGTCCAAGAGCTGCCAAAGACAGTCAGTGGGAAGATTCAAAGGAGCAAATTACGAAAGAAAGAGTGGAAAAATTAATGTGGAATCGAAGGCATTCTTATTGGACTTTCAGCATTCCTTGGAGTGGCTTTGAGTTGATCTTCCCCTTGCCTTTACAGAAAGAATGTTTCACTGATCTATTGAATGAAAAGTCTGCTCTGGATCATAATTCAAGGAATCATCTTAGGAATGTACCCTTTGAATAGCCTGAGTGTGCATTGAGCTAATATCCAAAATAGGCAGCCAGTAACAATAATAGTTCACATTTATGTCGTGCTCTGCTCTAGATTTAATAAATTGCTTTAATCACAATAACCCTCTAATACATGCAATATAAAGATGATTATTCACATTCCCATGTTATAGTAAAGGAAATGGGTTCTAAGAACTGGTCAGAAATGTAGGATGCAGTAGCTTGGAGCAAATTCAACTGATAAAAGTGGGGAGATAGCTGGAAATGGGGACAGTGCATGAATTGATAACCAAGATAACAAGTCTAAATATGAAAATAGTCACAAGAGAGGAGGCTGCACTTCTCAAAAGTTCAAGTTAGTCCAGTTGAAAATAGGGAAGAAACTCACTAGTAGAGGAGAACCAAGATAATGAAAGTGGGAAATTCAAAGTATCTGCATCATGGGATATGATGGGACCAGTAGAGGACTTTGAGTCATGGTTCAGGTATAGCTGTCACTATGAGAAAAAGTATCCTTCATTTTCCTTTACAAAAAAAAAAAAAAAAAAGCACAGATATAATGTCAGTGCCCTAAGGAAAAGTGGTGTCAACTGGATTCAAACCTAGGTTCAGTTCCAGTTCAGTGTTCTTTAATAAGAACAACACAAGTCAAAGATCATAATTCTAGAACTGAAAGAGACCTTAGAGTTCATCTAATCTAATCACTTTATTTTACAATTGAGGAAAAAAATCAGGGAAGTTGTGTTTTATGGGTGAGAGAAGTTCCCTTATGAATAAATAAAACAGTGATTGAGGTTTATATAGCACTTTTCAAACCCTGTGTGGTGAGTACCACAAATATTTGTTATCCTTGAATTGTGATGGTGAAACAGAAGTTAAATGATTTGAGCAAAGTCACATAGATAGCAAATATCATATCTGAATTTAGACTTTTCTCATCCCAAAAACAACACTCTATCCACTGTATCACTTACCTGTGTTCTGAAGTGATGCCTCCTGTCCTCAAAGCACCAATATTAAGTCATAGCCCAGCTCACAATAATATGGATGCCATATCTTTGTACTTCTGGCCAATAAATTAATTACTTATCATTTCAAAACTTTGTTTTTTTCCTCTCATCTAGCATGATGAATAAGCTCCTAATTCATAGTTTAGAACCTCATCCTCTTTCCATTTGTTTGATCTGTCTTCCTCCCTTCCTTCCACTTCTCTTTGGAAGTAAAAAATAAAACACCAGGAATGAGAGTTGGGGGAAGACATGTGAAATAATGGTAAGAAGCTCTTTCTATTATAATCACCTTTTTTCTTTGTGTGTTTATTCTCCACAAATCAACCTTGTTCTGATCTCACTTTTCTCCACTTGAAATCTTTACCCTCTAGCTCAATTGTGTCAAACTCAAATGTAAACAAGTGTAGTAAACCATACATAAGGATGCATATAGGCCATATATTGCTTTAGGTTTTGGATGTAATGTTATCTATGTTTTATCTATAGATTTTTAATAATTTTGTTATTTCCCAATTACGTTTTAATCTGGTTCAGGCAGCCTATGGGAGTATTGGGAACACATTTGACTGGCTGACTTGGTGTTTAATATCTCTATTCTAGGTCTACTCTGCACTTATTGCCACCATGGAATCATCTGCTTCCTTTTATTCCCACTCTATTGACTGTTAACCTTTTCTCCTCCTATTCCTGAGTGCCTAAATGTTGCTGGGAGAAGTCAGGCAACCATACAGCCTATCCAAGCAACTATGAGTCCCCTACAAGTTCCTGTTAACTAATCTCAAACAGCTCTCATTGCTGTATTGCCATGCTGTTCTTCCCTACTTCCCCATAATAGTAGCTCTAAAAATTCATTGACCTAAACCCATGTCTCCCTACAGTTTACTTAATCTTTCTTTCCTATTCTTTCTTTCCTTTCTCCTAGCCCTCCCTCTCTACTAGTCCTTTCTCTCCACCTCTCTTTCCCTCTTTTTTTTCCTCTCCCTTTCTCTTTTTCTACCTCCTCTTCAATCATTTCCTCTCCTCACTTCTCCCCTTATTCTTTTTGTGTTTCTATCTGTCCGTCTGTCTGTGTCAGTTTCTGTTGTTTCTATCTCTGCCTCTCTCTGTCTCTGTGTATATCTGTCTTTTTCTGTCTATTTGCCTATCTCTGTATGTGTGTTTCTCTCACATACACATATGCACATAAGTTATCTACTTTCCTAAGAAGACCTAGGTCATCTATTATGAGTTTCCTTAGCTTCAAAAATCTCCCCACATTTATACTTTCACACTGCTCCTTTGCTCCATTCTGTGAAGAACAAGCTATATCCTTGTCAAAGCTGACCTCTTTACTTAAAACCTTGATTTTTTCCTCTCCAATTTTCCCTGGAAGCTTGTTCTTCTCTCTATTTAATGATTTCTTCTTTACTTCCTACAATTGTATCCAGATCTCCCTATCTTTAAAATTCTTTTATTTGCTTCTGCCATCTCCTTAAAGCTATCATCCATTTGTGGCCAGGACCGTGGCAGCAACAGCAGCAATTTCAGAAGCTCTCAGTCTAGAAACATTAATGATATTGGGCAACTGAGAAAGAAGACACACAGAGAGATTATAGGAGACCCTTTGCTGACACTGGCTACAGAGAGTATTGATTGGCAACTCTCTGACTCATAGGCAATTATAGGTCACAGTTCCAAGAAAGCAAGAAGTCCTGGTGCTCAGTCACAAAAGAATAGGAGTCCTAATCTCAGTTTCAAGACAACTGGGAGCACTATTGTATGCTTGGGCCCTTCCTGGTTAAAAATAAGAGCACAGACCATGAAAGCAGTGATCATATCTCTCCCAGGGTCACACCATCTAGAACTAGTTCTGAAAATAGTAGCAAAAAAAAAAAAGAGAGAGAAAATTGAAATTTAGTGCCTCCCACCACCAGATGAGCAGAGCCCAAATTTAACATAAAGTTCAAAATGTAGGGTGGGAAAAAGAGAATACAGTGAAAAAACCTTGACCCAAAAAAGCTACTAAGGTGAGAGGGAAGACCAAGATCATAAGCTCAGAAGGAAACAATCATGTAAAATGTAAAAATAGCTACAAACAAAACCTCAAAGAAAAATACTAATTTAACCCAAACCAAATAAGAACTCCTGGAAATGTTAAAGAAAGAGCTGGAAATGGTAGAGGAAAATTGGAAAAAGGAATGAGTGTTGCCAGAAAATTTGAAGAGAAAATTAGCAACTTGGCAAAAGAAGCACAAAAAATACTAAAGATAATAACTTATTAGAATTGACCTAATGATAAAAAATGCACAAAAATTTATTGAAGGGAAAAAGACTATGCAAAATAGGCCAAATGGAAAGAGAATGTAAAATTCACTGAAGAAAAGAATTCTTTAAAAAGAAGAATTGTCCAAATAGAAAAAGAGACACAAAAGCTCACTAAAAAAAAAATTAGAATTGGAAAAGTGGAAACTAATGATTTCATGAAAAATTAAGACATAATAAAGCCATAAGAATTTAAAATAGAAGATAAATGAAGTACCTCATCAGAAAAACAACTAGAAAATTGATCAAGGAAAGATAATTTAAATTAATATACATATGATTATATATGTATAATTTTACATATAAATTAAATTATAGAAAGGGCCTAGACATCCCATGTCAGGAAATCATCATAGAAAACTTTTCCAACATTTTAGATCTAGAGGAACTGAAAGAATTGAAATTGAAAGAATCTATGTAACACCTCTAATAGAGATCTCAAAATGAAAATTCCCAATAAAACCATGACCAAGTTTCAGAGCTCCCAGATCAAAGAAAAAAACCTTTTAAACAGTTAGAAAGAAACAATTTAAGTGTTGTGAAGCCCCAGTCAGAATTACACAAGATTTTAGGGACATTCACATTAAAGGAATTGGATAGCAGAATGAATTAGAAACAAGAATCCAGCTATATGCTGTTTAAAAGAAGCATACTTGAAATAGAAAAACACACATAGAATTAAGATAAGGGCTAGAGCAGAATCTATATGCTGTAAAGCTATACTAGAAAATGGCAGATGTAGCAATCATGATCTTAAACAAAATAAAAACAAAAATTCACTTAAGAGTGATAATCAGGGAAACTATATTTTGCTGAAAGTTATAATAGACAATGAAGTAAAATCAAAAATTTTGCAGCAAGTTTCTCTGATACAGTCCTTATTCCTCATATATTAAATATAAAACTAATTCAAATTTATTTAAAAATGTGTCACTTCCCAATTGATAAAGAGATATAAATAGGCAGTTTTCAGAAAAAAGAAATCAAAGTTATATATACTCATATGAAAAATACCCTGAATCACTATTGATTAGAGAAATGCCAAATAAAACAATTCCAACCACAACACTGGAGGGAATGAGAGGGAAAAGGATCACAACAAATTGTTATTAAAGTACTGAACTGGTCTACCACACTGGAGAACAATTTGGAACTAGGCCCTAAGGGCTATAAAGTTTTATATACTCTTTGACCCAGAAATATTACTGCTAGGTCTATATCACAGAGATCAAAGAAAAAGAGGAAGAACCTATATGCACAAAAATATTTATAGTGGTATTTTCTATGGTATCAAAGTTGGAAAGCAAAAAGATAATGGAACTTTTTTTGTGGTGTAAAGAATTGGAAAATGAGTAGATGTCCATCAATTGGGGAATGACTGAATAAATTATAGAATATGAAAGGAATGGAATATTATTGTTCTTAGGAAATAATGAAAAAGCTAATTTTAGAAAAGCCTGAAAAGATTTACAAGAATTGATGCTGAGCAAAACTAGCCAGACCAGGAATACATTGTACGCAGCAAGATTCTATGATGATTAACTATGAAAGACTTGATTTTTCTCATTCATTCAGTGATCCAAGGCAATCCCAATAAATTTTGAATAGAAAATGTCATCTGCATCCAAAGAGAAAACTATGGAGACTGAATGTAAATCAACCCATTCTTCACTTTTTTTTCCTTTTTCTTTTGTTTTTTTTTTTCTCTCATGATTTTTCCCTATTGTTCTGATTTTTCTCTCCCAATATGATTCATAAAAAACTGTGTTTTTTTTAAAAAGTGAATATACATGTGTAACCAGAAAAAAAAGCAAAATTGTAAAAGGAAAAAGAAGAAAAAAGAAAGAATTCTTATTAGTTAGGGAGTAGCTGAACAATTTGTGGCATATGATTGCACCATTGTGATATAAAAAATTATGATGGGGTGGTTTCAGAAAAACATGGCAAGATTTATATAAACTGATACAAAAATAAGTGAGAAGAGCCAGAAGATTATTGTATCCAATAATAACTATGGGCTTTTCATTTAATATTTTCCCCTAATTACATGTAAAAACAATTTTAGCATCTTTTAAAAAATGTTTGAATTCCAAATTCTCTTTTTCCTTCCCCTTTCCTCTCATTTAGCAGCAAGCAAATCAATAAAACATATACATGTGCAGTTATGTAAAACATATTTCCATATTAGTCCTAATGTGAACAAAGACAGACCACAAAAAAAACAAGAAAATATTTTAAAATTCCAAAAACCAAAAAGGATTTTTGGATCTGCATTCAGACTCAGTTCTTTCTCTGATGAATTTTCATCTTAAATCCTTTGGAGAGAAATCTGGAATTATGCCCAAAATGTTATTGAACTGACTATATCCTTTGATTCCAGGAATACCACTATTAGATCTATTTGCAAAGATGATTAGGGAAAAAAGAAAAGAACCTATATGTTCTAAAATAGGTATAGCAACTATTTTTGTGATAGCAAAGAAATTCTTGCAATTTAGGCAAGATTACCTGTCAAATGGGGAATGACTGATCAAGTTGTCATTATATGACAATGATGGAATTCTGTTGTGTTATAAGAAATGATGAACTCAGCAATCTTAGAAAAACACGGATAGACTTACACAAAATAATGAAGAATGAAATGAACAAAACCAGAGAACATTGTATACAGTAACAGCAATATTGTTTTAAGAACAACTTTAAGTGAATAGGTCATTTTGACTATTATAAATTTCCAAATTAACTACAAAGGAAATGTGAAAGAAGATATTTTCTGCATCCAGAGAAAATACTGATAAGTAGAAGCATATATAGAATGATTTTTCCTAGATAGATAGATAGATAGATATTATCTAATGGTAACCATCAGGATTGAAGAACAGAAAAAAGAGAAATTTACATGATACCTTTATTACATATTTAAAGGAATTAAAAGGTATAGAAAGTTGTATGTGATAGATTTGAAGTTTCATTTGCAATTTTTTACTATAATATTTTATAGAAATGCTTGTTTTATTCCATAAGTTTAAAATAAATAAATCTTAAAAAGAAAACCAAGAAAAAAATCAGTCCTGTGAAATTGTCTTGAATTATTGTATTTCTGAAAATAGCTAAGTCATTCACAGTTGATCATTATACAATATTGCTTGCAGTAATAAAAATGTTGTAAAGATGTTCAACTGTTTAAGTTGGCTACTCTGATCAATGCAGTGATCCAAGACAATTCCAAAGGACCCATGATGAAAAAATGTTATTCACCTCCAGAGAAAGAACTATGAATTCTTAATGCAAATGTTTCATGTTCTTAATTTTTCTTGCTTTTATTTAAAAATACAGCTAATATAGAAATAGGTTTTGCATGATTTCACATGTATAATTCATGTCATATTGCCTGCCTTAGTGTGGGAGGGAGAGAATTTGGAACTCAAAATTTAAGAAGAAAAAAATGTTTAAAATAAATAGCTAACAACAATTTTTTATTATTATTAAAGCTTTTTATTTTCAAAACATAGATAATTTTCAACATTCATCCTTGCAAAACCTTGTGTTCCAAAATTTTTTCCTCTTTTCATCCCACCCCCTCTCCTAAACAACAAGTAATTCAATATGTTAAACATGTCCAATTCTTCTATACATATTTCCACAATTATCATGCTGCACAAGAAAAAAAAAGATCAAAAAGGAAAAAAAAAGGAAAGAAAACAAAATGCAAACAAACAACAATAAAAAAATGAAAATGTTATGTTGTGATCCACACTCAGTCCCCACAGTTCTCTCTTTGAATGCAAATGGTTCTCTTCATCACAAAACCATTGGACTGGCCTGGCCTGGATTACCTTATTGTTGAAGAGAGTCACATCAGTCAGAATTATCATAGTATAATCTTGCTATGCTAGCAATAATTTTAAAAAGAATAATATAGAATTATAAAGTTTTTTTAAATGCCATCATCCTAGTCCTCTCTTCTTTTTCAATACTAGAGTCCTAGAAACAGTTGTCTTCTCTTGATCTTATATCTCAGACTCCTGTAATCTGGCTTCTAATCCCATTCTTGACTGAAACTGCTTTCTTAAGCTTACATTCCCTCTTAACTACCAAATACAAGTCTTAATCCTTACCTGTATTGCTCTTTCTGTGCTTTTGATATTCATAGCAAATAGAGTAATGGACTTGGCACATGAAGATTTAAGTTCAAAACCTGCCTCTGATTTTAGGCAAATCACTTAAATTCCTTACGTCTCAATCTCCCTCTCTGTAAAATAGGGATGATATTTGTACTAACCTCCTGGGATTATCATGAATGAAATGTTTGTAGGGCATCTGAAAACACATAAAGTATAATATCAGTGTCCATTATTATTGATCATTCCCTCTCTTGTCTTACAGAATAATTCTCTCCTGCTTCTCTGACTACTTCTTTTTGATATTCTTTTTTTCTTTCTTTTCCCCTCCTTTCAATATTCTTTGCTGATTTATCATCCATTTCTTGACAGTTAATTGTGGCTGCTTCCAAGGGCTCTGTCCTAAAAATTTTTCTCACTTTCCACTGACTTTTTACATGATCTAATCAGCTCTCATGGATTCAATTATTTTTCCTATTCAGATGAAGCTGGGAACTTTATTTTGTTCTAATCTTTCCTCTGTATCCCAACCTTAAACTCACTTAGCTTATCAAAAAGGTTCTTCCTCACCATATGCTTAGCAGAATGAAATATTCACAAAATGTCTACCCATGTTTTGAAGTCTTTCCAAGACAATTCCATATTATGTCATCAAAACTCTCCTGGAAGCAGATTTCCCAGTCTTTTCCACACAGAAAATTGCATTAATATCACTCTGTGGTTGTTCATAGGAACCAACTAGTTTAGCCAGTCCTCCAATATATATGGAATGACAAAACTAAGATCTAAAATCACTCAAACGATCAAAATGGTGGGATGGTCCTTACAAGATTAAATTTACTGAATATGTAGATATATGATTGATAGAAGAGAGAGATAATAAGAGAGAGAGAGAGAGAGAGATGGACAGAGATGTAGACAGATATCTCTGGTAGTTGACAGAACATTTATTAAAAAGCAAGAAAGACAGACCAACTTGAAGGATATTACATTCTAATAAGAGAAAGTGACATAAAGTTGGAGGAATAGGGATGGTAAGATGTTAATGCTAGTTATAGTAGAGATGGTACACAGCTGTGAGGTGACATGGCATACTCTTGCATATGATATGATGATGGAGATGGTGAAAAAGAGAATATTATCTAACACTGCATGAATGGCCAGGAGAGAGGATTCTGGGAGTATGGTGGAGTAGGTCAGAAAATTTCAGGTTCTCCAGATTTCCCCCACAAATAACACAAAGCTATGCCTTAGGGTAAACATAGGGCAGATAAAAATAAATAGCAATTAGGACAGAACAATGGTCCTACTGGGGCAATCAGAGAAGATCCAAAGAAAGATATTCTGATGAAACAATAAGCTATGAGTCCTAGAACTAGCTGGGTTGCAAGGTACTGTTGACTCCAGCCACAAGAACTTTTACTTTCCACACAATGTACAGACTTGGATCCTGATTCCTAGAATATTGAGGGAACTTCGGTTGATAAGAAACACCAGTCCCAACTGTGCTGAGGAGATGCTGCCTTGGATAAGGAGAAACCTGTGCAATGGGGCAAGGATGCTGCAAGCACTTATAGGAAGGTGGAGTTCTTGATTTAGAGTTTCAGGTCAGAGGGGAGACATGAAGGAAGACTTGAGGACAGAAGCAGCATGTCCTTTCCCTGATATATAAAGAGAGATCACACAAATAAGCTCTTATTTTTTAAAATAGCCAAAATAAAAAGGAGATAAAAAGGAAAGATAGAAAGTTACTATGGAAATAGAGAAGACCTGAATTCATCTTCAGAAGAGAAAATTGAAGCAAAAAACTTCTCATGCCCAAAAGTAACATCTTGTCCCAAAAGTAACCAAAACTTTAAAAAGATTCTCAAAATCCAAGGAGAGAGACTGAAGAAAAACAAGAAGAACAAAAACAAGAAGAAGAAATCCAAGAATAAACAAGATTTTGAAAAGAAAATCAACCAACTAAAAAAGGAGATCTAGAGTCTTAAAAAAAATTGCTCTGAAAATTAGAATTGGGCAAGGAGATCAGGGAAGTTATAAGAGACCAATACATAATAAAACAAAATATAAAGGCTGAAACATGAGACATCTTGTAAGCAAAAATAACATATCTGAAGATCAGATCAAGAAGAGAAAACATAAGAATAAGCAAATTTATGATTATGTAGATAATCATAGATTGTCTATGATAAAATAATACAAGAAATAATTAAAGAAAATGAAGTATTAGAACAAGGGGGGAAATAGAAATAGAAAAAAAAATCCATCAATCACTATCTGAAGGGATCCTACAAGGAAACGCCGTAATAAAAGCCTGCAGGTCTTGGAATGCTATATAGTGAAAATCTATAGAAATAGGGTTGCAGTCAAAAACATATTCAGTAAAATTAAATATAATGCTGACCAAAAAATGGACATTCAACATAATACCAGATTTTCAGAATTCTATGGCAAACAAACCTGAATTTAATCAAAAAATATGAGTCAACATCAAAGACTAATTTCAAGAGACTTGATAAAGACAATATAAACCATATGTCTAAGATTGTCATTAGTAATTGGGTAGTTCAAAAGAAAGATTGAGATAGAGTTGTGTACAATGTAATTTTAAAAAGTAAAACTGTGTAAGAGATGATAAAAATAGTAATTGTGATATACAAATAAAGTGCAAGAGCAAGAATTGATATAGATGAATTAAATGGATATAGAGGGTTGGTTCATTCTGAAAATCTACTCTCATTGGTAATGGGTTAAAGAGGGAACAAAATATATATATTATCCAGAAGGATATAAAATTCTCCAAAATGTATAAATAAATAAGAGGAAGAGGGAATAGGATAAGACAGGGTATAAAAAGTTGTGCAGATTAATAGCAGTGGGATAAAGTGTATAAATTAATAGAATGGAATAAAGAGGGAAAGAAAAGGTGGGGGAGAGGATTAAGGAGAGATCTTTAGGGTGGGGAGAAGTTCAGGCTAGCAAATATAAGTGAAAGAGTTAACAGAGATAGAAAATGAGATATACACAAATACAATAATGATCAGAAATAGAATTTATTAGAAAAAAATAGAGTTAAATCAAACTCTAGTTAAATGATCAAAGTTAAAAAAAAGATTCAATAAAAAGGGGAAAATCTGCATTATGTGTCATATTAATGTTTTAAATATGTGTATGTATGTATATATGCATATGTATATGTGGTTATAGATATATATCTCTATATAAACATATATGTATATGTATGTATACATAAATATATATGAAGTTAACTGTGGCCTATTTAGGGGAAAGAAGGGGGAGAAAAGAGGAAAAAAAAGAATAAACTAAAAAGCACACAGCAGAGAATAAGAAAACCTACAAGGAAGCAAAGAAAAATGGATAGTTTTGAATAAAATGTCTTTTATTATTATAAATTTTTTTTTGAAATGGAAATTAATTGTGGCATATCCTGTCCTACTGGTTTAAAGAGATAAATACATTTAAAGGAGAGGAAGAGTGGTCAGGAATGTAGTGTCTTAAGTGATGAGGGGAAAAGAAGATTTCCATAAGGATAAGAAGATGAAAGATTCAAAGGAAAAGAAGGTTTCCATAAGGATAAGAAGAAGAAGGGATCCAAGAGAAAAAAATCTAAAATGGAGCTAAGTTTGTTAGTGATAGAACAAGATTCTAGAGGGCACAACGAATACAGAGGGCAGAGTTACATGAAGATGTGGAAGATTAAGATTAACAGATCCAAGTATTAGAGCACAGTGTAGTATCAGGTAAAGGAGGTTTTATCTAAGCAGCTGGTGAGTCTCTATCACTAAAATGAGAAGAAAGATGACAATAAGCAGGTTAGGGACAGCAACCATTTCACTCCCCTCTTTTACTTGTGACTTTAGGAACTGGACTCATCAGAGGCCAGGGGGGAATAAGTGGTCCTGGCTACAAACAACTTGACAGCCTGGATCTTTTTCCTGATATATGTGGTTAAACAGTTAATCAAACAAGGGGCAATTGGTAGAGCCAGCAGAAATAGAGTAAGAGAGGTCATCCAGGGGGACCAACTGAAAAGTGACTGATACCAAGACATCGATTGGGGGGGAGCAGCCTCTTGTTCCTCAATCCTCTTTCTGACTGCAGATAAGGACTCTCTTATTACCCCAGAGTTGTTAGCATAGAAACAGCAAGCTTCCCCGAGGGTCATACATACCCCTCCCTGCTTAGGACAGAGCAAATCCAGGCCCAGTGATTCTGGAAGAACACCTCTGCCAAGGAGTTTAGGGAGTTCTCCAGGAAGGATATCTGATTTTCCAGGTCCTTTAAGTCCTGGTCCACCTGGGAACCCAGGGCTAATAGTTGGCTGTCACCATGGATCAGGGCACCTGTGGACCCTGCTATTCCTAGTCTCACTAGAAGAGGGACAAGAGTAGGAACAGCCCTCCTTGCCCTCTCTAATAGACCAAAATGTTCCTCGGCCCCTTCCTCAGAGTACAGATAAATCTGAGGGAGCACGTACACAAGTAAGCAGAGCTCGGGGTCTCTGTCCCCCAGGTGGCATTTACACCTATGCCTACAAAGTAAGGGGGGGCCGGGTCCAGGCAGAGCCAACAGCTTGTGGCGAGAGTGGGGCTGGTCAGGTTTATCAGCTGGTGTACTCCATCAAGGGCTGACATGAAGGTCTTATAGGAAGATAGCGGTCCTCCCCGGTGTGGAAGCTGAGGAGGTGTCATGGTTTCCCCTCCCAGATGAGGAGGTGTTGTGGCTGGTCTCAGGAGTAAAAGAGGGGGATTAATAACTGCATTAGGGCCTATGGGGATGTTTTCCCTCGGAAGGGTCCTTCTTTGGATAGTGAATAGGGCTCCCAAATCTTTTCCTGTCACATAAAATCTGGTATCCCAGGTCCTTCCCAATTCCCAAGCCTCATTATACCATTCTTTCATTGCGACTGTAATGAGATTGCATTCCATCCTTCCAACATTGTGGTGGTGGTATTAACTTATGCACCTTAATGTAGGGTCCTTACCTCCCTCAGTGAGCCAAAATGTCTCACAGCCCCATGATCCAGAGTGGTACTGTCCCAACCCCTGACACTCAGAAGATCTGGCCACTGGGCACATATAATATTGGGTTTTCCCCAACCCTTTCTCCATGCTCAAGGACCCACATCCGTATGAGGGGAGGGCCGTGTCCCCACACTCCCTTCTCTTTACTTGGAAGGACCGTTTTCCATGAGTGCTGTACAACAATGTCAGCAGGAGGGAGGGGAATTCCAAGAGCTTCCCAAGAGCTGGCATAGGTCCAGATAGAACCATGGCTGCCCATAAGTCTCATTTCAGGCCTCCACCTCCCCCCAGTAATCATTATTAGGTTTCATACATATCTATGGGGGAATAGGGGCTGGGCTTCCCCAATGGGTGGGGGAAGCAAGAGAAAGGATCAGGCCATAAAATAGGATAAGACATAAAAACACCATCTTCCTGAGTCATGTCCTGTAAGCATGTCAGGAGTGGGGCAAGACTTCACATGTGAATGATGGATCCAAGCCTTATGGTGGGCCACCTTCACTGCTGAGGAATTGGAGAGGAGGACCTGGTGAGGGCCGATCCAGCAGGATTCCAATGCAGAGCCACGAGGAAATTTTCTGGCCAGGACTCAGTGGTTGGAGGTCCAGTCCAGCAGCTGGGGCGGGGGCGGCTGGGCAGAAGTGGGATATAGAGCTCTGACAGCTGCCCGGGTATCCTGGAGAGCCTGTAGGGACTTGAAAAGGGAACCATTAGTAACATGATAAGAGCCGTCCTGCCCCAAGTGGGGAAGAATGGGAGTGGAGCACCAAATAGGCTCCTACTCAGGTCTCACCAATTCCCAACCAGAGCTCAGAAATGTGCTCTTTTAGTGTCCTGTTCATGCCTTCTACCTGACCCTAACTCTGGTCCATAGGCACAGTACATTTGAACCTGAGGGCCTGAGCCAGGGACTGAACAACGTTAGAAACAAAAGCTGGGCCATTGTCAGACCCAAAGGAGAAAGGGAATCTAAATCAGGAGATAATTTTAGTCACAAGTTTCTTGGCTACAACCAAAGTGGATTCGGATTTTACAGGAAAGGCTTCAGGCCAACCTGAGAAGGTGTCAACAAAAAGCAAAAGAAAATGATATCCTTGAACCTGGGTTTACATGTCCATGAAATCGACTTCCTAGTGTTCCCGGGTATGAGTCCTCAGAGAGCAGAGCAGGCACAGTGTGGAGATGGGCAGGGTTCGCTCTGGCACAGGTGAGACATCGGTGGGCAGCAGTCTCAGTAAGGGATATCATTATGGGCAAGAAAAAGAAACGGGAAAGCAGATCTAAGCAAGGACCCCTACATGAGTTAGAGAGGGCAGTTCTAAAACACAGGATAGCTCAACGCTTTGGGAAGAATCACATCCTTCTGCAGGGCCCGCCAGCTCTGGCCATCAGCCAGGCCAGGTGGATCTTGAGGCCCGTAGGAGGATCAGTTGCCCCTAGGTTTCATTGAACTCTCCCTTATCTAGAGTTGGCTCATTTATAATTTATAGCCTTAGAGTAACTAGCGCTAAGTTATACCAGTCCTAATGAACAAAAGAGGGGTGTGCAAACAAGGGAACTGAGGCAGAACAATTCAGGGAAACTGGGGCAGGACCATTAAGGGAACGGTGGTACAACAGTTCAAATCAATGAATCACCTTCCTCTAGATACCTGGAAGGTCCCAGAACCATAATTTTGATCAACCCTATTTGAGGCAAATAATCCAAAATAGAAGTAGAAAAATGCAAAGACTTATATGGCAAAGGCAAGTCTCTCCCTGACAATCCCAAAGGCTCCCTTTTGCAGAATGTCAGGTCCTCTGCAGCTGGAGCACCATCTCAGCCAGAGAATCAGTTTGAGATCCAGTTCATTGTGAGTTAGGTGGTCTGCAGTCATTTGTGCATTTAACGTAGCCTCTGCTTATATAGGGAGTAGCAGCGCTTGAGACGTCGTGCTGCCAGTCCAGAGGGGCACCCCACTCCAGGGGAGAAGAGTGAGGCTTGGAATAGCTCCACCTATCCCTGCCCAGAGGAACAGACAGGGCTGCTACTAGGATACAGGAAGGACCCAGATTTCTGAGCAGAGAATCAGAGTAAGGCAGGCAAAGTCTGGACTTTTAGAGGTCTGATACAAAACTGCAAAGTCCTGTGAGAATGCTGAAATACCAATTAAGAAATTGGGGTTAAATATCTAGAATTCCCAATCCCTCTATTTTTGCCTGCCTGCATTTTTGATTTCCTTCACAGGCTAACTGTACACTATTTCAAAGTCCGACTCTTTTTATACAGGAAAATAACTGTTTGTACATGTATACATACATTGTATTTAACTTATACTTTAACATATTTAACATGTATTGGTCAACCTGCCATGTGGGGGAGGGGGGGAGGGAAGGAGGGGAAAAGTTAGAACAAAAAGTTTTGCAACTCAATGCTGAAAAATTATCTATGGATATATCTTATAAATAAAAAGCTATAATAATAATAATAATAAAGAAACATATACAGGAGTGGTTGTTTACAGCAGAACCAGGAACAGTTGACTGTGGAAGCCTCTGACTGCAAAATTCAGTTGAAATTCAATTTTATGGTGCAGTGATACTTCAGAGCCACAGTGAAATGTTGAATGCTTAATCATCAATCTCATGAATTGCTTTATACTTTGAAGAAGTTTAAGTATCATCTTCTCCAAAGACTGTAATAGTAGTTCTAAGTAGAATTACTGAATGTATTCTGATCATGTACACTTGTGGATATCGTGTGTTCAGTATTCTTTTATGTAAAGAAATAAAAGTATCTATCATATGCATGGAAAAAAAAAAGAAATTAGGGTTACAGGACTAGAGACTGCCAAGTCCCAAGATGCCTGATTTCTGGTTGTTTCTAAAAAAAAATCCCAAAAACTGAATCTGCCAGGACAACTCCAACAGAATAAGGGGTTTCAAAGTAAAGCATAACCAGCAGTCACATCCCAAGAAAGGAGTAAATATGAAAAAGAATTGCTTAAAGGATTTCCAATTCAATCTGAACTAGTGAGATGGGGGTGGGGCAGAAATGCCTAGGGCAAAGTGAACAGGAAACTAAGGATTCCTATTCTTCCAAGTATTTTTTGAGGAAAAAATCCACCAGTTTCCCCAATTTCCTATCTCTCCCTTCCCTCCTCCTTTTCTTTCAGGCAAATGGAATCATCCAAAAAAGCAAATACATCATCAAATAACCATCCCACATATGAATCCCAAGAGTGAATTCCTATACATTTCACAGTTTCCTAAACATTTCTCAAACATAACAGCAATAGTTACACAATTTTAACAATTTCCATCCCAATCTTAAACACACGGTAATAAATGACCCAGTCAGGGTTTAACAGTCATTCATCAACCATTTCCCAATTCCTCATATCAGTCTATCAGGGGCAGGGGGTGAAGCTTCTCAATCAAAAACTGCTTCATGCTGATAAGAAGCAAAGACAGTCTGAGATAGAAAGACTGATCCACAAGGACTGCTACAAGATGTGGAGAGGCCAAAATAGAGTAGCCAGAAACTTCCCATGTAAGGAAACATGCTTGTCTCACAGAACAGGTAAACAGCTATCAGCTGTAGTGCCAATAAAAACAGCAGTTAGGTTTCACAGACTACTGTTAATTGTCCTCCCATCATTTAGAAACCTTTAAAAATCTGAATATCTATGGACACAAATATCCAATAACACATAGATGACCAGGCTAAACACTCATTTGCCTAAGTATTTAGGATATAATGATTACATATAACCAGATTGGAAACAGCAAGGTATAACACAATTGAATTGTATTAACAAATTCTATTGACCATTGGCTCTGGTTAAGCACAGGAGGAAAAAAAAATGCAGGGATATGACTATAACATAATATAAAAACTGATTGTTCAACACATACAGGACACAGTATAAAGTAGACTCAACTCAGTTTTATTCCAGTAATTGTCCCAATGGAGCTTTAAAACTCCCAATAAATATTAATTACAAGCCCAAGAAATTTTAACTCCAATAACAAATCCCATTAACCAAAGTTTCAGATAAATCCCAAACAGGTATGTTCCATGACCTTATATTGATAACAGTAAGAAATTTGTCCCAGTAAATTCACAACTCATCTTTCATATCTAAGTAGACAGTTTCATAAGTTGAACATTATACAAATCATTTTGCTTAAAAATACCCAATACACAGAAAAATTCCAAATTGCATATTACCCATAACAGAAACATTTTTAAGACGACAAAGAAAAAAACTATTATTTTCAGAAGCCCTTTAAATGGTGGGCATAAGCTGAGAATACAATCAATACAATCAATTAAAACTTATACAGCATATTTGACACAGAATATCCTAATACCACATAAAAGAATCTGAAAAGATTCTTTAAAATATCAATTAAACTTTTAGAAACAACTTTACCAAATTATAGATCACATTTATGACCATATTTCCTAATCAAGGAAAACATTATGTATCTAAAAAAAAATTCAGTCAATCAAATTAAAAATAGGCCTGTCTCTTTAAAATCACAGTTTGCTCCTTTCAGCAGAGAACTAGGAAGCTACAACTTGATTAAAAAACAAACTAACAAACAAACAAACAACAACAACAAAAACAGCTGGAACACACTTAGTTGAGGGGGGAGGAGGGGAAAGGGAAGGCAAGCAAAATCTGCACAAAAGATTCCCTTCTGTTCCCCACTCAAGTTTCCCCACACAGAAATCCTTCCATTAAAAACTTTCCTTTTTGTCTTCTTACTTAACTCTTCTCTTTCCCTCAGCTACATACTTTAAACAAATTCTAACAACCCTTCTAACTAGATGCTCCATGGCTAAAGTAGCAGAAGCGGGGAGGGGAGGAAAGGACGTAAGTGAGTTGAATCTTTACCTTTGAAGACAAAAGATCCTCTTCCATTTCTCCCTCCCCCACCTCTTCTCTTTCTTTATTCCTAAAATCCTTCAAACCTACAACTGCTCTTACAAATCAATCTTTCATAAATCACCATCATTCTCCTTTCCTTTCCCATTCAAAAGTTTTAAGATTCACAATGTGTGAATAACTAAATAACTCCATAAAACTCATATTCTAGCAAAGCATAACTTATAGTGTGTAATGTTGCACTTAGCTTTCTGGAGGTCCCCCAAATGGGCTTTGGTTTCAGTAGAATAATCACCACAAGAATGATCAAGAATAGAGTCCAAAGTCTTTATTGTCTCCTTCAGTCTCCCAGTCTGAACCAATCTCTACCATAGTGCAGGAGACAGAAAAGCCACCAAGAGGCTGATCAAAGATGGAATGTCTCAGTTTACATACTCTATTATAATTACATCATTGCAGTATACTGAGTATAAACCAATCATTATATTACTAGGGAACCATTATTTGTTGTAAGATTAAATCAATCATACTGAACTAGAGAACTATTAATCACCATGTTAAACTAGATAACTGGTGTCTTATCAATTCCACTGAGTTAACACTTTTCTCCAGAGTTCTGGCCCATTACATCTCCTGTTTTTGTTGTTGTTGTTGTTTGTTTTTGAACATAGGTGACCACTCTCTCCCTGACTTCTCAGAAAGGGGGGTGAAAACACCAAAAAGGAGGTGATCACACTCTCCTTGACAGCTCAGGAAGGGAGATGAAAATACTAAAGGGAAATGGGGAGTCAAACCAGATTTTGTTAGCAGGTTTCTGAAGGGTCTCACTTGAAACAGGTATACATAAATCCATCAGCATGGGAGGTATAACACAAGCACATAGTAATATAACACTTTTTTTTTAGTGATGTAACAACATGAATCAATATGAGGAATTATACATGTCCATAAGTCCTAGAAATAGTCTAAAACCAATCTATTGTCCATGACTTCATGTGTCAGAGAATCTAATGATTCCTACAGATTTTGAAGTCCTGCATCAGTCTTATTATGTCTCAGGAAATCTAATGATTCCTGCTGGTTTTCAAGTTCTTCAACAATCTTATCAACAATTTTTGATGTTCATGAATCAACTGTCATACACCATTGTGTATGGGTTAACATGTCATGCTTTTTCAGTGGTGCATGTAGTCAGAGATGAAACCACCCATTTTTTCTTGAGTTTTCTCCTTTGTTTTGAGGTTTTTCTCTTTTTTCTGTCTCTCTCTGATGGACAAGTCAAATATAGCTTGTTGGCACTCATCTGATTCCTTCTCTACCTTCTCTACTTGTATCTACAGATACAAGCAAACCCTCTTCCCCAAGCAGTTAACCTATTTAGTCCCTTCCATTCATCACTTTCTGGATCTCTTCACATCACCTGGAGATTATATTGGAGCTGCTCTCACTGGATGCTGCCCTTCTGTCTGGTTATAAAACCTCTATTCTCCCTAATTGCAATCACTTTTGTCCCATCTGATTGCTTCTTTGCTGATTGATCATTTCTGAGTACAGAACTTCTAAAGACTTTCTGGGTGTAGCATCCACTGCCCCAAGTGTTTTTTTTTTGTCTGAGGCCCTGTTGCTTGCCTTTCCTTTCCCTGAGTCAATCTACATTCTGATGCCCAGTGGAAGCCTTTGTTGCATTGTGGACATGGGGTTTTGAGTCTTGTTCTCTGATCCTGTCTTCTCACTCCATCTTTATGCCAACATTGAGCTTTCAGACTCTATTTTACCACATTGAAAGCATTGACGAGTCTCCCTAGAAGTCCCTTCCCAAAAGGGACTCTGTCTTCCCATGTTCTGCATCATAGCCTGGGTATAAAAGACATTTGTGCTCACCGTGTCATAGCATCTTATGATCTCCTCTAAAGGAGCATCTTTGTGTAGTCCTGTATAATTCTTCTACAAACCTCATTGGCATTTTCTTTAGCAAGTTGTCTTATGATTATTCCTGTTGCTGCATTTTCACCAATAGTTTGTGTGACAATTGTCAGCAGATGTCCCACGAAATTAGCAAAAGGTTCATTTGGACTATTTTTGTAAAGACTTCCCCTCTATCTTGTCTTCCTGGGAGGGTGCCCCATACTTTGATAGCAGCAGCAGTAATTTGTTCATATGCTATCAAAGGGTAATTAATCTGTGCTAAGTGTCTGCATAATGACCTATATCTGCTAGCTGATCAAAGGGGACTGGTATATTAACTCTAAGTTACCTATTTCATTGGTCTTGTATTCTACAGAGTTCACTATACTCAGAAAACCACAAGTTTTGTCCAGGTTCTAAACATGTCTTCCCCCCCTATAAACTTGGATTATGCTCCTTTGACACAGGATTCTGATGACTGAATTGTTGCCTTACTCCAAATCATAAGTGGGCATTGTATAATGCCTAAAGTTTCTTTTGCATCTATTGAATAGATCAAGTCATTTGTTATATTTATAGCTTCCCTAATATTGAACCAACCTTGTATTCCTGGCATAAATCCAACTTGATAGTTGCTATACTTTTTTCTTTATTATTGGTTGATTTTTAATAATAGCTTTTGATTTTTGAAATATGCAAAGATAGTTTTCAACATTCAGCCCTGCAAAACCCTGTGTTCCAAGTTTTTTTCCCTTGTCTCTTTACCCTAGACAGCAAGTAATTCAATATATGTTACATGTTAAATTCTTCTATATGTATTTCCACATTTATCATGCTGCACAAGAAAAATTAAGTGAAAAAGAGAAAGAAAAATAGGAAAACAAGAAAAGAAAAGAAAGCAAACAATAAGAAAAAAGGTACATATACTATAATGTGATCCATGTTCAATCCCCATGATCCTCTCTCAGGATACAGATGGCTCTCTCCTTCACAAGTCCATTGGAATTGACCTGAACTACCTGATTGTTGAAAAGAGCCAAATCCATTGGAGTCTATCATCACATAATTTTGTTGCCACTGTGTACAATGTTCTCTTGGCTTTACTCACTTCATTTAGTATCAGCTCATAAAAGTCTCTCCAGGTCTTTCTGAAATCATCCTGCTGATCATTGCTTAAAGAACAAAAATATTCCATAACATTCATATACCATAATTTATTTATCCATTCCCCACATGACAGGCATTTACTCAGTTTCCAGTCCCTTGCCACTACAAAAAGGGCTACCATAAACATTTTTTGCACATGTAGATCCTTTCCTCCTTTTAATGATTTTTGGGATACAGATCTATAAAGACACTGCTGGATCAAAGGGCATTCAGAATCTGATAGTCCTTTGAACATAGTTCTTAATTGCTCTCCACAATGGTTGGATGAGTTCACAACTCCACCAATAATGTATTAGTGTCCCAGTTTTCCCACATCCCCTCCAACATTTATCATTATCTTTTTGTGTTATCTTAGCCAATCTGAGAGGTGTGTAGTGAAGTGTATAGGTGTGAGGTATCAACCTCAAAGTTGTCTTAATTTTCATTTCTCTAATCGATATTGATTTAGAGCATTTTCTCATGATTAGAAATGGTTTTAATTTCTTCATCTGAAAATTGTCTGTTCATATCCTTTGACCATTTATCAATGGAAAAATGGCTTATAGTCTTATAAATTTGAGCCAATTCTCTATATATTTTAGAAATGAGCCTTCTATCAAAACCCTTGGAGGTATAATGTTTCCCCAATATTCTGCTTCCCTTCTAATTTTGAACTAATGTAGATTATTATAAAGCAGTGGTCATCAAAACCATTTGGTATTGGCTAAGAAATATCAAATGGTTTTGATGACCACTGCTTTATAATATTTTAGGTCTCATACAGCTAGGCCACCTTCATTTGCAATTTTTTCATTAATTCCCTTGAAATTCTTGACCATTTGTTCTTCCAGATGAACTTTGTTATTATTTTTTCTAGCTCTGTAAAGTAAGTTCTTGAGAGTTTGATTGATAGAACACTGAATAGGTAAATTAATTTAGGTAGAATTGTAATTTTTATTATATTACCTTGAACTACCCGTGAGCACTTGATATTTTTCCAGTTGTTTAGATCTAATCGTATTTGTGTGGAAAATGTTTTATAATTGTGTTCATATAGTTCCTGGCTTTGTTTTGGCAGGTAGACTCCCAAATAGTTTATATTATCTACAATTTTTTAAAATAGAATTTTGTAGAGGACTGGAACTCTGAAAAGGTGTACTTGAATCTAGGTCAGCATGGAGCTTATAGTTAAGTACCTACTCAACGTGAGATAATGGTTCTCTATAGTGATGTAATGGTTGCACATATTCAGTGTGCTGTAGTGATGCAATCGTACTGAGGTATTTAAGGGAGTCTAAAACACAGAACGCTCTCTCAGCCACAGACACAAGAGAAGATGCCAGACTCCAGATTCCAGACTCCATCTTTGACCAGCCACATAGTAGCTCTCCTGCCTCCTTCACTCCCTCACTAACACCAAGTACTCAGGCTGATCCCGAAGTCCTCCAGAGAGCTAGTCCAGACATTACAGAATTTCTCTTTGTATCTCTTGCTGCTAGATTTTGTTGGTAATATATAGAAATGTAGATAATTTATGAAGATTTATTTTGTATCCTGCAACTTTGCTAATGTTGTTAATTGTTTCTAGTAGTTTTTAAATTCTCTATGATTCTCTAAGTACACCATCATATCATCTGAAAGAAGTGATAATTTTGTTTCCTGATTACCTTTCCTTTCAGTTCTTTTTTGCTAAACTCTTATTGCTAAAGCTAACATTTCTAATAAATATTGAATAGTAATAGTGATAGTGGAGAACTTTATTTCATCTTTGATTTTTTGGGGAATACTTCTAGTTTGTTCTCATATCATATGATGCTTGATGATTGTTTTAAATAGATGCTACTCATCATTTTAAGGAAAACTCCATTTATTACTATGCATTCTAGTGTTTTTAATAGGAATGGGTATTGGATTTTTGTCAAATGCTTTTTCTGCATCTATAATCATGACTTCTGTTAGTTTGGTTATTGATATAGTTGATTATGCTAATAGTTTTCATAATTTGAAACAGCCCTGCATTCCTGGTATAAATCCTACTTGTTCATGGTGTATTACCCAGGGTATAACTTGCTGTAATTTCTTTACTAATCTTCTATTTAAGATTTTTGCATCAATATTCATTGGGGAAATTGGTTGAATAATTCTTAGATTGTCTCTCCTAGATCTATTTTCCATGTCAGGTATTTTTGCAATGAAGCATTTTACATTTTCTTTATTTTTTTTTACTTTTTTGGTTTGATTCTTGATGTCTCATTGAGTGATTCACTTCCATTTTTCAATTTTAATTTTTATTGAATTATTTTCTTCAATTAACTTTTTTACCTTTTTGCATTTGATCAATTGAACTTTTAAATGAATTGTTTTGTTCATTGGATTTTTTTTCCCATTTCACCAATTCTGTTTTTTAAGGAATTGTTTTCTCCAGACAATTTCTGCATTTCCTTTTCCAAAGCTGTCATTTTCTTTCCTCATTTTTCTTTTAATTCTCTAAGATCCTTTTTGAATTTTTCTAAGAGAGCTGTTTAAGTTGAAGACCAATTCAAATCACTCTTTGAGGCTTCATCTGGAGACATATTGCCTTTACTGTTATTAAGGACTCGTATTGCCTTTAGTGTTGTTTAAAATAAAAAACATGCCTAAGTGTGAAGGGGCAGGTCTTTTCTCTGAAAGCCTCCACAGCTATCAATCATAACACACTTGAAGGAATTGCAA
The DNA here is from genome assembly GCF_016432865.1 of Antechinus flavipes. NCBI lineage: Eukaryota > Metazoa > Chordata > Mammalia > Dasyuromorphia > Dasyuridae > Antechinus > Antechinus flavipes. The sequence goes on along the minus strand of NC_067398.1, from coordinate 264,002,430 downwards.
ATCGCCTTTACTGATGTAGATGTTGCTTATGAATTGAGAATGAAATAAATTGGAGACAAGAGAGAAGAGGAGAGAGGTCAGAGAAAGCAAGTGCCTCTCAGTCTCCTTGTATCATTATCATCCTCCCACATGAAGGGATTTATTCTGCTGGCTAGAATTAGATCCCCAGCAGCCACTAGTAGGTGTCTCCCATAACACCCAGCAGCCACTAGCAGGATGGTCCCGTAACAAGTGTTCCCAGGGTTTGAAGTATGTGGTTCCCTGTCTCCATAATAGCTATCTATTGTCAAAGCTCTTTTTGCTTTTTTGCTCATTCTTAAAGGTTGAGGTCTGTTTTTGGGGTAAAGGGGAGATCATCCCATGCTTCTTCTACAGATGATAACAGCCTCAATCTCAGTTGTTGTCAATCCTGCTGGCTTCTTTCCCATGCTGAGTGAATGTGGCCAAGTCGAATGTGTTATAAATACCTTCAGGCTACTATTTACTTTTTGAAGATGAATTAGGTAATCTGCTCATCCACTGGCTTCTGATTCAGGACATTAGCCAATGCTGCTGTATTTTGGTTAAAATCCTCCTACTAGATTCCCCCAGTGCAAGGGCCTCTCTGCTCTTGACCTTCTGCCCTGCCATGTCCTTCAACCCTGTCTGATAGAGACAGACCTTTCCTGAAATTATTCCAAAATATCTTCTGCTAAAAAATTGTTATACTCCAAATATTGGTGGGTTCTGCACTTCCAAATCCAGTCAAGAAGCTTGATCTGGTGTTGATTCTGGGAGAAACCAGGAAGATCTCAGGCAAAGACCTGTCTACCCTCTGCCATCTTGGTTTCACCCCCTTTATAATTTCTTTACTATTTTTAAAAATATCTTTGTATCAATATGTATGAGAACTATTAGCTATGGTTTTCATTATCTGATTTATCCTTTCCTGGTTTGACTATCTGGACCATGATTGTTTTATAATTGGTAGGATCCCTTCTCTCATTATTTTTTACTAATAATTTATTAATTTCAATATTAGATTTAATTATTTTTAAACATTTGATGGGATTCATTTGTACATTTGATTGGGTCCAGGTTTATTTTTTAAAGTGGAATTCATGAATGAATTTCAAATTGTTTTTCTGAAATTAGGTGATTTAATTTCTATTTCTTATTCTACTGGTCTGGATATTTTATATTTTTGCACATGTTCATTTTGCTTTTTGAAAAATTAAGTTGAGACACAATAAATTCTGCCATAACATCCCATTTTAACTGCATGGATCTTTATGGTTTGTATATATCTTGGAAGCAACATATTGATGGATTATGCTTTCTAATCCATTTTTGTATCATCCTCTGTTTATGAATGATTTCATCTCATTCACTTTCTTGGTTATGCTTGTTTATTGTGTTTTCTTTCCATCATTTCCTCATAATTTTTCTTTTCTTTGCTAAGAATGTAATCATTCCTAGTATTTTATAATTTACATGATTTGATCTCATTGCTCTGCTCTTCCTGTCTTCATCAATTCATGACTTTGATCACTGGTTCTTATACTCTGTTTCCTTTTAATTTCTTTTTATAATCTATCTTGAAATGTGTTTTACTTGTGTTTCCCCCTTTCTCCATTCTGTTGTCCTCTTTAAATCCTCCTATTCTTCCCCCCCCCCCATTCTCACTCTGAATTTAATATATTTTTACATTAAATTTAGTATATGAATATAAGTGTACATACTGAAGTCTATTTTTTCCCAGTTCAGATTAGATTCAAGAGGTACTGAATCCTCCCAACTTTTCTTCTATGTTTGTATATTTTTGTTTACTCACAATACCCTTTTGCTGTGCCAACCACTTCTCTTATTGGTGACTTCCTTTCATCTTCTACATTTTTGGGGTAAGTCCAAGCAGGCCTTTATTTATTCATTTTCTTTATTTCTCTTCTGGCTTTCCTTCTGATGCTAAGGACTTAGCTGCCCAATAACCCTAGAATTTTTTTCACCTAATAATATTCTTCCACCACCCCTTTCTTCTTTTATCGGTAAGTTCTTTTGGGGAGACAAGCCTAGGCCATCTATGTTTCATTTCCCTCTCAGCTCAAAAAGCTTTGCTACCATGACTTCCCAGGTAGTTCTTATCAACCTCCAACTTTCCAGATTCTTTTTATATATGTATTCCCCTATTACAATGTAAGCTCTTTGAAAAGAGATTATATTTCTTTTTGCTGTATTTTTATCCCTAGTGCTTAATCATAGTGTCTAGAACACAATAAGAACTTAATAGATGCTTGTTAACTTACATAACCCATGCCCTAGTTATGAGAAAAATAGTAAATTAATTCCTCCTCCATTCTCATTTTTTCCCTACTCTTTTTTCACCTATAATATTCTCTCTTCCTTTAAAACCAACATGATAGGACAAAACTACTCCTTTATTTCCTCTATGTTCTTGAAGACCATAGAAGTCTGTAGAGACACATCTCCTATCTGTACATTAGAATATGACTACACGATTATCATCTATATTTCCCTTTTCTAGCATTCTCTTGTCCTTTCTGCTTGCATTTCAGAAATTCTTTCTAGCTTTGTTCTTTGCATCGAGAATTCTTGAAAGTCCTTTATCCATTAAAAATCCATTCTCTCCTTCCTCCACCATACCATTATAATCAATTGTGCAGGGTATTATTCTTTACTGTAATTCTTTATCATTTGTCCTTTTGAATATATTCTAAGTTTGTCTTTTCCTAATTACAATAATCTTATGTGATCCTGACATGGTTCCCTTAGTAGAATTCATCCTTTTTTCCTACTTGCTACTTTTTTCCTTTGGCCTAAAAGCTCAAACTTTTGTCTATGATATTCCAATTTGTTTTTAATTTGGAATTTCCTTTAAGGGATAGACAATGAATACTTTTTACTTTTTATTTTGCTTTCTTATATTAATAGATCTGGGTAGTCTTCTTTATGATTTAGTGAAATACTTATAGTAATTATTTTTTAAAATAGGACTATAATTTTCAGGGAACCAAATTATTCTTAAATTAAATCTCCAATTGTTTTTCACATAAGTTGTTCTTGGTAGTAGATCTCTTATATGTCCTTTTTTAAATTTTCTAATATTTCTTTTTGTCTCATAGAACTCATTCTGCTTTTCATGGATCTCATTTAGACAAGATATAATATTTCAATAAGGTTATCTGCCTTCTATTCTAAATTTTTAGTTCTATTTCCTTTTATTCACTTCAAGAGTTCTAATTTAATTAATTATGTTTTGTTTCATTTCATCCAAACATTTTTGTAATGTTCATGACCAAGTAATTCTTTTCTCTGAGATGCTACTTGTAGTTGGGCTGGAATTATACTCAACTTTGGGGATTATATCTTGGATTCCTTTCAATTCAATACAATGAAATATTTCTTCATTATGGTTGCATTTATATCAGCCTAATTGAATTTCCAGCCTCATTTGGACTGGGATTTTGTAGCAGGGCTAGACTTTCCTTCCCTTCCTTCTCTTAGATGATAGGAGTAGACTCCTGTTAGGTATTATCCTCTCAGTAGTTTTGGATTTGATTCCCCTACAGTTTTGGATGTATTAATTTGTTCTAGAACCAAATCTAAGCCATGATTTCAGGTTTCTGAATCCATCTCTTTATAACCCAATGTAAGTGCTGGCCTAGACTTATTTCTGTTTTCTTCTATTTGCAAAACTCCTTTACACAACAGGAATCAAATCATCCTCTATGATAGCCCTAAAAGACTCCGTTAGTAATCAGAGATCCATTAGTGTTAGGAAACCTCCAAAGCTCTTCATTCATTGGTCCAATTGTTGAGGTTTTTTTAATCTTCTAGGTCCTGAGTGTTCTGAGGTATATACTGTTTATCTCTATCTCCCTGAAAACTGACAAGGAAGGCTGACTCTGTGCTTTTCTGAGGGGAAGGGTCAATGGCAAAGTTCTCCCCAAGATATGTTAGAATGCCCAGTCCATATTCTATGTATGTTTGTTAGCAAATATCTAATAATTAGAGTAGGAAGAAGAGAATACTGATATGAGAAGAACCTAAGAAGTCTTCTCATGGTGGGTGACACTAGGAAGCTTGAAATTCACTAAGGGATTTAGAAAAATAAGGAAAGACATACTTATGAAGGAAGATATTATTCACATTCAGAGAACAAACAAGCATTAGACAGTCTTTCACAGATATATATTGCGTATATATACATATGATTACAAATACCTGTAGGTGTATGCCCTTAATTTTAGTCTTCTTTGGGGTAGGGCTGGAGGAAGAGGAAAAAAGAATAAAGTAAGAACTGTGCAGCATATGAAAAGGTGCTCCAAATCATTACTGATCAGAGAAATGCAAATTAAGACAACTCTGAGATACCACTACACACCTGTCAGATTGGCTAAGATGACAGGAAAAGATAATGACAAATGTTGGAGGGGATGTGGAAAAACTGGGACACTAATGCATTGTTGGAGAAGTTGTGAACGGATCCAACCATTCTGGAGAGCAATTTGGAACTATACTCAAAAAGTTGTCAAACTATGTATACCCTTTGATCCAGTAGTGTTACTACTGGGCTTATATCACAAAGAGATCTTAAAGAAGGGAAAGGGACCTATATGTGCAAAAATGTTTGTGACAACCCTTTTCATAGTGGCTAGAAACTGGAAATTGAATGGATGCCCACTAATTGGAGAATGACTGAAAAAATTGTAATATATGAATATTATGAAATATTATTGTTCTATAAGAAATGACCAACAGGATGAATACAGAGAGGCTTGGAGAGACTTACATGAACTGATGCTAAGTGAAATGAGCAGAACCAGGATATCATTATACACTTCAATAACGACACTATATGAGGATCAATTCTGATGGGAGTGGCTATCTTCAGAAATGAGAGGATGCAATTCAATTGCAATTGATCAGTGATGAACAGAACCAGCTACACCCAGCAAAATAACACTGGAAATGAGTGTGGACCACTACATAGCATTTCCACTCTTTCTATTGCTGTTTGCTTGTATTTTTTTTCTTCCCAGGTTATTTTTACCTTTCTAAATCTTATTGTTCTTGTGCAACAAGAAAACTGTATAAATATGAATACATATATTGTATTTTAGATATACTTAACATGTTTAACATGTATGAGACTGCCTGCCATCTAGGGGAAGGGGGTGGAGGGAAGGAAGGGAAAAGTTGGAGCAGAAGTGTCTGCAAAGGTCAATGTTGAAAAATTATCCATTCATATGTTCTTTCAATAAAAAGCTATAATAATAATAATAATAAAAGAAGTGTGTAGCAAAGAACAAAAGAAAACCTATAAAGAAGGGGAAAAATGGACAGCCCTGAACACAATGTGTCATATTTATTATATAGGCTTTCTTGAAATGGAAATTTGTTGTTTCATATTGTGAATCGTCTCTTACATTCTGCTGTGCACATGGTAATATTTGTTTGTTTCCTTTTCCTATTTTGCATTTAAGTTTTAAATAAAGAAAAAAAAAAGAAAGTAATAAAGTTTGGGGTGAAAAGAGAGTGCATTGAGGACAGCCTATGCAAAGGCACAAAGACAGGAGAGGAAATATTGAGTTCAAAAAATAAGTGAGTTATTTTAATTGGAAAAATAGAATGAGTAAAGGAGAATATGCAACAGGCCCAAGCATGTAGGATGGAGCCAGATTGTGAAAGACTTTCAATTCAAAGATGAGGGGGTTGAATTTCAATTTAGAAGTAATAGAGGGAAAGAGAAAGAGAAGAAGCTAATGTTCCTCTCTGTGTGTACAGATACTCTCTGCAATCTATGCAATTATAATTTGCTTTCATGACATAAACATATATTCTTCTCCCTTACAAAAGCTATTTTTCATTCTTTATCTTTATATTATTGATGTCTTGCACCTAATAGCTGTTCAATAAATGCCTTTTGGATTGGATTAGAATTCTTTTCAGCTCCTGAAACACCATCTCAGTCCTTTTTTGTCCACTGGATAGCAGACTTAAGAAACTGATATCACTTTTCATGGACACAGGTCCTTCCAACAGTATCTGTCCTGTTTCCAGGCTAACATTTTCTGATTCAGAGCTTTGCAGAACTTTAGAATTGAACAAAAACTTAAAGATTGACAAACACAACTCACATAGTTTATAGATAAGAAAACTGAGGCAGACTAGGAAAATGACTCAGTCATACAAATAATAAATAAGTCAAATTGTTTATTTGTTTGTTTTAACTCCAATCTAGTTTTCACTCCACACATATTCTTCCAAAAAAATTTTTTTTCTACTGATATTCCAGAGCAAAGGGCTGGGTCACAACTTAGAGTGGATACTTTCACAAAGGAGGGATATTGTTAGAACTAGTAGAATGATAAATCCATTAAAGAATAGACATAATAATAAGAGATGAAGCTAGAATGGATCTTAGAGGTAATCTAATCCAATCTCCTTATTTTACAGATATGGAGACTGAGGCCCAAAATTGTTAAATGACTTTCTTAGAAACACCCATGGAATAATAGTCAATTGCAAAGTCAAAATTAGAATGCATATTTTCTGCTCTTTCCAAATCCTATGTTCTATCCAATCACATATGTATATGTGTGGTTCCTATTAGAAGGCATCTAAACTATCCCATGTCAAGTAGTTAGATAACTCAGAAAGTTAATATACCTAACCAGAGCCCCATATTAGAAAGAGAGCCACTGTGGGATGCTCTGATAGGCTCTTGAGAAGACTGTCAAATACAGAAAGATTAAAGACAGGAGGAGCATTTGAGTTAGTGGCAAGAACTAAAAAAAAATTCTCGTCATTGGCCCTTCCTCTCAGGAAATTCAGAGCTCTTACCTGAAGGTAAGTTAATCATCTCTGTGAACCTTTGGACACCCCATTCTTTACCACAGTCATTACTTGAAAAGAACCACAGAGCCAATCTAGCAACTCTTTGCTTACGTTCCAGGGGCTCCAGATTTTCTTCTGCAATCTGATATTCCTGCCCTCTCATCAAAGGTAAGTGAAAGTTTTGGCTGGAAAAGATTTAAGAAGTGGGAAGTGGAGGGAAAGAAGGGTTCCAAAGGACTATTGAGAGATGATTTCTGCTCAGTAAGCATTAGCTATAGCAAGTAGAATTCTGTTTTAATATTAATAACTTTTCACCTGAGAAGCTGGAAGTGTGACTCAAATGATGAAGCTTTCAGTGTCCTTAGCAGCTGAAATTAAGAAATTACAGCTGATATGACATTGATGCCTAAAAGGCTAAAGGAAATGACAACAAATGACTTCCCAAATGCTTCAACCCAAAGAAAGAAAGAAAGAACTGAATCACATCCTTAAAAATGAATGCCTTCTTCCTAACATTATAAGGAGGGTGTTTCAGCCAGAGTTGGGACTGTCCTAAGTCAAAAAATAAACAAAGATAAACATTTGTCTTTGTCATCTTTCCATATCCTCTTCTTCCATCTCTGGCATTCCACCATCCCTACCAAGTGTCCTCATCCCCTTTTTGACCCGAGTCTTCTACACTTCCCTCTATTCTCCTTCCCTTATAATTTAGTGTTCTGGGATTTAACACTGCCCTGCATACTAATACCTCCAATTAAAAACAAAACAAAATAAAAACCTTCCTTAATAGAATAAGTGGAAACAGTGCCTTTGATTAAGAACTTGAATGTTGCCTTCAAATAATTAAGATGTATATAAAGAAAAAAACTTAAGCTGCATTGTGCTATGGAGTAAAATTAATATGAATGGGTGGAAATCCCACGAACTTATGAATAAGTCCAACTGTCCAAAAATGGTAGGTGTTGCCTCTTAAGATAGGATACAAGTTCTTTGTCACTACATGAAGTTCGGAGAAAGTCTGGATGAATTTTAGTAAAAGCTATTGTGGATAGCATTTCACAACCATTAACATTCTTCCAATTTTTAATATCTAAATGAGGAGCCCACAGAATCAATCATATATAAATCTGACAAAAGTATGAAAGGTATACAATATTAGCTCATATGCATAAAGATAAGGAGTTCCTTGATATAGGGAAATCCTATTCCCAATGCAGGTGTGTACCTTTTCTTAAACTTGGAGTCTTGGAGCTGCCTAGAACAATAATGTCAAATTCAAATTAAATAGGGCCATTAATTCATATATCAGAATTCCTGCAAACTGTGTGTTGTTTAAAAAATGCAATGTTATTTATGTTTTATTTTGCTTTTGTTTCTTCTGTTAAATATTTCCCAATTACATTTTAATTTGATTTAGCCACTGGGGAATGCTACAAGCTATGGATTTGATACCTATATCCTAGATCACTGAGAGGTTAAATAATTTACTTACCATCCTACAATCAGTAAGCAAGTCAGCTAATCTGTCTCTGCTTCTGTTGCTTAATATGCAAAATAAAGAAGTAGGATAAAGTGATTGCTAAGGTCTCTTACTCAAACATGCTATATTTCCAAAGTTCTACTATATTTCTTATTGTGGCATGGACTTTGGATTCTTAAAGACTGTGATGGTAGCAGATAAACTCTGGTGGGTCTAATCCACTGTGAATCCATCAGGAACCCATCTCTGCAAAGACTGTATTCCTATTGTTCAAGGACAAGGCCAGTGAAATGCCAAGACTTTCCTCCCTGAAACACTGGCTACCAAGTACTGAGCAGATTGGATTCCAGTCTACATTAAGGAAAGAAAGCCCACACAAATAAAATCACAGCTGTTTTGTGACTAGTAAGGGACAACAAATAATAAACTTATTTTTATTACCTTCCCTTCTCCCAGACTACTCTCTATCATCCCACCACTCACTGCCCTGTTTAGAACTAGTAAAGGCTGAAAATACAAATATGCTTAATAAAGGTTTGGGTAAATTCATGATTGGCAGAGCTTTTATGGAATTAATAGTGGAAGTTAGAGATTAAATTAGAGTCATAGCTTTAAAATGAAAAGGACCCTCACTTTATTTGATCTTCTTACTTCTTTGGATGAAGAAACTGAGACTCAAAAAAAAAAAAATAACAATGGGGGAGATTACATTTTAAGTTTTATATTGTTTCCTCCCCTCCTTCTCAATCTGATTAGAAAAGGCCACCATTTGACACAGAAAGAAAAAGAAGGAAGGAGGGAGGGAGGGAAAGAGAGAAGGAGAGAAGGAGGGAGGAGGGAAAGAGGGAAGAAGGGATAGAAGGAAGGAGGGAAGGATGGAAGGAAGGAAGGAAGAAAGGGAGAAAGGAGGAAAGGAAGGAAAAAAGGAAGGAAGAAAGGAAGGAAGGTAGGAAGGAAGGAAGGAAGGAAGGAGGGAGGGAAGGATAAATGAATAGATAGATTAATGTAAAACCATATTTCTATGTATAGGTTCTTTCTCTGGAGGTGAATATTATCTTCTTTCAAAAGTCCTTTGCAGTTTATGTGAGATATGGTATTAATCTAATCACAAAAGACAACCCCGCTCTTCTACAAACTGCTGGGTCAGGTTCTCTCACCCAAGAAGATTATTTAGTCAGTTGAATCTTTGACCTGGCCTCATACAATCTTTCAAGGCTGGAGTGTAATAACAAACTAATATTAATCTTTAGCCACCATCCCCATCATTCAATAAACATTTATAGATTGTCAGCAGGACAAGAAGAGTTCTAATAGATATCTCTTCTTAGAACTCATCCCAAAGATCGCAAAATCATAGATTTAGATTGTAAAAGAACCTCAAAGACAACCTAGACCAAACCTATATGACAATAAGACTAAAATAACAATAAAATGCAGCCCATAGAGAGAAGGGGGAAAGAGACCACAAATTGGACAAATAAACCATGCATACACAAAAACACAGAGTAAATGAGGGAATGGATCACATTAAGCAGGAAGAAATTGATTTTCTTCAGAATTGCTGCAAGCTCAAGAAATTCATCCCAGGAAGTTTTCAGAGTAGCATAAAGCCTTCCATGTGGTACAGAACATGTGTTTTTTTTAATGAATTGAATTGAATTAACCATATTTAATTGTCCTTTTAAAAAAATTTGGTAGCCTCTCCTCTGCTTTTTTGTAGTAGTTTATTTTTTTCTATTACACGTAAAGATAGTTTTCAACATTCACTTTTTTAAGATTTTGAGTTGTATAATTTTCCCCCTCCATTCCTTTCCTCCCCCCTCCCCAAAATGGCAAGCAATCTGATAGAGGTAATATGTGTACAATCATATTAAACATATTTCATCATTAGTCATGCTTGAAAGAAGAATCACAACAAAAGTGAAAAACCATAAGAAAAAAAAAACAAAAAAGTAAAAATAATATGTTTCAATCTGCATTCAGACTTCATAGTTTTCTTTGGATATTTCATCATATTTGCATGTTTCATCATGAATCTTTTGGAATTGTTTTATATGATTACATTGCTGAGGAAAGATAAGTTAATCATGTTGATAATCACACAATGTTTTAGTTATTACTGTGTACAATATTTTCCTGGTTCTGCTCACTTCACTCAGCATTATTTCATGTAAATCTTTCTTTTTTCTGAAATCTGCCTGATCATCATTTCTTTTGGCACAATAGTATTCTACTATATTTATATACAACAGCTTTATAACTTATGAGTAACTTGGGTTTAGGTAGAAAGTGGACATTAAAAAGGAAATGAAATCAGATTAGATTCTAGGATTACAAAAGAGAACTCCTCCTCCTTTTGCTCTAACCTTCCTTAAATCCTCATTACTGCTCTCTTCCAAAAACCACACTGGTGGCAAATACTTAGATTTCAAGAGATTTGGGGAAATTCTTATCTTTTCATCGCTCACATATTCAGAGGGAAGTGTCAAGCCTGGAGTTGAAAGAAGATGAGGTTCAGAGAAGGTATGTAGGAAAGGATGACTAGATGGGTGTGTGAAAAAAAAAGAACAAACTCTGAAAGTAGTCTGAGGGGAAGGCAACAATGCAAAAGGAGATGTGTATTTTCAACCATAATCAATGTGAGAATTTCTTCTTGCCATTCTTTCTTCAAAACTTGAAGAGTTTATACATGTCCAGTACTGCCCCAGAAAGAACTAAGAACTATGCATGAAAGCTGCAAAGATATTAGCTTAGAACTGATGAAAGGACAAATTTCTTAACTCTTACAACTTTACAAAAGTAGAAAGGGCTGGTCTCCATACATATCTCTGTGAAATAGTGATCTCACTAAAGATCATAAAAGGAAAGTTGTATGACCATTTATTTCAAGGATAATAAAGGAGATTCTCATTCAGGTATGGATCTAAGTTACTGGAGAACCTTCCAAACCTTAAATTCTGTGATTCCAGAGTTGAACCCCATAAAAAGAAATCCCATGATGTAATTCTAGTGTCATGGAAATATATTGATGGTGAGAGCTGAGACCTTCTGATTAACTAGTATGATGAGATGGAGTTTCTCTCATTGAATAAAACAGAGAGTTGAATTATATGATTTTTAAGGTCCCTTCCAACTTTAAATCTAGGATTCTATCAAATTTCATGCTCATTCTATACTAACTAGTTTGAGGCATACCTTGAATTTGACCCTCCCTGAACTGACTGGAGCACTGGCAAACATATATGTTGTTGATAATAGAATTGCTTATATTGTTAGACACAAGTAGGTGGCAAAATGTCTAGAGTGCCAGATCTGGAGTCAGGAGGAGCTGAGTTCAAATTTGACCTTAGATTTACTAGCTCTGTAGCAAGTCACTTAACCCTGTTTTTCTATATTTTAATAACAAACATCTTAAACAAACCAAGTTCTTAGTCAAAGGCACTGTTTCCACTTATTCTATTCCTTCAGATAAACCTGGAGGTAAGAGATTTGACTGTGTTTTGAAAAAGGAATTAACAACACCCTTTCTTCCATTTCTTCCCAGCAGAGTTCTGCAAGTGAAAATAGGTTCAAAGGTTTCCTGTGGCTCTCCAGGGTCATTAAGACTATCTTCTACTGATCATGCAGCTATTGCTAAGATTCCAACAGAACCGAGTCATGTGGGCTTCCTGGTTATCCTGCTATCCACTGCACCTCCATCCCCGGCAGATGGTCCAACAGGCTTTCTTGGGGGCAAGAAATCCAGAAATGCCTGAGAAGTTTAACTTTGCAAATGATGTATTGGATCACTGGGCTCATATGGAGAAGGTGATAGAGATTGCCAGGGATTGAGGGTATTAGAAATAGGGGAAATTGGGAAGCAGAAACAAGATTCGTGGTATTTAAATGCTGTTTAATTTGTAGGAAGTGAAATATCAAAACCCAGAAGAGTGGGAACCCTTGTTCCACTCCTACCCCAACAAAGGACACAACATCCAGAACCCCATAATATAACACATATTCTGTCTGCCTCTTTTCTGCAGTATGGACAGTTTTAGATTCAAGCATCCTTATTCCATCTTTTTTCTCTAGCTCTCCCACATAGTTCCTTATTGAAGTAATTCTTCTGTTAGAATTTCCCCAAGGAATAATTCATTTAATTTGTTTCCTGATTTGCAGAAAGCAATAGGAGGAGGAGAATATGACCAACATCATAGAGCTGAAATCAGATTGTACCTCCTCCTCCTTTCCATTCTATTTTGCACCCAATTTAGATGCTCTAATTTCATTCTCTGATCTGATTTTTTTGTCTGAAGAATAAACATGGGGGGATGCAGCCTACCTATAACAATGTACAATAGAAGTGGGTAGTAACTACCAGGGAGTTAAGAAACCTAGGTTCTAGTCTTGATTTGACTGCTCTGTGACCTTGCTTAAAATATTCCTCTCTCTGGGCTCCAATTTGTTTCTGTGGGATAAACATAGAAGTAGGGGTGGTAAGTCACCTCTTTCGGAATCATCAAAATCTTCCTTCAGTCATCCATCAGAATCTTCCTTCCATCATAGAGGAAAAAGGGATTAAGCAGGCAAATGCAGTTGAAAAAGGCCCTAACACTAGGGCAAAGATAAAGATTGTAGTAGAGTTCAAATACATATATGCTAATGGACCTGAAAGCCCACCTAAAAAGATCAAGCATTTACCTGGTCATAAAATATTCTTTCTCCTTCTATACCTCTCCACCCTACAGATGCTAAAGAAAACTTTCTCAGTCCCAGAAGTTAGTGTCTTGGCTTTTTTCTGCTCTTGGCTTCCTGAGAGGCATGAGTGTGGTTCCCCTAATAAGAACTAGCTAGCATTTATATGTCTTAAAGTTTGAAAAACATTTTGTATTTATTATTTCATTGGATCCTTCCAACAACCATGTGTTATTATCTCCATTTTGCAGATGAGGAAATTGAGGATGAGAGAAGTTGAGTGATTTTTGTGGAATCATACAACTAGGAAATGTCTGAAATGGGATTTTGGACTCAAGTTATCCTGACTCCAAGACTAGTTCTCTCTCCATGGTACCACCTAGCAGGCTGATTAATGTATCAGAATATTGTAATTGCCCAGCCCAGCATCTTTATTATATTATAGTTTAGCCTGAGATTGTACCAGATTTAGCAATTTGCTTATCTACAAGCACAAATAGTGGAGTGAGAGTAGCTCCCAGAGAGTTAAAAAACCTAACTTCTAGACCTGGCTTGGCTACTGTATGATCTTGACTAAATCTCTTCTTTCTTAGCTCCAGTTTCCTCAAAATTAAGGAAGTTAGACCACATCATCTCTAGGATTTCTTCTAGCTCCAACATTCTGGGATTCTTTATTTCTTCCCTGCTTGATTCTGGTCCTGGTCATTGCTTTCACAGATGAAATTGTCTAATAGATAAGTAAAATCTGTAAAGAATAAAAACAAGACCTAAGACATTTAGAGAGAATCAAGAAACATCTACAAGCAAAACAGTGTCTTGAAGGCAACATTAAAATGATGTTACAGAGTGCAAGGGATAATGTTGTAAAAAAATTACCCTGGCATGGATTCTGTCAATATAAAGTAATTATTAAATAAAAATTTTTTAAAAATGATGTTACAGCATTGGAATAATGTCCTGTTGATACGAGCCTCTGAGTCATGTGAATTTATTCTGGATTCAGAACCCTTGATTCAGACATTACCAGTGCTACTCTCCCACATTCTTCCAAATGATACAGGCTATATGTGTATGTGTATGGATGCATGTACCTATGTGCATGTGGGTATGTGTATACACTTATATATATGGTCCCAAGGATTAATCTCTTATGCTATCTCTCAAATGTCTGGTAACTGTTACAGTCTTAAAGACCATAAAACACTTGAAACCATCTGGATGGCTGGTCTCTGTGCATATTGTGTTATTAGTTTTTCTGTTTCATCAGGAAGGAAAGAAAGCCCTGACCCCAGCTCTGTGGTGGGTGAGTGATAAAGGGAATGAAGTGAAGTGGAACTACCAAGAGTTATGTGATTACACCCGCCAGGGGGCCAATGTCCTCTCAAATGCCTGTGGCCTTCAGCGAGGAGACCGGGTAATTGTGATTCTGCCCCGGATTCCTGAGTGGTGGCTGGCAATCACAAGTTGCATACGAGCAGGTCAGTATACTGCAAGGCTCAAATCTCAGATACTTAAATGGAAGTATACAAAAATGCTAACTCTCCTGTTTAAAAAAAAAAAAAAAAAAAAGAACTATCCCTTTACTTTCCACACTTCCCATAACTCAACACAGCAAGGAACTGAGGAGGTGCATTTTTGTCATAAAACCTGCCACTTTATTTCCTACTTCTTTTGGATCTATTGCATTTGTGACAATCAGCTCTCTCTTGAGGAGATTGACTATTCAGGCTACGGCTATTCAGGTTTTCTGCCTTCTTCGATCTCTCTTACTCTTTGCTATTGTCCCTTTACCCTGCTCACTGGCATATCTACAGCAAAACAAAAGCAACCTTCTAACTTGCCATATATGCTAATGAACCTGAAAGCCCACCTAAAAAGATCAAGCATTTACCTGGTCAGAATATATTCTTCCTCCTTCTATACCTCTCCACCCTACATATGCTAAAGAAAACTTTCTCAGTCCCAGAAGTTAGTGTCTTGGCTTCTTTCTACTCTTGGCTTCCTGGAGAGACATGAGTGCGGTTCCCCTAATAAGAACTAGCTAGCATTTATATGTCTTAAGGTTTGAAAAGCATTTTGTATATATTATTTCATTGGATCCTTCCAACAACCATGTGAAAGAGGTGTTATTATCTGCATTTTGCAGATGAGGAAACTGAGGATGAGAGAAGTCTGTGTGTCACTGATCTTCAAAAAAGAATGGAGAATTTTGGCAATGACTGTAATTCTATATTCCAGTGTACTCTATTGATATAATCTAGTAGACATAAAGAATCAGACTCTAAGCCCCCTTCAAACAAAGACTAGTTATGTAACTTGAACAAATTATTGTACTTCTTTGAGCCCTGGCTTTCATCATCTATAAAAAAGAAAATACTTTCCAATTCCTGCCCTGGAGGGGGATTGTGAATACGAGTCAAATAACTCAAGTAAGAAGTGCTTAGATTTTTTTAGAAAATACTGCAGTGATGTGCATATAATGCCTATGATTTATTCAAACTATATAACTATGGTCTGCCTGCAATCAGGCAGACTTGTATAGATAGGATACCAGTACAAGAGAAAAATAATTCTCTCCCTCCCACATGCTTGAAATTTCCCAAGGAAAATATGTTCCTTTAGACTAAAAACTAAAAACTGTAGACTTAAAAAGAAAATAGAAAAGGGTATCCTAAATAATGATTTGATCAGATACCAAGTCATAAAAGCATCAAAAATTATAATCAAAAGAATGATAATAATTAGATCACATACCAGATTACTTGGGATGCAGCTGAAGTAGTCCTTAGAATAAAACTTCTATTCCTAAACATTTTTTCAACATTAGTTCAACTGTTTTAAAAAAACTAATTCTGATTATCTTACTTTAATTTTAAAAACATCCTCTTGTGCTTATTATGGAATTGTTTGTTAGTTTATAGTTTTCCTTATTGTAAAATTAATTAATTAACCCAAGTTTTCTCTTTTGTTGAGACAATTGCTTCAGCAAAGTAGCATAAGTACACAAATCATTAGCATTTCTGTTTACTAGTGTATGGAAAGGTGAAGAACTTACAGATTAAGCACATATTGATCAGAGACTATTAACTAAAGTAGATCAGGCCTACGGGCCCCAGTCACACGATTTTAGATGAAACCTGGACTGCATTCCACTGTCCAAAGAAGGAATTAAGTGGCCGAAGCTGTCTATCACCTTTTTCACTGCATTCCACTGACCAAATAGGGGGATAAAGGTTTATATAACCAATCACAGCCCATCAAGAGTGGAATTTTGAGGGGGTTTTGTCTGAAATATATAAAAATTGTAAGCATCTTCAAGTGAATGACTCTCCTCCTGTGGGTATCCTTGCTATCCTTTCGGGCCCACAGGCCAGGATGGTCCGCTTCTCAAGATTCTAATAAATTCTTTCTGTACATTATTTGGAGTGACTCCTGAGTAGTCAGTTTGGGTAGGTGCAATTGCCCCAAATACTAGGATGAAGAATAGAAAAATACCATTTAAAAATAACAGTTAAATGAACAAAATATCTTGAAGCTGATCTATAGAAAGATAACAAATTTCAGATACTTGCTAAATGTGTGACTCTGAACAAGTCATTTAACTTCTGTGTGCCTCAGTTTCTTCATCTATAAAATGACGATAATAATAATAACTACTTCCCAAGATTGTTGTAAGGATAAAATAAGATAATATTTATGAAGCACTTTGTAAATCTTAAAAAGTAAAATAAATGGTAATTATTACCATTTCTAAGACACACGTAGGACTTATACAAATAAAAATATAAGTTAATTTCTTCAGATAAATTGAAATATTCAATGTTCATGACTAAGTATATCATAATAATAAATTTTATCTTAGTATTTAAATCAATCTAGATTTACATTATATCAATCACATACCAAAGGGATACTTTATAGAATAAAAATATTTTTTAAAATTCATATAAAGAAACAAAAGATCAACATTACCTAGGGAAAAAATAAAAAAGTAGAATGAAGTACTTTGTCATAATTAGGTAGCATATATTATCATCTCAAATTATATCACAAACCAATAATTACCAAAACATTATAGAACAAAAAATAGAAAAGTAAACTAGTTTAGATAAGCAAAATTTAAAATAAAATGTTTATGGGAGTCTAGTCTCCTATAAATGCAAGAAAACAAAGAAATAAGGAAAAAACCTGTTTATTCAATTGGGAAAACTTATAAAGCAGTTTACTAAAATATATTTAGTTCAGCATCTTAAACAATATGCAATAATAACTTTTAATGTAAAAATAACAAAATATAAGGGAGTTGATAGAAATTAATAGATATAACTAAGTTAACTATTTAGCAATACCCAAATAGTTGGATGATACAAAAAAAATTTCAAAAGAGAAAACACAAATTAAGAACTCAGTGCTCAAAAGCATCTAAGAAAGGAAAGGAAAGGGGTCAACCTATGATTCCACTGGTAGAGTATAGCAAAGCCAATACTTAAACCAGTTAGCCTTGTTTCCAGGCTGACTCACTATTCACACTGCTCATCTAATTTCCAAAGAAATAAAAATTAAAACATTTCTGAGGCATGACCCATTAAACAGGCAAAATTGACAAAACATATAAAAATTTTGTGTTCATAAGATGTAGGAAAAAAAGCATGTTAATTTCCTACTGGTGAAGATGTCCAATCACCGAAAATTATTTTTAAATGATAGAAGTGCATAAATTACTTCTACTGTTTGACCAAACAATCTCACTATTAGGATTATACTCCAAAAGAATCTAGAGAGAAGGGGGAAAGGCCTATCTATAAGAATACATTCATAGCAGCACTGTTCTGAAATAGCAAAACACTGGGAACAAAATAAATCCAACACTTGGAGAATGGCAGCACAAATTGTAGCATATCAATGTGATAGGATATTACTGTACCATGAAACATGATGAATAACAATTCAAATATGTGAAGTCTTGTATGAAGGGATACAAAATGACAGAACAGAACCAAATGAACAATTTATAAGATAACTAAAACAATCTAAAGGAAGAAAATTTAAAATGGTAGTGAAACAAGATCAAAAATATTACTTGACATTGGTATTAATTTATAAAGCAAATATCTGCCCTTTCTTCTGAGAAATGGAAAATTAAGAAAATGCAAGATTGCAAATATTATCAAACACAGTTGTGCTTTATTTACTAAGCTGTTTTCAGGTACTCTACATTTGGGGGAATTCATTTGGAATAATGCCCAGAGGTTTTTGTAATATATCAAAATAAAATAAATCAATTATTTTTAAAAGATAACAAATATCCAAAGATAACATTTTAAATGAATGAATTTATAAGATGTTTTTCAACAGCCAAGAAAGCTCCTGACAAAAACAAAAACAAAGCAAAACCTATGTTCCATTGTCTAGCCAAAATTCTACCATTAAAGATTGATTTTTTTTTTTAGGTTTTAACATTTTTTCAGTCTTCCAGAGCCCTTCATTTAAATTCCATTGGCTTTTCGAGAGGTTTCACTTTAAAATGATATCAGCTTGCACTTTTCATGGGAATTAGTTTTAAAATGATATTTACAGGTCACTAAATAAAAGTTTTGTGAAGAACCAGGGATATGTATGCAGACAAGGGCTGAAATCCCAGGGTTGAAATAGGGAATGGAAGAATAGCAAAGACCCATCCAATCCCTTCAATCACAATGTCACCTTGAGGCAACATTCAAAGTCAAAAAGGAAAATTGTTAGTAGGCAAACTGCTGACTGTAGATACTGGACTTTGTACAAAGAAACAACTGGACATTTACATGGCAAACTGAAAGTGCTTTCTGTTTTTGCTGCTTTGTGAATGAGCATGTGACCTAGAAGAAGGAATCACAGTAGCCTGATACTATGTTAATTTTCTCTTTAGGATTTTCTCACCTTATTCTACGGACTCTGGTTGTCTATTTCTTGTTATTACCCAACATCTCCTGGTCACTGACTATTATTTAAAGATGATAATATCTTTTCTCTGCTGGGAAAAGATAATATCCACTACACCCACTTATCCTGATGAATCAAAAATTATATAAAATCATAAAAATCAAAGAATCATTAAATTTCAGAATTGGAACTTCAGAGATCACCTAGTCTAATTCATAAGTTAAGTGGGAATCCTCTCCATTCTAAATTAATTTTCATTCCTCATTTGTAGTTGGCACCTTTGTTTGCTTTGTATTTTATAGACATGTTAGCATTTTTTATTCTTATCATAGTATTTTTTGTATTATGATTATATATGCACATGTCATCTCATCTAATAAACTGTAGTTTATTAATAAATAATTGTGATATTATTGTTATTATTAAATATATAATTAATATTATGTAATATGCATTGATGATAATAAATATTTTAATAAATAATTCAATAAACTGTAAGTTCACTGGGAATAAGGGCCACAATTTAATGTTATTTATATCACTAGTGGTTTTTAGTACCCCACCTTGTACATATTAGACATTCGATCAATATTTATTTAAAAGAATTATTCAATGAACAAATCAATAATCACTTGCTTCTTCCAGGTCTTGTATTCATTCCTGGTACCACTATGCTAGTAGCAAAAGATATTCTTTATCGGCTACAGACCTCAAAAGCCAAAGGCATCATAACCAATGAGGCCCTGGCTCCAATTGTGGATGCAGTAGCACCTGACTGTCCTGCTCTTAAAGTCAAACTCCTAGTGTCAGAAAATAAACGTGATGGATGGTTGGACTTCAGAACTCTACTACGGTGAATGTCTAGATATTATTCACTCTGTAATAACCGTTGCACATGTGTTTCTTGAAGGAGGGATGTTTCTTTATGCTAGAAGATATTCTTATGTTTAATTTTAAATTCCTCTCATAGATTGCAACAAGTCTTGCCTTTAGAGTAGATAGAGTTGGGAATCACCTTTGTGTAATTGAAAGACCCCTGGGAAGGGCCCTAATGACCCTGATTTGCCCCTGAAATCCTACCATTGGTGATTGATTCCTTTATTTTGAAATACAAACCTTTTTGAGAAGGATGGCCCATTAAAGGAATGAATTGAACCAATTCTTTCCAACATGAAAGTTACTTAAGAATACCTCCATTCAGGATGCTGCACATAACTAATTAAAAGAAGATAAGAGATTCTTAGAGTCAGGGTTCATGCAAAGATGTTCAATCTGGACAGGAGTCTCAGAGTAATACAAGTATGTTAGTTGCCTTAGGAGAGAAAGGAAGAGTATCCATAATGAGAAGAAAACATGGAAAAGTAAGATAGAAAAGACTGAAGAATGATTTTCTGCAGCTTCATTTTACCAAGGGGCATGCTGAACTATAAGTTTATGAAAGAACTGGTTGTTTGTCCTTCCTTTTTTGCTATGTAGAATCTATAACTTGAGCTGTCTCCATATAGCTTTGAGCTCTTTAGGCACTCATTCTCCATTTGACTGCCTTGAGGATCAATTTCCTTGGGGATCCTTGCTTTGCAACTCTTGGCATTTCCAGTTTGGGATGAAAACAGAAAAATAAGACAACAGAGTTTATCGATTCCACTTTGGAAATGAGAAACTTGAATGCAGATCTTTGCCAAACACAGGTTAGAATATCTGCTAAATTGATATTCATCTATAAGCCAATCTGTTCCAGCCTCTAAAATGAACATTTATTTGGCTTAAGTGAAACATCCTTGTTACTTAGGCCTAAAAACCAGGGACTTAGACAACCTGATCATCCAAAGCCCTAATAACTTTCCAGAAAATATCATTCGAGAGAATTAATTTCTGCAGGTCTGCTTGGATGCTGAGCAAATATGAATTTGTCTTTCAGGGAAGCCTCCACTGTGCACAACTGTGTAGAGACTACTTGTGCAGAAGCAATGGCTATCTATTTCACCAGTGGGACCACCGGTGCCCCCAAGATGGCTGAGCACTCCCATGGGAGTCTGGGCTTCAAATGCAAGTTAGATGCTAGGTAAGGACATTTCTTTACCCCAAAAAAGAATCTCAAGGAGCTTTGAAAGTCATTGGACCCATTTCCATACGATTGGGGCAGGGCTAAATTTCAACTTCTCCTAGGAAAACTATTAGCTTTGCTTAATGTGCCTGGAACATAGTATGTATTTAATAAATATTTATTGACTGATCACTTAATTCTTTTTGGAGGAAACATATTACCTATCTCCTGGAGATACCAATAATAACAACATTTATATACTACTATGTACCAGGCACTCTGCTAAGTGTTTTACAATTATTATCTCTTTTGATCCTCTAGAATCAAATTCTCACATTAAGGAAACTAAAATTAAGAAATGGTTGTTATTATTTATCTATTTCAGACTTTTGATGATCCCATTTGAGATTTTCTTGGCAAAAGTACTAGAATGGTTCACCATTTGCTTCTCTAGCTCATTTTACAGATGAGTAAATAGGCTTGTGACATGTACAGGGTCACATAGCTAGCAAATATCTGAGACTGGATTTGAACTCAGGTCTTCTGGACTCCAGGCCTGTAACCCTATCCACTCTGCAACTTCATTGGCTGATTAGGAAATTCTTTAAATGCTTTTCACTCACTTTGTTTTATCCTTAGTAATGAGGGAACAGAAATTCCCCACCACTATTATATCACACTCATCTCTCCCCCAATAGTTGTTTAAGCAAAGACAACATAGGAGTGACAGAGACAGAGATATATAAACAAAGAGACACAGATAGAGAGAGATAGAGACACAGAGACAGACAGAGAAAGAGATACACAGAGACATAGAAAGAGACTGAGACACAGAGAGAGACAGACAGACACACAGACAGGCAAACAAAGAGAAGCAGAGATGGAGAGAGATACAGAAACAGAGAGACACAGAGAAAGAAGCAGAGACAGATATGCAAAGGTAGACACAGACACACAGAGACAGAGACAGAAAGAAACAAAGAGAGACAGAAATAGAGATAGAAAGAGAGACAGAGAAAAAGAAAGAGGGAGAAAGAGAGAGAGAGAGAGAGAGAGAGAGAGAGAGAGAGAGAGAGAGAGAGAGAGAGAGAAGGAACAGGGGTAGGTCAGTGACAGAAATATATCAGTGTTTCCCATTTGTCCCTATGAGGATTTAGTCAGAAATAGTCCATGTTCCTGCTTCTAAGGATTGCAAGGTAGTACAAAAATAGAATGGAGACTGAACACAATAGAAAGCAGGTTAACTAGTCTTAGGGGTACCTAAGTGGTACAGTGGACAGAATGCTGCCTGGAGTTGAAAAACTCAGCTTCCTACGTTCGAATCTGGCTTCAAATACTTATTAGCCACATGACTTGGGGCATGATTCTGATAAAGATACTTTCTATCCCCTATCACTAAGTCTCTATAAAGTCAAAAGGAGAAAGACTGCTTCAGTCTTGCAGATAGGAAAGTAGAGGTATGGGGTCTCACTCACTTGGAATTAGAGCAGAAAAGATGCTAAAACCCAGGTGAGCCTCTGTCACTACTCAAATTGTGAGATGCTTCCCCACATGCATATGTGCATTCAATTACATGTTGGCACTTCCTACACAAGCTTGCAAGCACCTTTTTGCTTTTTACAGGGAGAGAAATTGGATTAATTTGCAACCCTCAGAAACAATGTGGGGTATAACGGATACAGGTTGGATTCTCAACATTTTGGGGACATTTTTGGAACCCTGGATATCTGGAGCATGCTCATTCGTCCACCATTTGAAAAAGATGGACCCAATGATTATCATCAAGGTAAGATTGGATTCTTTGCATGGGGGTTGATGAGGATATATCCAAAATCCCCTGATGCTCATGGAGAGCCAATAGATGAGATCATTGAGTCCTGACCCAGAATCTCTCATTGATATCTCATCCTGCAGTTATGATATAGAAAATCACTGTTTGCAAAGATGTATCTACTTCCTTAACCCCATTTTCATCTCAGAACCATGCTCTAGAGGCTAGACTCTGGTCCTGTTGGCTACGGATTCTGTTGCAGTCATAAGGACACATTGTGACATGATCTCTCAGTCTTAAAGGACTGACATGTCCCAGATGTTCTTTCTTGCCATCAATGGCCCTGTCACTCAACAATCTGCCCTGGTTCTCTTTCTTTTAACCCTTTAGTACTTCACTCTCTCTACTACAAGTGCTGTGTTGTATCTTTATATGTTTGTCCACATCTTCTGTTTTAAAGGATTTTATCATATATTATTTTCATTTGTTCTCCATGATAAACTCTGTTGGATAGGCAAGCTGACATTATATTCAACCTTTGGTGGTTTGTATACAACATGCTTCACAATTAATTATTTGCAAATAATTAAAATGCTACCTTAGATCATAGATCTAAAAGTAACTTTCATTTTATGAGTGAGGAAATTGAGGCTGAATGTCATGACCAAGGTCATAAAGAGAATAAAAATTGAGACTTGAACCCAGATCCTTTGACTCCAGAGGCATTGTACCTCCTACTATGCCAAGATGCTAATGCTGCTACTAATAGTTATTGTTGCAGTTAGGTATTGCAAGAGTTATTATTCGTATTTCATAAAAGGGGAAACTGAGGCTAAGTGACTTACCCAAGATCACACAATTAGCCGGTATCAGAGATGGGGTTTGAATCTATGTCTTCTTGACTCCACGTCCACTCCATCTATCACTTTCCAAGATATAAAAGCTAAGACCCAAAGGTAAAGGGACTTGCTAAAGACTATCAGTCTTAATTTATTAAGTGCCAGGTTCTGTGCAAGATGGAGCAGCTAGGTGGGACAGTAGCTAAGAGGGCCAGGTCTGGAATTAAAAAGACCTGACTTCAAATCTGGCTTCATATATGACTAGCCGTGAGATTGGGCAAATCACTTAACTCTCTTTACCTTAGTTCCTCATCTATAAAATGAGTTGGAAAAGGAAATGGCAAGCAAGTATCCTTGTCAAGAAAACTCCAAATGGTGTCACAGGGAGTAAAATATCACTGGAAAACTATTTAAAAAATAACATTGTTTTAGGAGCTGAGGACACAGCATTCTCTATTCCCAAGAAGTGACCTAGGATTCAGATGTCCCAACTCAGTCGTTGTTTCATAGGCTAGAGATGAAAGGGAAAAATAAAGGCTAACAAGTCTGACCTGTTCATTTTACATATGAGGAAACTGAGGTCCAGAGAGGCTACACCTTATCCAAAGCCAAGGGGCCAATGTAATTTTAATGCTGATCCTCCGGGGTTAGCAATATTTCTACTTCACCTCTTTCCAATTTCCTTTCCAATGGAGCATGTCATCTTTTGACAAAGGGAGTTACTAATTCACCTAGACATTTTTGGGCTAAGTTTATAAATGCTTAGGATCTTATTTGACAGGAAACAGACATTTTCCAAATGGAAGTAATGTTGAGCTAAAATGTTGAGTCAGTAAATGATGCTTGATTTTTTTTCCTTGAGATTTATTTGCAGACAAAATCATTGCCTCCCAGAAGTCCTTGCATTCCAGAGGGTCCTAAATGAAGAGTCCCCTCTCTTCTGGGAGTGCAATTTATTTTCATTTTCTGAAATGCTTTCTTGGTGGAGGGAAGGATGGAAAGGAAAATGAATGCCACAGTTCACACAACTTTCTCCTTGAGATTGACAAAATGAATTTCTCTAGTCTTTTCTATAGTCACTGGAGCCAGATGGTTGCAAAGGGGAAAGTAAGGCAGGTTACCTTGCACAGCCTTCCATCCTTCAAGTCCAATTCATTTACATGTCACAGCATCCCCTCCCAGATATCATGACCCTCTTTGAAAATAAAGGACCAATAACAAGAACATATTTTGAGTATATACTAAGCATATAAGGTTTGACATGTTACTATGGGATTGATGCCCTTAAAATTCCTATAAGGGGGGCAGCTAGATGGTGTACCATAGAGCACCAGCCCTAAAGTCCAGCTGAGTTCAAATCTGATCTCAGGCACTTAATACTTCCTAGCTATGTGACCCTGGGCAAGTCACTTAAACCCCAATTGCCTCAAGGGGAAAAAACAACAACAACAAAAAAGTCCTGCATGAGTTCCCTCCTCTGGTTTACATAAGTAGGAACTGACTGGGAAACACATTTTTTTCTGAGGAAGGAGGAAGTTATTTTTTTGATCACTATAGCCAACCTGACACAGAGGAGAAGGAAATGGCCTCATCTATTTATATTGGACAAAGGCTTCTAGGAAAATTTCTCTGTCCTGAGAGAGATAGAATGAGTGCAGAAAACTATCTTATTTGGTGTCTTAAGAACTGGGTTCAAAATCTGCCATTACTACCTATGAAATGTAGGACAAACCATTTAACTTTTGTGAGCCTCAGTTTTTTTTCCTTTGTAAAAAGAAGGAAATTAATCTTGATGACTCCGAGGTCCCTTCTAGCTCTAAATAAATAAGTGATATTTTTCTCTCTTCTACCCCCAGTCCCTGAGACTATAAGAAATTATTATTCTACTACAAGAAACTCATTTTTTTGTCTCTTGAAGGTCCTTTGGTCCAGAGTTCTCTGTTGAAATGCATATATTCACAAGATGAGTATCACTCTAAGTTATTATCAGTCACTTCATAAGTTCTATTCAGGATTCTAGTGAGGTGGCTCAATGGAGAATACCAAAAGAGAAATCTGAAAGGGGAATTAGGAGATCACCCAAGACAAATGTGTGACTTCCATGTTTGCATTGACTAGCCTTGATGAAATTTCCCTGGGTCTCTGTTTTAGTTTCTAATCTCACGAGGGAAGAGGGAGCTCCAAATAAAAGTGTGTTGTGAGTCAGGCAGAGAGGCAGCATGCTTCAATGCAAAAAGCATGAATTTGGAGTCCCAAGACTCTGCCATTTATTGAGGGACTTTAGGCAAATGAGTTCACTCCTCTGTGCCATAGTTTCTATTTCTGTAAAATAAGGGGATCAGATTAAATGATATTTATTAGTCACTTTTACTTCTAGATCTATAAAACTGTGAATCAAAGACATGGCATTGAATCTACAGTAGCAATTAAAAGAAATGTTACTCCTCATCTTGAGTTCCATATTAAAACATGGATATTGTTAGGGACTTGCTATGTATGCCCACAATATCAAAATCCACCAATACAAAGATCTAGTATTAGTTTGATAATGGACTCAAGGTTCAACATCTGAGCTGTCTCCCTGTTCTTATTCACCAGACTCTCTCCAGATATCCCATCAATGTTATGATAGCACCTCCTATGCTATATCGGATGCTGCTAAAACAAGATCTCACCAGGTAGGTAATATCATTCATTGCTTGTAGGTGGGTGATATTACTCCTAGGTCAGTAGTCTGTCCTCAGACAAGAGCATCTTTCTTAGAATGAGGGTTTCCTGCTAAAGTTCACCACTGTATGTAGCAACCATTTTTAAAATGGGATTCAATCTTGTTTTAAAGAGGCTTCTAGGGTTTGTGTTTTTTCTAATTCCCTTTGAGATATTAATAATCAGAAACAACTAGAGCTGTTACTCTGACCTGGTAACATTTGCAATTTAATAATAGTAGTTAGCATTTACATAACACTTTGAGGTTTGAAATATGCCATTTGATTCATTCAATAACCCTGGGACGTAGGTATCATCCCCATTTTTTAGATGCAGAAACTGAGGCAAGGAGAGAATAAAAAGTGACTTGTTCCAAGTGCCTAAGGTTAGATTTGAACTCAGCTCTTCCTGCCTCTAAATATTCTACCCGTTGTATGATCTAACCATGGCCTTCCTAAAGGAAAAGGAGCTGACCAATGACAGAGTTTTAGGCTACTAAGTAGTCTAGTAAAGGAAATTCTAGTGGCAAGGAGAGAAGCTGGGTGCCTTTTATGTCCCAATAGCCAGCCAGTGAGAAGCCAAGGACTTCGGTTCAAATCCCACTTCTGCTGCTTCCTACTATAGTGATTTAAAGTCACTTAATCTCTCTCAGCCTCATTTTATTCATTCTAAATTGAAGGGTAGAATGAGATGAAACTTCTAAAATCCCTTCTAACTCTAAATTCATAATCCTGAATTATGGTGGTGATGATGACAATGATAATGATAAGCATTTGTATAGGGCTTAAAGGTTAGCAAAGAACTTTGTAAATATGAATCTATTTGATACTCAGAACAACCTTAGAGAAAGAGAGAAATAGTACTGGTTCTGATTGTGTGTGTGTGTGTGTGTGTGTGTGTGTGTGTGTGTATACCCTAGTGTCTTTCAGGAGGCAATGCTGGACTTGGAGTCAAGAAGCCTGAATTCTTATTATCTGTCTGACTTGAACAGTTCATTTAAATTATCTCAGTCTCAGTTTTTCATCTGTAAAATGGGAATAATAATAGCAACTAGTTCACAAGGTTGCTCTGAGTATCAAATAAGATAGCATTTGCAAAGATTTTGCCAACCTTAAAGCTCTATACAAATGCTTATCATTATAATTGTCATCATCACGATCGTCCTCCTCATCACCATCATTGTCATCATTTTCAGTGGATCATAGATTTATAGTTAGAGGGGACATTAGAACTCTCATATTATCCAATCTGCTTACTTCAGAGATGAATAAAATGAGGGTTAGATTAAGTAATTTTAAATCACTATAGCACTAAACGGCAGAAGTGGAATTTGAACTGGCTTCGCATTGGGACATGAAGGGCTTCCAACTTCTCTCCCTGCTACAGAGAATTTTCTTCATGAGCCTACCCAACAACCTAAAACTCTGCAATTGATCAGCTCCTTTTCCTTTAAGCTAAGGCCATGGTTAAACCATACAATAGATAGAGTACGTGGAGGTAGAAAAAACCTGAGTTCAAATCCAACTCAGACACTAGCTGTGTGGCCCTAGGCAAGTTATTTATCTCCTTCTAGCCTCAATTTATTCATCTGTAAAATGGAAGGTGATCATAGCAGCTACATCCCAGAGTTGTTGAATGGATCAAGTGACATAATATTTATAAAGTGCTTTGCAAACCTCAAAGTGCTATGTAAATGCTAACTATTATTAATTGCAACTATTACCAGGTCAGAATGATAGTTCAAGCTGTTTCTGGTTATCAACACATCAAGATGAATTAGAAAGAATTAAAATAGTACAAGAAAGTTTTGATGGAAAAGCAGAAACACAGGGGTTTTGCCTTAGGAAAGAAGGAAGGTTAAAGAGGTAGAATGAACCTCTATGATCATCTAGTCTAACTTTCTAGTTATATAAATGGGGAAACTGAGGTTCAAAGAGACTTTTCCAAAGTCACATAGGTAATAAACACAAAAGTTGGAATTTTAATTGAGACCCTCTATTTCTATGTAGTCTATGAGACTACATAGTATCCTGGGATACTATGTAGAAAAGAGATGTTAGGAGTATGAAGGCCCTAGAAACCTTGGAATAAGGGACAGAAGGGAAAGAAAAAGCACAGGAGGAATGTAGAGTTGATCCCAAATACAAACTATTTGTTTTGTTTTCTGAAGCAAATTCCATCTCTTTATCCCAAGCTTTTCTATGGCTACCCCCTGACATACAAAAGTTTGCACCAGCTATGTCAGTGTTCTATCCTCCAGAGTTCTAGCACCCTTATACCCTACTCCACCCACCTTCATTATTCCTTATGAGAAATCAGGGAACTGAAAGTGGAAGAAGAAGAAAGTGGGAAAAGTTCCCGGAGTCACACAGTAAATAAATCACACTAGAAATGGAGATCAATTCCTCAGACTCCTATTCCAGAGTCATTTTTATAATCCAATGAACTATTGACCGTCAAAGACAGAAAGGAATAATATAAAAGATCCCCTAGACAACTAGTCCAGACATTGCACTTTTAAATGCCACACATTCAAACATTTCTTGATCCCAATGCAGTGAAAACCACATTTCCAAAGACCAAGTTTCTCACTAGTCTAATACCTCTGATCCACCTTGTCTGGGGAATCATGTAGCTTTACTTATATTCTGTCCAGTTCCAGTATAGTCCCTGAGACAGAAACTTGTTTCTTTTGGGACTCGGGACTCGGGACAATTTTGTTCCCTAAAAGAGTTTCCCATAGAGCTCAAAATAATTGTTTCTTTACTTTTTTGTTCAGTTACAAGTTCCAAAGTCTTCACTCCTGCGTCAGCTCTGGAGAGACCCTCCTCCCTGAAACCCTGCAAAAGTGGGAGATGCAGACTGGACTGAATATCAAAGAAATCTATGGACAGACAGAAACTGTATGTGTTCTCACCTTTAGCTTCAGAAAGCATAACCTAAGAGTAGTTTTTAAAACTTGTTTCCAGAATTTCTAGAAGGGAAAATAAATGTGTTTACATTTTCTCAAATTATAAATCATCAGATATTCCTACCTAAGAGACATTTCTGAACCAAATCAGGCAATTAGTTTAAAAGCCAGTCAGGATGAAGATGAAATAGCAATGTTTTTTTTTTCCCTTTTTTGCCCATTTTGTCAATGATACCTTTGCCCAGCCTCTTTCTTCCCTGCTTACTTCTTTTTGCAGCTTCTCTCTGTCCCTTATTCACTGCTAGATTTGACTGACCACAGATACTTAGCTGTCAGTAACTTTGTGACAGTGTCATCAATGTGCAGCTCTTTGTGATATGTCTAAGGTTTTCAGCAACACAATCCTTTCTAGAATAGACACAACAAAGAGAGATATAAACTGATGTGTAGAAAAAGCTACCCAAGTAGCTGAATGTCCAGACCAGAAATGATCTGCTACAATAAGGTCTCACTTGGCTCCTTTAGCATCCCTCCTAACAAAGCTGGCTTTAGAGTCAAGGGTCTGTACTATAAGGATCAATAAAAGAATACTAGCTTGCTTTCATTCTAATTTCCAATAAGCAGTCTCAGACTAGGACTGCTGACACCTTCTTACTCTCATAGATCAATTATCTCCTTGATTTTTTTCTCTTCCACGTAATAATTTCCCCCCCTTTCTGTGCATGAACTGCACTGATTATTAACCTCCCATTTGCTGAATGTCTAAAGACATTTGAAAAGGAACTACAGATTGAAATATAGAATGGCAAGGGTAGAAAGGACTATGGGAAACATGAGTAAGCTTCAAAAGTTCACATAGCAGCATTATCAAGCACACCATCCTCATATCTCCCAATATGGCAACAAGCAATGTCACCTGAACTTTGAATGTCTGATGTTACAGATGGGAGGAGTGAGTGACTGCCAATATGCGGGGAGGATTTGAGAATGTATCGAAAGGTCTACTTCAGTCTCTGAAATTTCACTATTATCAGTCCATTCAGGGGAATCTTGAATATGCCGTGGTCTTACAAAATCTCCTACTAAAATCCAGATATCCCTTCTAATTTTAATGTACTTATTTATTCATTCATTTATTTTCAGTATTTTTTAAAATTTTGAGTTCCAAATTCTTTCCCTATCTCCAACTCTTCCCTTAATGATTGAGAAAACAAATTATATTAACTATACATATTAAATCAAGGAAAACATATAACCATATTAATCACATGAGAGAGAAGCTTTCACAGCATGAGTTATATGTAAATAAATTTAACATGATTGCACATGTGTAACTTAGATCAGATAGTTTCCCAAGAAGGAAGAAAAATTTAAAACTCAAAATCTTATTTTAAAATGAATATTGAAAGCTATTTTTAAATGTAATTGAAGGAAAAATAAAATACTATTTACTAAGGAAAAAAGAAAAATAAACTGCTCCACCTGATACCTATCAGATTGGCTAATATGACAGAAAAGAAAAAATTATAAATGTTGGAAGAGATGTGGGACCCTAATGCACTGCTGGTGGAGTTGTGAACTGATCCAATCATTCTAGAGAGCAATTTGAAACCATGCCCAAAGGGTTATCAAGCTGTGACCTAGCAATACCACTGCTAGGTTTGTATTTCAAAGAGATTATTTGAATATTGCATCAGACACTTGTCAAACTATGTAATTTTGGACAAGTTCCAATATCTTTGGGTCTCAGTTTCTCTTTTGTAAAATGAAGACTTGGATTTGAAAGTCTCTAAAGTTCCTTTCACTCTAGATCCATGATTCTAGTTCATCTTCAGCCTAACGGAACTAAGTATTCATTATTTCCTGAGCCAATCCAGCATTTCTCTTCATCTGGGTCTATGTTCCATCTGTTTCTTGTACCTGCAGTGCCTTCTCCTGTCCATCACTGCCAGCTGAATTGCTATTTATTTCAAGATTCAACTCAATGAGCAACTCTTCAATGAAAGTTCCCCTGTTATGTTCTGGTCAATTTCTCTCAAACAAAAACTATTCTTCTCTCTCTGAATTTCCATAGTATTTTGTATTTCTTATGCATTTTCACATTCTATCTGATTATTTCTGCATCCTTCTTCTCTCCCTCACTTACCTCCTATTTGATTTTGAAGTGTGTGTGTGTGTTTATGAAATAGACAGACAGAGAGATGGACATAGAGAGACAGAGAGAAAAAAGAAGGAAGTAGAAAGGAAGGAAATCAGGAAGGAAGGAAAGAAAGAAAGGAGGGAGGGAGGGAAGAAGAAAGAAAAAAGGAAGGAAATAGGGAGGAAAGGAAGAAAAAGGAAAGAAGGACTAAAGGAAAAAGGAAGGAGGAGAGAGATAAAGGAAGGAGGAGGAAGGGAAGAGAGAGAGGGAAAGAAAGGAGAAAAGGAAATAAGTGAAAAAGTGAGCAAGGCCTATCTTCCAAGCACCATGCTAAGCACTGGAAATACAAATACAAGCAAAAAGGTCCATACTTAAGGAATTTACCTTCTAATGGGAGAAATAATACCTAACAGAGACCTAGTAAGCAACAAAGGGTGTAAGGTTGAAACCAGGAGATGGAGAAGTTTGGAAACTATGGAAAAGCGCCAAGGGTAAAGTTAGAACCTCATAATATGGTGCTCAGAGTCAGAGGCTACATCCTGGGCTGTTGTTATTGTTGTTTTAATCTTCCCCCCACTGCTGTCTAGAGAATAGTGTTTTGTCTATAAAAGACTCCGAGTAAGTAATTATTCACATTTTATAGAATGATATAGTTACAAGTCACTTTACATATATAAGGAGCTCTCATTTGGTCCTACATGTGAGGCAAATAATTCACATATTATTAACAGAAACAGAAAGAGGGTCAAACATATTAAGAATAGAGCACTGGCTTCAGAATCAGAGAATTTGGTTCCAATTCTGTCTCTGACACTTACTACCTGTATGAACATGAATAAATTAATTAACTAACATAACTTATCTATCAAATTAAGGGATTGGACTTAGCTGTCAATAAGACCCCAGAGTGTATCAATGAATAATAATGATAATAACAATATTGCATTTAAGGTTTCTGAATAACTTTACAAATGTTTCATTTGATCTTAATAACAACCCTGGGAAGTAGATGCTATTATTTCCCCCATTTTACTGTTGAGAAACTTGAGGCAGAGGTTAAATGACTTATCCAGGATCACATAGCTAATAAATGTCTGAGCTGGCTTTGTCTTTCTCCAGGGCTCTGTCCTTTGTCACCTACTCTACAGCTCTGTGATATCTAGCCATTTTTCAGAAAGGAATCCTGAGAAATAGAAAAACAAAATGATATGAGCTAGCAATAATAAATGGCAGAGTCAGGACTAAAACCCAACTCTTTTGACTGCAAGCCCAAGGTTCATTCTCCCTCACTATGTTGAGTCATTTTTTTTTTAAATTGATCTAAATCAATCTTGAATTCTTTTTTTTTAATCCTGAATTCTTAAACAGGGTTAATTCTTTGTGTTCATTTCTAGCTTGAGCTCTGGCTGAAAACCAGACTTGAAGTGAATGGAACAATACTGGACAGTTGAGGAAAGTGGGGTTGAGGGTAGAGTAATAACAAGAGTAAGGGAAGAAGAGCATTGGAAATGAAGTAAAAACAGACTTTACCAATTTCACAGATGTGGCTAGAGCAGAAAAGAGTCTCTTTTGCTGGACTGTCCATTGTAGCAAGATCACCCCCTGTATGGCTCCTATATTTTACTGACCCATTTCACTATGCTTTTTACAGGGAATTCTTTGCAGGTCCAACATAAAGGAAAGCAAACCTGGCTTCATGGGAAAGGCAGTATCCACTTACGATGTCCAGGTTTGTCAACCATTTTGTCCTTGGGTCCAATTTCATTATTGAGGGTTTTATTTTCATAGATTCTTCTCATATTTAGAACAAACTATTAAGAGATTAGCTTCTTATGATCAGTTTTCTACAAGAAAGATGATGTAGGGATCTGTTTTTAAAGCATTTATTCATTTTTAACTATACTCAATAACTTTAGTGGTCAGGAAGTTTTTCCATCCATCTTACCTGTACCAGAAAGTATAAAGGAAAGGAAAGAAATCAGAAGAAATGGCAAGACCAGTGAGTGGCTTCCTACATACCACTGAAGTAGCTGAAAAAGCTCATATAGAATTTTGCCCTATCTATATAGTCACTTATCACTCAACTGTTTTTTAATCCATTAGGAAAAAGTTTATAAAGGTTTGAATTGGAAAGGTTTGATCCCAGTCTGACAATGTAGCTGAGAAAACAATTTAGTCATTTTCCAAAACATTATTGTTTTGTGTGACACTCACTTACGTTCATTTTATGGACTTCTTTTTCCAGATAATTGATGATAATGGTACTGTCCTACCTCCTGACACAAAAGGAGAAATTGGTGTCAGAATCAAACCCATCAAGCCTATTGGCTTCTTCTCCGGTTATGTGGTAAAGCATCCTTTCTCTACTTTCCCTGTCTCTTTGGGGGTCATACAAGGATAGGGAAATGTATGAAGATATCATGGTTTCCTAAGACCAACAGGTAAGAAAAATGGATAATGGACTAGTTTCCCCTTGGACAGCAGATTCAAGGTCTAGGTGACCTAAGTAGATAACTAATCTATCTTCACTGACCTTCAAGAAATTTCAAGAAAGAAATGCAGAATACTTAGGACAAAATAGGAATTCTCAAGGATTAACACTTGCTTCTGTTGTCCATTACACCTATAAGGACTCTCTCTGTTGGATCAAAACTCAGTAATCCTCAGAGGCTTTTCATCTTCCAAACCAGTTCACAGTATTTGTCCCTTTCTAACTTATCAATGGTTCCAAAGTGTCAATGCTAGTAATGAAAGTTTAACAACTGACTCCTTCAAGCCCAACTGGCTCCAGCATTCTCCTTTTAGTGACAAACTGCCCCTCAGATAAATGACATTGTGCCAAGCAAATATTAATAGTATCAGATCAAGGAGGATGCTGACAGTTTGGAGAATGGAAGGAAATAATTACGGAAACTTTTTTTGGAGAGCATAAGCACTGAGGTGAAAATTCACACTATAAATCCATGACCCAGAATATATAAGCTCCTCAAGGATAGGACTATTCAATTTTTGTCATTGTATTTCCAGTGCCTTACATGATTCCTAGTGTATAGTAAATGCTTAATTAATACTTCTTAATGGCCTAATTGATGAAGTTGAGTCCAATTATTTCATCTTTGCCTTTGTATCCTTACTGTCTGGCACATAGTACCTACTTTAATAAATACTTCTTGATTAACTAATTAATTGGTTAAAGACAAATACTGACTTTCTTTTTTATCCTTTTCTCCCCTCATTGTCTAATAGGGTCAGTACCTTATACATATTAGGTGCTTAATAAATACTTATGGATTGATTGAATGAATGATTCACACAGGTCTGTGTTATAGAATATTTGGAATTCCTGAGGCTTTACCCCATTTCAATCCATTGATTTGAAGGGAGGGAAAATTACATTCAGTCTGTGCCAGTCAAACTTGGCTAACCTTTCCACACTAACCTTTCTACAAAATATGATCACTAGGATAATGCTGAGAAAACAGCCGCCAATATTACAAAGAACTTTTGGCGCACGGGGGACATTGGAATCATGGACAAAGATGGGAATTTCCAGTTTATCGGGAGAGCTGATGACGTCATAAACTCAAGGGGGTGAGGTTTGGTCCTGGCAAATGGAGGAAAAGAGATTTGGGTTTTTAGGATGTGATTGAATCAGATAGTACTTCAAGAAACCTGAGTTTGAATGCAAAGAAATCTTAAGATAAAAGTGCCCCATTATAGCCTATTTTTTGTTTTCTAATCATTAACTTCTGAATCTTTTGCAACCTTAGGGACTCAGGTGGTTTTTTAAATATACTAGTGGATAGATTAAAGCAATTAACCTAGAATGCTGTATAATCCAGTGGACTTTAGAGTGTCTATGCAGTCCAATCACTCGTTTTACAAAGGAAATCCAATATAAAAAAGATTAAAAGATTTTATTCACATTGATAATGGAGATGGGAAATAAAGTAGTCTTTTTTGACACTAGCTCTCTGATATGTTCATACAGAGATTAAGGTAACTTTTTAAAAAATTATACTTTTGGGGCAGCTAGGTGGTGGAGTGTATAGAGCACCAGCTCTGAAATCAGGAGGACCTGAGTTCAAATTTGACCTCAGACACTTAACACTTTCTAGCTTTGTGACTCTGGGCAAGTCACTTAACCCCAATTGCCTCAGCAAAAAAAGAAAAATAATAATAATCATTCTTTTCATTTGCAACGAGAAGGGAATGTGAAAATCTTAAAGACCAAAAGATGGAAGCTTAGGTTTTTTCTTTTAACAGTATTTTTTTTCTATTACATGTAAATATAGTTTTCAACATTTATTTTCTAAAGTTTGACTTCCAAATTTTTTCTCCTTCCCTCATTTCCCTTTCCCCTTCCCCAACCCAGGAAGCCATCTGAAAATTCTCTCAAAAGTGAAAATAGTATATTTTGGTCTACATTCAGTCCCCATAGTTCTTTCTCTGGATGTGGATGGTATTTTCTATCACAAGTCTATTGGAATTATTTTGAATTACTATATAGTTATATATAGTAATAATACTATATATTTATATAGTTAAGAAGAGCTAAGTCTATCTTAGTTGATCATCACACATTGTTGCTCTACTGTTCTCCTGCTTCTGTTCAATTCATTCAGCATCAGTTTATCTAAATCTTTCCAGGTTTTTCTGAAATCTGCCAGCTCATCATTTTTATAGCACAATATTATTCCATTACATTCATATACTACGTTACATTCATATACTACAACTTATTCAGCCATTTCCCAATTGATAGGTATTTTCTCAACTTCCAATTTCTTGGCAGCACAAAAAGATATGCTACAAAATTTTTGCACATGTGGGTTCTTATCCTTTTTTACAAAAGCTCTAAGTTTAAGACCTCTAACACACACTGGCTGTTGATCTTAATCAGTCACTTAATCCCTCTCTGTCCCATGTAATTCTTTATAATTACAAATTGCAGAATAGTTGTTGGTCTGTATTAGTAGAAATAGTTTCATCACTGGGACCTCACAACACTGGCAAAATTATAAGCTCTATCTGATGATGTTGTTCTGGAGCATAGCAATAGAGACAACGTTCTCACTTC